>NC_084795.1:71894287-72565953 GCF_963169125.1 Humulus lupulus | reverse complement strand
TTAGGTCTCGAGTTGTGTACTCGAGGGGCAAATCGAAAGGCCCAAGCTGACCCACCAATGACCACGGACCAGGGGGGCAGGTAGCTTAGTGCGAATGACCTTCTAGGGGCCCGAGTCATTAGGACTTGGGAACACCAAAAGACATTAAAGTTACCTTGAAGGACATAGAGCCTGGAAGACGACACTAAATGTCCTATGCGTCGAGCACTAAGACAAAACCCTACAGTGCAACAAACCTCCTAAAAGCCTAAGTCGTTGAAATTTGAAGGCGTAGGATAGCCAAGTGCCCTCATTTTACACCACATAAAATTTACTCGTAGGACCGTGAGCCTAAGAAGAAACACTAATGCACAAGCGTCTAGACACTGGCAGGAAAATCCTCAAGCTCTAAGTACCGCAGGTCGGCCCCGTCCAGAGTTGTTGGAACTCAGGGGCGTGGGGCCGCGTCAAGTGTGTCACTTACCTCACGTTAAAGTTACTCTCAAGGATGGCGAGCCAACAAAGTAACACTAAATGCCTAAAACTTTTCTAAGTACTAAAAGAAGTCGATAAAGACTTGAGTCTTCAAGACTCAAGCGTAAGACCTAAGTTGACAACTTGGGACTTGCGTGAGTTACGTTGAGTTGAATTAGAAAATTCCAAGTTTCCTATTTACTAAGTGTCAATTAAAAAATAATAGTGCAATCATGGCAATAAAGTAGTACAAGCTGCATAAGTTTAAACGAAAAAAATATTTACAACAGAGATCGGGGGTTCGAGCATTAATTGTCAATACTCCAATAAACTATTGCACACACGACTAAATAAGAGTCACACCAAATGGACCTCTGGGACCCACTCCACCAGGTCATTTATTGGATTCACTTCCGGAGCCTTTTCGACCTTGCAAGCCATAGTCTGAGTCGCCTCCGCATTTTTCGTTGGCTTCCTTGAGATGCTCTTGAAGCTAGGAAATCTCTCGGAATCCCCTAGAAACCTCCACTGTAATGACCCAAATTTCCTAATAAGGCTTAGGGCCTTTATTAGGAGGCCAGGAGGGCCATGATTGATTTATTATGCAATTAAATGATTATATGCATGATTATGTGAATTATATTATTATATGATGATAAATGCATGCATGTGGGTCCACTTTTCATTTTAAGGGCATTTTGGTAATTTGGCCCGTTGAGGGCATATTTGTATATTTTCATGCATGTGGGTGAATTATGGATGAGGCCATGTTATAATGTGGATTTGTTCGAGCTATTCAGCATG
Organism: Humulus lupulus; assembly: GCF_963169125.1. Lineage (NCBI taxonomy): Eukaryota > Viridiplantae > Streptophyta > Magnoliopsida > Rosales > Cannabaceae > Humulus > Humulus lupulus. Next base: position 72,564,696 of record NC_084795.1, on the reverse strand, counting down.
ATACGATCTTTGAATGCAAGTGAGCAGTTTGGCCATAACGGGGTTAATTTTGAGGCTCGGGGTGAGTCTTAGGGTAATTTGATGATTAGTACATTACCAGAAATTAAAGGGTAATGAGATATGATGTATTAGCATTTGAGAATATTGGGAATAACAGGAATTGGAGGACGTTAATTATGATTAGTGGGTTAAGTGGGAAATGACATTTTTGCCTTTGGGGGCTGTAAAGAAAAGAAGATAGGCTTGGGGGCATTTTGGCCATTTGACCAAGGGATATATGTTAACTTAAGGATGGCTATAGAAACCTTAGAAGCAAAATAGAGCACTCCTTTACCTCCCCCACGATCATCTTATTCTCTCTTCTCCCTTTGGAATTTTGAAACTTAATTTGAGGATTCAAGCTAGGGAATCAAGCCTTGAGGGTTTAGGTTTATGTTCAGCCTTTGAAGAGGGTTTAACCTTGAGCTTGAGGTAAGATTTTAGCCATGGAAACTCTGTTTTTACTCTGTTTTTCAATTGTTTGTCAGTTGGAATTTTTGGATTGGATAGTTGAGAATTCAATGAAGTTTTTGGGAAAGATTGATTGGGTTTTGATGCCTAAGACTTGTAAAATGGGTTTTTGGGTTCATTTGTGAGTTTGGTTGAGGTTTGGAATCAAGTTTTGAAGGTTGGAATTCGGAGAACTCGAAGGGGAAAAACTAGGGCTGAAACACCCTGGTTCTGGCACTACAGCGCCCAAGGATGGGCGCTATAGCGCTGTCCAGGGCATGGCAGCTTGGTTGTAGCGCCATAACGCTTGGGGGGCAGCACTGTAGCACTACCCTATTTTTCCAGGGCATTCTTTTGGGCACTTTTGAGGGTTTTTGGCTTGGGGTTTTAATTCTTAAGGCTTAGGATCGAATTTATTAACTTTGTTAGTAGGATTCGAGGTCCCGAGAGTGAGGTTTAGATCATGAACCTTTTATTATTGGTTTTATTGATGGGATCCCATATTTGGTTATGACTAGGAAACTACTAATGAACTCAAATGATTGATCGTTCTCAAGGGTCGTTCTTTTATTATTTCTCGCTCAAACCAAAGGTAAGAAAACTGCACCCAGTATGTGATGCATGAGATACATGTGATTAGGGCATGACATGAATATTGAATATGAGATTAATCAGAGCTTGAGTCTCTATAAATGTGCATGATCATAATTATGCTAGTGATTGTTAAGTAAGCATGTTGAATGCCCTACATTTGGATATTTGACATATAATATATGTCTAGTTGCATTGCTTACTTGTGTATGGCACTGACCCGTGAGTCAGAAATCGACACGAGCCGTATGGTATTGGCTTAAGAGTCAAGAATGACATTGATGTGTTCAACATACACATTTAATGAATCATCATGAGCATTAATGCTTGACTGGCCTCAAGTTCGATGAAAACTAAAAGTGCTTGTCTAGTCTAAAGGTTAGTTACTTAGAGCCAGGGCCAAAAGGCTCAGGTGAGTGCAACGTCACATGGCTATGGGTGCTGAGCCCAAGTTCGTGACTCACTCATTAGTCACTTATCTGATTAGGGTGCGGAGCCCAAAGTGTGGGTCTTTAGTCACCTATTCGATTAGGGTGCAGAGCCCAAAGTGTGACTCACTCATCTGATTAGGGCTACAAGCCCCAGTATGATTACTAAAATCATAAAGTGTTATTCACTCATCTGATTAGGGTGTAGAGCCCAAGTGCGTGACTTAATTGTCACTTAATTTGGATGGACACATTAGCCATATATTCTCATTATGACTTGAAAGTCATCGTAGGGCCCATAAGTCATCTATACAAAGGGCAGGGCCCACAATCATTATTTTGACTAATTTGCATGCATGAATATGGATATTATTGCTAAGCATGCCTATTATGATTTTGTAACATGTTATTACTGTTCATGAGCATATTGAGTTTTCTTGCTAAGCTTCGGCTCATGGGTGCTATGTGGTACAGGTAAAGGCAAAAGAAATCTAGACCATCCTCGAGTTTGAGAGCTTAGGTGACGATGTGTACATATGCAGCTGCTCGACCGCCACGACCGAGAGTTTAAAGAGGAACTAGGGTTAAACCCTATTTTGCCGCTTAGGTCGGCTAGCTGTAAATATTTTATTGTAATTAACCTTTAAATTATATTTTGGGATCCCGATGTATACAGTAAATGTTTTAGTGAAACGTTGTACCTTTGACCAAAATTTTTAAACCTAAATCGTTAATCATACTTACTTACACGATTATGGCCAAATGACTCGATTAGCGAGTTTAGTACTGTTTAAAATGCACACCGTAACGGTCCCTGGGTAGTATGGCGTTACATCCGCCATTGCCTTCTTAGCATCCTCCTTTGCCCTTCACAACTCTTTGACGGTCTTAAGGGTGGCCTCCTTTAGCTCCAGAGAGTGCTTTTGCTTGGCTTCCAAGGCAGCCTGAAGGCGAGTGAGCTCTTCTAGAGGGATTCGGTTCTTTCACTTGAGAACCGCTATCTTGTCGTGGGCATGCTGGAGTTCATATGACATCTACATCATGATATCGCTTAAGCGTTGACAAGCCAAGGCGGACTGCATAAAAAGAAAAATTAGTTCAAGTAGTGTGGCAGGTAAGTAAAGTAAGATCTCGAGAAGTGGTGACTTCCCCGAACAGTGGCATATCGGCATGAAGAGCTCGACTGTGAGAGGGGCGACAACTTCCCCTAGCTTGGATGAGAAAAGAGCCTTCAACTCAGCCTGACCTATCGGAGGCATGATAGGTCGCTCTCTCGAAGGCTTCAGTTGGCGTAGGGCCTCCGCAGTTTCATGAAGGAGTTTGTTACCCTCCACCATCCTCGCTTAAAATTTCTAGAGCATCGCCTTGTATTGCTCCAGCAGGTCCCCTTCATACCTCTCGGGCTATACCAGGAGTTGGGGGCGAGAAGCCAACTCTTATTGGTCTAACCTTTGGACCACTTCAATAGCCTCTTGGGGCAAGTATGCCATGGAAGCATCCTCCCAAGAATGCGATGGTTCTCCGGTGGCTGAGGAGCTTGGGGGCACTCCCATCCTTAGGGCTGATCGGACAATATCAGCTAGCCCCATGTGATCTGCAAGAACAAATAAATTGTTAGCATAAATTCCAAAACAGATACATAAAATAGTACCATAGGCTTCTCGGAAGCCCACCATAAGTTATGTCTTGGTGCAAGCATTGGAGGTGTCTAACTTTGTCTCCCATCTCACAACTCAAGTTAGTGCCATATTGACAAAACCAGTTGGAGATGAAGGATGTCACACGGTCTATGGGTATAAAGCCCCGAGGAGGTAACTGTCTCCTCAGGCAGTGAAGATAAATGTCTATCAGATCTAAGTAATACTGAAACTCTTCCTTTGTCCAATGTCAGTGTGCAGTTTGGCCACAATGGAGAAGTGCGGGAGAAGCCCAGAAATGCTTGGGACTTACCCTATCCCCTACGTGTGTGGCATGGCATAGAGTAGGGAAGATTTACTTGGGGCAAGATGACAAACCTCCAACCCTGCCTGGAGCTCCTCCTCGAGCTTCCAGTCTTCTTGGGTTTCTTGAGCTGCTTCTGCGACTTGAATATTCTCTAGATGCTCCTCCTCTAGCTGTTGATTCAACATTTCCAATGTGCGGCCATCAATATAATTGATGTGTCAGGATGCCAGCTCCCGGGATTTCCTGGATTGGCGGTAATTGGTCAGCTCCAAATTGCTGATTTTATGCCCCTCGCGAGGAAGTTCTGACCTGATGAGGTTTTCCCCCGTCACCAAAAAGCTGAGCTCCAGGTCTTGCTCAGGAAGGGATTTCACTAAAAAAATTGGACATATGGAGTCTGGTGGACGGGACCTATTCAAAGGAATGACTAAGTATAGAGCACAAAGTGATCAAGAAAACAAAGAAAAAAGAGAATGGTCGGGAAGATACTTACCAACCATGGAGAAGTCGAAGATCAAGGTCAGATTATTACGGGTTGGAAACCCGTTTGTGAAAAAGAAGGCATCCTTGTAGTCCCGAGAATGGTTCTCGTTATGGTGGGGAGCCTTGTAGTCGAGGGATGAAGCGACGTACTTTATCAAAGTTTAGTACCCATCCCGATTGGTCTTCTTCCTCGGGGGTGGTACGAAAGCTGTAGATGTACAGGATCTCCACTGGAGAAGGTGCGGGCCAGTTCCTCTGCCAATACAGAACGTACATCCCTGCAAGCATCCGATAGGCGTTGGGGAGAGCTGAAAAGGAGCTGTCCCTATGAAATTTAGGAAGTCCACAAAATATTGATGTAGGGGCAAGGTGGCCCAGCCATTAGGTAGGCTTGGCTCCAGGCGCCAAGACCATTCACACTGGAGTGCACCCACTTGGATTCCCGAAAAAGGTGGACTAGACATTTCTCCCCGATCGCGTAATGTCTCATGATGGCCTCCAAGGCTTCGAGGTGTCAGAGCAAGGTACGGTACTCCTCCGCTTCAAACCCATCAGCCTCGTACAATTGAGTGGGGTGTGGAATAGGGGCTCGGTTGACTTCTTCCACGGTTAACCCCCTTTGAGTCGGTAGTGCTAGCCTCTCCACTGTCGAGCCACCAGCACAGAAAACTAGTTCCCTAATTAATTCTTGGGTTTCCGCCCTCGCACCATCTTGATGCACGTAGTGTTCTCGAGCCATGTCAAGGATCTCTTGATCGAAATGGTAAAAACCTTGTTTGTGTAGCAGTCATAGTTTGTAACGTCCTAAACTCCAGGGACCGTTACGGTGTGCATTTTGAAGAGTGCTAAACTTGCTAACTGAGTCATTTGGCCATAATTGTGTAAGTAAGTATGATTAGCGGTTTAGGGTTAACTTTTTTAGTTAAGATACAACGTTTCACTAGAACGTTTAATGTATACATTGGGATCCCAAAAATATAATTTAAAGGTTCATTACAAGAAAATATTTGCAACCAATCGATCTAAGCGGAAAAATAAGGTTTAACCCTAGTTCCTCTTTCAACCCTTCGCCGTGGCGATCGAGCAGTCGCATATGTACACATCGTCACCTAAGCTCTCCAACTCAAGGATGGTCCAACTTTCTTTTGCCTTTACCTGCACCACATAACACCCGTGAGCCGAAGCCCAGCAAGAAAACTCAATATGCTCATGAATAATAATAACATGTCATCAAATCATATCAGGCATGCCTAGCAATTATAGCTCTATTCAAGCATGCAAATAAGTTCAGATAGTGCTGGGGAATCTAGGATGAGGAATGCTGCCCTCCTGAATGGATGACTTTCAAGTCAATCCTAATTAGATGAGTGATTTAACATTGGTGGTTTCATTAACCATAATGAGTGACTGACGAGCAAGTCACTACAAGGCTCAGTACCCACAGCCATGCGAATGATGATCATTATAGTCATACAGAGCTATTAGCCCTGAATAGATGAGTGAATATCACTTTGAGGTTCTGTTTAACCATAATGAGTGACTGACGAGCAAGTCACTACGGGGCTCAGTACCCATAGCCATGTGATGAGCAGTCACCTGGGCATTCTGGCCATGGCTCTAATCAGATGAGTGACTGACGAACAAGTCACTACGGGGCTCGGCACCCACAGCCATGTGACAAAATAGTCACTTGAGCTCAGCACTCATATCCATGTGACTAAACAGTCACTGAGGCTCTCTGGCCCTGGCTCTAAGTGACTAGCCATAGGCTAGACAAGCGCTTTTAGTTTTCATCAAACTTGAGGTCGGTTCGACATTAATGCTTATTTGAGTCATTCAATGCAGATGTTGATTAGATCTAATCTTTATCGGCTTGCGTTAAACACGCTAAGACCGTTCTTGACTTATTAGTCAATACCAGGTGACCAGTGCTTAGTACTACTGCCGAACTTGACAAGTGAGTCATAGCTTCACAGTTAATACTGACACCATTGCCAATTCTGACTAGTTAGTCAGTGCCACGCACAAGTAAAGCAATGCTACCAGGCATATTATAGCATCCCAGAATTTTACTTAGTTAGATAGTAGTAGTAGTAGGTAGTAATAACTTATAGTATGTGAGTTTTAACAGATATTGGTTCAAGTCGGGATTTAGTTGGATACTCATAGCAATAGTTATGGATTTTATAAGTTTAGCCTATAGTTTAGAAATATTAATTATAACATAAGGTTTAATTTTTTTTTAGTAGTTATGATTATTATGGTATAGTATAGTATAGGTTTATGATATTAGTAGCCTTGTTTGTGGAAAAAGAGGTGATTGCATAACAATAAATTAATTATAATATTATTAAAAAGTGTTATGGATCGAGCCTACATAAAGCTCAAAAGCCCAATAAGATTTTGGGCTTAGTAAATTCAAAATCAGCCTAGGGAATTAGAGTTTGTTATTTTATGGTTAGTCAAGATATTTGTGGATTAGGTTGTTATTTAGATAATTAAATAGATTTTTCGTAACTTTAGGGTACTGTAACTTCCGACCTATTTTTGACCCAGTTATATTATGAATTTCGAAAAATAGTTTTTCTAGAAAGTTGTAAATAATTGAATTAGCTTTCTAACGGTATAAAGATGGTCTAAATCAGAATCCTACAGATCTAGTTATGTTGATTTTACTATAGGTGAGTTTAGAGTTATGATATTTAGGAAGTTAGAGGTTGAGATATTTTTTTTATGTTAGATTATTCCTCAATTATTTAATAAAAATATTAATAAGATAATTTAGAGATATTTTCTATAGAAGTTAGGATTTTTTTTTATTTAAATTTAAATTGGATTATAGTTAGAATGAAATTAAGTATTTTTAAATAAAAGAAAGATCTAGAAACTCTAGAACCTTCCAGCACCATCAAGAGCATGACACTTGTCATAATCATGTTTATTTAAGGATTTAAGTATTTTTTTTAATAAGATAATTTCGCTCCTCAAACTCTTTAAATAGGACCCTTCACTCAGCTATTTTATTCATTCTTCAAGCACAGTTCAGAGCCTCCAAGCTGCTTAGATTATTCTTGAGAGAAACACTAGGGTTTTAGGATAAAAGCTTTACCATCTTAAGCTTTGTAAACACTTGGGTAGTGAGATATAGTGTGATTTCAATAACAAGGTGTAGAATGGTTCTAGTTTATCCAAGGTAATACTATTCATAAGTTCTATTCTTTATGATTCCTTAGTTTTCCTTAAGTTTCTTTCAGATCCTAACTTATGTTTATGGTTTTGATGGTTAGGTGTTTGGGTTCTTTGATTTAAGGTTCTTCTCGGTAAGTTTCTTCTTTGATGGTTTAGTTTTCTTTTCATCTCTTTTCTTTAGAATCTCGCCATTCTTTATGTTTGGTTTTAGGAGTTCCAATCCCGCTCTTGTCTCCAATATTCCGGTTATTGGTAAGGAAAATTAGGTAGTTTAGTATTAAGATCTACTTATGATATGATTTATGTTTGTATGATCTAACATTTCAGGTACAATAAAGGGGTAAGTGTGTCTAGACCTAAGGTGTCCAATGATGTATGATGGACTATGTCTGGTAGGCTCGGTTGCCAAAGCTTTATGACGGACTTATGTTCGGTGTATGGCAGACCTATGTTTGGTGTACGACTGACTTTTGTCCGGGGCTTAATCGCCACCCCTGTATAAACACTTATCTTTTTATTATATCTGACTTGTTATTATAGTTATGATTATGATATATGACTTATAGTTATGAATATGATTTATGACCTATGATTTACAATCTATGATCCATGACTTATGATTTATGACCTATGACTTAGAGTATGATTTATGATTTATAGATTATGATTTAGAATTATGACTTAAGTTATGATATGATCTAGCGGTTTGTGTTGGTATGACTTTTGTGAATATATGTTATGTTTGATTATATGATTAACCCTTGTTTGTATTTTCCTTATTGGGCTTAGAAGCTCACTCCTTATGATGTTGTTATTTCAGGAAATTAAGGATAGAAAGGTCGGTGGCGAGTGGGACCTAAGAGCTTCGTGATGTATTCGTTAGGGACCATATAGTCGAGCAAGATCAAGCGTGCCAAATTATTTATTTAAAAAAAAAAGTTTATTTTAAAGTTTTATTTAGATGTTGCTCATTTTTATGTTAAAGACAAGTATTTTATTTTTATAAAACCATGGATCCATGTATTTATTTTAAAAAAATTGAATTCAATAAAAGAGAAATATTTACGATTACGACCCAATGCTGTATTCTCTGTAATTTATGAGAAATTAGGGCATTACACATATATCATATGTCAAATATCCAAATGTAGGGCATTGAGCATGCCTACTTAACAATTGCTAGCATAATTAGGATCATGCACAAAAACAGAGACTCAAGCTCTGATCAATCTCATATTCAACATTCATGGCATGCCCTAATCACATGTTTCTCGTGCATAACATGCATCACATACTGGGTGCAGTTTTCTTACCTCTAGTTCGAGCGAGAAATAACAATTGAACGACCCTTGAGAACGATCGATCCTTTAATTCCTTAGCAGTCTCCTAGTCATAACCAAATACGATCTCCAATTAATAAAATCAACAATAATAGGGTCTTGACGTAAACCTCACTTCCGGGACCCCGAATTGTACCCAAACAGTGAGTAGATTCGATCTCGAGCCTTAGGAATTGAAACTCTGAGCCAAAAACCCTTAAAAAAAACCCAAAACATGCATCTGAGAAAACAAGGCAGCGCTATAGCGCTGCCCCCTAGCGCCCCAGCGCTACAACTAGGGCAGTCTGGCCCTGGACAGCGCTGTAGCACCCTCCCTTTGGTGCTAAGCGCTAGGACCAGGCTGGAACAACCCTGGTTCTTCTTCCTTCGAGTTTTCCATTTCCAACCAGAAAAACAAGCTCCCAAACACCATTTAAATCCCCAATTGAACCCAAATATCATCTACACATGTCCTAGGCATCACAACCCAAGTAACCCGAGCCAAAACTTCCATCAAATTCTCAACTTTCCAACTATAAACCCAAACTGAAACTCCAAATGAAAACAGAGCAAGAACTAAGGTTTTAATGGATAGAAACTCACCTCAATCTCAGCTTAGCATCCTCTTCAATGGCAGAACACAATCATAGCTTATCAAAGCTTGGTTCCCTAGCTTGATTCCTCAAAAGAAGCTTCAAAATCCAAGAAGAAATGGAGAGGAAATGGTGTACGGGAGAAGGAAGAGGAGGTGCTTTGTTTTTTCTATAGCCTTCTAAGCTTTAATGGATGAAACATATCCTTTAGGGTGAAAAGACCTAAATGCCCTCATGCCTAAATAAAAGCCTTAATAGCCACCAAGGGCAAAACCATCCTTTCCCGCATATCTCGTTAATCATAATTAACACTCTCCAATTCCCAATACTTCCAATATTCTCAAATGTTAATAAATCATATCTCATTTCCCTTTAATTCCCGGCAATGTTCTAGTCCTCAAATCACCCCGAGACTCATCCTGAGCCCCAAAATTAACCCCTTATGACCAGACCAAAAAATTGCATTCCATGATCGTCTCATGTCGAACGAACAAATCCACATATAATGTGGTATTATTTATAATTAACCCACATGCATGAAAATACACAATCACGCCCTCAACGAGCCAAATTACCAAAATGCCTTTATAATTAAAATGGACCCATATGCATGCATTTATCATCATATTATAATATAATTAACATAAACATGCATATAATCATTTAATAACATAATAAATCAATTATGGCCCTCCGGACCTCCTAATCAAGGTCCTAAACCTTATTAGGGATTTTTGGACATTACAACTATCCCCTCCTTACAGAAATTTTGTTCTCGAAATTTATCTAAACTGCCTAGAATGAGAATTCCGCACAACTGATTCCAGTTTCCCAGGTCGTTCCCTCGACTTCACTGTTTCTGAAACATTACCTTGACTCAAGGTATAACTTTGTTCCTTAGAACCTTATTCTTTCAGTCTCATATCTGAGCTGGCTATTCTTTTCAGGATAACTTAGCCTCAATCTTCAGATTCTCATAACTCAACTCATGAGTTTCCTTTCAACCCATGTCCTCAACATGGAACTATAAAATACACTGTATTCCGTTGACAGTGCCAAAACTAAGGCCCATCCAAAGGCAACCTGACCAATCCTATCCAGGACTCAAATGGTCAAATTAATCTAGGGCTCAACTTGCCTTTAACTCTTCACCCTTTTCCATGGTGATACTTTAAGGAAGATACAATCTTCTACTTGGAGCTCCATGTTCCTGCTTTTCAATTCAATAAAACTTTTCCATTTACTCTGAGAAATGAGCATTCAAGCTCTAACCTATAATAATCTCAATGGTCCCCTAAACCACCTCAGGATCCAGATATAACATCTCACCCATCTCATTCCAATGAATGGGTGATAAACATTCTCTATCATACCTCATCTTATAAGGTACCTTTCCAATAACTGGATAACTCTCTCTTTTTCTCTCTGATTTACCATCAGTTTGAGGATAATAAACTGTACTGAATTCCATCTATATATTCATCGCCTTCCTTAACCCTTCCAAGACCTGGAAGTAAAAACTGAGTCCTCATCTGATAAAATAGACCTCAGATTCCATGGAGGTGCACTACCTCTTTCACATAAAGTTCTGAAAACTGATCAGTTGTATTATTCGTCCTTACTGGCAGAAGTAAACTCACTTTAAATACTGGTCCACAATGACCCAAACCAATTCACGCTGACCCACTATCCTGGGCAGCCCCACCGCGAAACCCATCGCGATGTTTCCTCATTTCCACTATGGAATACTCAAAGGCTACAATAGCCTTACTAGTTTCTGATACTCTGTCTTGACCTGCTAACAGGTTAAGAACTTTACCACGTATTCCATTATGTCCCTCTCTATCCCAGGCCACCACTATAAAGCTTTCAAACTCTGATACACTGTCATGATGCCTAAATGAAGCGAATAAAATAGTAGCATGAGATTTATCCAGAATCTCCCAATTAATCCCAGTGTCCATCAGATTCCAAATTCGATCCTAATACCTCAATAAATTCATACTTGACACTGTTTAATCCTTAGCTAATCCAGCTAAGACTTTCCCACTCAATCTTTCCTATCCGTGGTTCACTTAATCGTGTTCCTTTTGATCCTTTCCGAAATGATAATCTTAAGCATAAAACTGGCTACCTGGCCCACCAGAAACTCTACTCTAGTTCTGGTCAGATCCTTTAACTAACATGATGCATAAGCAATCCTTTTCCCTATCACTGAGGTGCCATAATAACCTACAAACTGATTCTGATATGCAAGAAGACTCATAACTCTTTCCTGAGGCACATATAATATCCTGCCTGTCCAAGGAAACTCCTGCCCCTAAGGCATTCCTTAACCTTGGGAAATCTCCAACTGAGGTATATCACAATACCATTGATAAAGACGATCACAAATCCCATTCAAATAATCCTTAAACACTCTGTTCATTTGATTCATCAAAGTAATCTTGGCATTAACCAAATCCTCAAAATATACTCAGCACTCCTAGTGCCCTTATCTGATACAATAGTCAGTCTTTTGCATTTCCTTCTCCCTGATCTAAAGTTGGTACTAACTAGATCTAAGATCCACCTTAGAGAATTCCACCTTATCCAATAACTAAGCTTTTTAAATCTTACGACTTTGCTGAAGCCATTCAATACCGTGCCCTAGACCTGATTCCATTCCTGGCATTAATCCAATCACCATTCTATCTCTTCATATAAAGGTAACCCTAGCAAGTCCCCTGGAAGCACATCTAGAAACTCACAAACTAATCCAGTCTATCCTGATCTTACTGGCGCAATCTAAGTGGTATCCACCACACTAGCTAAGAGTTCAATGCATCTCCCTGCAATAAAACTCTAGCTCTCAATGCACATAAGCATACCAAATCCATGCACAGTGCCAACTGCCACAAAGGCTTCCCCCTCTCAAGCCCAAGAGTTAATATCCTTTCCTTGCAATTTAGCATTTCCCCACACTTGATTATCCAATCCATATCTAGGATCAAACCAAAATCAATCATAACCAACCTTATCATATCAACCGACGACTCTTTTTTACCATAATCCAACTCATCTCTTAAATCACCAATAAAATATTACTTTTCCATCATAACATAACCAAGTGATCTGCATATCATTTTTATGCCTCTCTAGATGCAACAAACAAAGAAACAATATGGCACCAAAAACCAGTCAGCACAATACAAAAATCAGAACTAGAAAGCTGACCTGCCACCCCTGAGGAACTAGTCTCAGTCTTAGTCTCAAATTCTGACTGCATCGGAACGAACACTCGAGCTGGAGTCGAGCTGTTCATTCCCTTTTATTCATCCTTTCTTAGCCTTGGGCAATCCTTCTTGAAATGCCCAACCATGTCACATAAGAAACACGTCTTTGCTCGGCATTCTCCCAAATGACGCCGCTTGCACCGAGCACATATTGGATAAGTCTTCCAAGTTTCATTCTTGCTTGCTCCAATAAATAGTGGTGTCACTGCCTGAGCTCCGTGCTCTCTGACACTCTTCTTCTCATTTCTTACGCTCTCAACAGCAAGAGCCTTCCCTACCACCTAAGCGTAGGTGGAGGTTTCATGCACTGGGGCTACTCTAATGCCCTGATCTATTTTGGAATTCAATCCCTGAATAAACCTTTCCTTTCGAGCTACATCTGTGGGTACCATGTCAAAAGCGAACTTGGCCAACCCATCAAATATGTTAACATACTCGGTTACTGATGCCTTTCCCTGAACGAGATTCAGAAACTCATTAATCTTAGCAGTCTTGGATGCATCACAGTAATACCTTTCATTGAACAGCTGCCTAAATTATTTCCAGTCCATCACAGCTGTGTCTTGTGTTTGGGATACTACTTCCCACCACATCTGGGCATCATCCCGCAGTACATATGTCCCACAAATCACCCTATTGTGACCTACTAGCCCCATACTATCAAGAATGGAACTAATCATGCCAATCCATTTCTCATCTCTGAATGGATCTAGGCCTCCCTCAAAGACTAGAGGGTAATACTCCTGGAATCTTCCACAGAGAAATTCCCACCTGCTCTCAACCCTAGGCTGAGCCAAAGATGGTGCCACTCCTGGCAAAACAAAGGAAGAGGTGTTTCCCGGCAGGTTCCGCTGTTGCTTCAAACACCTAATCTCATCCTCATGCCTCTGCAATCTTGATTGCAAATCTGTAAACATTTGTTGGAAATTCTAAGGGGCAGATGAAGAACTCAACCCCTGGCTGAAACTCCCAGCCTCGATATAACCACCACCAGGCCTCATTATCTGCCTTGGATACAAACCTACTGATTGAATCTGCAGTCAATAACTTGACTCATTAAACATGATGAGCATATCAAGAGCTTTCCCACGGGAACATTCTGACCATACTACAATCACAAACCACTTTTACATTTACAAACTGACTGCAGTGGTAAACACATGCCCATGACATTCATTCATCAATCATAATCTCTGCTCTTCCAACATACCTACCATGCCTCCAACCCCAACATGCAAATATCACAATTATATATATTCATGGAGCAGTTAATCACATAGTCAAGAGACTGGCTCCAACAAAATCTAATGCTCCCTTGTACAATGTGCAGGTAAAGCATTTACATTCTATTTAAGCAGTTAAATACATAACTATAGACTTAGTTACCATTCCCTGAGTGAAGCTATCTTTAGTGACGAGTGTACATGACCAGCTTGTCTTCAGGAACCCTTAACCTTAGCTCGCTCTGATACCAAGTTGTAACGCCCTAAACTCCAGGACCGTTACGGTGTGCATTTTGAACAGTGCAAAACTCGCTAACAAAGTCATTTGGCCATAATTATGTAACTAAGTATGATTAGCGGTTTAGGGTTAAATTTTTTGGTTAAGACACAACGTTTCACTAGAACGTTTAATGTATACATTGGAATCCCAAAAATATAATTTAAAGGTTCATTACAAGAAAATATTTACAACCAGCCGATCTAAGCGGCAAAACAGGGTTTAAACCTAGTTCCTCTTTCAACCCTCAGTTGTGTCGGTCGAGCAGCTGCATATGTACACATCATCACCTAAGCTCTCCAACTCAAGGTTAGTCCAGCTTTCTTTTGCCTTTACTTGCACCACATAGCACCCGTGAGCCGAAGCCCAGCAAGAAAACTCAATATGCTCATGAACAGTAATAACATGTCATCAAATCATATTAGGCATGCCTAGCAATTATAGCTCTATTCAAGCATGCAAATAAGTTCAGATAATGCTGGGGAATCTAGGATGAGGAATCCTACCCTCCTGAATGGATGACTTTCAAGTCAATCCTAATCATATGAGTGATTTAACACTGGTGGTTTCATTAACCATAATGAGTGACTGACGAGCAAGTCACTACGGAACTCAGTACCCACAACCATGAGAATGATGATCATTATAGTCATACAAAGTTTATAGCCCTGAAATGATGAGTGAATATCACTTTGAGGTTCTGTTTAACCATAATGAGTGACTGACGAGCAAGTCACTATGGGGCTCAGTACCCATAGCCATATGACGAAGCAGTCACCTGGGCTTTCTGGCCATGGCTCTAATCAGATGAGTGACTGACGAACAAGTCACTACGGGGCTCGACACCCACAACCATGAGACGAAACAGCCACCAGGACTCAGCACCCATAGCCATGTGACTAAATAGTCACTGGGGCTCTCTAGCCCTGGCTCTAAGTGACTAGCCATAGGCTAGACAAGTGCTTTTAGTTTTCATCGAACTTGAGGTCGGTCCGCCATTAATGCTCATTTGAGTCATTCAATGCAAATGTCAATTAGATCTAATATTTATCGGCTTGCGTTAAACACGCTAAGACCGTTCTTGTCTTATTAGTCAATACCAGGTGACCAGTGCTCAGTACTACTACCGAACTTGACAAGTGAATCATAGCTTCACAGTTAATACTGACACCATTTCAAATTCTGACTAGTTAGTCAATGCCACGCACAAGTAAGCAATGCTACCAGGCATATATCATATATCAAATATCCAAATGTAGGGCATTCGACATGCTTACTTAACAATTGCTAGCATAATTAGGATCACGCACAAACATAGAGACTCAAGCTCTGATCCATCTCATATTCCACATTCATGGCATGCCCTAATCACATGTTTCTCGTGCATCACATGCATCACATACTGGGTACAGTTTTCTTACCTCTGGTTCGACCGAGAAATAACAACTGAATGACCCTTGAGAACGATCGATCCTTTAATTCCTCAGCAGTCACCTAGTCTTGACCTAAACCTCACTTCCGGGACCCCGAATTGTACCCAAACAGTGAGTAGATTTGATCCCGAGCCTTAGGAATTGAAACCCTGAGCCAAAAACCCTTAAAAACACCCAAAAAATGCTTCTGAGAAAATAGGGTAGTGCTATAGCGCTGCCCCCTTAGCGCCACAGCGCTACAACTAGGGCAGTCTGGCCCTTGACAATGCTGTAGCGCCCTCCCTTATGCGCTATAGTGCTAGGACCAGGCTGGAACAACCCTAGTTCTTCTTCCTTTGAGTTTTCCATTTCCCACCTAAAAAACAAGCTCCCAATCACCATTTAAATCCCCAATTGAACCCAAATATCATCTACACATGTCCTAAGCATCACAACCCAAGTAACCCTAGCCAAAACTTCCATCAAATTCTCAACTTTCCAACTCAAAAACGAAACTGAAACTCCAAATGAAAACAGAGCAAGAACTAAGGTTTTAATGGATAGAAACTCAACTCAATCTTAGCTTAGCACTCTCTTCAATGGTAGAAAACAACCCTAGCTTATCAAATCTTGGTTCCCTAGCTTGGTTCCTCAAACGAAGCTTCAAAATCCAAGGAGAAATGGAGAGGAAATGGTGTATGGGAGAAGGAAGAGGAGGTGCTCTGTTTTTTCTACAGCCTTCTAAGCTTTAATGGTTGAAACATATCCTTTAGGGTGAAAAGACCTAAATTCCCTCATGCCTAAATAAAAGCCTTAACAACCACCAAGGGCAAAACCATCCTTTCCCGCCTATCTCGTTAATCATAATTAACACTCTCCAATTCCCAATACTTCCAATATTCTTAAATGCTAATAAATCATATCCCATTACCCTTTAATTCCTGGCAATGTTCTAGTCCTCAAATCACCCCGAGACTCATCCCGAGCCTCGAAATTAACCCCGTTATGACCAGACCAAAAACTTGCATTCCATGATCGTCTCATGCTGAATGGCTCGAACAAATCCACATATAATGTGGTATTATTTATAATTCACCCACATGCATGAAAATACACAATCACGCCCTCAACGGGCCAAATTACCAAAATGCCTTTATAATTAAAATGGACCCATATGCATGCATTTATCATCATATTATAATATAATTCACATAAACATGCATATAATCATTTAATAACATAATAAATCAATTATGGCCCTCCAGGACTCCTAATCAAGGTCCTAAACATTATTAGGGATTTTGGGACATTACATAGTAGACATCTGAGATGAAAACTAAGCAGTTTGTATTTTGACCGAAGGCAAGAGGGCCAAAACATGAAAAACGCTAAGACTAATGCTCGGGGATAAGAGAATTTCTAAGGACTTGGAGTGTCATCGGGGCCAAGGAATCAACGCTGGAGAACACCACTGGAGATTTTGAACATTGCCGGAATCTGGGAATTTTCCAGATTCTGGTCGAATGCCTAGAAAGTAAAAAGTTGCATAAGTTGTGCACTAGGCCATTTTGGCCATTTCTAACGTCAAAGTATGCCTAAGAAGACCTATAGAAGGTCAAAATTTCCCTTCCAGTGCGACAAAAGTACATCCACAAGTATGCACCTAAACTCTCAAATGAAACTCGACGCAAACACAAAACCAGTAAATACTTACTCGAGATATATCGCCAGTAGGTACTGAAACGAGTCCAAACTTTGAAGAATCGATTTCCGTTCACCTAGAAATAAGAAGATTCTCGCAAACCGTCCAGAATTGCAGAGGAAACACAGAAAAGGTTGAAGGTCTAGGAAGCTTAAGAAAGAAGAAAGGGTTTTTGAGTTTGGAATTTTTGAATTTTGAGTGGGTAGGGTGAGTGTTGAGGTGGTTCTTGAGTTTTTTATACTCATAGAACTTTGGGGGGAAGCAAACCCACCCTGACCGTCAGATTGCCTATGACATAGGTACTCGAGAATGATCCCACAGTCAGGATTCAAAAGGCATGGATCGTGATCATTAACATTGGAAAAGGAAGCCACATGAATGGAGTAAAGGCACGCCTAGAGTACAGAGTGGACGTTTTGGGTCATGGAGCTTACCCTTCATTCATTGCATGGATTTATGGACCTAACATTAGGAAGTCAACACGTGGCGTGACTTTCCATAGTGACGTCAGGGAAAGCCCAAATGTCTCCCCCCGAATAACTTTCAGATTACTTCTCTGAATCTCAGTCTCCACTGCCAGAGGATGAGTTAAGACTTGAGGGGCAAATTTTATCTGTGTTTTCACCATCAGACACATGGAAATAAGGAGAGATTAATGACAAGGCAAGTCATGAGGTTCTTAAAGTGTGAACTCCTTCTGGAAACCCAAACCAGCTAAGTCGTGGATGTCTCCAAGTGAGGCCACGCCCTGAGGTCTGTCCTCAAGGCGAGGGCGTCTCTAGGTGAGGCCACATCCCGAGGAGCTCTCTTCACTCGGCCATCTCCCGGGTCTAAGATTTTGGTCCTTGGACCTAGAGTAGCTGCTAGGTGTCAGTCATTGTGTGTATGGGTCACTAGAAGATCATTTGACAACTTTTGGTATGCCTCGATTAGTGGTGTCGAATTTGTACCCTCGACAATCGGTAGCCGCCTAACATGGGAAAACATGTGCAGCACCCTGACAGTCAGAGACATGTTTCCCATAAAGTTGGTACATAACTTTCTACAATGGGCCCCGTGTAATCCGCCTAGGCCGTAGTCTCTATTTAGTGTAGTCGTTTTTGTACTAATTTAACATTAATACCCCCATTAAGGGGGAAATTTATATTAATAACGCATGATTGACATAATGACCCCCGCCTCTATAAATAGGGCTGGGGTATCACCTTGGAAAGGGTTCAGATTTTTAGAGAGAAAAAACTCTATAACTCAGTGCAAGATATACGCTGTCTGAGAACCACCATTGAACAAGCTTCAAGCTCACTAAATATCAGAGACTCATGGACTAGGGATTTTTTATAGCATGAACCACGTAAAGTCCTTGTGTTCTTTTCCATTATTTTCTTTGAACTCTCAGATTAGGTTGACAGCGAAAAAGGCAGTCAACACTTTGTACTTCCTTACTGGGCTTTTAGCTTACCCCCCTTATTTTCCCCATTTCAGGTAGACAATAGGGTTTCTTCTTGGCACGCATTGTGATGTGGGGAGTTTCGATGTCTAGGCATGTATGACGATGGGTGTCCATCAGCGATTAATGATCTAGTTGAACACCAAGAAAGTTTATGAACTTTTATGTGATGGTTTATGTTTTCATTACGTCACAGTGAGACTTTATAATTTTGTTTTTCAAGATTGCATTTAGACACTATATTTTTATTTGGGATATTAGCGACGATAATAGTCAATTTTTTTTCAAAAGTTACACTTTAATACCAAAATATTTTTTTTGGCGATAATAATACCTAAATCTACAATTTTGGTGCAACAGTTAGTACTCACAATTAACTTCCCGTTAAGTATTCACGTGGTACATTTTTATACTCGTAAATTTAGGTATTAAAGTGTAACTTTATACATGATTTGAGTATTATCGCTACTAATATCCCTAAATTCTTTAAATACTATAAAAACCATTTTAAATTTTAAAAAATAAAAAAATTATTAGAAACTAAATAATAAAACTAAAATTTACAAATACAAAATAACCAAAATTAAAATTGAAACTCAAAATCATCCCAAAATCCAAATTATTAATTAGTATTTAATAATCTTACAAAATTTTTAAAATTTAAAATTATTTTTATAATATTTAAAGAATTTAAATAATTTAGTTTAAAATCATCCCAAAATCCATATGTTCCACGTGGATACTTAACAGGTAGTTAACTTTAGAATTTTTTTTTTTTTGAGTATTATCGCCGCCAATATCCCTTTTTATTTTAAACTATTGGGCCCAAAATGCATGTTTTGACAAGGCCCCACTGAACCTTTTTCCTAAAATGGAATTTTCTAATAAATATGAACTGAGTGACATTTTTAGAAAGTAAATAGAATAGAGTGTTCTTACAAATGGTATCAGAGACAAGCGTTCATGTTTTTAAGGACTCTCCGCATACATGCTAGAGACTGGAAAATCTCACCCCACCGTGTCGTAAGTATTTGCTTTAATTGTTATTTGTTTTCTTATTTTAAATAGCTAATTTTGTAACTGTAATATAGAAAAGATGCCTTCTATTATTAGGACTACCAAGAAACAACTACTTAACGAGATTCGGGAAATAGCTAAAGTAGAAAGTGATATCAGTTATGGAAACTGGCGAGTTACAGTGCTAAAGAAGATGTAGATGGTTTGTGAACGCATCCAATGGATCATCAACAAAAGAGGGGCACTCCTGTGGCCCATAGAACAACATTGGGTGTTGAGAGAAGTACGGGTAGAGTATCTTGAGGCCCTCCTTTGGTGGGTCACGGCATGGCATGGCGCCACTGAGGAGGATTTGGAGTTTGTCACCTTCAAGTATGCTGTCTATGAGTTCATGGAGTACTTCAACTTCCAACGAATGGAGATGGTCCTTGTTCAGAACAACATATGGGAGTTGGAGGAAAGGTTGGAGACCGTTCATGATAAGGAAGGTGAGACGGTGCTCCTCGAAATGCTACATGCCATCTCGGAGGTGGATGATAGGAGAATGACTTTAGCAACCGCTCCCAAGTACTTCCACATTTCAGTGTATATCTTTGACTACAATTTAGGGGATGAGTCCACGGTAGAGGACTAGAGTCCTTTTCAAAATTCTAAAAAATATTTCTATTTAAATAGAGGGGACTTCCACAAAGACCTTTGAAAATTCTTGGGTTATAATGATTATTTTGGATGTTTTTGGATGTTTCGATTATGGGGTACTTTTGTGTAACTTTGGATATTTAAGTTTGATATTTTTTTTTCTCTTTGTAAACTCTAGATGTTGTATGGATATAAGTATGGATGACAACCTTTACGATTATCTCTTAAGTAATCAAAACACTATGTGATTTATCCTCTCTTATGATTTTCTTTTGGCGCCTTAGAATATCATCATGTCAACAAAAGGAAGAGGCGCAAGAGGTGGATGAGGAAGAGGAAGAGGTCGAGGAAGAGGTGTCTCTACAAACCCTAATACTGCTAAAATCCCTGACATGGAAATGCCATTAGCTCAGGCAGTAGCCCCAACTCCACTAGCTGTGGATTTAGCTGCAGAAGTAGCAAGACTGAGAGAACAGTTTAGACAAAGGGATGAAGAGTTAGCCCAAGCTTGGAAAATACCCCAAGCACCCTAAGTACTATTGGCATAGCCTGAGCCTCCAGTACCACCACCTACACCATTACCAATGGCCTACAGTTTTGAGTTAGTCTATGAACGCTTTAGGATGCAATCTTGACCTAACTTCGAAGGGAAAGTCGACCCTATGGTGGCAGAAGATTGGTTGAAGTCAGTGGAGACTATCTTTGACCATATGGAGCTGAATGACCATCATAGGGTTTCATGTGCAGTTCACCTACTCAAAATGGATGCAAGGATATGGTGGGATGTGGTGAAGTAGACCCGTGACCTAAACATTATGACCTGGGAAGATTTTGTGCAAGTGTTTAGCAAAAAGTATTACAGTGTAGTTGTACTGGCAACTAGGGTTGATGAATTTGTGACCCTTGTTCAGGGAAGCCTTTCTTTCACTGAATATGCCCATAAATTTGATAGGTTGGCAAGGTTTGCACCCGAAATAGTACCAACTGAGGCCATGCGAGTCCGAAGGTTTGTGAGAGGAATAAATCCCATGATTGTGAGGGATGTGAAGATGACCAGTGCTGAGGTGGTTAGTTACACTGATATTATGGATAAAGCTCTTGATGCAAAATACTTAGAGGACCACATATGGAAGGATAGTGCTGCAAGAAGGGAGGACAACAGAAATAAGGGCTTCCATGAGGGCAATAAGAGGAAGGCCCATGAGGGACAGAGCAGTGGCAATGACAAGAGTCCTAGACCTCCGGCCTCGAATGGCAATAATCATTACAACCGTAACCACCACAACAACCATAACAGTAACAACAATGGACATAACTATGGAAACTAGCAGAACCACAAAGTTGAGTACCCTAGTTATCCTAAATACTCATGGCAACATCTAGGAGACTGTCAAGTAGGCACCAACAAGTGTTACAAGAATGGTCAGGCAGGTCATCTGAAGAAGGATTGCCCACAATGGAGAGCAAGAGCAGGGCAAGGCAACAATGGCAATCTAGTGCCAGCCAGAGTCTTTGCTTTGACTCGAAAGGAAGTAGCAATAGTAATACTGTTGTCACAGGTCAGCTTCCTCTTTCTAGTATAATATGTAGAATCCTCATCGATTCTGGAGCGACTCACTCTTATGTTGCTATTAATGTAATTGATAAACTGGGATTGCCTTGTAAATTGTTTGAGCATAGTTTTAGTACCATGTTACCATCATGAGACATTATGTCATCAACTAGGTGGTTACAGTCAGCTTCCATAGTTTTTGAGGGCAGAGAGTGCTCAACAATCCTCATAGAGGTAGACATATACCAGGTTATGATGTTATTGGCATGGATTGGTTTGCCAAATATGGAGCAATGATAGAGTGTTGAAGAAAGACAGTAAAGTTCAGACCTGAGGAAGGAGAACTCTTTTCTTTTAAGGGAGAGGTGACGAGATTTTGCACCCCTATCATATTTGCATTAGAAGCTCAGAATATGATGCAACACGGGTGTACAACATTTTTGGAAAATGTTGTGGATAAGTCTAGAGAGACTAAGTTGAAACCAGAAGATGCTTACATTGTTTGTGAGTTCCCGAAGGTGTTTCCCGAGGAATTACAAGGTTTACCCCGAGACAGAGAAATCGAATTTGTGATCAAACTTGCACCAGAAACAACACCAATATCCAAGGCACCCTACCGAATGGAACCTATAGAGTTTAAAGAACTTAAAACCCAACTACAAGAATTGTTGGACAAGGGGTTCAAACGACCTAGTCATTCGCCATGGGGAGCACTAGTTTTGTTTGTAAAAAAGAAAGATAGAAGTATGAGAATGTGCATCGATTACCGAGAACTCAATAAGGTCACGATTAATAACAAATATCTTTTGCTTAGGATAGATGACCTCTTTGACCAACTGCATGGGGCAGCTGTGTTTTCAAAGATTGATCTGTGATCTGGGTACCATCAGCTAAAGGTGAAGGAGGGAGATATTCCTAAAAAAACATTCAGAACCTGCTA
Source organism: Humulus lupulus (assembly GCF_963169125.1). Lineage (NCBI taxonomy): Eukaryota > Viridiplantae > Streptophyta > Magnoliopsida > Rosales > Cannabaceae > Humulus > Humulus lupulus. The sequence goes on along the minus strand of NC_084795.1, from coordinate 72,542,176 downwards.
CGGGCACTATGAGTTATTAGTGATGTCTTTTGGACTCACCAATGCCCCAACGACATTCATGGACATGATGAAAAAAGTGTTTAAAGACTGTCTGGATAAATTTGTAGTGGTATTTATAGACAATATCCTTATCTACTCAAAGACTAAGGAGGAGCATGAGGAGCACTTGAGGTTGACGCTCAATAGAATACGAGAGCACCAACTCTACGCTAAGTTCTCTAAATTTGAATTTTGGTTGGAACAAGTGACCTTCCTAGGGAATATAATGTCCAAGAATGTAATAGCAGTGGATCCAGGAAAGATCGAGGCCATTAGAGACTGGCCTCAACCCAAGAATGTCTCAAAGGTTTGAAGCTTCTTAGGGTTAACGGGCTACTATCGAAAGTTTGTTGATGGTTTCTCTAAGATTGCCACACCCTTGACCAATCCAACTTGCAAATACCAAAAGTTCACATGGACAAAGATGTGTAAAGAGAGTTTTCAGACTATGAAGGATAAGTTGATCTCTGCACTGATCCTTTGTGTTCCCACAGAGGGAGGGAAGTTTGTGGTGTATTGTGATGCCTCTAAGAATGGCTTGGGGTGTGTGTTGACGCATAATGGGAAAGTGATAGCCTACGCCTCGAGACAGCTCAAGGACTATGAGCAGAGATACCCCACCCATGATCTTGAACTAGCAGCAGTAGTGTTCGCACTGAAAATATGGAGGCACCACCTTTATGGAGGTAAGTGTGAGATAACACCAATTATAAAAGTCTGAAGTACTTCTTCACCCAAAAAGAGATGAATATGGGACAACATATGTGATTAGAATTAGTAAAGGACTATGATTGCAAAATTCTATACCACCTAGGCAAGACCAATATGGTGGCTGATGCATTGAGCAGGCGAGGACATGGAAGTGTCTTAGCTCTGAATACAATAGAGGCACATTTGCATAAATAAATTATTAACGTTGGTATTGAGTTAGTAATAGGAGGCCTAGCAAACCTCACTCTACAGTCATCCCTATTGGAACATATTAGAGAAGGCAGAAGGTAGATGGAGCCCTAAAGAAACAAGAGGCTTTGGTACAAGAAAGTGGTAGCGGTGACTTCGTCATGTATAAAGGAGGATTGGTGCGATACAAGGATAGGATCTACGTGCCTACCAATGATGAGATTAAGGCAAGAATTATGAAAGAGGCGCATACAACACCTTATTCCTTATATCTAAGGTCGACTAAGATGTACCAAGACCTTAAAGGATTGTATTGGTGGCCTGGAATAAAGAAAGATGTTGTTGAGTTTGTTGCCAGATGTTTGACATGTCAACAAGTGAAAGCAGAACACTAAAGGCTAGTAGAGCTACTTCAACCACTTTACGTTCCTGAATGGAAGTGGGAAAACATAATGATGGATTTTGTGGAAGGGTTACCCAGGGTCACAAAACAACATGATTCTGCTTGGGTAATAGTAGACATGCTCACTAAGTCTACCCATTTTCTACCGGTTAAGACCACCTATTTAGCGGACCAGGACACAGAATTGTATGTTAGCGAGATAGTGAGACTTCATGAAATTCCATAGCCGATTATCTCAGATACATGGTGAGTATTCACATCGAACTTTTGGAAGGGATTATAGAAGGCAATGGTAACACGGTTGAAATTTAGTACCGCTTTTCACCCCAAAACTGATAGGCAGTCTGAGAGGACCATTTAGATTTTAGAAGATATGTTGATAAGTTGTGCTTGGGATTTTCGGAGTCTTGGAGCCGATACTTACCCCTGATCGAGTTCTCCTATAGCAATATTTATCAGTAAACTATTGTGATGGCTCTCTATGAGATGCATTATGGGTGCAAGTGTAGATATCCCTTGCACTAAGATGAGGTTGGGGAGAAGCAAATTTTAGGCCCTGAGGCAGTTAGGGAAGATAGTGAGGGGATTAAGAAAATTCACCAAAGGATGCTTACTCCTCAAAGTAGGCAAACGAGCTACGCAGACCTTAAGAGAAGCAACATCGAGTTTTCATTTGGCGAGTTTGTGTTCTTAAGAGTCTCCCCAATGAAGGGTGATATGCGTTTTGGGAAGAAAGGGAAATTTAGCTTGAGATTTATATGTCCATTTGAGATTTTGGACAGAGTTGGGCAAGTTGTGTACCGTTTAGCACTGCCCCCAGCACTAGCCGAAACACATAACATCTTTCATATCTCGATGTTACGTAAGTACGTGTCAGATCCCACTCATGTTTTGAGTTATGAACCGTTACAACTGAAGCATGATCCGAGTTACGATGAACATCCAGAGCGTATCATCGAAGAAGGAGTCAAGGAACTGAGATCCAAAAGGATTCCATTAGTTAAGGTCTTGTGGAAGAATAGTACGGAAAGAGAAGTGACATAGGAGCTGGAGGAAGACATGAGAGAAAGATACCCTGAGTTATTTGGTAAGAAAGAATTTCAGGACGAAATTCCTATTAAGGAGGGTATATTGTAGCGCACCATTTTTTTTAATTGATTTAATTTTGTGCTTTATTTGAATTTATAATTGTTAAGTGTTAATTGTATTCAAAATTGTTTGGTAGCAAATGTGTGATTTTATTTGTTAATTAATTTACTTAATTAAATGTAAATGTGAGTTCTTGAGATTTGGTTGTGTGCACCAAGGTGCATGGTTAATAAAGATGCACCCTAGTACTTGTGTGTGTTCATGTGCATGATTGCATGGTGAGCATGCAATGATTTGTCCCATGCAATATTCTAGATTATTCTTTCATGTATGATTTAGTATTTCTTTATTAAAAAAAAGGGAAGTAATGGAAAAACCAAAAGAAGAAGAGAGAGGGAATGAATGGCGTGAGAGGGAGGAAAAAGGAGGAGAGCGTTTACCTTTTTAATCCTAGGTCAATCTTTTTTTATTCTAAATTTAAGAAATTAAATAATGGTAGGGAAATATGAGATTTGATTTTTCTAATGGGTTGTCTTGGGCTAATTTGGGTAAGTAGAATTTTGAGGAGTTAATAATGTGTGTGTGTGTATGCTAGCTGAAGGAAGAGAGAGAGGAAGAGAGTGTGTGTGTGTGTCATCCAAGAGATAGAGATAGAGATAAAGAGAGAGAGTGAGATGACTTTCCTCATTTTTTTGTTGACTTATCTCTTGAGTTGTCATAATATTTCCCATTTAATCCTAGACTAAAATTGAGGAAAATTAAATATAGGATTTTTTTTCTTTTGCATAATAATTAGTGTCTAGGTTTTCTATTTAGCAAGGTGTGAACCTTGAGATCCCCCTAGTGACTGTCGTGCATAGAGAGAGAAAGAGGGGAGGAGAGTGCACGGAAGAGAGAGAAGAGAAGAAAGGAGTAGAGAAAGAAAAGAAGAAGGAAGAAGAGGGGAAGTAGGGTTTCAAAATCCCTATGGTAAGTTTTTGATTCATGGTGATTTCTAGTTTCTTCTTCTTCTTGAATCTAAGAGCATCTTGTTGTTTCTTTTCTTTCTTATTGTGGTTTCGAAAACCCTAGGAGTGCCAAGAGGGTGATCATCATCTTTCTATTTCTTGAGTCTTGATCTCTACCAAAGAGGTAATGGAACCTCTAGCCCTTTTCTTTATTTTATTATTGTTTCAAGTTCTTTGAAATTCACTATAGAATATTGTCTATGTTGTTTTGAAGTTTTAATTTTTGTTTGTAGTTTTCTAACATTGTTTGTTGATTTTTGGTTTAGAGGTTGTTTATTGTTGTAAAGAGAATTTCCTATGCCTTTTGATGTTGGTATTTCAGTTAGAAAAATGTTGAATGCACCACATATGAGATTGAAGAAATAGAATGGGGATACTGATGCATATGGATTTTGGCCAACATGTGTTTATGCTTAGTCTTTATTTTATTTTATTTATTATTTGTGTTGCTATGATATGTTTAATTAAAGGCTTGTTGAATTTGATTTGAGAGATGGTGTGATTTTTGGAAGTACATGTTTTAGATCTTGTTGTTGTTTTCTTTAGAGTATTGACAAGCATGCTTATGGTTTTGGGTGGTCAAAGTGAAAAGTTTGGAGTGGAGGTGTATATAGGGTTTCGACCAAGGCATGGTTCTTGGATTTTATTGTATATAAATTGTTTAATTATTGGTGCATGCTAATTAAATTTTGAAATGCATAAAAATTATGAAAGCATGACAGGTTAATGGTTAAACATGATTAAGAGCATATTTAAGTAAATCATGCTTGCTGAATTTTTGTTTATGTTTGTGTTAATGTTAGTAAAATATGATTTTCCACACCTTAATAATGTATTTTCTTCAATCAAATGCATGCAGATTTTTTTAAAAACGTTTGTGAAAGAAACTACAATTTTTTTATGCTTACAAATCTAATTATTAAAATTTTATGTAACAAAATGCTTGCTGGAATTTTTAGCTTCTTGAAAGAAAGTTTCTTTTAAATAGAAGATATAAAGTATATGCTCAAATAATTTAAGCCTTACACTGTATACATGAGAAATGTGTTTTTCTATACTTTAAATATGTATTATCTCATTTAATAATAATGCAATTTTTATTTGAAAAATAATTAGTTATATAGCATTATATTTTTGGATTAAGAAATTTTATTTGAGAAAAAAAGAGTATAAATGAGATTTTTCCAAAATTATTATGAAAAATATGATGAGCTTGAGATATCACTATTTTTAAAAAGTTAAATTATTAATTATTTTATTATCTACTTGTTAAAGTGAGTGAGTGCTTAATTATTCAATATTAAATAAATTTTGTTAAATAATTATTTTTTGAGAAAACAGAAATAGAAAATGGTTACTATATTTTATTTTCATTTAAAATAATAAAAGGAATTAAAATTTGGTAAAATAACAACTAAAATAAAAGAACTCTTGGTAATAAAATTTTGAGTAAAACTTTATTATTTTTAATGTAGTGTCGCAGTACAAATCAAGTTCGTAAAATATGCTTGTTTGCTAAATCTTATTAATTTAATAAGAAATAAAAGGACTAAAATCTACCAACTTCAAAGTGCATTTTTAAGAACCGTCCCACATATGCATGTTACATGTAAGCTAAGTTTTATGTTCAAATACACGCCATTTGATTAAGTGCATGATTCGTGCTTTGCAAACATTGAGTATTCACTACTAGACTTGAGATTATTCTTTTATGATTTTATGTAAAATTACTGAATGTTTATAGTGTGATGCAACATGTGCATGTCCCATGCACACGTGGGGTATGTATGTTTTGCACGTGTAATCTTACACGAGTTTAAGACGAACGTTTGATTGTGATTCTAGGCTTGTTGTGAAGTACCCCGCACTTTATTTTTGCATGGACTTGAGGTAAGGAAGTTAGCTAGAATTTTCTGTGAATTATGTTACGAAAAGTATGAGCTATGGTAAGCCATTGTGTTATGAAAAATATGAACTACTATGTTATGATATGAGTTTGATGGGTGTCGCATGCTGTATCAAATTTAAATATATATTTTTTATTCATTTATACCAGCTACTTCAATATATCGTTAAATAAAGGTCGAACCCACGAGGACTATGATCAAATTAGTATTCAAAATAAGAACTAAACTTAAATTAGAAAGGGATTTTAGTTTTAAAAACTAAAAACATAAAATGAAATAAAGATCGAAGATTAGATAACTAAGGATAGAACGATATTAAAGAAATAGTCAAGAATTAATCTCCACCTTCGACAATCAATCTATCAACAATGAAGAATAAATCCCTATTCCCAACTAAACTATTAACCCTGCAGATAACACTTAAGCAGTCAATTATCCCTGTTTCCTTATTATACTTAATTAAAGTTAAGCGCTCTTAATTAACTTTTTTTTACCGAGCAATAAACACATTAAGCATGTGATCTATTTAACCTAGTAAAAGCATTACACTCTATGGAAATAGGTCAATCTAGGCAACAAATTCATTAAGCATGCAATTCATTTAACCTAGGTTCTATTTTTCATCACAATCAAAATACCCATCACAATATCCTAATTGTAATTTATCACTCTACTTAGAATCCTAAACTATTAGGTGAATAGCAATCCTAAGATGACAGTAGAAAAATGCAAAACACTAATTAGTGGCCATCTAAACAAGATTTTACAAGATTCATAACATTCAAATAGAAAAATAGAAGCAATTTAATATAAGGGAATAGAAGAAATAAAATTCATCAATGCATTCAAGATCTCATGTCTAGGGTTTTGAAATAACCCTCAACTATAAAGAAAACTACTCCATAATCACATTCATATTCATAAACATAAATATTCAATGAAAATAAAAGAGTTTTGAGAAGAAATAAAAACTAGATCGAATAATGTTATTGTTGATGTCTTTTCTCCTCCTCTGTTGCTCTAGCCTCTAAAATTTGCAATCCAAAGTTGTTGTAAAAGTTAACCCTAACCCCTTTAATAGCCCTTCAAAAATACATTTAAATTTCAAAAATTAAGGAAAAAATTGATCGACAGCCGCGGCTAGTGTTTCTTTGCGGCTGCGGCCACTAGAACATGTTTTCTTCTAGAAAATCAAGTTCTAGCCACGGCTTGGGACATTTCTGGCCGCGGCTACTGCATTCTATCCCCCAGGCCGCAGCCTGGAATAAGGCTGGCCGCGACCATAGTAATTTTTCCATTTTTTAAGTTTTCTTCAAATGTAGTTACTGATGATATTTTAACCACAATTTCCTCGATATAGCTCGGAATTGGACAATTCTAAAAGATATGGAAAGATAAGAAAAAATTCTAATACTTTTATTTCTAGGTATATTTCCAAAAGAGTAGTGGAAAATGATCAAAATCAAGTGTGAAATTTTAGACTTACAATCCATAACCCAACCAACCAAATTAAACAATCATATAAAACTATGGTATAATGGGTCACAGAAAAATATAAAATTTTCAAGCTACAAAGGTTTAGATATTGGCTTATAAAATAAAAAGATTAGTCATCATGACTCAAAAATGGGAAACTAGGATATTCAATTTCATAGGTAAGCTTGAAAGGCGCAAACGATCCAAAGAACATGCCCTAAACATCTTCCTAGTCATGTGTACTTAGGATTTTCCTCAAACAATTAATCAATGATTTATAGAGTGGTTGAGACTATATATAAGTAATATCATGCATAAATATCTCCAAACAATAGTGAAAAGGTAAATCTAATAGTACAGACATTATGTTTAAAAATCTATGATCAAGCTTAAGTAATGACCACACAAGAGTTAAGCACACAATTCATGCAGAATTCATCAATTTCCTAGGAGTAGTCTCATCTCAATCAGAAGTTTTATCATTGATAGACACCTTTCAACATAACCATGCTTATGACATCCTAAAAAAAACTAAAAACAACTAAACAATACAAACACAAATAACAACTAAAGAAGTGATAAATAAAAATAAAACAAGAAGTTTTCTCTTCCCCCACACTTAATTTAAGCATTGTCCTCAAGGAATATACTAAATAAAAAAGTCAATGAAAAATAAAAAAGATAAGGGTAAGAAAAACTCCCGCAAGTTTGCTTTGTTTAACTCGACTGAATGATGTGGTCATAATTGTTATGGTGTGTCATTTAACAGAACATTCTTCCTCTTGTACTTATCAATTGAATTTAATATATCAAATTATATAACTTCACCATCAAAATCTATTGTAAGTACCCATACTTTGACATCAATTTTTGTACTTGTAATTAGTAGGAATGGCCTACCAAATTGAACCTGCACCAAAACATCATCAACTACCATTAGGGGATAAACATTAGTGCGATCAGCCACTTGAATAATAACACTAGTTTCTTTTAATAATCCTAAATTTAAAGAAGCTAAAATAGAATAAGATATAACATTAATAGATGCTCCTAAATCTATCATACAATGATCAAATATGCTTTTACTGATAGTGTATGGATTTATAAACATCCCAAGGTCTTGACATTTGGGTGGCAACTTCCTTTGAAGAACAACAGAGATATCCACCCCCACACTTATCTTTTTATCACCCTTCAGTTTCCTTTTATTTGTGGACAACTCCTTAGGAAGCTTAGCATATGGTGGTACTTGCTTAATGGTTTTAAGGAGCGAAATATTGATTTTAAGGATCACCTTATTTTCCTCCTCATTCTTAAATTTTGTCAATCTGCTCGAAAAAGGAGGAATAGGGACATACGATCTGACAGTTGGTTTGTGTAGCATGTTCTGTGATGATGGAACAACTGACGTGAAAGTTTCGATCTACAGTGGAGGAGATGCTTCTGGGGTTGAATTGTTGACTTCTTGAGTTGGAATTAGATCAAATGTTATGTCTGGATAAGGTGGCGTGTCAAGTTGCGGACCACTTTGAAGAGTTAAGGTACCATCATTCTCTATTGGATTACTCTCTAATTCTGTGGGTAATTCTCCAATATTCTCAACCTCAATATTATTCAATGATAAAGAAATTTGTCCCATAGTACTGTCCAAATTCTTGAGGGACGCTTCTGTACTCAGAAGAATAACTTGGGTCTGTATAGTTGAAGCCACAAAGGCTTTTAGCATATCTGAAATGGATGGTTCCTGATCTTGTGACATTCTTGTAGGAGGTTGTTGAGGAAAAAGCCCATAAGCCTGCTCTGCCATCTGTTGAACTTGGAGATTGTTGGCATTCATTGCATTGATGAGATCTCCAATTGATGGATCTGAATATTGTGGCGCGAACTCATTATATTCTGATTGAGAGTAGTACTTCGGCTCAACATATTGATTTCCACCATAGAAAGTATTAGAATATTCCTCCCATTGTGAATTGTAATTGTTAGAATAAGGGTCATATATATTCATCTGAGGAACATAACAATGTTGATAGTACATTCCCATGCCTCAAATCAAGTTCTATGCAAGTCTTGAAAACATAAACAACAACTAATAAACCAAGTTAGTAAAAAGGAAAAAAAATATGAATAAAAAATTAAATAAAATAATCCCCGACAACGGTGCCAAAAATTTGATGGGTGTCATATGAATATAAAATTTAAATATATTTTTTTATTCACTTATACCAGCTACTTTAGTATAGCGGTAAATAAGGATCGAACCAACAAGGACTATGATCAAATTCAAAATAAGAACTAAACTGAAATTAGAAAGGGATTTTAGTTTTAAAAACTGAAATAAAGATCAAAGATTAAATAACTAAGGATAGAATGATATTAAAGAAACTGTCAAGAATTACTCTCCACCTTCGACAATCAATTTATCAACAATGACGAATAATAGTCCATATCCCCAATTAAACTATTGACCCCGCAGATAACACTTAAGCAGTCAATTATCCCAGTTTCCCTATTATACTTAATTAAAGCTAGGCGCTCTTAATTAATCATTTTTACCAAGCAATAAACCCATTAAGCATGCGATCTATTTAACCTAGTAAAAGCATTACACTCTATGAAAATAGGTTAATCTAGGCAACACATTTATTAAGTATGCAGTTCATTTAACCTAGGTTCTATTTTTCATCACAATCAAAATACCCTTCACAATATCCTAATTGTAATTTATCACTCTACTTAGACTCCTAAACTTTTAAGTGAATATCAATCCTAAGATGATAGTAGAACAATGAAAAACCGTAATTAGTGGCCATCTAAACAAGATTTTACAAGATTCATAACATTAAAATAGAAAAATAGAAGCAATTTAATATAAGGGAATAGAAGAAATAAAATGCATCAATGCATTCAAGATCTCATGTCTAGGGTTTTGAAATAACCCTCAACTATAAAGAAAACTACTCCATAATCACATTCATATTCGTAAATATAAATATTCGGTGAAAATAAAAGAGTTTTGAAAAGAAAGAAAAACTAGATTGAAGAATGTTATTGTTGATATCTTTTCTCCTCTTTTGCTGCTCTAGCCTCTAAAATTCACAATCCAAAGTTATTATAAAAGTTAATCCTAACCCCTTTAATATCCCTTTCAAAAATACATTTAAAATTCAAAAATTAAGGAAAAAATCGATCACCGCTCGTGACCAGTGTTTCTTGGCATTTGCGACCACTAGAACATGTTTTTTTTCTTCAGAAAATCGGGCTTCGCCCGCGACCTGGGACATTAATGGCTGCGGCCACTGCATTTTTTCCCCCAAGCCGCGGCCGTAGTAATTTTTTCATTTTTTAGGTTTTCTTTAGATGCAGCTACTGCTGATATTTTAACCATAACTTCCTTGATATATCTCAGAATTAGATGATTCAAAATGGTATAGAAAGATAAGAAAAATATCTAAAATGTTTATTTCTAGTAATATTTCTAAAAGAGTGTTGGAAAAGTATTAAAATAAAGTATGAAGTTATAGACTTATAATTCCAAGCTTAACCATTGCTTGTAAAACATCCCAAATTCATTCGTTTTCATCCAAATGTCTTGAAAATCCTAAAAATAAAAAATAAACTTATTAAACATATATAAAAAAAATAATCAAGTGCATAATTATAGAAGAATAATGAATGAAAAACAAACAAATTCGGTACTTATTAGAGTTGTTTGTATATCTGCTTGTATGTTGTATGAAAAATAGTAGGTTGTTAGCGTGCTGAATGCGACACAACAAAAAAGTTACTAAGGATGCGACGTAACTCATAGGGCAGCGCGTCGAGGTTATTCGAGGACCAGAGTTCCTGTTTACCTCATAGAGGAGGTTTTACCAGTTTATGATTTTACTAGTCACCTCATGATGTGACATAGACAATTGTGGTGCCATGATCACACGATGTATGATTATGCTTATGTTTATGAAGTCCTATGATCATGATATCAATATGATATGATTATGATATGGTTATTATTTATTACGATATGCCATGAGTTTACGATATGTACGTAGATTGCTTTGTGTTTCTTGTAAATTGTTGTATTTTGTTTATACTTCCTTACTGGGATTTTAGCTCACCCCTTACTTTCCCCCATTCAGGTAGAAAATAGGGTTTTTCTTGGCGCACACTGTGATGTGGGAAGTTTTGATGTCTAGGCATGTATGACGCGGAGTGTCCATGATTGATTAACGATCTAGTTGAACGCCAAGAAAGTTTATGAACTCTTATATTATGGTTTATGTTTTCGTTACATCACAGTGAGACTTTATATTTTATTTTATTTTCAAGATTGCATAAAGACACTATATTTTTATTATATACTATTGGCCCCAAATTGCATGATTTGACAAGGCCTCACTAAACTTTTGTCCTAAAATGGTAATTTTCTAATAAATATGAACTGAGCGACGTTTTTACAAAGTAAATAGAATAGGGCATTCTTACAAGACTATCTAAGAAAACTAATGGCACAACCTTACGACGTGTTTAAAAGGCTAGAAAGTGAATTTTAGAGAGACATTGTGCTTCAATTCTATCATCTTCTTCTCTTTCTTAAATTACTCTATGAATTCTTGTGTTCATTGCTCAATTATGTCTAGCTTGATTTTATTTACTTTTGGGATGTTTTTAACGCCTTAACATAATTTCTTTCAATGGAAATTTGTGATGAAACTACTTAAGGTTTTTGGTTTGTTACAATTAACTACCCAACCTTTTTTTGTTAGTAGCAAAACTACCCAAGGTCACAAAAACACAGTTGCTATATCTACCCACCTTGAACACTTTTAACTTTTTTGATGTGGAAGGAAAATTTGCGGCGAAAATACCTAATGTTACAACTAATTATCCAACGTCTTATTTTTACGACAAAACTACCCAAGGTCAGTGAAACACAGTTTTCGTATCTACTCACCCTTAACATTGTAAACTTTAACTGACATGACATTGTAATTGTACATAACTCACATGTTTATTTCACTGTACAAGTGTCACTATTACAAAATTAAACCTAATTTTAAAATATTTTTTACTAATTAAAAAGACTTAATTACCCATCTCTACCTGTGATTTTTTAAGAATCCTTTTTAATTAGTTAAGATTATTAGTTACATTTTAGGTTTAATTTTGTGTAGTTTTAATTCTTTTTAATTAGTTAAGATCATCTACTAATTTTTAAAAATAATTATGACATAGACCAATAAACATGTGAGACATGTAAAGTTATAGTGTCATTTTAGCAAAAGTTAACAATGTTAAGGGTGGGTAGCTACAGAAACTACGTTTTAATGACCTTGGGTTGTTTTGCCGTAAAAATAAAATAAAATAAAGGTTAAGTAGTTAATTGTAACAAACCAAAAACCTTAGGTAGTTTTGCTGCAAATTTCCCTTCCACATAGTTAATAGTGTTACGGTGAGTAGTGTTTTTGTGACCTTGGTAGTTTTGCCAAAAGAAAAAGTTGGGTAACAAACCAAAAACCTTAGGTAGTTTCACCGCAAATTTCCCTTTCTTTCAATTATTAATGATTTTTGTTTCCTATTTACTTTAAAGACAAACTAATTATGTTTTTATGTGATAATTGGGATTATTCTTGTTTTTATCTTGTTTAGATGGCCACTAAATAGGGGTTGACATTCATCTTAGGATTTCTATTCAGTTTATGTCTAAGATTTTATGTGTTTATGGTAATTCATAATTAGAGATTAGGTCAAAGTTTTCTTTAAATGTGATACAAAAAACATAATCTAAGTTGGATAAATCATGCTTGTTGAATTTTTTGCTTAGATCAATCTATCTCTATAGAAATTAATATTTTAACTAGGTTAATTATTTGGTGCTTTTCCTTTAGGTTATTTATTTATTGAAAATAGTTAGGTAATAGCACTTATCTTTTATTAATTTGCATAAGAGAGATGTTGTGACATAAATTTAGTGTTATCTACGGTTGACAGTTTGATAGAAAATAGAGAATAATACCAGTAATGGATTGAATGAGAATTTAGTGGTAGGAAATGAATCCTTAACTATCTTATGTTATCCAATTCTTCTTTGTTATTTTGTTCATTATTCTATTGATTTTAAAATCCAAGAGCCCTTTTCCTTTATTGGGAATTTACTAATTTGGTGTCTTGTGATTTACCGAAGTATAACTTTGGTACCCTCTATTACAAATAATACTAATACAATACTCTGAATTTTCAAAATCAGAATAAAATGGTACCCTAAGCTCAAATTTAGTAACAAAGGAAAGGGTACCAAATGAGTATATTCTCGTGAATAACATGATACCATTTTATACTGATTTTCAAGTTACATGATACTCAATAACTATTATCGAGAGCATAAGATGTCATTTTATACCGTTTTTTAAATTATAAGGTACTTGATGATCATTGTCAAGAAGATAGGATACCAAAGATATACTTTGTTAAAACTCATGGTACTGTTGTGGTAAAATTAATATGTGCAAGTGTACACAGTCACAAAATAAGTAATAGAGTGATAAGTGAGTATTGTCTCTCACATAGATTTAATTAGCAAAAAATTGGGTAAAATCAACACTTAACATTCTGGATAAGATGTGTAATGCCCCATGTCACTATGATTGCTTCCTAGAATGACGACTGGCCCTGCAAGCCAACACGAGTCTTTCCAGGATGCTTTGTCCTCACTCGGACGCTTCCTGAGAAAACTTCCCAGAAGGTCACCCATCATGAGACTACTCCAGGTCAAGCACGCTTAACTTTGGAGTTCTCAAGTGATGGGTGTTGGGATTTGTGCCTTGAAAGCATATGTTGTAGACATTGTTTTATGAAATAAATAAATAAATTGAATTTGCTATGCATATATTTTATGGACTATATTATTCTGTGATAATATTATGTAAATATCAGAAAAATTCCTAAGTTCATATATGTGATCTCAAACACGTATTGGTACGAGAGGATTGTGTGTGAGATAAATGAACTTGAATAGTTCGCAGTAAAATAAAGTTATGGAATCTTTAGATTAATTACTGCAAGTACGGTCCACTAGTATTATGAATACATGTGATCTATATCTGGATCACTAGTGTAGTAGGACACTTTAGTGGATGTACTTTATATATTAGAGAATATATAGAACTGGACCAGATATGTTTATTAATACTTAGTTAAATACCGTTTCAAAGTATTAATTAAATATATCAACTGATGATCATATACAAATAGATCTTAATCCTGAAGTTACTATGAACTCCTATTTATGTTATATGAGTTTTTTGATTCAATCGTTAGGGTCTGACAGAATGATCAGGCTAGAAACTTTTGTTTTGGGAACTCATTAATGTAAATGGCTGGGGACATAGTATACAGATATGGAATCTATGCCTTCTCGCAAGAGATTGAATAATGGTTCTCTTAAGGGTTGACTTTTTGGACTGAAAGGTTATTGAGCTCAAATTCATAATTTAGTTATGAATTAACCTTCACTAGTAAAGTCAATGGTACTTAAGGAAACAAGAGATAATTAAAAGAGTAAAATGGTAATTTTATTCCCGATTAATTATGAACCATTATTAGAGGGTCAATTTGTATGCAATGATTATATCAATGGACGCTTTATGGTTATAAAGTAATCAGTAAATGAAATGTCTATAATTACAAGAGTGCAATATCATATTTATAGTGGAATAATCATGAGATTAATAAATTAAGATTATTTAATTAAAGAGTTTAATTAACAATCTCAAATTTATTGGAGCTTGAAATTATAGGTCCATAGGTCCCCACAGCGGCTTTATCAACACTAATCAAGGCAAGAGTTGATATAAAGGGAAAAATAGTTGAAAGACATATTTAAGAAGAAATTTGTTCTTCGGGCCAAATATGCAATTATATGATAATAGTGATTAATTAATTAATTACAAATTAGTTGTAATTAACAAAATTAATTAATATTCAATTATTGTATAATTTTTGAAATTATATTAAATAATTCAATTAATTTCGAAATTTAATTAAATAAATAATTAATTATAATTTTCAAAATTATAATAAATTAAATATTTATTTTCGAAATTATATTGGATTTAATTAATTGGTAGAATGAATTAAATATCTTTATTTGAGTGGGAGATAATAATCTAATAAGTTGAAATTGGATTTGAATTTAAAAGATTGATATTTATTCAAATAATTAATTATATTTGATAATTAGTTAAAAATGTATTTAATTTAAATTTGAATTAGTTATTAGGTTGTTAGATTTTTATCTGACAAAATAGTTTGAATAAATAATTAAATAAAAATAGAAAAATCAAATATTCCTAAAAATAAGGGTGGTATACGACCACACACAGTCCATGGACTGTGCGTGGCGTGCACTGCAATTTTTTCAGGGACAGGATTTTCAATTTTATTTATTTATTTATTTAATTAATGGATAATTCAAAAATCAGTTCTTGGATATTTTCATTAATAAAATGATTAATTAATTAAAAGATAAATTGTAAGTTGGTTACAGATTTATATTTTAAATTTGAATATTTTCTTTTAAGTATGACTAATCAGAAAATATACAGATAACTCAGACAACTCAGTCTTTCGCTCTGTGAAAAATAAAACGATACTTTTATCTCCCTGAAAAGATAAAGAACCAATTCTCAGGCCTATTGTCTTGATCTCATGTGTTGACTACATCAAGTAGAATCACAAATAAACTATCATTTATTCTCTAAGTGCCCACACACTTCTTGAGGTGTAGAGAACATTCTGGAAGATCTTGGTGTGAGTACCTGAGAGCTGCTTGGATAAGAAGATCGTTCTTATTACGAAAAGATAGCAAGGACACTTGCTAGGCTTCAAGAGGTATGATTTCTATTCCTAACTTGCATATGATTAATGTATGTATATTAATGGATCCACATATTTAAAGGTAGTTTAAATATGTCACAAAATTTTTTGTTGTACACTGGGCCAACCCACCACCATTCCACTGCGTATTAGGAAACTCGTTCCTAATAATGGGCTATTGAAAAGAAGATGCATCTTGTTGGCATAGGTAGTACCCATCAATCCATTTAAGCACTCTTCAACTGTGTAGTCCCATACATACACAGTCTCAGAATCATCATACTTGACCTTCCAGGAGATGTGGGATTGCACAAATTTTACTTGGTCTTTCCCCCTATGAATCACGGGATTCTGACTGTCATAATCACCCATCCTTAGGGGTTCGATGTCCCTGTCGGCCACACTTCCGGCTAGGTCAAGGCTCTGATACCATTTGTAGCGCCCCACGTCACTATGGTTGTTTCCTGGAATGACGATTGGCCCTGCAAACCAACACGTGTCTTTCTAGCATGCTTTGTCCTCACTCGCACGCTTCTTGGGAAAACTTCACAGAAGGTCACCCATCATGAGACTACTCTAGGTCAAGCACGCTTAACTTTGGAGTTCTTAAGTGATGGGCTATTGAAAATAAGATGCATCATGTTGGCATTGGTAGTACCCATCAATCCATTTAAGTCCTCTTCAATTGTGTAGTCCCATACCTACACAGTCTCAGAATCATCACACTTGACCTTCCCATGCGATGTGGGTTTGCACAACTTTTACCCGGTCTTTCCCCCTACGAATCACGGGATTCTGACTGTCACAAGATGATGGGTAATGGTTTGATTTAAACTAAATACTAAGGAGAAATTAAATAAATATAAAATAACAAAATTGAATAAGATAAGAGTGATGAGCTAGCAAATTCCCCTAGAATGCAAATTCAATACAATATCATAGATGAATGCATTAATAATCCAGTTTTGTCAATCAGAAATTTACAAATGAACAAATGATTTTTCCAAACCTATATGTTATGGGTTCTCATACTAAATTAGACATGTTCCTATACAAATCTAGTAATAAGAACAATAATTAAGCACAAAAATCCCAATGGGTCTCACATGGTAAATACAAATCATTGGGTACCCTATAATTTGAAAATTGATACAAAGTTGAACCCTAGGCTCAAATTCAGTCAACAAATTATAGGTACCCAAATAAACATATTCCCATGATAACAGGGCACAAATTTCATACCGATTTTCAAATTACAGGATACCCAATGACCATTATTAAGAATATAGAGTACCACTACCCAATGATCATTATAAAGAACATATGGTACCAACATTGCATTTCTTTAAAACATAGGGTACCAAATGAGTATATTCCCGTAATTAAATTTGGTACGCTTACAATATGTTTCACTTGCCGTCACCACTAGTTATTCGAGTGGAACTCGAGTGTTCATAAAATACATACATTTATATTGTTTTAATTTTGTTATTAATACATATCTATATTATGTTGTTTGAATTTTTATGTTTAATAGTTCTATTTATTTTTCATTTAAAAAAAATGGTCCCCAACCCTAATGGGAATTCCTCATCACAACTCCATTTCCATCCCTAGATCTCCCATCTTATTCCTAATGAGAGATTTCCATATAGAATATATGGTTGATACATATGTAATTAATGCATATTGTATACCATACCAAATTTAACAATTATTAATTCTAAATTATACCAACTACTTTAGTATAGTGGTAGTAAGAGTCAATCCCACAAGGACTATCAATTCAATTTATTACTCAATTCAATACCTAGTTTAGGAAAAGAGGATTTTATGACGTGATAAAGTAAAAAGCAATAACAAAATAATAATTGATGAAAAATATGATGATTAGAGCAGTTAATAGGTCATTCGCTACCACTAAACAATCCTTCAATCAATTAATAACATCATTAAATCATATTCCCTACCAAATTACTAACTGTAGATAACATGAAATCATCATTACCCCAATATTCAAATATAATCAATTAAAGCAAACACTCTTAGTTAATTCTATTCACTAAACAACCTAAAGGCAAACACCAAAGATTTAATTCAATGAAAGCATTAAGTTCAATGAAGATATGTTGATCTAAGAAATAAATCTATGAACAAGCAATTCATTTAACCTAGGTCATATTCCTAATCATAATTAAAATCAACTTCGACATTATTCTCAATTACAATTTATCACCAATAACCCAAGATTTTAAATGATTAGGTGAATAAAAACTCTGAGATGATAGTAGACTAAAGAAAAACCATATTGTAGCATCTTGGAATTTTACTTAGCTAGATAGTAGTAGTAGTAGTAGTAGTAGTGGTAGCTGTAGAATTTTTAATTTTAGTGGATATTGGTTCAAGCCGGGATTTAGTTAGAAACTCGTGGAAATAGTTATGGATTTTATAAGTTTAGCCTATGGTTTAGAAATATTAATTTTATCATAAGGTTTGATTTATGAATATAGTCATAAGAATATTATTTATTTTAAGCTAAGATGTAGATAGAATAATTAAGAGTGTGACACTTGTCACATGTATGTTTATTAAGGATTTAAGTATTTTTGATGAATAGTTTTATTAAAAGAAAGATCTAGAAGCTCTAGAACCTTCCATTATCTGTTAGGATCACGTTTTACTCAGTAAAAGTAGTTTTTAATCAATTTCAAATTATCCTGAAATGTGCAAAAACGTGTTTGAATTATCAGCTTATGCCGATATATCAAAGCTATAGGAGTCGATATATCGCCTATGATTGATACAGAAAATGCATCGACTTCGCACGAATGAAACCACGGACCCTCGATATCATGGTAGAGGCAATATATCGCCTACCCTAGGCGATATATCGACTCAAGTGGCCAATTTTTGAATTTTGAAGAATTCTAAACTAAAAACAACCCTCAACAACCTTGACTCATTCCTGAACGTTTTTGACTGAGTTTTGGGCATTTATTGAACAGATAATTCAAATTTATTCATTTTTAATCATTTATTTATTCATTGAAATGGGAGTTAGTTTCACTCCTTGAACTCTATAAATATCAAATAAAAGGATCATTTCTATGGGAAGAACCAATCACAAAATTTCATTATATCCCTCCTAAAATCATTCTTTTTCGTCTGGTATTTCGTAGGGATAAACGATATACAGATAAAATAGAGAATATATTTATTTTCTGCTATTAAAACTAATAAAAAAATAAAAGAGACCTCCGAATGACTAAATAGCAATACTGGGATGTCTCTTAGTAAAACATAAAGTAGCTACTTTTAGGAACTTCGAATTAAGATATGAATATACTAGGTTACCCAAAAATAAATCGGCATCAATTCAACACCCAGAATAAAGTTTATATGATTAAAAAGGTCTGTTAAGCGCCTCATGACTATGTCATAATAGATCCAAACACTTGCCCCAAATCGACTTCCAGATTATAATTGCTCTAGTGAATAACTAAAGAAAATAGATAAATGGGAGATAGAAGATAAAAAACAATGTCTAAATATCTCTCAAAGGTTCACTAATTACTTAACTATTGGCGGGTCTCTTTGTATGTGTTTTCCGGAAAGAGGAGGACTCAATGATTATTCGTTCGCCAGAACCAGAAGTTAAAATTTTGGTTGATAGGGATCCCATAAAACTTCTTTCGAGGAATGGGCCAGACCGGGTCATTTCTCAAGAACAATAGCTAAGGGGCTTGATACTACCACTTGGATCTGGAACCTACACACCGATGCTCACGATTTTGATAGCCATACCAGTGATTTGGAGGAGATCTCTCGAAAAGTATTTAGTGCCCATTTCGGTCAACTCTCCATCATTTTTCTTTAGCTGAGTGGTATGTATTTCCACGGTGCTCGTTTTTCCAATTATGAAGCATGGCTAAGCGATCCTACTCACATTGGACCTAGCACTCAGGTGGTTTGGCCGATAGTGGGTCAAGAAATATTGAATGGTGATGTATGCTGGGGTTTTCGAGGAATACAAATAACCTCTGGTTTTTTTCAACTTTGGCGAGCATCTGGAATAACTAGTGAATTACAACTCTATTGTACAACAATTGGTGCATTGGTTTTTGCAGCCTTAATGCTTTTTGCCGGTTGGTTCCATTATCACAAAGCTGCTCCAAAATTGGCTTGGTTCCAAGATGTAGAATCTATGTTGAATCACCATTTAGCAGGACTACTTGGACTTGGGTCTCTTTCTTGGGCGGGACATCAAGTACATGTATCTTTACCGATTAATCAATTTCTAAATCTTGGGGTAGATCCTAAAGAGATTCCAATTCCTCATGAATTTATCTTGAATCGTGACCTTTTGGCTCAACTTTATCCCAGTTTTGCAGAGGGAGCAACCCCATTTTTGACCTTGAATTGGTCAAAATATGCAGAATTTCTTACTTTTCGTGGAGGATTAGATCTAGTAACTGGGGGTCTCTGGCTGACCGATATTGTTCACCATCATTTAGCTATTGCAATTCTTTTTCTGGTAGCGAGTCACATGTATAGGACCAACTTGGGCATTGATCATGGCATAAAAGATATTTTAGAGGCTCATAAAGGTCCATTTACCGACCAGGGCCATAAAGGCCTATATGAGATCCTAACAACGTCATTGCATGCTCAATTATCTCTTAACTTAGCTATGCTGGGCTCTTTAACCATTGTTGTAGCTCATCATATGTATTAGATGCCCCCTTATCCATATCTAGCCACTGACTATGGCACACAACTTTCATTGTTCACACATCACATGTGGATTGGTGGATTTCTTATAGTTGGTGCTGCTACGCATGCAGCCATATTTATGGTAAGAGACTATGATCCAACCACTCGATACAATGATCTATTAGATCGTGTCCTTAGGCATCACGATGCAATCATATCACATCTCAACTGGGTATGTATATTTTTAGGCTTTCACAGTTTTGGTTTGTATATTCATAATGATACTATGAGCGCTTTAGGGCGTCCCCAAGATATGTTTTTAGATACCGCTATACAATCACAACCCGTCTTTGCTCAATGGATACAAAACACCCATACTTTAGCACCTAGCGCAACAACCCCTAGTGCAACAACAAGTACCAATTTGCTTGGGGAGGTGGTGATTTAGTGGTTGTGGGTGGCAAAGTTGCTTTGTTACCTATTCCATTAGGAACCGCAGATTTTTTGGTCGATCACATTCATGCATATACGATTCATGTGACGATATTGATACTTCTGAAAGGTGTTCTATTTGCTCGTAGCTCGCGTTTGATTCACTCAGCCATTTTATTCATCTTCAAGCACAGTTCAGAGCCTCCAAGCTGCTAAGATTGTTCTAGAGAGAAACACTAGGTTTTTGGGGTTAAAGCTTTCAAATCTAAAGCTTTTATAAACACTTGGGAAGTAAGTTTTTGTGTGATTTTTGGTGTTTGAGGTATAGATCGAGGTTCTAAGCTATCCAAGGTATTCATTATCTTCAGGTTTAGTTCACTATAGTTTCTATTATTCTTTCATTTTTCTTCAAATCCTAACTTGTAATAGTGACTTTTGGTTAGGTGTTCAATACCTTTGAAACATAAGGTTTTCGGTAAGTTACTATCTTGATGGTTTAGATTTTCCATTCATCTTCTTTTCTTTAGAGGATTTATGGTTTCTTTATGTTTGGTTTTAGGAGTTCCAATCCCGCTCTTGTCTCCAATATTCCAATTTTTGGTAAGGAAAATTAGATAGTTTAGTATTATGACTTAGTTTATGTTTGTATGACCTAACATTTTAGGTACAATAAATGGGTAAGTGTGTCTGGACCTAAGGTGTCCAATGATGTATGACGGACTATGTCCGGTAGGCTCGGTTGTCAAAACTTTATGACGGACCTATGTCCGGTGTATGACGGGCTTTTGTCCGAGGCTTAATTGCCACCCCTGTATAAACACTTATCTTTTTATTATATCTGACTTGTTATTATAGTTATGATTATGATTTATGACCTATGACCTATAGTTATGACTTATGACTTAGAGTATGATTTATGATTTATGACTTAGATTATGATTTAGAATTTATGACTTAAGTTATGATATGATCTAGAGGTTTGTGTTTGTATGACTTTTGTGAATTTATGTTATGTTTGATTATATGACTAACTTTTGTTTGTATTTTCCTTATTGGGCTTAGAAGCTCACTCCTTATGATATTGACATTTCAGGCAATTAAAGATAGAAAGACAATTGGCGAGTGGGGACTAAGAGCTTCGTGATGTATTCGTGGGGACCATATAGTCGAGCAAGATCAAGCGGGCCAATTTTTATTAAAGAATGTTTATTTTAAATTTTATTTAAATATTCCTCATTTTTATGTTAAGGACAAGTATTTTATTTTTTGTAAAAACCATGGATCCATGTATTTATTTTTTAAGTTTTTTATTAAATAAAAGAGCAATATTTACGATTATGACCCAACGTTGTGTTCTCGGTAATCTATGAGAAATTAAGGCATTACACCTATTTAGGGGCCATCTATACAAGACTAAAACAATAATCATAAAATTAAGCGTGAATATAATCAATTTGCTAGTTAGGAATAAAAAATCAATGAATATTATTAAAAACTAAAATTCATGATTAGAGCTTTGACATCACTCTTACTCTAAGACAAACTTAGTTAGATATGAATAAACAATAAGCACAAGAATTCATAGAGAAAAATAAAGAAAGAGACGAAGAAGAATAAACTCTCATGAATTCTCCCTATTTTCTATTTTCTAACCTCTAAAAAGTGTATAAGAAGTCCCAAAGTCATTCATATGATGTTCTATTTATAGTCTCACTCAAACTTGGTCAAAAATCACATTTAAATTTATATTTCAGACCCCAAGAATCGGTGTAGCGCTAGGGAGCTGTCTCAGAAAGGTCAAACACCTAAAAATCTCTTTGGAAAATCTTGCTGTACCCACTAACAATATTTTAGTCATAACTCTCTCAATATAACTTAGAATTGGACGATTAAAAATTATATAGTAAGCTAAGAAAAAGATCTACAACTTTTGTTTATGAATTTCTTTCCAAAATATGGCTGAAAAAATGTCAAAATTGAGCATGGAGTTTCAGACTTCTAATACCAAGTTTAACCATCTCGTGTAAAACATCCTAGATTTATTATTTTTCATCCATAATGTGTTGGAAATCCTAAAATACAAAATAAATGATTTAAACATATAAATAAATTATCAAGTACACAATCATAAAAGAATAATGATTTTAAAATAGAGGAATTGACAGTTATTGGTAACACATGTCTAGTATTAGTTGGCTATATATGTTTCGTATCAAATACATAAATTATATTTTTAAAATAAAAAAAAAAAAAAATTGTATCCAACACCATGATTTAAAATATATATATAATTAGTCATTTTGAATAATACTATTTTCACCCTCTGTTTTTACTAAATACCTGTTTGGACTTTTTATTTTGAAAAATATTTTTTTGGATACCATGTCTTGTAAATTAGTTCAAAATAGTCTCTTGAACGCAATTTTGGTAAAAGAATGCCCTCATATTTTATTTATGGGGCCATCGACCTCAAAAACACGTGGATCTCCGACATGCATTGCTCTGTATGAGGTTATATTAAAAAAATATATTGACCAAAATCAAGTTCAGGGGATTATTATGAACCAAATTTGCAAAACACAGGGTTCAAAAAAATATTTTTCAAAATATAGTGGCGAAACAAGTATTCAATACAAATAAAAGGTAAAAAATGGTATCATCACAGAATTAATCTATTTTTAAAGTAGTAAGTCTAAAAGAAAAACTCATTTTTTCTTAAGCACATAGCCCATAATAATAATAATTAAAAAAAAACTAACTATGGTATTTTTATTTCATTAAGAGAAGTAATATGGCACAAAATATTTAAAAAACATTACAAAGTGATACAACAAGTTTTTTTTTAATAAATATTTAAATCTGAGCTAGTTTTTTTTTAAGATTTCATTCACAAAATACTAGACTTCTGTACACCAAATTTTCTAATTTTTACACAAATACTCAGTTTTTTTCCACATACTCTATCTTTCCACACGTTATTGTAATTGACCAATGCACATAAGATTGCTACATGAACTAGCCAAAGGCCGTCGACAAGCTATCTACTGAAACCTTGTTGCCAGAAGTTGTCGGACAGAACCAAAGACGCTAATAAAAGTCATGCCACCATGAAGAACCTATGGCCACCTGAAGGTTGGAGGATCATACCATTATAACGAGCTCCCAGAGAGGAACAAAACCCAACCACACATTTCCTCTACATCATCATCGTTCTTCGGTGAGTTTATGGTTTATCCACTACTTTAGAAGAATTTTTATGATTTTAATTATATTGCAAGCATATGTTTCTCGTTATCACTGGAGAAGATGATTTGAAGGGGTTAGATTTTGTTCTAGAATTGTTAGGCTTCATAACTAACTTTTTAGTTAGTTTTCTATATAATTAACCAAAAATTAACTACAATTCAATCATACATTCAATTTAAAAGCAACCAATATAATGAGTTACCAAAAAGTGTTATATTATATTTAAAAGTTACCATATAGTATCCTAAACATGCCAATTTTTAGTTATTTTATACTAAAATTTAAACATAAACATAATTTTACAGCAACCTAGTTAATGAGTTACCAAAAAATATTTTGTTATTTTCTATTTAAAAGTTACCAATAGTATCTTAAACATCCTCTTTTAAAAGTTAATTTGTTTGAATTTTGAAATAGTTTTTAAGGTCGAAAAAGTATCTTTAGTATCACGAAATTAAACAAGTTACTAAAAATATAACCTAAAAGCTAAGTCATGTTTTAAAAGGTAACCAATTAGTATCTTAATAAGATTTTAAGACAACCAAAAAGGAAAGTCAAAATTTTTTTTGGTGTGTTATACCCAATTCCTGAACAGTGTGTAGCAAGAGCTGGTTGAATAAATTTACCTCAAAAAGAATCTGTTATTCCTAAAAAATCAGCTTGATGACATGGCACTTTTATACGAAACCTAGTAAAAAGAAAAATCTTATAGGAGAATAAAGATTGGTCGGAGATATCGATCAGGATAAGTGAATGTGCTACAAAATACATGCAACAATAATACTGTCGGTCGTTGAATATATAGTTGGTCGCTATATATGTAGCTGGTAGAATACAAAGTTCAAAACACATGGTTCTAGCAGCTTATTACGAAATATCTATTTTTAATGTATTTTTTAATCATTTATATGTAAAATATATAAGGCTATCTAAGGCCCAAGATCCATTATGTAAGGTCATAAAGTCTATATCATCTTGTTAAACTTATATACCGTAAACTTGTGAGTTTTTTTTCTTCACCCAAAGCTATAGTCAACTCTAATTTCCTTAAAGAAAAAAATAGCTAATTCAAATATATCATAGTTAAAAAAAAAACATATATACACCATGTTGTTACAATTATATGCCATAATCATGCATCTTTTTTTACTCTCTAAGCTATAGCCAACTCTAATATACCATAGTACAAAGAATGGATATACCATGTTGTTAAACTTATAACTATAAACTTTATTTTAAACTTTAAGCTTAGCTAACTCTTATATATTATAGTACAAAAAACAGATATACCATGTTATTAAACTTATGTACCATAATCTGTATTATTTTTTTTTCATCCTAAGCTATAACATACTTTGATATACTATAGTATAAATTACAAATATATCATGTTGTTAAGTTAATATAACATAAACTTGTGAATATAATTTTTAGCCTAAGTTATTGCCAACTTTGATATACCATAATACAAATGATAGATATACTGTGCTATTAAACTAATATACCATAAACTTGGAACTATTTTTTTTCACCCTAAGCTATAGTTAACTCTAACTTCCTTATATAAAAAAAAAACTATAGTTAACTTAAATATATCATTGTGAAAAAAATATATACACCATGTTGTTAAAATTATATACCATAAATTATATATATTTTATAAGAATAGAAAAAACTAAATATAAAATTACTGATGCAGGTTGGTTAAAATGCAAAGTTCAAGTGATATTAGACAAGTTAGGTGTAAAATCCTAATGGTTTCACATAATGAAGATGTGAAATTTGAATTTTTTTTCTATGCTTATAAAAATTATAAATTTGGGTCCAAAGTTATACATTGAGGTATCTAAGGATGCCCAAAAAGTTTGGTGGCATTTGGAGGTTCTTAAGGTCACTTTTGAGAAGCTAGACCTACCTATCTAGTGTTGCATCACCTCCTTGTAGACGATGCATCGCCTAAAGTTTGAAATCTATGTGAGATGCATCAGGCAATGCATTTCCTGCTAGTAGGTAACGTATCGTCTTGTAGGCGATGTATCACCTATACTCAGACAATGCGTTGCCAGACTAGTCCATACAGTTATGTGTTATAAGCTCTAAATGATCTATTCAAAAGCTCTAATCATATTGGTTAGACTTAATGACAGTGCCTAAACTATGAAAGGGGTCTTTTAGAGTTTTGAAAGAATTGATCACACTTTCAACTCTCTCTCTAGCTTCCAAGATCATAAGTTTTCTCCAAGAAATTCATAAAGAAAATGCTCATGTTTGTGAATTGCAAGGTTTGTTCAATCTCAATTCCCTTTCCTACTAGAGAAAGAAACAAGCATTCATGAAAGGCTAGGAAATATAGAATTTGGACAATGATACATTTGATGTATAATCCTTGTTTTTATTTTATTCATCAAAGGATTCAAGTGGTGTTCTATCTATGGTTTGAAGCTTGCAAGAAGAACAAAGAGTTTGTTCTACAACTAGGGTTTGTATTTCTCTATTGTAATCTTTTATTGAACTTTATCAAGCGTAATTGTGTGTGGATTCTTATTATTTTGGTGGTGTAATCTCACTCTCCCCCAACAATCAAATTCTCTATTCTCCGATTTGTGATATTCTACATCATTATGAAAGAATCTTCTTCAGTCTCAACTTTGAAATTTATGACACAATACTTTGTTAGATTTGATGGAACTAAATTTGTGCGTTGGCCAGACTTTGTTATGTTCTAGACAAAGATTTAAAGGCTTTAAATCCCACTAAGGAGGATGACCCTCAAGAAGTCATCAAGGAAAGAAGGAAGAGCGAAGAAGATGAGCTCATTCGAATGGGTCACATCCTCAATATAGCACACTATCTTTTTTTTAGTTTAATTAATTTTTTGCTTTATTTTATTATTAATTGTTAAGTGTCATGAAATTATTTTAATTGTTTGAATTATTTGGTAGAAATTATGTGAATTTATCTTTGTTAATTTTTTATTTTAATTATTTTAAGTTGTAAGTAAACGAGTTTTGGTTGTATGCAACAATGTCCATGGTAAGTAGTGATGCACTTGAACAATTGGCTGTGTGCATGTGCATGGTTAAATGGTGAGCATGCAATAGTATTTTCTATACATAAATTCCTTTTATTTTATTTAATTAAGAAATTAAATAATTAAAAAGAAAATAAAAGAAGGGAAATATGAGGGATAGGCATGTAAGAGAGTGGGAAAGGAATGATTTTCTTTTCCTATTTGGTTTGGAATTTAAATGAATGAATTTGATTATATTAGTTAAATTGGGAAAGCGAAAGTTGTCATCTTTTAATTTATTCTTTAATTCCTTTATTTAAGAAAAATAAAATAAAGAAAAGATTAGGTTTGGGAAGCTTTCCCATTCACATTAGGCTAGTGTATTTCCTCTTAGGTTAAATAAAAGGAAAGAAAGAAAGAAAAGAGCTTTAATGCTCTTGGTGACCGACGGCTAGAGAGGGAGAGAGAGAGAGAGGCTGCATGAGAAGCTAGAGAGAGAAGGAGATAAAAGAAGAAAGAGAGAGAGAGAGAGAGAGAGAGAGAGAGAGAGAGAGAGAGAGAGAGAGAGAGATTGGGGAAGAAGAAGGAGGAAGAGGGCTAGGCTCAAGGATCGTAGGTAATTGTTTGATTCTCTAAAAGTAGTTCTCCCTCTTCTCAAAATACTAAGTGTTGATTTCCCTCTTCTCTTGTTTTTGCTGGGGATGAAAAATCATAGGTGCCAACAAAGAAGAACCAACTTTGTGAGATTGATTACTATCAAAGGAGGTAGTTGACCCCTAGCCTTGTTTTAATTTGATTGTTATTTGTTATTTTGATTTTTATGTTTTTATATATGTGTGGATGGTTGTTCCCCATGTCGTTATATTTTATCAAATCCATGGAAACATGATAAGGATTTTGATTATAGGTTTGGAGGGTTGAATATTGTTCGATGCCTATGGGGTTCGGCCTAGGGTGATTAAAAAGGAATGTGAGTGTAGTTGATTTTGTTGTTGATTCTTTTGATTTTATCTTGATATTAGAAGCAAGATCCTTGTGGGGATCCTATTTTTATGTTACCATAGTGTTTTGATTTTAATGATCTATTGGAAAGTATGCAAAGATGATAATGGAGGACTTGTTGATTTTGGGGTATGAGGGTTTCGACCTAGGGGAAATGTTTATAGTATGCTTGTTTCATTTTTATTATTTGATGTCACTTGTGCTCTTAGAAATATGTTAGGTTGTTTTTAAGATTTTAAATGGGTATAAGTTCCTTTAAAAATGTTAATTTGATTTTTTGTGTAAAAAAGGTTAGGTTCTTGATGCTTGGATAGTTTTTCTTCTTGGAATACTTGAATGGTAGAAGTATGCTACGTGTTATATTTAAAACATGGTTAATAAGTTTTTTTTTTTATTTATTTATGCTTGCTGATATTTTTTTTTTATTTTGTGATGGTAATGGTAGATAAATATTTTTTAGAATGCACATATGATGCCTCAAAGTGATGTTTGATTTTATGTAAACAAAAAGACATTTTATTGCACATGTTCATGGTGTTTTTAATTTTTTTTTTTATCAAATTAAATACTTTCATATTTTTATATGTTTTTATGAGAGAAAATATAGTTTTAATCCAAGTGTGTGATTTTAATTAAATAAAATAGTTGCTGGAATTTTTGGATAATAGTAAGAGAAAATCTTTTAAATGAGACAAGTAAAATAAATGCATCAAATGAATTAAACCTTAAGCAATATATATGATGAATGTGATATTTTTCAAAATGTAAATATGTATTCTCACACATGTATTTATGTGCAGTTTTTTTAAATGGTGAAAAAAATATGGTTTAAATTCATTTTGTGATTTTTTAAAAAATAATTAGCTTGCTAGAATTTTGGGTTATTAAAATAAAATTGTCTTTTAAATTAAGATAAGTTAGTCATACACTCCAATAAATTAAATCTCGGGTGTTATATATAAAAATGTAACTTTTTCACACTTTATTTATGTATTTTCACATTTGTCAATATGCAATTTTTTTAGTCATTATAAGTAACTACAAATTGATCACATTTTATTTTACTATTAAATAATATATAGAATTATTATTTCATGAAAAATTAGAAAAGGCTAAATGAATTATCTTATAAAAATTAATTATTTTATAATAAAGTTTTGTATGACAATTGTGTGGTTAAAGAAATAATTAAATGGTAAATTAAATATGTTTGCTGAATTTTTTAGAAAAGGCAAAAAATAAACATGTAGAGATTGTCGACTTTAAATTTTGAATTTTAAGAACGCTCCCACGAATGCATGTTACATGCAAATGTATTTTTAAATTCAAATATATGCCTATTGTTCAAACACATGATTTGTACTTTGTAACCGTGAAGGATTAATAGGTAGAATTAGCATTATTATTTTATGATTTTATGTGAAATTATTGTATGTTTGCAATTGTAGTGCAACATGTGCATGGGGGGTATGTATGGTTGGCATGAGTATTCTTACTTACGTGATTTTAAAATGCGAACGTTTGATTATGATTATAGACTCATTGTGATGTTTTTGCACTTTACCTTGCTCGCACCTGAGGTAAGGAAGTTAGATAGAATTTTCTATGTTTAATGCTATGAAATGGTAAGGCTTGTATGTCACAAGAAATAAAGTACTATGGAAGTGAAAGTGTTATGTTTTGATATGCCATGATAAGACAAGTGTTATGAAGCATGTAATCTCTATGTTGATGTGAATTGTATTACATGTGTTTGTATGATGAATGAAAAGAAAATGTTGATAGTGTGCTGAACGCAACACAACAAAAGAGTTACTAAGGATATGATGTAACTCAAAGGGCAGACACACTGAGGTTATTCAAGGACCTGCGATCTTGTTTACCTCTCGGAGGAGTTTTTACCAGCCAATGTGATACTAGTTACCTCAAGATGTGACATGAAAAACAGAGGTGCCATGATCCCAAAGAGTATGTTATGATGTATAAATGTGATGTATGACTATGATTTCGTTTATGATTATGGAATATGAGTATGATGATGTAATGTATTGCCCTGATTTACGATACATGTTCTTCGTGTGTTTTCTTTGATATTGTTGTATTGTTGTACTTCCTTATTGGACTTTTAGCTCACCCCCTTACTATCCCCCTTTCAGGTAAACAATAAGGTTTCTCTTTGGCACACGTTGTGATGTGGGAGGTTCCAACGTTTGAGTATTTAAGGCGTGGGGTGTCCTATGAACGAACATACGATCAATATGCGCGCCGAGATTATAAGAACTTATGTTATGAATTTTATTTTCAATTACGTCAGTGGAACTTAAACTTTTGTTTCTTTTTTTTAAACATTGCATATGAATACTTTATTTTTAACTATTGGGCCCAAACTTGTATGTTTTATCAAGGCCCCACTAAGTTTTTCCTTTAAGTGGTATTTTTCTATTAATTATGACTTGAGAGACATTTTTATAAAAGAATAGCACTAAGGTGCTTTACAAATGGTATCAGATACATTCATTCATGTTTCCAAGGACCCTCCCTATACATGCTAAAGATGGTAAAATCTTACCTCACCGTGTCGTAAGTACTTGCTTTAAATGTTATCTGTTTTTCCTGTTTTTAAATTTTGTAGTGGGTTACCTTCAGACAAACTAATAACCTAAAGGAACGACTTAGACTTTAAGTATTTTACCTCAGATATGTAAGTTTTTAGAACATTGAGGAAAATATGGTCCCTTGATTGGATTGTCATGGTGATGAATGCCGATCGACGGCTAGAGTGACTCTGAATAAGATATTGTGAGATAGGGAATGAGAAGTACTCGTTCTGGGAAATGAAACGAGGGACAAGAAGTGTCCTGGTTCAGAATCGGTTCGAGGGATGGGACCAATGAAGTTATTAAGGATTGTTAGGGCAGGAGTGTCTGCTTACTTGAAAGGACATAAGAGTTTGCAAATTTAAACATGGGAACGTGGAGTTCCAAGGTTGGAGACTTCGTATTTCTCCGAGTAGTGTGGAAAAGAAAAAGGTAAGATAGTTTGGGAAAGAAAGAGGAGTTTTGACTCTAGATTTGATAGACTTGTGAGATCCTAATAAGGATTAGGCCAAGGGCCTACAGATTAGCCTTACCCCAGCATAGGTAAAGGCTCATAAAGTGTTACTGGTGCCAGTGTTAAGGGAAGAAGTGTTGAGTACTACATCTGATTGGGTGAAGAGATTCTGGAATTTCAGTGGAATTTATTGTGTAAGGAAAGGTCAGTGGAAATCTTGGATAGGAGAGATAAAGCCTTACAGGATGAGACTACCACCCTAGTGAGGGTGTTACAAGGAAGTCACATGGAAAATAACTTGATTCCAAAGTTAGAGTCTGATGTGTAGGATTAGTTTCCTGAGATGTTTGAATAAATTTCAGGACAAAATTTCAATAAGGAGGGGATAGTTGTAATGTCCTAAATTTTCTATTAAGGTTGAGTGCATTGGTTACTGTGCCAAGAGGGAATAATCGGGTTTATATGTGAAATTAATTTAATATATGTGTGATTATGCGATATAAATGATTTGTGTGGTAATGCGACTAAATATGCATGTTTGTGTATATTAAATATGCATGTGAGCCCATTTCTGTAAATCGGGGGCATATATGTAATCTTAGACCCGTTGAGGGTATATTTGCATTATGTATGTGTTGTGAGTGAGACCCCAGTGTTATGGGGATATATTTGAGATGTGTGGTCTGAGACGATCCTAGTGAGCAAATTAGCGAATTGTGGTGAGCCTAGGGGTATTTTTGGAAACCTAGTGAGTACTCGAGATTTATTGGGTAGTGGGTAGTTATTTTGTGATTAATTGGGTATGTCAAGATCAGGGATTAATAGTGCGATTTGAGGATTAGCGGGAAATGTGGCAAAAGACCGTTTCACCCTTGAGTGGCTTTAAAGGGAGAGTTGTAAGGCATGGGTACAATAGTCATTTTGCTAGGGGATAAACTTAATACCTTAGAACCTCTCAGAACTTTTTCTCACATTTCTCTCTCTCTCTCTCTCTTTCCTTATAAGTTTCCTCTCAAAGGGTGGAAGTGTGGGGATTCTTGGAGCCTTGGATGTAGTGATGGTCTGAGTTAGATTTGAGGCTGTGATTGAGGATTGGAGGCAGCTATGAGTACCAGAAGCTAAGGGGGGATTCGAATTCTGCTGAGATTCAGAGATATGGAGGTCTAAGAGTCATTTAAGTGTTCTTGGTGAGTTTTGAATTTTGATGTTTAGGAATATTTTTGGAGCTATAGGCTGTTATTTATTGTGTATTTGAATTGCTGGAATGATTTGGGTGGTTTATTTGGGGTAAAAATTGAGTTTGGAATTGTTTGGGAGAGGTTTGCAATTTCTGAAATTACTATTTTTATGGGTTCGCGGGGTCGCGTCGCGGCGTTTTTCTTGAGCATCGTGGCGCGCATGAATCCAGAAGGCCTAGGGGGTTTTTTGAATTGCCCGGGCGCTGCAGCGCAGGTTGGGGCGCACCACGGCCCGTGTCCCCCAAGTGACAGCCTTGAGCTCTTTGACTTGTAGAGGGCCATGACTCAAATAGAGAATATTGGCCAATTAAGGGTTTTAAGCTCGAGAACTCAAATCTAATGTCTTGGGAAGGATTCTACTACCGAGTTTAGTAGAATTCAAGGTCCCAGAGGCTACTATATTGTCCCGCAGCTGCTAATTGATTTAGGTTTTGATAGTTATTCGTTATTACATTGTGAATAGGTTTTACCGTTAAGGCTCTAGATTAGGGATCGTGCTCGGGATCACCTTATGCTGTCAGTTCGGGACTCAAAGGTAAGAAAACTGTCAGTACCCGTAGAGCAGTGCATGACCTGATTATCTATGCTTATATTTTGCCTAGCTTTATGTGTAATTGTTTATAACTATTACGTCATACATGTGTTTGTGACGGAATGGCAAAGGTCGGGAACGGCAAAGGCTGGGAGTGGCGAAGGCCGGGATCGGAAAAGGCTGGGATTGGCATTAAGCATGTTGAATGCAGGTCACCAGGGCGAGATTCTCTAAGGGTGTCATACTCACCCCCTCAGTTAAGACCTTGAACTTGGTGCCTTGTAATGCACCCTGACCAAATTAGGCCGTTGTTGTGAATTCTAATAGAAACTTATAGATTGTCTGATGTGTTTGATTAGTTATGCATTTGTTGAAATAAATTATTTTATGTTGTGTTGTGAAGTTTTCTTGCTGGGTTTCGGCTCACGGGTTCTCTATGGTGCAGGTAAGGGCAAGGAAAAGGTCGATCAACCATGAGTTGGAGGGCATGGAGTGGTGCATACATATGTGGCCTACCTGGCCGCCATGGCTGGGGTAGTTTTGAGGAACACATTTTAAATGATCGATTTTGTTGCCTAGGTCGATATGTTTTAAATGACTTTTGAGTTGTAAATATGTTTTAAATGACATTTTGGGATCCCATGCAAATTTTCTATAATTTTGATAAAGTTTTAAACCTTTTTATGAAAGTTTTATTAAATGAATATTTGTTTTAACTTAACCACACTTTTGGGGCTAAAACCTCGATTAGCGAGTTAATTTCATATTTTAAAATCACATGGTAAGGACTCTAGGGTAGTAGGATGTTACAAGAGTGGCCATTTTGCAAGGGATTGTAGGTTCAAGAGCAGCCATAATAATGAGCCAAAGGCGAATTCAACCGAAGAAGACTTAGTAGCTACACTAAGTGAGATTAAGGCCATTCATGGGAAGGTAAAAGGTTGGTGTCATGACACTTGTGCCACCATACATATTACCTATGATTGGTCTCTATTCAAAACATTTGAGACTTCAAAAGATGGGCATGAAATCCGAAAGGGCAATGATAAGAGATTCAAGGTTGAAGGCAAAGGAACAATTGATCTTTTCTTCACTTTTGGCAAGGAGGTTCTACTCACAAATGTATTGTATGTACCAGATATGAGAAGAAACCTTGTAAGTGGTAATTTTCTTGATGAATCGTGAATAAAGGAGGTACTTGAATCCTGCAAGCTTACATTGTCTAAGAGAAATTTATTTATGGGAAAGGGATATGTTTGTGATGGCATGTTTTATTAGAATTGGTTAAAATACAAAGTCCAAGTGGCCTTACACAAGCTAGGTGTAAAACCATAAATGGCTTCACATAGTGAAGATGTGAAATTTGACTTTTGGGTCCGAAGTGATACATTGAGATATCTAAGGATGCCCAAAACGTTTGGGAGCATTTGGATGTGTTCAAGGCCACTTTTGAGAAGTTGGTCCTGCCCATGTGGCATTGTGTCGCCTCTGCATTGCCATACCATAGGGATTGGTTGAATCGCAGCAGGCGATGTATCGACTGATGTGTCCGTACAAACACGTATTTTAAGCTCCAAATTATTTGTTCAAAAGCTCTAATCCTATTGGTTGGACTTAATGACGGTGCCTACACTATAAAATGGCTCTCTTAGAGTTTTGATAGTATTGATCACTCCTTCAAAACTCTCTCTAACCTCTATCTCTCTCTCTAGCTCTCAAGGTCATAAGTTTTCTCCAAAAAAATTATAAAGTAAGTGCTTGTCTTTGTGAATTTTGAGGCTAGTTCAATTCTAATTCTCTTTCCTTCTAGAGAAAGCTTCATGATTCCATCAAGGGTTAGGAAATAGATAATTTGGACAATGATACATCTCATGTATAACCCTTGGTTTTTATTTTCTCCATCCATGAAAGATTCAAGTGGTGTTCTAATTAGGGTTTGAAGGTTGCAAGAAGAACAAGGAGTTTTGTTCTATAACTAGGGTTTGCATTTCTCTATCTCAATCTTTTATTTGACCTTGTCAAGTGTTATTGTGTGTAGATTCTTGTTATCATGGTGTTGTAGTCTCACTCTCTCCCAACATGTTTAAATTGTATCTCTATAAATGATGTAAACAATAATAATAAAGCATATAGTTCTTCTTGTTATATGCTTGACTCAAATTCTTTTACTTTATAAAATGTTAGACTTACACATATGGGTTTTAGTACGATTAAAAGAACAATAAAATGTGGATTGATTAATTGTGATAATGCTGAGCATGATAAATGTTAGCTATTTGTAAAACCTAAAATGGTTAAGAAACCTTTTCCTAGTATTGATAGAAATTCCAATTTGTTATATTTGATACATAGTGATATATGTGAACTTAATGGAATGTTAACTAGAGGAGGAAGTAGATATTTTATTACTTTCATCGATGATTGCTCTAAGTTCATATATATTTATTTTCTTAAGAATAAATATGAAGCATTTAGGGTGTGTTCGGAAACCCACCTTGTAATTGGAAATGAGTGTTGTAACGCCTTGGTTAGCCAAGACCGTCACACTATGTACTTTAAATAGTGTTTAACTCGCTAAACGAGTCGTTAGGTCATAAACGTGCATCTAAGTGTTATTAATGGGCCAGGGTGAAAATCTCAGTCAAAAGGAATGGATATATTTTAACTAAAACATTAAATTGTACATGGGATCCCATAACAGTGTTTACAAAGTTATATACAATCCAAAATGTTCATTATAGTTTAAAAGTTACAATCTGCCGACCAAAGCGGCAAAAATAGGGTTAAACCCTAGTTCCTATGAGAAACACCTTGGTCGTGGTGGTCAAGCGGCCGCATATGTACACGTCACCACCTAAACTCTCCACTCAAGGCTGGGTGAGCTTTTCTTTTCCTTTACCTGCACCACATAGCACTCGTGAGCCAAGGCTGATCAAGAAAACTTATTACTGCATGTATTCAATGTAAATAAATGATCATGTAATCATTCTGGGGCTTCAGCCCTAATCAAATGATGACTAGTAAGTCAATCCTAGGATCCTACACCCTAAATAGATAAATAATGAATCATTTTGGGGCCCTGCGCCCTGAATAGATGACTAATGAGTCTCTCTGGGGTCCTGCGCCCTAAGCAATGTGACTATCAAGTCACCTAAACCTTTTTGGTCCTGGCTCTGAGTAACTAGTCATAGACTAGCCAAGCGCTTTAGTTTTCTTCGACCAATAGGTCGGTCAAGCATTTAATGCTCAGGTTGATTAGATCTAATCATTTCGGTCTGCGCTAATGTCACTCTTGACTCATAAGTCAATTCTATACGATCAGTGGTCAGTACTATTGTCGATCATGACTGATAAGTCAGAACTTCCCGACCAGTACTAAACACCATTGTCGTTTCTGACTAATAAGTCAGTGCAATTCACAAATAAGCAACCCTGCCAGCCATTCACAATGCAACCAATGTCCATATATAGAGCACTCAACATGCCTCATCAATAATTATGTATGTCACATACTGGGTGCAGTTTTCTTACCTCAGGTTCGAGAGTAAAATAAATAAATAACGATCCTATCCTTAGGTCCCTTAGCGGTCACCTAATCATAACCAAATATGCATTCCCATCAATAAAATAAGTAATAAAAGGTTCATGAACTAAAACCTAGCTCCCGGGACCTTGAATCTTACTAAAACAGTTAGTAGATTTGATCCCGAGCCTTGAGAATCGAAAACCCGCACTTAAAACTTGTTAAAACCCAACCTGGCACAAAGAAGACAGGCGGGCCGCGACTTGCCCCCCAAGGGCCGCGGTGCACCCCCAAGACAGGAAGCCCCCTTGTCTGGGTGCCAGGGGTGGGCCGCGACTTGACCCTGAGGGTCACGGTGCGCCTTCCAGACAGAGCCCAGGGGATGCTCTGGGGTTCATTCAAGTCGCAACTTGCATGAACTCAGTCGTGACTTGACCCCGCGAACCCAGCTCCCCTGCATTTTCTTCAATTCTAACTCAGCCAAATCTTCAACCAAACAATCCCAAAATCACAACCAATCATATATACAACATAACCACTAATCTAACAACAAAACCCAAGCCTCTCAACACCTAAAACACCATCAAATTCCCAACTACACAATCAAACTCTCAAGCCTTCAAACCACATAAAAACAAAGTAAAAACCAGATATTTATATTGAAAATCCCTACCTCAATCCTTGAATTAACACCTTCAATTATTGCAATCCAATCCTAAACTCTCAAGCCTTAAATCCTTAAGCTTCAATCTCTTAATTTTCTTCAAAACTCCAAACCGAGTAAGAGAGAGAAAAGGAATAGAGAGAGAGAGAGAAGAAGAACACTCTATTTTTGCCTTAGTCCTTCTACATCCATCTTAACTTAAGCCTATCTTATAGCCAAAATGACATAAATGCCCCTAAGCCATACTAATCCTTCAAAGCCACCCAAGGGCATAATTGTCATTTCCACCTATCCCGTTAATCATAATTAATGTCCTCCAATTCTTGTTATTCCCAATATCCTCAAATAGTTATTAAATCATATCCCATTACCCTCTCATTCTCGGTAATGTATTAAGCATCAAATTACCCCCAAGCTTACCCTGAGCTCGGTAATTAACCCCATTATGACCAAACCACTAACTTGCATCCTAGGATCGTCTCATGCCGAATAGCTCAAACATATCCACATAATAATGTGGTCTCACCCATATATCACATACATGCACATAAATATACAAATATGCCCTTAGCAGGTCAAAATTATGAAAATGCCCTTCTAATAAGAAGTGGGCCCACATGCATGTAATTGTCATCATATAATAATATAATTCAAATAATCATGCATATAATCACATAATCGCATATTAAATCACTTATGGCACTCCTGGCCCCCTAATCCAGACACTAAGCCACATTAGGGAATTTGAGACATTATAAGTGTAATTCGAAGTAATTACTTGAATTAGTCTGTTTGTCTGACCATGTAATTACACAGTAACTATGTAATTGGAGGTAAACTCTCCAATTCTCATAGCCCCCATGAGAATTTGGTGTAATTACACTGTTTAATTACTTAAAAACTATCAATTTTAAGTAGTATTTATTACATAATATTCTTTTACTACATAATTACTAACTATTTTAATAACCGCTTGACATCCAAACACACCTTGTATTTTAAATAATAGTGTAATTACTAAGATATGTAATTACACGACTTAGTAATTACACAACTACTTCCAAACACGCCCTTAATGTGCTTAAAACATATAAAGCAAAAGTTGAAAATTAATTGGAAATGAAAATAAAAGTACTTAAAATTGATAAGGGTGGTGAATATTTTTCAAATGATTTCAACTTGTTTTGTGAAGAGCATGGAATAATACATGAATGTACCGACCCATATACTCCGTAATAAAATAGTATAGCAGAAAGGAAAAATAAGTCATTTCTTGAAATGATCAATGTTATGCTATTACATTAAAAATTAAGTTTCAATTTGTGGGGTGTAGCCTTGTTATCCACATGTCATATCTTGAATCATATTCCTATGAAGAAAAACAATATCTCTCCATATGAGTTATGAAAAGGAAAGAAACCAAATATTGGTTATCTTAAAGTGTGGGGGTGTCCTGCTTATTGAAAAAAACATGAATCCTAAAAGAACCAAGTTGGGTCCAAAGGCTATAAGATGTGTATTTGCAGGCTATGCCAACAATAGCAAAGCTTATAGATTGTTAGACTTTGAGTCTAATGTAATATTTGAAATCATGAGAGGTTGAGTTCTTTGAGAACATGTTATGTGATAACAATAAACCAAAATAACTTATTCAAATTGGAGAGCCTCAAGAGGAAACTCCTAAAATGGTTGATGAGCAACCTTTATTCCCTAGAAAAAGCCAAAGGCTTAAGGATTTGGGAACAATTGAAAAATTCTCTCAAGTGGAGACACTTTATCTACTAGAATTAAATTAGCAAAAAGTTACATGGAAATTTCCAATAGTATTTCAAATAGAAGATGATCCCAAAACTTTTAAAGAAGCTATGTCCTCAAGAGACTCTACTTTTTGGAATGAGGCAATAAATGATGAAATGAATTCAATTATGTCTAACCACATTTAGGAATTGGTTGACATTCCACAAGGGTCCAAACCAATTAGGTACATATGGCTATTTAGAAGAAAATTCCATACCGATGACACCATACAAACCTTTAAGGCTAGATTAGTAGCCAAGGGATTTAAACAAAATGAGGGAATAGATTACTTTGAAACATATGCAACGATAGCAAGGACAACTTTTATTAGAATGTTATTTGCCTTATCATCTATATGTAACCTTTATGTTCACCAAATGTATGTTAAAAAGACAAACCTAAATGGAGATCTTGAAGAGGAGGTCTATAGGAACAACCAGAGGGTTTTGTTCTTCAAGGAAACTAACATAAAATGTGTAGACTTGTCAAATCATTGAATGATTTGAAACAAGCTCCAAAAAAATGGCATGAGAAATTTGATAAAGTCATTGTTTCAGTGGGTTTAGATGCAATAATGCGGACAAGTGCTTATGTAGATGATACTAGTGTGTATTTATGTAGATGATACTAGTGTGTATTTATGTAGATGATGTAATTATTTTGAGTAATCACATGAGAGGAATAATAGAAACAAGGAGGTTTCTATATTCTAACTTCAAGATGAAAGACATTGGAGAGGTTGAAACCATTCTAGGTTTCAAAGTTAGAAGAAATGGTGGGGGTTATGTTTTAAGCCAAGACCATTATGTCGAGAAAGTGCTTGATAAATTTAGTCAACTCAAAATCAAAGAGGAAAATACATTATTCGATTCAAACATGAAGCTTTATAAGAATAAAGGAAGATCAATGACTCAATTGGACTATGCAAGTGCAATAGGAAGTCTACTGTACGCTGCTCATTGTACTAGAGCAAACATTGCATATGCGGTTAGTAAACTTAGTAGGTTTACTAGAAATCCAACCATCAAGCTTTGGAAGGCTATTGAAAGGATTCTAGGATACCTTAAGTGTACCAAAGAATATAGCCTTCACCATTCAAATTCACTGTGCAAATTGTCGTTCACAAGGTTTCTACTCATTTCCGGTACATACAAAACATTGGTGAGTAGATCATTCTTACGTGAAATGAAGAATAGATCAATGGTTCCCTTGCCTTCAACCTTGGACCTTTTCTCATTGCCCATTTGAATTTCATGCCCTTCTTTTGAAGTCTCAAAGATCTTGAATAAAAGTCTATCATAAGTAACATGTATGGTGGTACAAGTATCATATTATCGACATTTTACCTTTCCATATATGGCATTAATCTCACCTAGTGTTTCCACTAATTCTTCTTCGGTTGAATTCACTTCCAGCTCATTATTTTGGCTCCTTTTGAATCTACAACCCCTTGCAAAATGGTCATTCTTGCCACACACAAATCAATGTCCTTTGGAACTTTTCAATTGACCTTCATTCCTCTTAGGTCCAAAGGGTTTGCATCCCTTGTCTTTAGGCTTTCGAATTCATTTGCCTTTGTTGTTGTTGGGAGGTTAAGCCACCACATTGGCCTTAGAAGTCTATCCATTAGACTCTTCCACATTCTTATCTCTAAAACATGATTCCTCCTCAATCCTCAAGTGTTTGAGAATTTTCTCCAAGGAAATCATCTCATTCTTGTGAAGGATTTTCTTTCTATAGCCCATCTAAGATGGAGGCAACTTGGCTATGATAGCACCAACAAGGAATTGTTCCGGCAATACAATATTGAGGGTAGATAATTCCATATATTGCATAATAAGGAATTTCTTTGTACCTTCTTCCATTTTGTATTTGTTATCCAATGCCTCCCAAATCTTCTTAGCAATTTTTGTATCGGTGTAGAGATCATACAATCGTTCCAAGAGAGTATTGAGAATGTGAACACTACATATTAGCCCATCTTTTTCATGATTCTTCCTTTCTTTGATGACTTCTTGAGTGTCATCCACTTTGGCAGGTTCTATTGCCTTTAGATCCTTATCTAGGATGTAGAACACTGTAAAATCCTTTTTTGGCTAAACTTTAATTTAGACAAAATATTTTAATTGTTTAAAGAAAAATTAGTAGCATATCTCCATATTGATTTTCGGTTTTATTAGCAATATTTTTAGCTGATTTTGTAATGTGAAAATATCTTTAAGTGTGAATATATTTGTTGCCTTATTTATCTCAAATAATCAATTTTTGGTAAAAATATATTGTGCAAATATCTTAAGATTATTTTCAGGGATTATGTGGGATTATGTCTATTCTGGAATTAAGTTGATGTCAAAAATGAACATGGTCAAAAGAAATGACCATGTTCGTTTTGCCAGATGAGACTGATTTCATTGCTGACTCATCAGTTTCCTTTTCTGTCGACACATAATGCATTTGGCTGGCTGATTTCCTAAATCAAAGGAATTCGAAAATTGATTTCAAAGATACCAGAAAATAATGGCCTTGGACGATTTCCCTTCCTATAAATACATTGCCAATGCCTTTGGAATTTTCACCTCTTCCATTTTGAATATTTGTAAACATTACGTTATTTTGAAGAGTGTCTTTATTTGTAGAGATTAAGTTTGTTCACCTTAATCTTTGTGAGGGTGCTGAGTGTACTTGTGGATATCTATCTAGTCAATTGTAAACAGATAGTGTCTATTATGAACGTGTTCATAAGGATCTTCAGAAGAGGATTCCATCTGAGTCTCACTTCGGGAGGAAGTGTGCACTCGCTATTCTTTGAAGGGAGTTCAAGAGAATCAACATTTCATCAAATCA
The DNA here is from genome assembly GCF_963169125.1 of Humulus lupulus. NCBI lineage: Eukaryota > Viridiplantae > Streptophyta > Magnoliopsida > Rosales > Cannabaceae > Humulus > Humulus lupulus. The sequence goes on along the minus strand of NC_084795.1, from coordinate 72,500,429 downwards.
GATTTGTAGAGAAGAGTACAACAAGATTGCGGCAATAGTTTAAGAGAGAGTCTTACATTGTTTATGTAAAGAACGCCCTAGACTAATACTTACAAAACATTCGCATAACATAGTTTATAAAAGAATACCATTCATTATCAAAGTCTTAGGGGGACTTGTTTAAAACCATGCAAGTTGGCGCCACAAGTTTTAAAATAAAACATAGGTTTTTATGCAAAGTTCAAAGAAACCAAAAATTAAATAACGGAGTCCCACTGATAATTTAGGAAAGTCTCTTAAAAACAAAACATAATTTAAATGGCGTTCTACGTTGATCGTTTTTCCGTCCATAGGATTACCCCACGCCATACACCCCATGATGAAAGAACTCCTCACGTCACCACGCGTGCCATAGAGAAATCCTATTTGCTACCTGGAAGGAAAGTAAGGGGGGTGAGCTAAAAGCCCAGTAAGGAAGTACAAACAAATAAGCAAGTAAGAATACAAAAAAAAAAAAGCAAACACTAACTTCATCTAAAACATCATGGTACGTCATAACGTAATCGTAACATATCATCATATCATAACATAATCGTAACATATCATCATATCATAACATAATCGTAACATATCATCATATTATAACATAAACGTGACATATCATCATATCACAAACATACAACATACATGATGAGCATGGAACGCTAGTTGTCCATGCCACCCTATGAGGTAAACAGGAGATCACTGGTCCTTGAATAACCTCGGCGCGTCCGCCCTAGGAGTTACGTCTTTAGCTATAGTAACTCGTTCGATGTATCTAACATTGTAATTTGTTTGATGTATTTAACATCGTAACTTGTTTGATGTATCTAACATCGTAACTTGTTTGATGTATCTAACATCCATACACATATCATATTCAACATATCATCACGTTATGACATTCATAATTCATAACAATTTATTCACACAATGGTCTTACCATTCATACCATTCATAGCATAAAATCATAGAATCTATCTAACTTCCTTACCTCAGGTCCAAGCTAAGAATTTCACAATCTTTCAACGAGCCTATATCATAATCAAAATAACATTTCTTAGGTTCATAAAATTACTATTTTGCCCTTCCATACAACTCACGTGTGCATGGGCCATGCACTCATGATAACAGTTACACTAAACGTGCAATTATCGCCAAAAAGAATAATGCTCGTTCTACCCATTTTACTAACATGATTGTTTTATAAAAATCACATAGTTGAATAATAATCATGATTTTGGACGTAAAAGTTGATTTGCATGTAACATGCATACGTGGGAACGTTGCGTAATAAAGACGTTTTCAAAAACGATAATTCTACATTTCTTTTATTAATTTAAAATCAATAGACATATTACACGCTTTATTTTTCTTAAAATTTTTAAGTTGATTAAATTTCTCAAAACAATATTTTATTTTATAAAGTTATTTTATTTTAGCTTAAAAATAAAATATGTGACAATTTCATCCATTAATTTCTAATTAACAAGAATTAACCAAAAAAGCTTGGATTTAATTAAAATGCCTATTTTTAATATGTCCCTTTAGAATTTTTTTTTTTTTTTATCATTGTGTTACTTAAATGAGGTGAGAAAATTTATTTTAAGTGTGGAGAAATACATTTTGATTTAATTTATTTAAGACTTAGTTTTTAAGTAGCAAAAATCCATATGTGACAATTTAATAACAATTTTTTAACCTTTTTAAAACAAACTTTCAGTCACCATTTATTTTATTCAAAAATCACAAATAAATAGAGTCCAAATATTTTTCTCAATCAAAATAAATGAAAAATCATTACTTATCAAAATATGCATTCATACCATTAAAAATATCATTTTTCAATATTACCATAACTTAGGAAAAATAATTTATTCCAAAAACTCACCAAATTCATTTTAGTGAAACTTACTTCAATATTTTATTACAAAAATTCCAGCAACTATTTTTATCATTAAAATCACCATATTCAATTTTATAAACTCATATTTTCTCAAAATTCAATAAAAATTCTGTAGGTAATTATTTGAGTAAAATATCATAACATGAGACTTAAAATCCTCTTTTTAATTTCATAAAAATTAATATATTCATCAAGAACATTATTTATGCATGCAACTCATCTTCTTATCAACTTTTACCCAATTATTTACAAAAAAAAAACAGCAAGCTTAATTCCTCATAAAACTCAACTTTTGTCTCAAAATTACATAAAATCATACATGTTTAAAATCTCATTATACTCTTATAATATGCATGATTCTAATATTACTAACATATTCACATGAATCCTTTTAAAAACCATTTGTTGCAATTCCATGAAAACCAACAAAACACTATCAATAACAATAACATATAGTAATTTATAAGCACCATATTCACATATGCCTTATATTAACCTAACATGTTTCTATCATTATTTTCATGCATCTTATAATTTAATAATTCAAAATATAACATGCATCTATCAAAATTTCATGGATCAAAATATCAAGATTGCCAATTATCCTCTTACCCATATAACATAGGTCCTAAAACATGGATCTAATATATTGTAAATCACACAACATCACACAAAATATCAAGAACACCCTTGAGTAAGCCTAGGCCGAAATCACCATACATGCACTCATAGATTATCACAACTTTTATGCATAGCAAAATCAACATCACAACCCTTTTAACACAAATCATACTCTCACAATATATAAATCCTATACACCAATCCTACCAAAATCAACCATTAGCATCATTAACAAAACCTCATAGACAACCCACCAAAAACAATATAAGGGCTAAGAAAAGACCATTACCTCTCTTGATTGTAAAATCAAGAACACAAAAGATCAATACCCAAACTCCACACCCTTGTTCAAGCCTAGGGTTTTTATTGGAAAACCACCATGAGGAGATGAAAGAACCCAAACACACACAAGAAAATAAAACAAGTCAATGACATATATCAATAAAAAGAGATTATACAAATGAGAATAACAAGAGGACATACTCTAAGAGGGGTTCCTCTTCACCTTCTTCTTCCTTCTTCCTTTCTTTCTTTCTTCCTCTCTCTCTCTCTCTCTACACGCCACTCTCTCTCTCTCTCTCTCTCTCTAGGTCACGGCAGCCACCCAAGAGCAATGGCTCTTCTCTCCTTTCTTATCCCCTTTATCAAAATCCTCCCATAAAGTCTCCCCTAACACAATAAGGTAAGTTTCCATTTCCCATTTATTTTCTCTTAATTTCTCTTTATTTAAAAAGATATAAAGGAATAAAAATGATCATGCCTATCCCCAAAATAATTATTATCTTCAATTTTTGATTTTTATCACTTTAAGGAAATCATTCCTTTCCCACTAGGTCACACGCCCAAGCCCTCTTCTTCCCTTTCTTTTTTTTTTCTTCTTTTTTTTTTTTAAATAAATTAACTCAAATAAAATCTAAAATAAGGAAACATAAAATGTGTAGAAAATCTACACATGTGCACCATGCTACCATGCACTAGCACACACTAAATCACTAGGGTGCATTACTATCTATCATGCACCTTAGTGCATTCCACCATAGCTCACATAATCACCTCAATTGTCACACTTAATTAAAATGTAACACTAATAGTAAAATAACATGTTACACAATTATTCACTTATTAAATTAATTAACCAAACAATTCTAACAATTAAATAAAATAATAAACAATCAAATAAAACAAATAATCAACCAAATAAAATAACAACACTTAAATAAAACAATTCATCACACTTAACATTTAAATCAAATAAATCACAAAAATTTAAATAATCTAAATTTTTTTTGGTGCACTACAGTTTAAGTCAATGCTTTTGTACACATTGTTTCTTTACTAATTGGTTTATTCTCTGGGCGTAACCCCAAGGAGTAGGTTATCCGAAAGGGTTTCTGAACCTTGTAAAAATTCGGTGTGTTCTTTATTGTTTTGCACTATCTATTTATTGTGTTCAGTTTCTGTCGTGACAAGTTCGGATTCTGTCCCGACAGAACTGCTATCTGTGTAAATAGTTAATTACCATTCCACACTTTAATTAATTCACATGGTTTAATTAATTTGGTAATTACTAAAAACGGAATTTCAAGCACGTCAAGAGTAGTTAACAAAAACCTAATCTTGTATTCCAACGCACAAAGTAAGTTCCATCAAATCTATCCAATCTAACAAAGTCTTGTAGAACATTTGACAGAGACCAAGAAAAGATTAAGATAGAGATATGCAAACCATAGTTGTAGAACATAACTCTTTATTCTTCTTGCAAGCTTCAAAGCCTTGTTTTTGACCTTTGATGGAGAAAATCAAAACCAAGGCTTATACATTAGATGTATCATTGTCCAATTCTCTATTTGCTAGCCCTTGATGGATGCCTGAGGCTTTCTCTAGTAGGAAAGAGAATTAGGATTGAACAAGCCTTAAAATTCACAAAGACAAGCACTTTCTTTATGAATTTCTTGGAGAAAACTTATAATCTTGAGAGCTAGAGAGAGATTTGAAAGAGTGATCAAATCTATCAAAACTCTAAGAGAACCTTTTTATAGTGTAAGCATTGTCATTAAGTCCAACTAGTAGAATTGAAACTTTTTAACACATCATTTAGAGCTTAAAACAATTATCTATATAGACACATCAGGCGGTAGCACTGAAACTATATTCCCAGTAGCCCAATCATTTAATCTTTTTAAAAAATTAAAACTAAATAAATGTGGATATGTATACACGAGAGGTAAAAGTGGGAAGCATATATAAAAACATGTAGGATACAACTAAAAGAAGTAACACCTGCTTTTTTTATAAATTACCAAACTACCATTAAATATAATACATCTTAAATATGAGAAATTATGGCATATTTCATAACTTAATTATTTATATGGGGAATTTAAAGCCATATATATTTGGAAATTAAAAAAAAAAGCTATAGAAATATTAACAATTCAAAATTCCCATTAAAAAATTAAATGGCAAAAAAACTCATGTACCATGTAATTTCCACATGATTTTAAGTACAACTATTAACAAAATTTAAAATTATTATCATAAATATCTCTTTTATAATATATTTTGGGTTACAGACAACCCGATGCAGTTGCCTAAGGTGTCTCTATATAAATATGTGGAAATTGCATTATATATGGCTTTTTAATGTTATTATTTTATTATATATTTCTTTAATTTTGTAAAACATGTTTAATTTATAAAGAGTAACCACAATATATATATATATATACATATATAATCAATTTAATTTATCTATTCTTAATTTTTTTTGACGTAATGATATATTAATATCATATATATCTTTTCTATATAAAAAATGTGCAGATAACGAAAATTTTTGGTTTTAACGATTTGTTTTGTTAGCTTTAACAGAATATTCTAAATATTTAACATAATATATATTTATAGCTAACCTAAAAATAGATATTTAACAAATTATATTAATATAAATTCAAATATTATAAAATATTATTATTATAATAATATTAATATAAGACTACATATATAATAATTACATTAATATAAATTCAAATGTTATAAAATATCATTATTATAATAATATATAATACAAAACTAGATATTTAATATACTATATATTAATATAAATTTAAATGTTATAAAATATTATTATGATAATAATATATAATCTTATTTTTGTACTAATTATATTAATATGAATTCATATATTATAAATTATTATTATAATAATATTTAATAAAGACTAGATATTTAATATTATAAAATATCATTGTAATAATATATAGTACATAATTTTAATTTTTATTAAAAACTTATAATTTATGTTTCAAAATGTTATCATATTATATATATATTTAAAAAAATCATAAAAAAATTTTGGTTTAATTTTTCATATAATATGATTATGTCATTCTTTTATATATAATTTTTATTTATTTGAAATTTATATGACAATGATACAAATTTAATAAATATAATAAATAAAACTAAGCAAACGTGCATTGCACGTTGTTTATATCTAGTATATATACATATATGAACAGTTCAATTATGCCTAGATCTATTAATGAGTAATAATGGAAATGATGGTTTAGATGCCAATGTTGTTCGAAGAGTAAAGAAGTTGATTGGGTATAGTGATGTCGGTCGTTATAACACACCTAATTTCCTAGCCTTATTAAAATACTAATTTTAATAACCATTTAAAAGATTACATAATTTGACTGAAAAATACAGTGTGTCTTTATTGAAAATAAATGCTAAGTTTGGATCCAATGTTTAAAAAAAAAAGAAAAGAATTTAATGCAATCTTAAATAAAGAAAGATACATCCCACTGGTGAATTAACATAAGAAAAGACTCTAAGGCACTATGATGCTCCAGATCGTTTCCTCATTCACTGACTTCTCGCAACATACATACATACTTTCTGAAAACTGACTCAGCTCACCATGCGTGCCAAATAAGTCTACTTAGTGTCTACCTACAAGGGAGAAGGTAAGGGGGCTGAGCTAAAAGCCCAATAAGGAAGTACAAACAAGAAAGGAAAACACAACATCAAAATATAAGCGACATATCTCATATATTCTTAACATATTTTCTTATAGCAATCATTATCAACATAACTCATATGAAACATAACCATAATAACATAAATCATAATCATAAACATAAGCATAATCATACAACATAAGATCATAATCATAATCATATGATTATATAAAACATAAGCATAATCACACAACATATGATCACGGCTACCCTATTGTCCATGTCTCATCATGTGGAAACATAACCATAACAACGTAAATCATAATCATAAACATAACCATAATCATACAATATAAGATCATGACACCCTTACTCTCCAAGATCACATGTGACTCTCTTTTGGTCACTTATTGTTGGTATTAAAAGAGCAAATCAAAGATACGCAGCAGAGAATGTGTCATTTTTTATAATTATTAATACTAGCAAATATCATACACACACACACACACACACACACACACACACACACACACACATATATATTAAATCACATACAATCAGATTAGAGATTACCTCTTGTAGCCTATCAAGGGTCCTCAAATCTTTTTGTATAAAATCAACGATCTTTCTATCCATATTCTGAAAGATCACACCTTGATCTTCCAAAGTAATCCTCAAATACACAAGGACGTGTGTGGGCATGCATGATTCAAAGTATTGATTTATGAATATTTGGACGTACTCAACACATGAGATCTAGAGAGGTTTGATAGAGAGAAGATCAATTGAATAGTTTTCAGGTTTAGGAAAGCTATCGCTTTTGTTTCAGAGAGACAGTCTGATAATCTATGAAAAACAATAACTTGAAAAGTATCGCTTCTATTCAAGTTTATAATGATAATTAACTAATTTAATTAATCTTTATTTTATTAAAATAAATCTGATCAATTATAACCTTATTTAATTACTTAATTTAAATCATATTTAAAAAAGAATAATTAAATAAAATAAATTATTTGAAATTCAAAATTCAAATCCGAGGGATATGAAATTCACGTGTGTGGCGCCACACTCACTATACAGTGAGTGTGTCGAACACACCATTAGAGTTATCCCTAATTTTCTCATACAATATTTTTATCCCATAATAACATCTGTTTTAAATAAATAAATAAATGTCTTATTCTAAATATGATGATTATTAATATCTCTTTATATCTTAATCCAAACAAGATTAATATTTATTTTAACCTATAGTTTTTTTTTAAATATATATAGTTAAATAATTAATTAATTCATAATTAATCAATTATCTATAATTATCACATAATTATTTCCTTGCCCTGGAAAATTAATTACTTTGCAATTAAGTCATCTCTACAAATCTTTCTTTTGACATTCTTACCCTTGACAGTGTAGGATAGTGGTGATCTGTGGACCATGGACCTATAATACGTAGCTCCAATAAACCAGATTATTAATTAAACTCTTTAATCCAATAATCTTATTTATTAATTCCATGATTACTCCACTATAAATATGGAATTTCACTCTAAGTATTTATAGCATTACATTTACAGAGTTTCTCTTGTAGTCCATTGATATAATCAATAAATGTAGTTTTGTCCTCCATTTATTGGTTCGTTAATTAGAGCTGGTTAAGTGTAATGACCCACTACTCTAGACTTTTGGACCATTAACGACACTATACATACAAATCCTTAATAAAACTTACATTTGCGAAAATACCATAAATTTATTAGAAACTTGTAGAAATAAAAGTTACTCTCATAAAATAAGTAGGATATGGCATCCCATTGTCTTTAAAAACAAAACATGATTTAAAATGAAAGGAATTACATAAGAAGTGCGGAAAATACATGTAAAGATCATAAAAAAAACAAGACTACATCCTCGAAAATCGAACTCTCGACTCCTTGAATCCATTCACCGCCGATACACAATCCCAAGCATCCACGAACCTTACCGCCACTAAAGCTATTTTCCTGCACATAAAACAAAAAGGAATGAGCCTAATCCCCAGCAAGGAAAATCTAACACATACATCATGTACATAAATTTCATAATAAACATAAGGACATAACATAACATAACACTTATTACATACACATACTATAACGACCATTATTACTTGGGGTCCCATAGACTAAACAAGTCATATGCCCATGAGATTAGTGGGGTCCTACTAGCTAAGTAGGTCATATGCCCATAATTTATTTGGGGTCTTGTTAGTCATATGGGTCATATGCCCAAGCCTACAAACATACATATCATAACACTTATCATAACATAAGAAACATAAGATAACATATAAGACATATAACATATGCATTTCTATCCTATTTTCCTTACCAAAGTTACTGGGATAAGAGGATAGCGTTGGGACTTTTGGAACACTCCTAAAACCATATATAACAGGGTGAGTAGATTGAAGAAAAAGTAGTGAAAAGAATGGAAGGAATGGAATGACTAAACCTTTGAGAAACATACTTACCAAAAACTTATGAGCAAGTTCTTAGATTTCCTAACCAAAATAAGAATGAGGTTAGAAGACTGAGTAGAAGACTATGAGAAAGAAAATAACATAAAACCAATGAACTAGAGTGTGGAAATACCTTGAAGACTTGTAGACCAATCTAAACCTCGAACCGAAATACTATAGAACCTTACTTCCCAAAGTGTTTGATAAGCTTATGACGATCAAGCTTATGATTTCCCAACCCAGGTGTTTACACTCTCACACTCACTTAGCACTTGCAGCCTCTGAACTTAGAGCAAACACTACAACAAAATAGAGGTTTTATGACTTTAATGGGGAGACATTGGAAGTTTACAATGTCTCCCACTTAGTGAGACGTTGTTGCTAGGGTCATTGTAGGTATATATCCCACCTCTCCCAATGGGAGACATTGAAAGTATCCCACATTTAAAAAAAATAAATTAAATAAATTTATAATTAATATTATTTTAATTTGATTTAATAATTAATTAAATTGAAATAATATTAATTTAAATTGAAATTATTTTAATTGAAATTGAAATTATTTTAATCTAAATTTAAATTAATTTAATAATCAATTAAATTGAAATAATATTAATTTAAATTGAAATTAATTTAATCTAAATTTAAATTAATTTAATAATCAATTAAATTGAAAGAAAAAAATATATTTGTTAGATATATACAAGAAATACAATATTTGTTAGAAATATTCAAAATGAACAAATATTGCATTGTGTATGAAGAAAGAGTTAAAAAATTAAAAAAAAAACCTATCAACGAGGTCGGTAACTTTGGATTATCGGCAACATATATGTCGCCCATTCTTGTCGCAACTCATCAATTTGTGCCTCTGTATATGATGTGCTTGTTAGCTGCACGAAATATAAAGTAAAATATATTAATTAATTATTTGATTACATTTATAGTTTCAAAAATAATTTGTAAATTTTAATTAATAATACCGTTCTCAAGTAATGTCCGGGACTCGCATGTTCAATCAAATCCTTCAACATCCTCATTAAGTAGTATCCACATGCCACATTTTCCGGTTGGTGTGGACACTAATTATTTAAAAATATGAGTAATTTATTATTAAATTGAAACTTTTTAAAAAATGCATACATATTATTCTACTTAATCATTATAAATGTTCAAAAATTTATGCTAAAGTTACTTACCTGAGGTTGCTTAATGCGTAGAGTATCAGGGATCTCGACATCAGGAAGATTCATAGAGAAAAAAAGATTGAAAGCGCTGACGATCACTGATACAATCTCCTCACGGTTATTTAGCTCTGAATTCACCGGATCACAACAATAAACATGATATGCATATGGTGCCAAAATAAGCAACATCCAATGTTCACTGTATAAGAAAAACAAAAAAATTATAGCTCAAATGTTAAACAAAGAAATTATTGATATGGGTCGGAAAAATGACAACTTTTTAAACTTACCCATGGTTCCAAGGGACAAGCATAACTTGTTCTTTTGATTTTACGTCATTGCAACGTCTGAACAGATTTTGAACACGATCTTCGAATGAACTCCCTTGAGTGGCGACGATATTAGGATTGACAAATAAAAACTTATTTTGGCGACCTTGTTGTACCACATATCTGTAAATGAACCTAATACAAAAATATGAAAAATTATTATATGAATGAATAAATCAAATTAGAAAATTAAATGAACAAACTTATTTGTGAGATATATACCTCATGTAGCTGACGAGTACTGCTTGTCCAATCTTCTCCTTTCGAGCAAACTGAAGTATGTCATCCTTAAATATATAACAGTGAGACATATCCTGATCAAAAACTTCAGACTCTATGCCTAGATTGACACACTCGCCACATCCCAATGAGATACGATATTCTGTAATCGTTCCAATGGAGTGTGGGCCAATTGTGTTGGAGGAGTTTGTTGTCGTCTTCTTTCTCGAGGTTGTTGTGTTGATGGAGCTCTTGGTCGTTGTGATTTGGTCCTACTTGTAGAGGGAGTCTGTATACAATTATATCAACAATTAAAAAAATTACAAACAAATATAGAATTGTAAAGATAATTATGTAAAAACATGGCATCACCTCATGAGTTACATCTTTAGATATAATGACAAAATCCTTAGGCCACGCTATTGGCGTCCCAATGGCCTGAGCAACTATGTACATGTCCAAATCAGGATATGCAAAAGGGAGAGGACAGGTTGGCTTAAGAACACTCGTAATCATAACTTGGAAGTTGTTGCCTGCCTCTCTTTCAATGAGTGTACCTGATGCAACAATGTTTGAAACCGAACCAATTGCTAATTGGCATGCTCGGCCCTGCGTAAGAAACATATTATATACAAATAATCATGTTGAAGCAGTAAAGAAATTTATTTGGTTTCAGAATATTCAAGAAAGTTTAATTACCTCTTGCAAAAGCGGTTGTAGTGCAACAATGTGGTGTTCTGCTTGAGGCACTACTGGGTCTGGAGTATAGTAGGACGCCTGCGCTGGTGGCACTGGTGGGTCGGGCACATAGTATGATGATGGCGCTGGTGGGACTCCAACGTTAGATCCTGACCCGCTCTGTTGGGCCAATAATTTTCTCAAGAGCTCATCTTGTTGCTGAAGGCGCTCTTCTAGGCGTTGTGCTTGTTGACGATACTCTTCTTCTTGTTTTCGAAATCTTTCTTCAAATTCCTTTCTAATGTCGTCATTCGAAGAAGAGGCTTTTGATTTATTTTTCGTTGAGGTAGGTGTTGGAGTATTCCAGTATACTGAGCGGGACACACCGTGTCCTCCAGCCCTAACACGTCCTCGAGGCTCAGGAGTGCCCAACGCCCTCGTCAGCACATCATCAGGGCCATCAGGTGCCCATTTACCCTCAGCTTGGAGTTGCCGGTAATGATCCTGTGAAACAATATTCACAGAAAGTTATATATATAAGCTAATAATTTGACATATCAACATTATTAAATATGAGCACTTACAATATTTTTTTGAATCCCAGAGGCCTCTCCAATGAGCTCTCCTTTTGCATTCCGACGACCCATGCTCCATAAGTCTGCCCTATCAAGTTCAGTCAGACTTTTCCCACTTTGTTCCATTAACATCTCTTCAATACGCACATAGCCTCCTCTAGAGAGGTTGTGATTGTATTTATTCAGTGCTCGATAATTTTGCAGGTGTACGAACTTTGGGCTTCCCTAACTTGAACACAATTTTAGACATCTTCTCAAGTACTTGGATCCCATTCAATGGCTAAGGAGCCTCTTCAAACTCTTGTTTACCATTGAATGCCTTCTTCCAAGTCCGAAGTTTATGCGTATTAGGCAAGAACTTCCTATGTCCCATATAACATATTTTCCGAGAGTGTTTCAAGTATTCAGAACATGTTTTTTCTTGACAAATGGGGCAAGCTTTATATCCTTTCACACTAAACCCAGATAAATTTCCATAAGCAGGAAAGTCATTAATTGTCCACAATAAGACTGCTCTAAGATTAAATTCTTCCTGCCTATACGCATCATAAACCTTAACCCCTTCATCCCACAAAGTTTTCAAGTCATCTATAAGAGGAGCTAGATAGACGTCAATATCATTACCAGGTTGTTTAGGTCCTGATATCAACAGGGTCAAAATCGTAAACTTTCTCTTCATACACAACCATGGGGGTAGATTGTAAATAACAAGCATAACAGGCCAACAACTATACTTACTGCTAAGGGATGCGTGTGGATTAAACCCGTCAGTCGAAAGACCTAGACGAATATTACGAGATTCATTTCCAAAAGAAGGCCACTTCAAATCAACTCTCTTCCAAGCAAGGGTGTCAGCTGGATGTCTTAATTTACCATCCTTTATTCTTTCATTAGCATGCCACGACAAACTTTTAGCATGTTCGGCATTTCTAAACAATCGGATGAAACGAGGAATTGGCGGAAGGTACCACAAAACTTTGGCAGGTACTCCTTCCTTGACATCGTCACCATTTCTTTTCTTTTTCCATCGTGACTCACCACAAGTAGGACACTATTTTGCGTCTGCAAAACTATTTCGATATAATATGCAATCATTAGGACATGCATGAATTTTTTCGTACTGCATGCCTAATGAGCATAACGTCCTCTTTGCCTCATAAAATGAAATTGGAATTTCATTATCTTCAGGCAATAACTCCTTCAAGAAACCAAATAACTCAGTAATGCTTTTATCACTCCAGCCATGTTTAGCTTTTAGATTGTACAACCTAAGAAGCGCAGATAATTTTGTAAATCTTGTACAACCAGGGTAAATTGGTTTCTCGGCATCATTAAGGAGTGTCTCAAACTTATTTGGGTCTACTCCTGATCCATAATGTGCGTCGTCAATCATTTCATCTAATGGATCCCAGTTCTCCTCCACTATATTCCTCCTCACTCCTTTTGGTCTACTTGGCAGAGTTGGAGCAATCAGAGCTATCTCCCCATGGTAATACCAAATTGTGTAACTCTTGTCGATCCCATTGAAATATAAGTGTTCTTTAATCTTTTTAAGATCCATCTTTTTAACATTTCCACACTTAAGACATGGACAATAAGTAAAATTTGGGTCTTTCACATTTTCCGAACAAAACCTTAAGAACAAATCGACCCCGTTCCTATATTCCGCAGATAACCTATTCGCTGACATCCACTGCTTATCCATATATTCTCCTATGTCTATGGAAAAGAAAAGAAACAACACTAAATAAGCATGTGATAAATTTGTATGTCTATATAAAACTAATTTTTTATTATCCTAGATAAAATCGGGCAGCATTTCCCCTATAATAGTGACCTAACCATCTGCATGTGAATATCAAAACAAACAATTCAAACAACATACAATAAGTTTCTTCCTTATAGAATGTCTATATAAAACTAATTGTTTATTATCCTAGATAAAATCGGGCAGCATTTCCCCTATAATAGTGACCTAACCATCTGCATGTGAATAGCAAAACAAACAATTCAAACAACATACAATAAGTTTCTTCCTTATAGCTCCGCAGCACACAGTCAAATTTCTCAGAACCTACTTCACTAATACACACAAGTTCTCAACCTTCCGTTATCACCGCAGCACACAATTTTAATCTCAGAACCTACTTCACTATGGATGAATATTTAAGATATTCAAACTCCTCTAACATTTGTTTAATAATATTAAAAGTAGAAGTAAGAGAATATATATGTACCTCTTGCAATCTTTAATCCAAAAGCTAGCAAAATTACTTCACTTAGTAATCAAATTCGCTATTAAATCCACAAACCAATAAAATTAAATTAATAAATAATAAATAAAACATCACTAAATATCTAGCAATATATATCGTATTATTGTAATTTTAGAAACTTAATTACCTCAAATGTGTGATTGATATAGGAATTTTGATGCAAAATACTCTCTAAAATCTCACCACAAAAATCACAACCTATGAAATTAAATTAATTAATATCTTAAACATTACTAAACAAATATCACTAAATATCTAATAATAGTAAATGATATTGGTAAACAAATAAAAAAAATCTCAATGTGCCGCTAATTATAACCTCAACAAAAAATCAATATAAAATTTCATAACCTAAAAACTTAATAATAAACAAAAACATAAAAATTTTCATATATTTATATTTTATAAACTATTTAATAAATTTATTTTAACATAACTATATATATAACAAAATAGTTACAATTTAAAAAAAAAAAATTCAAATATATACAAAAATATATCTAAATTTCGAAATAAAAAATGATAAAAATTTAAAAAAATCATGAACATATATACTCTAATGAAATCTATACAATGTGATAGGTTAAATTAAAAAAAAAACTAAAAAAATCATAAATCCCTAAAAACTTCCATGGAAAAACCATAAAATCCTACAATGTATATAAAAAAATGCATAAAAATGTAAAACTAACACAAAATCATGTATATTACTCATCCTAATGCAAAACCTATGATTTATTTGCAAAATAATTAACTAAAAATCAATAAAATAAAATAAAAAGCTTACCTTAGAGCCCTAAAATCGCAGCCCCAAATCGCCTCTCTGGTTTGTGCATATGCTCTCGGGTTGGTGTGGGGAGGAAGAGGAAGAAGATGGGTATAATAAAAGGGAGGCATCCAACGTCTCCCACTGGGAGACGTGGGACACGTGGCACGTCTCCCAGTGGGAGACGTTGGATGTGCCCTTAAACACCATCCCAGCCTATTTCCAACGTCTTCCACTATTTTTAATGTCTTCCAATTGTAGCCATTAATATGCACTTTCAATGTCTTACACCATTAGACATTTAAAATCCCTTCTAATTTTTAATGTCTTACACCAATGGTGTAAGACATTGTAGGGAGTCATTGAAAGTAGAATTTGTTGTAGTGAAAAGGTGAATAATGGCTGGGTACTAGGTCCTATTTATAGAGTTTAGGAATGAAAGGATCTTAATTTTACTTGAATAAAAATAATAGCTTTTTAGGTGAAAATAATTTGAATAATCGTTCAGCAGAGGCTGAAGACTCGTTCAAAAGATGCTGGACTTATCAAGAGGTTGAATGGCTGAAAGGAAAAAGAATTCAAAAACTTTTGAAATATACTGAAGGAGGCGATATATCGCTCCTTGTGGGCGATATATCGCCTGGGCCAGTATGCCCGAGGCTGTCGTGCATCGTCTTGTGTTTTCCGTATCTACGTGCTGCGATATATCGCCCCCTATAGCTGCGATATATCGGCACACGCTGATTAATTAAACACGAAATTACACATTTTTAGCTAAGTTTGAATGGAGTAAACAACCTTGACTAAGCCCTCAATGTATTCAAAGCTGCTGACTAACCTTATAGCATTCAAACTTTACTCCTTATTAAATTTAATCCTCAAAATACTTAATCCTTAATCACCCATTCATAACATGTGCTTAAAATCCTATTGGTCCTTATCTAAACCTTATAGTATAATAAATATTATTCTTAATATCAGTCATATAATCAAACCTTAGGTTAACATTAATATTCTTAAACTATAGGTTAAACTTAGAAAATCTATAAGTACTACTATGAGTGTCCAAATAATTCCCGGTCTGAACCAAAAATCCACAGTTACAAAGATAATACTATAAATACTATAATACTACTATCTAACTAGCTAAGTAAAGTTCTTGGACTCTACATTAAGATTACTGTTTTACCCTTCTAATTACCTCTTGATTCTTAAGTACCATTAATTCACTAGCGAATAATTAATCTATAATCAAATTATAGATTTGAGCTAAATAAATATTCAGTTTCAGAATCAACCCTTAAGGGAACCAATATTCGATCTGATAAGAAAGTATGGATTTTATTATTGTAATTCATGTTCCCAGCCATTCATGATATTGAATCTCCAAAACAAAAATCATTAGCCTCATTATACTAAGAAACTTTAACGAGTGAATCAAAAGATCCAATAAACACAAACATACGTTCATGAATACTCATGATTTAGACTGATCTACAAATGACCATCTATTATGATAAGAATAAAATATTTATGTCAAACGACAAGTTTATAAAGATAATTAATTATTATCGGTCCTGTCATATATAATCTCTATTATATACCACACCTTTACTAAGATGTCTATCCACATCAGTTGCTCAAATTTAGATCACTTGCATCTCATATGCTTATTAAACTGCACTAGTAACCATTCATTAAAGATTCCTTACTTTAATATGTTAGTGACTATTTTATTCATTATACATGATCTTAATTCTCTCGTACTAATACAAGATCATATTCTCATGAATGAATAATAATTTTCTTGATATTATCATATAATTAATTCAAAAAATAATTTTAATATTCAAATATAAAAAAAAAATTGTTCTTTTTATTTAACTCAATCAAAATGTCTTTACATGCTTTTAGGGCATTAATCCTAACAATCTTGCACTTGCCCTCAAAGAAAGTGAGGCATCTCCCTTAATCCCATGTTGCATACATGACCCATAAACGACTTTGCAGGAAGTTTCTTGGTAAACGGGTCAGCCAAGTTCTGTTCTGACGCTATCTTCATAATAGCCACATCACCATGGTGTACAATCTCTCTAACCAGATGGTGTTTCCTTTCTATATGCTTTCCTCTCTTGTGGCTTCTTGGTTCCTTGGAGTTAGCTACTGCTCCATTGTTGTCACAGTATAGGATTAGTGGCTGATCCAAAGATGAAACTACTTGCAGATCAGTGTAGAACTTTCCCAACCAAACCACCTCCTTAGCCGCTTCACAAGCGGCTATGTATTCGGCTTCCATGGTTGAATCTGCTATGCTGGATTGTTTAATACTCCTCCAGACCACAACTCCTCCACTGTAATGCCCTGACTAATTCTAAGACCTCGGACCATTAAAAGCTACTAAGACATAACTACTATTTTGGAATACATACATAAAATAATAGAACTTTATTATAAAAATCCCAAATACGGTATGAGATCTCATTGTTTAATACATAAAACATAAAGAAAATATAATCTTTAATTAATTGTCCAAAACTATATGCGAAAAATAAATACATAAATTAAAGACTTAAAATAACTTCATCCTCGATCTTCCAGCAGTCCATTCAATCAATCCATCCCTAATACACATGCCAAAATGCCACGAATCTGACCCACCTTCCATGCTCATTTCATGCACCATCTAAAATAAAAGGAATGAACCTAATGCCCAGCAAGGAAAATCTACTAAAAACATATATAAAAAATCATAAGACTATATCATAAAGCATATGACATAAAAACGTATATCATATAGGACTACAACATTAATGGCCATTAACTCATTACCGTAGCATGTGATAAAACCATCTAGGTCCTCAGTCTACTAATCGAGGTAGGTTAGATCACAAATTAGTATATGATAACCCATCTAGGTCCTCAGTCTACTAATTCAGGTAGGGTAAATCATAACTCTACTCCACGATAATGATAAAAAATCTTGGGATTTGCTATCTAAGCAACTATAAGTCCCAAGTGACTACAAAACATATTTATACATAGCACATAACATATCATAGCATATAAACATATCATAACACATATAACCAACCTATTTTCCTTACCTTGTGTGGAGAGAAAAAGAAAGAAAAGAGATTGCTTGCTATAAAAACATCCAATCAACCTTAAATACAACATAAGATATTTATATTAGAGCCTTATAATTAAACTATACTTTCAAGAATTTTCTAAACCTCATAAAGTCATACCTTCAACCTAGAACCATAATGATGAAATCCCGAGTCTTTTTTCTAATGTCTATCTCCAACAACAACACCAAGAGTTTAGATACTTGGGTAGATTTTGGCTATTTATTGACTTGATGGGGTTCAATATTTCGGCTATAATAGGGTTTAGAAAGGAAATAGTGTTTAAGGAAAAATAAAGAAAATAGAAGAAAAAGATCTCGAGCACTAAAAGGATTGGTGTTTCGACTATGGCTATGTAGAGTGTTTATGGAAAAATGGAGACAGCTTTTGGGACTGTGGATTTTGATATGAGAGGTTTTTGAGAGTTTTTGAGTGTGAGAAAAATGGTGAAGGGTAAGTCTCTATTTATAGGCTTCAAACCCCAACTCCCTTCCTTGATTTTCTCCACACTATTCAACTTAAATTTTAAAAATAAAACCTTCCGTCCACTATATGGTTTTGGCCAGCCTAGTCTTACTCCCTTCTTGTTGCTACATCATCTCCAAGTATGCCACATAGTCTCCATTTGGTTCAAACTTTAGTCAAAGTCCAATCTACTATCCTATATCTCGTAACTCTAGACCCTTCTATAGTAAAATTAACGTAACTGGAGCTATAGAAGTCCAATTTAGGACATTTATATACCGTTTGATAGCTAATAAAATTATCTACAACTTTTTAGAGATACTATTTTTCCAAAAAGTAATATAAATAGGTCAAAACTAAGCCTGAATTTACAGAACCCTAAAGTTACGAAAACTGCATTTACTTATCTAACTCTTCTCGACACATATTCACTTAATCCAAATAGATCTAATCTTGCCTATTTTTAAAATTTATAAAAATAAATAAAATCCTTCCTATTTTTGAGCCAAGCCTAAGACTAAGTTATTTTGTTTTTCATTTTAATTCTAATACTTGGACTTAGTATAATGCCACATGTTCACTTCTTAACATGTGCATTTAATACTTAATAAAACTATACACTAATTTAATCATATGCTAAAAGACTAAAAGACATAACTAGAAACTTGTAATGTCCATATCGATTTCTAAAAGTTGTCTTTGGTATATCATCTTCTCATACCTTGAGTTGGTGATAAACAGACCATAGATCAATCTTTGAAAATATAGTCGCTCATCGGAGTTTATCAAATAAGTCGTCGATCTGGGGTAGCAAGTACTTGTTCTTAATTGTCACCTTGTTTAGCTCGCGGTAATCAATACACATCCGCATACTTCCATCCTTTTTCTTCACAAATAGAATTGGTGCTCCCCATGGTGAATGACTTAGTCTAATGAAACCCAAGTCTAAGAGTTCTTGCAACTGCGTTTTCAACTCCTTGAGTTCTGCAAGTGCCATCTGGTATGGTGCCTTTGACATAGGCTCGGTTCCCAGTACTAGTTTGATTGTGAAGTCAATTTCCCAAGTAGGTGGTAACCCTGGTAAGTTGTCAGGAAATATCTCTGGAAATTACTTTATAACACGGACGTCTCCATCCTTTAGTAGTGTTTCTTTTTCCACATTTGTGACGCTTGCTAAGAATGCGGGACATCCTTTCTCTATCATCCTCTGAGCTTTGAGAGATGAGATAAGTGGTGTCTGTAGTCCTGAAACATTTCCCATAAAACATAGTTTCTGACCGTCAGGAGTTTCAAACATCACTTGCTTACATCTACAATCGATGGTTGCGACATGCCTTGCTAGCCAATCCATGCCCAGTGTTACGTCGAAGTCTTTGATTTCTAGCTCTATCAGATCTCCTTCTAGTTCTGTGCCCTCAATTTTGATCGGTACTCCTCATACTATTTGTGATGATAGGACTACTTCGCTTGAAGGCAGTTCCGTAACAAACCTAGTTCTAATCTTTCAAAAGGTTTGTCTAATTTCTCTATCATTCCTAACGAGATATACGAGTGTGTCGCTTCTGAAAACGCTCATAGACTAGTTCCATGTACTGAGTTGGATAGGATGCGAAATTTTCCATCGGCCATCCACCGTACAAATATCCTCCATTCGAATAGTTGCCATTTGAATATCCTCCATTCTGCTCTGGCTAGGGTGCTTGAGTTGTTAACTGAGGCTGGGGCTGAGGTTGTCATTGTTGTTGCAGTAGTTCTTCTACTTGTTGATGTAGCCGGATAATCTCAGCGGTGTTGTCAACTGGTGGCGGTGCATTTCTATTGGCAGCAACATTGGTAGCACATGTTCCCCTTCTCGGACTGAAGGGGCTTCATTAGTCTCGTTGGCGGTGCTGGAGGCATTGCCGTTCATGCATGCAGATCTTCGTAGCGACATCTTCGGCAAAGTTCTAACAGTTGAGAAAACATGTTAGAACTTACCCTAATAAGTTCTAAGGCAAAACTTAGTCTAAGCAAACATAACTCGGACCTATCAATTATGATTTCTTATGAAAAAAATTATGTAAGCCATCTTTATTATTTTCTAAGTTTGTTTCTAACCACCCTATATGACTTAATTAGGGTTGGGATCAGTAAAATCGCTCCCACTACTATGGCCCCCTAAACTCTCAATATAGAATTTGGTCCATTGATTTGTATCCATCCTCACCGAACTCAGTCATTATTTATTGAATTTATTCTAACTTTATTAGAATTTAAAAAAAAAATCAAACTCATACATACCATTAAAAAATGACAACTTTATTCGTTTGGAAAAATATTTTCACTAATTACAATCACAAATTCAAAATAAATAAAGAAACTATACTAATAATAATCTAGGGTAAAATCTAAAAATCAAGATCTTCTACATCTGACCCTTCATCCAACATATCATTATCTATTTCTTCATAATCATCATTACTATGAGCCTCGAAACTACCTCTTGGAATATTCATTAAGATATTATGATTTTGTTCATTAGTGAATTGAAACTCAAACTTAGAGGTAAACCTAAGTATAAGAAAATAATGCCCCATGGCTACCGGTAAATCATCTTCATCATCCATAGTCTCCCATAATTCTTCCAATTTCGAAACTACAAAAGGAAAACCCTTAAAAAGCCTAATTAATAAGACATATCGTTCCATGACTCTCATCATAATTTGCTTAGTTGTTTGAAGGTGAACTATCTCCTTGTGAAATTTGACCAATCTTTGAGTGATTCTTTCTAGCACTCCTATAGTATCCCTTGGTTCTCTAATCCTTTTAAATGCCTTAATGGCTCGGATATCATGATAGGCCAAAGCTTTGTTCATTTTTGACTGAAAACATAATTTCTAAAACGTTAGCTATTAACATAAACATAATAATCATAACTTAAACACTTACATTGGCAGTTCGATTTAGAGCTTTTGCGTGTGTATCAAGGAGAACTTCATGCATATCATTTGTGGCTCTGGTACCCACTATAATGCCCCGACTAATTCTAAGACCTCGAACCATTAAAAGCTACTAAGACATAACTACTATTTTGGAATACATACATAAAATAATAGAACTTTATTATAAAAATCCCAAATACAGTACGGGATCCCATTGTTTAATACATAAAAACATAAAGAAAACATAATCTTTAATTAAATGTCCAAAACTATATGCGGAAAATAAATACATAAATTAAAGACTTAAAATAACTTCTTCCTCGATCTTCCAATAGTCCATTCAATCAGTCCATCCCTAATTCACATGCCAAGCTGCCACGAATCCGACCCGCCTTCCATGCTCATTTTCTAGCACCATCTAAAATAAAAGGAATGAGCCTAATGCCCAGCAAGGAAAATATATTAAAAACATATATAAAAAATCATAAGACTGTATCATAAAACATATGACGTAAACACGTATATCATATAGGACTACAATATTAATGGCCATTAACTCATTACTGTAGCATGTGATAAAACCATCTAGGTCCTCAGTCTACTAATCGAGGTAGGTTAGATCACAAAATAGTATATGATAACCCATCTAGGTCCTCAGTCTACTAATCGAGGTAGGGTAAATCATAACTCTACTCCACGATAATGATAAAAAATCTTGGGATTTGCTATCTAAGCAACTATTAGTCCCACGTGACTACAAAACATATTTATACATAGCACATAACATATCATAGCATATAAACATATCATAACACATATAATCAAACCTATTTTCCTTAGCTTGAGTGTGCAGAGAAAAAGAAACAGAAGAAATTGCTTGCTATAAAAACGTCCAATCAACCTTAAATACAACATAAGATATTTATATTAGAGCCTTATAATAAAACTATACTTTCAAGAATTTTCTAAACCTCATAAAGTCATACCTTCAACCTAGAACCAAAATGATGAAATCCTGAGTCTTTTTTCTAATGTCTAGCTCCAACAACAACACCAAGAGTTTAGATACTTGGGTAGATTTTGGCTATATATTGAATTGATGGAGTTCAATATTTAAGCTATAATAGAGTTTAGAAAGGCAATAGTGTTTAAGGCAAAATAAAGAAAATAGAAGAAAAAGATCTCGAGCACTAAAAGGACTGGTGTTTCGACTATGGCTATGTAGAGTGTTTATGGAAAAATGGAGACAACTTTTGGGACTGTGGATTTTGATATGAGAGGTTTTTGAGTGTGAGAAAAATGGTTAAGTCTCTATTTATAGGCTTCAAATCCCTGTTAGGAAAACGTATATATGATCTTTATTTATTTTCATGTAGATCTAATATTAAACAAATTAATATGAGATAACCTAGAACATGTTTCTAAAATTGAATTCAAAGAGAAACAAAGACAAGAATACTTACAGTATACGCAGTGGAATGAAAGAATCCTTCCTTCAGTTTCTCTAACTCTTGTATCCTTTATGTCGCAAAGTATTATCAAGAAACTGAACCGTTCTTCTAATTTTTTCACAGTCTTCCAATGTATTCTTAGAATCACCTAGACTAGAGTGGGAAATTATCAACACATGAGATACAAAGAGAAGAAGAGAAAGGAATAATAAGAGGCTTAGAAAAGGACTTGTGTTTAGAGAGAATCTAAAACTATCAGAAAATCTGACTTCTGAACTTATAAACCTGTCAAACTTATGTTTTGACTTCTCTCTAAGCACTCCTTTTATAGAATCAATTAGGCCATTTAATTTAATTAAAAAATCAATAAAATAATGGCCATTTTAAAGCCCTAGGTCGAAATTATCATGGGCTTTAGGCCCATGAAATTTCCCATTTGATTATAAGCTCATTAGACTTAAAATCAAGGTCTGTATTATTTTCTATTGATTTAATTAATTAAATAATTATTTAAATCATTTATCAAATTAATTATTTATAATTTGAACCTTGATTTAAACTTATTTATTAATTTAGATACCAATTAATCTTAATTAATAAATCTTCCCTAATTTATATTTTCTTCTCAAAATTACACAACTCTATGAAACTATCCAAAATTGACCTGGTCAACTTTGATAATTCTAATTGATAATTAAATCAATTAATTGAGACTATCTAGATGATTTTATCCAAGGTACAATGGGGACCATGGGCCTATGAAATCAAGCTCCAATAAGTTATCATAAATCTAACAAATAAATTTACTAACTTATTAATTCCTCGTGACTCCACTATAGATTCGGAATTGCACTCTTGAATTCATAGAACGCTCTATAACAAATATAGATACAGTATTTTTTTGTAGAGTCTAAGAACTTTACTTAGCTAGTTAGATAGTAGTAGCAATAGTAATAGCTATAGTATTTTTATGACTGTGGATTTTGGTTCAGACCGGGATTTAGTTGGACACCCGTAGTAACACTTGTAGATTTTCTAAGTTTAACCTATAGTTTAAGAATATTAATTTTAACCTAAGGTTTGATTAATATGACTGATATTGATGGTGATATTTATTATATTATAAGGTTTAGATAGACCCAATAAGATAGTAACACTTGTCTTGTGTATGTTTAATGATAATTAAGTATTTTTGAGGAATAAGTTTATTAAGATCAATATTTGAATATCCTAGGGTCTGCCAGCAGCTTTGAAATCATTAGAGGACTTAGTCAAGGTTGTTTACTCAATTCAAATTAGGCTGAAAAAGTGTAATTACATGTTTATTTCAGCGTATGCTGATATATCACAGCTATAGGGGCGATATATCGCCATACGGGGATACGAAAAACACCTAACTTTGCACGACCACCTCGACGAGCCTCGGGCATATTAGCCCAGGCGATATATCGCCTACTAGGGGCGATATATCGGTTCATGTACCCGATTTTTGAATGTTTTTAAAACTAAGCTCATTTTAATCTTTAACCTCTTGATAAGTCCAGCATCTTTCTGACCAAGTCTTCAGCCTCTGCTGAATGATAATTCAGATATTTTTCAATTAAAAAGCCATTATTTTATTCAAGTTAAATGAAGATCTTTTCATTCTTGAACTCTATAAATAGGACCTAGTACCCAGCCATTTATTCATTCATCAAGCTAAGTTCAGAGTCTGCAAGCTGCTAGGTTATTTTAAGAGTGATAAACACTTGGGTTGGGGTTATAAGCTTTATCCTTATAAGCTTAATAAACACTCAGGAAGTAAGGTTTATAGTATATTTCGGGTTCGAGGAGTAGTTCGGTCATAGAAGCATTAAAGGTATTCTAAATTCTAGTTCATTTCTGTATTGTTTCCTTAAGTTCTTATAGTTTTCTACTGAAAATCCTAACTCTATTCTTTATTCTTGGTTAGGAAATCTAAGATCTTGTACGTAAGGTTCTTGGTAAGTATCTTTTCGATGGTATAGTTCTTTCATTCTTTTTATCCTTTTTTCTTTAATATACTCACCTTTCTTTGATGATTTTTAGGAGTGTTCCAAAGTCTCAATCCTGTTCTCATATCCCGGTATTTTTGGTAAGGAAAATAGGATAGGATTCTATATGTTATATGTTATCTTATAATTTATGTGTTATGAAATGTTATATTATGTATGTTGGTAGGCTTGGGCATATGACTTGTATAGCTAACAAGCCCCAATAAATTTATGGGCATATGACTTGCTTAGCTAGCAAGCCCCACAAATCTAATGGGCATATGACTTATTTAGTTTACAAGCCCCAAGTAGTAATGGCCATTATGAATATATATGACATATGATTATGATATGCTTATGGTATATGTTTATGGTATATTTTTAGCATATAATTTGAATTTTATGTATATGATTTATGTTGCTAGATTTTCCTTGCTAGGCATTAGGCTTATTCCTTTTGTTTATATGTTCAGGAAAATAGCTATGGTGGCGTAAAGGTTCTTGGCAGCTTGGGGGTTGTGTATTGAGGCAGGATGGAATCGGTGGATTGAGCGTTCAATTTGAGGATGAAGTCACTACTTAGTTTTTTTAAAAATTATGCTTTATATGTATTTTTCGCACTTTATTTTGTAATCCATTTATTTAAAAGTTATGTTATGTTTTTATTTTAAAAACAATGGGATCCCATATCCTACTTTAAATTTTATGTAGTTTAACAATTGTTTTACAAGTTTTAATGAAGTTATGATTATTTCACTAGTGAGTTTTATTAAAGATTAGTGTCTATGTATAGTAGTCATTAATGGTCCAAAGTCTAGAGTAGTTGGGTCATTACATTTTTATCCATTGTTACAACCATAATTGTCACTCAATCCTCTATAGACGGTCTACAATGAGATAGGACTAAAATACTGTTTTACCCCTTATTGTATTTTATCCTTGAAACACTTAGTTCCTTGTAAATGATATTTCAGTAAACTAATTTAATTACTGAAATGAGATCTCTATCATTTAACACCTTGAACCAAACTAAAAGGAAACCATTGTTTCACTTCTTCATCAGAAGCTATAGATGTTCATATCTATGATTAACACTCCCACTCAATTATACTACCGAGTTCCCAAGATGTAAGTATGGGCTGGTCCATAGGATAAGCTGGTAACGAACAAGTCAAAGAACTCAAATAATACAATCAGTTAGAATACTAACCACTCAGAATTGAGATTGAATTGACCTATGTTCAACTATATGATATGACTAGAATAGATAAACGGTATGTTTACTTATCTTATCAACTATCAATATCGGTCTTGTCCGATGTAACAAATACATCAAATCTTATCTACTTTGCTAATGTTCTAGAAATAACATAACACTGTAATGTGTAAGTAGATCATATCGTAGATTGGAAAGTTAGTGTAAATCCTGTGCACTGACTAATTTTAGGACTAACTTATTTTGAACATATAATCATATTTATATTCCACTGTGATTACGTCACTATAAATACAATTAGCTATATGCTCAGGATTTAATATAAATTATATTAAAAAAATAATCATGAAAATAAAACATGTGAGCAAAGTGATTGACCAAGTCAACAAATTATTTCTATTATTTTGTTGATAATAAATGAGATTACAAAGAAATTGAGTTTTAATTAGGGCATAAAATCCTAAAAAACTCCCACTTGCACTAATTGAAACTAATGCCTTAATTCTACTAATCCCATTTCCTTGATATGCTTATCAAATGTAGCTTCTGGTAGTGTCTTTGTAAACGAATCTGCAAGATTGTCTTTAGTTGCAATCTTCATAACCTTCACATCTCCCTTGGCCACATATTCTCGAATAATATGATACTTCCTTTCTATATGCTTACTCCTCTTGTGTCTTCGAGGTTCTTTCAAGTTGGTTATCGCTCCTGTATTGTCACAAAACAACACAAGCGATTTATTCATTTCTGGAATAACACCAAGATCCAAATAGAACTTCTTTAGCCAGACTATTTCCTTAGCTGCTTCTGACGCGGCTATGTACTCAGCCTCCATGGTGGAATCTGAGATTGCAAACTGCTTTACGCTTCTCCAAATCACAGCTCCATCCCCAAGAGTAAACACCATTCCAGAAGTAGACTTCCTGTCATCGACATCAGTTTGAAAATTTGGATTGGTGTAGCCTACAGGGTTCAATACACCACCCTTGTAGACTAACATATAATCCCTAGTCCGTCTCAAAGACTTTAGGATATGCTTAACTTCTATCCAACGTTCCGGTCCTGGGTTTGATTGATACCTGCTCACTGCTCCTACTACATAGCACATATCTGGTCTAGTACATAACATGGCATACATCAGACTTCCAACTATAGATGCGTAAGGAACTTTTCTCATTGCATCTTCCTCTTCAGGATTCTGGGGAGACTGCTTATTTGAAAGATGAATTCCATGGTGGGACGGTAGACACCCTTTCTTGGAATTTGTCATTGAGAAATGTTCAAGCACTTTATCAATGTAAGCTGCTTGAGATAGAGCTAAGAGTCTGTTCTTTCTATCCCTGATAATCTGGATACCTAGAACATAACTAGCTTCACCCAAATCCTTCATCTGTAATTGAGTGCTCAGCCAATTCTTCACATCTAATAATTTCTTAACATTGTTTCCAATGAGTTAGATATCATCCACATAAAGAACCAGGAATACCACTATTTGATTTTCCTTCAGTTGGTAAACACAGGGCTCATCAATATTTTGTTCAAAGCCTTAGGTTTTGATTATTTCATCAAACTTAAGATTCCAGGAACGAGAAGCTTGCTTAAGTCCATAGATGGACCTATTCAACTTGCAACCTTTTGCTTCTTGTCCAGCTACTTAAAATCCTTCTGTTTGATCCATATAAATGACTTTGTCAAGCTTTCCATTAGGAAAAGCTATCTTGACGTCCATTTGCCAGATCTCATAATCGAGAGGGGTTGCTATGGATATGAGGATGCGAATGGATTTAAGCATGCCTAATGGACTAAAAGTTTCCTCATAGTCCACGCCTTCTCTTTAGGTATAACCCTTTGCCAGTAATTGAGCTTTATAAGTCTCGATATTTCCATCAACACCTCATTTCTTCTTGTAGAACCACTTGCACCCGATGGCCCTAAAGTCACTAGGTGCTTCCACAAGATCCCATATGGAATTTGAGTACATGGACTCCATTTCCTGTTTCATGGCTTAGAGCCATAGTTCCTTTTCATGGCCAGCCATTTCCTGTTTGAAAGACAATGGATCATCATCGCTAGTGTCACCAACAACCATATCGGTTTCACCAACCAAACCATAGTGAACTGGGTTCCTAGAAACTCTCCCACTACGATGAGGCTCTGTGACTGTTTGCTCAGGAACAGTTGTACTATCTTCATTTAAATCAACTTGTGTAACGCCCTGGTTACCCCAGAACAGTTACGGTGAACCAGAAATTTGACTCATTGCCTGAGTCCTTTGGTTAAAAACGTGATCTAAGTGTTATTAACAGGATAAGGTGAAAACCAGTAAAAAGGAAAGGATATGTTTTATTGATACATAAAACTGTTCATGGTCCCACAAGAACATTTACAAGTTATTTACAACTCAAAAAGGTCATTATTGTTCCAAAATTTCAAACCCCGCTGACCTAAGCGGCAAAAATAGGGTAAACCCACCAGTTCCTCTGAGAACTTCTTGGCCGTGGTGGTCAAGCGGCCGCATATGTACACATCACCACCTAAGCTCTCCACTCAAGGCTGGGTGAGCTTTTCTTTTCTTTTACCTGCACCACATAGCACCCATGAGCCAAAGCCCAGCAAGAAAACATAGCATTATATGTAAACATCATCATCAAATGATTATCATTATAATCACACATAGCTCATAGCTTTCAAGCAGGTGAGTGAATATCACTTGAGGTTCTGATAAACCATACTGAGTGACTGACAAGCAAGTCACTAATTCAAATGGAAGAGTGGCTGCTAGGTAAGCCACTAGCCTTCAACAAATGAGAGACTGATGGGTAAGTCTCTACTTTATCAAGTGAGTGACTAATGGGTAAGCCACACAAGCGCTTATAATATTCATCGAACTTGAGGTCGGTCCGGCATTAATGCTCTTTGAGTCATTCAATGCAGAAAGTCAATTAGATCTAATCTTTATTGGCTTGCGTTGAACACGCTAAGGTCGTCCTGACTAATGAGTCAGCCCAATGTGACCAGTGCCCAGTACCACTGCCAAACCTAACTAATAAGTCACAGCTTCACAGTTGATACTAGCACCTTTGCCAAATCTGACTAATGAGTCAGTACCATGCACAAGTGAGCAACATTTGCTAAGTATTCCACAATCAATTCATGTCCACATTTATACAACCAACATGCCTCATGAATAACCATGCATGTCACATTTGGGGTGCAGTTTTCTTACCTTTGATTCGAGCTAGAATGAACAAAAGAACGACCCTTGAGAACGGTTTAGCTTTTAGTCCTTTAGCGGTTACCTAATCATAACACATTATAGGATACCATCAATAACATGATAATCAAAGGTTCTCAAACCAATATCTATCCTCCAAGAGATCAATCCAAAAGAATCCAAGTAGTAAGGACACTCCTAAGGCCTAAAACTAGGTTCCCGGGGTCAAAACGAGCAAACGGGGCGAAAACTGGGCAAGGGCTGCGGCCCTAGCACCTTGGGCCGCGGCCCCCAGAGTTCCCTAAGGCAAGGGCCGCGGTGCCCTCCATCAAGGGCCGCAGTGCCCAGCAGACACAAAAACTCCACCTGCTTCTTCAAGGCAGGGCCGTGGCACCCCAAGAACAGGGCCGCGGCCCTCAACTCTGGGCCATTCCCAAACACGTTTTTATCACTCCAAAGCCTCCAAAAACATACCTAAACATTCCCCAATCATCAAATCAAAGTTCCCAAGCTTCCCAATGCATCAAAACCTTCAAAACCCAAGGTTCAAATGAATCAAAAACTCAACAATTCACAAAGTCCAATTCAAAGCTTAGAAACTCTAAAACTCAAAACTTTAAACTTAGATTACCTTCGATTAGGTTGTTTTCTGTCAAATCCTTCAGTCAAGAAGCTTCTAATCCTTCCTAGGATCGCTATGCCTCAATCCTCACTTG
The DNA here is from genome assembly GCF_963169125.1 of Humulus lupulus. Lineage (NCBI taxonomy): Eukaryota > Viridiplantae > Streptophyta > Magnoliopsida > Rosales > Cannabaceae > Humulus > Humulus lupulus. The sequence goes on along the minus strand of NC_084795.1, from coordinate 72,470,260 downwards.
ATTCTGATTTCTAGAACTCAAGATTTCTTCAAATATGCTTCGGGTGGCAAAAATGAACTAAAGAGGAAGAACGAGAGGTTTTCTAATCGTACGTTCTATCTGACAGATACTTCAAGCTTAAGTAACCTCAAATAAAACCTAATGCTCGGGGTCCTGAAAACACCCCCGGGGACATTATAGTCAAAACCTTCAGAATTTTACCCTGATCTCAAATATTCCCAATTTATCATCAAATAAACATTCCTATTGCCCCAAAATTGACCCCGTTATGACAAAACCGCTAATCCACCAGAAATAACCGTCTCATGCCGAATAGATCGAATATATCTCCATAATAATGGAATCTCATTCACAAATCACATCATGCACCCAAATACACAAATTACCCTCAATGGGCCAAATTATCAAAACAGCATAATATATCAAATGTGGACCCACATGCATGCATATACCATTATATCATAATATAATTCACTTAAACATGCATATATTCATTTAATGGAGTAATTAAACAATTACGGCCCTCTCGGCCTACTAAACCACCATTAAACCTCATCGGAGAATTCGGGGCATTACAACTATCCCTTCCTTACTGAAATTTCGTCCTCGAAATTTACCTGAGCAGCTCGGGATACTGACTCTGCATGTCTGACTCCAGCTCCCAGGTCGCCTCCTCGACCTTGCTGTTCCTTCACAATACCTTAACCAAAGGTATCATCTTGTTCCTGAGGACCTTGTCCTTTCTGTCAAGTATCTAAACTGGCTGCTCCTCAAAGGAGAGTTCTGGTTCAAGCTCCAGATCTTCATAACTCAAGATATGGCCCACATCAGATACATACCTCCGAAGAGCTGATACATGGAACACATTATGCATGACAGACAACGCCGGAGGCAAGGCTAATCTGTAAGCCACCTGACCAATCCTCTCCAGGATCTCAAATGGACCTACAAATCTAGGGCTCAACTTGCCTTTCTCCCCAAACCTTCTCACCCCTTTTCATGGCGAGACTCTGAGGAAAACATAGTCTCCTACCTGGAACTCCACGTTCCTGTGCTTGGGATCTGCATAGCTCTTCTGTCTACTATGAGAAGCAAGCATTCGAGCTCTAATCTTCTCAATAGCCTCACTGGTCCTCTGAACTGCATCAGGACCTAAGTATCTCCTTTCACCCGTCTCATCCCAATGAATGGGAGATCTGCACTTTCTACCATACAGCATCTCATAAGGTGCTACTCCAATGGTAGATTGATAACTGTTGTTGTAGGAGAACTCTATCAAAGGCAGATACTTACTCCAAGATCCACCAAAGTCTAGCACACATGCTCGCAGCATGTCTTCCAATATCTGGATCGTCCTCTCAGATTTCCCATATGTCTGAGGATGATAAGCTGTGCTAAACTTCAATTGTGTCCCCATGGCTTTCTGCAAACTCTCCCAAAACTTAGAAGTAAAAGTGGGGTCCCGATCTGACACGATCGACCTAGGTGCTCCATGGAGGCGCACGATCTCTCTCACATAGAGATCTGCATACTGATCAACTGTATAAGTGGTCCTCACTGGCAGAAAGTGAGCTGACTTGGTGTAGCGATCCACTATCACCCAAATAGAATCATGCTGACCAGTAGTCTTGGGTAAGCCCACACAAAATCCATTGTGATGTCTTCCCACTTCCACTCTGGAATATCCAGAGGCTGCAATGACCCTGCCAGCCTCTGATGCTCAGCCTTGACCTGTTGACATGTCAAGCACTTAGCCACATACTCTACTACATCTCTCTTCATCCTCGGCCACCAATATAACGATTTCACATCCTGATACATCTTCGTGGTGCCTGGATGCAAAGAGTAAGGTGTAGTATGAGATTCATCCAGAATCTCTCACCTCAGTGCAGTGTCTAATGGAACACATATCCGCCCTTTATATCTCAGCAAGCCTGTCTCAGACACTGTATAATCTTTGGACGCTCTAGCTAGAACATCCTCTCTGATCTTGATCAGTTGTGGATCACTCAACTGACCTCCTTTGATTCTCTCCAACAGCGTAGACTGTAGCGTAATGTTAGCCAACTGGCCCACCAACAACTCTATACCAGCTCTGGTCATATCATCTGCTAACTCTCTGGCTATCAGCCTCATACCATGAGTCTGTCATGGACCCTTCCAGCTCAAAGCATCAGCTACCACGTTGGCTTTCCTTGGATGATATAAAATCTCACAGTCATAATCCTTTACTAACTCCAGCCAACGCCTTTGTCTCATGTTCAGGTCTTTCTGGGTGAAGAAGTATTTCAGGCTCTTGTGGTCTGTATAGATCTCACATTTCTCTCCATAGAGATAGTGCCTCCATATCTTCAAAGAAAAAACCACAGCCACCAACTCTAAATCATGAGTGGGATACCTTTTCTCATACTCCTTCAACTGACGAGAAGCATAAGCTATTACCTTTTCTGATTGCATCAAAACACAGCTCAAACCCTGATGAGAAGCATCACAGTAAATCACAAACTTCTCCTGGTCTATTGGAAGACTCAGAATCGGAGCTGTAATCAATCTTTGCTTTAGTTCTTGGAAGCTGTTCTCACATCTATCTAACCACACAAATTTCTTATTCTTGCGTGTTAGCTCAGTCAAAGCAGTAGCAATCTTCGAGAACCCTTCCACGAAACGCCTGTAATAACCCGCCAATCCAAGGAAACTTCTAACCTCAGAAGCATTCTTTGGCCTTGGCCAATCTCTGACCGCTTCGATCTTTGCTAGATCTACCTTAATCCCCTCCTTACTGACAATATGTCCAAGAAAGGATACTTGAGACAACCAGAATTCACATTTCTTGAATTTGGAAAACAGCCTATGTTCTCTCAGTCTCTGTAGAACCAACCTCAGATGCTGCTCATGCTCTAACTCAGTTTGAGAATATACCAAAATATCATCGATGAAGACGATCACAAACTGGTCTAAATAATCCTTGAACACTCTGTTCATTAAATCCATAAAAGCAGTAGGGGCATTAGTCAATCCAAATGACATAACTAGAAACTCATAATGCCCATACCTGGTACGAAAGGCAGTCTTCAGTATGTCTCCCTCCTTGACCCTCAAGTGATGATAACCAGAATGAAGGTCAATCTTCGAGAATACCTTCTTACCTTGCAACTGATCGAACAGATCATCTATCCTTGGCAAAGGATACTTATTCTTAATTGTCAACTTATTCAATTCTCTGTAATCTATACACATTCTCAGAGAACCATCCTTCTTTTTCACAAACAGAACGGGCGCACCCCAAGGTGAGAAACTAGGTCTAATAAAACCCAAGTCTAACACCTCTTGCAACTGTACCTTTAATTCTTTCAATTCAGCTGGGGCCATTCTGTATGGTGCTCTAGACACTTGCTCCGTCCCTGGTGCCAGTTCTATAACGAACTCAATTTCCCTGTGTGGTGGCAATCCTGGAAAATCTTCTGGAAACACATCCAGAAACTCACAGACTAACCTGGTATCCTCTGATCTCACTGGCATGACCTGAGTGGTATCAACCACACTGGCTAGGAACCCAATGCAACCTCTTTATAATAGATCCCTGGCCCTCAACATAGAAATCATAGGAATGCGAGGTCCATGCACAGCGCCAACAAACACAAAAGGATCCTCACCTTCAGCCTCAAAGGTGACCATCTTCCTTCTGCAGTCAATAGTTGCCTCATACTTTGCCAACCAATCCATACCCAGTATCATATCAAAGTCAGTCATAAACTAACTCTATCAAGTCCACTGATAACTCTCTGCCCTCCACTGTCACTGGCAAAGATCTGACCCATCTTCTGGATACCACTAACTCTCCAGTGGGTATCAAAGTACCAAATCCCACAGCATAGAAATCACAAGGTCTACACAATCTATCAATAATTCTACTAGAAACAAAAGAATGTGTAGCACCAGAATCAATCAACACATTATAAGGGACTCCAGCACTAAGAAGCTGACCTGTAACAACTGAGGGGGAAGCCTCAGCTTTTGCTTGAGTCAACGTGAACACTCGAGCTGGGGCCGAGCTATCCACCTTCCTGGGTTCTTCTTTCCCTATCTGAGGGCAATCTTTCTTAAGATGACCCACTACTCCACACAAGTAGCAGGCCTTTGCCCTACACTCTCCCAAACGGCGCCTCTTGCATCTAGGGCATTCAGGACGAGTCTTCCAGGCTTCACTACCCCCAGGACGACCCATTGTAATACCACGGGGCCTCCTGTCAAGACCTGGAACTGGGAAGGTATCAGGAACCTTCCTCTTCTGATCACTGGGGCCAACACCCCTACCAGAACCCACAAATGGAGGAACTATCCTCTTGAAATCCTTTCTGGCTGCACTGTCACGCCAGATCTTAGTTTCTGCACTCTCAGCTATGAGTGCCTTCTCAACCACCTATGCGTAGGTAGTAGCCCCTGCCACAGTGGCGATACGAACGTCACGGGCTATTCTAGGTTGTAGCCCCTGGAGGAATCTCTCTCTCCTGGTCCCATCAGTGGGCACCAGTTCCTTGGCAAATTCTGCCAAACGGTCAAACTTTAAGGCATATTCAGTAACTGATAAGCTTCCCTCAACTAGCCTGATGAATTCCTCAGCTTTAGCTGCCCTGATGGCATCATTGTAATACTTTTCATTAAACAAGGTCTGAAACTCCTCCCAGCTCAGAGCATTAACATTCTTGTTCTGGGTAATCACTTCCCACCAAATCTGGGCATCATCTCGAAACATATAGGTAGCACAGGCCACCCTCTCACTACCAGCTACCCTCATAAATTCAAGGATAGTGGTAACCATTCTCATCCATTGTTCTGCCTTGGCAGGATCTGCACTGCCCTCAAAAATAGGAGGTTGTTGCTTCCTGAACCTTTCATAAAGAGGTTCCCTGTAACGACCCAAATTCACTAATAAGGCTTAAGGGCCTTGATTAGTGTGCCCGGAGGGCATAATGGGAATTATGTGTGGTTTTAGTGATTAAGATGCATGATTATGATTTAAAGCATGTTATATGATTATTTGAGTATTTGAGATGCATGACTATGTGTATTAGTATGCATATAGGCCCTGATTAGGTTAGAACGGCATAATCGTAATTTTGGCCATTATGGGCATAATTGCTTTGATATATGTGATAATTGTCGAGACCACATTATTATGTGGATATATCTGTGATCTGTGACTCGAGACAATCCTCGTGAGCAAAGTAGCGAAAAAGTCATGGCGGGGATTTATACCCGGCTCGGGGTGAGCTTAGGGGTATAAATGGGAATTTAGTGAGTGTACCGGAGTCTATCTTTACATTGAGGAATATTATTGGTGATTAGTTAGGTATCGAGAATTAAGCAGGAAATATTAGAGACACTCGAGGAGTTAGCGGGAATTGGGTAAAATGACTAAAATGCCCTCAAGTGGATTGAAGGGTTTAGATTTAATAGGGAGGGCATAATAGTCATTTGGCTTACAGGAGTTAAGTATTACCAAGGCTTTATGTTAGTGGGAATCGTAGAAAGTTATAGAAGTCGGAAAGAGAGAAAAGAAGAAAGAAAGGAGAAAAGGAAGGGAAAAACAGAGTGCACTTGCTTGGGTCGGTTTGTGGTTCTCTCACCACCTTTCTTGAGGATTTCTGGAGCAAAGCTCAGAGAAGAGCTGGGATAAACTAAGCATCAAGGATCCTAAGCTAGGTTTGAGGAATTGGTAGAATTCTAGCAAGAGGACATCAACACTTGAGGTAAAATTCTATAAGTTTCTTCAGCTCTGGTTTTGGTTCCTAGCTAGGTTGTTTAAGCTGTGTTAATGGGAATTCTAGGGAAGTTGGAGCCAAGGGTTGAGGAGAAGCAAGCCAAGGAAGTCTAGAGGCACCTTGAGGTCGAAATTCCACCAGAGGTATAAATTCTAAACTCCAACTTTGTTGTTCAGCTGGTTTCTACTGAGTTTTAGTGCTTGGGAGTGGCTTTGGTGAATTTTGAGTTTGGGGATGCATGTGCTTGAGTTCTAGGTATTTGGGGTGCTTGGGATGAGTGGAATATGGTCATAAGGTTGTTTTTGAGGTTGGGGAAGATTTGCAGGAGTTTTGGTTGAGGTTGGTTCGAGAAAATCGCATAAGGGAGAAAACTGGTGTTGGCCTGCCTGTGACTAGCGCTACAGCGCTAGCCTTTGGGCGCTGTAGCGCTAGGCCAAGCTTGCTGAGGGATTTTGTTTCTATTTGTAGCACCCTCCCATGAGCGCTGTAGCGCTACCCTGCCTTCTGAAGGGGATTTTAGGGTTGTTTGCAAGGGCTTTTGACCTAGGGTTTGGGGTTTGATTCCACCACCTTGTTTGGTGGAACTAGGACTTTCCGGGGGGCACGGGATTGGCCCCGAGGCTAGATTTTGAACTTGAGGATTGATGATGACTTTGGCCTGTGGTTGTGTTTAGGTGAGCGCTAGGGCTCGAGATGGGTCGTGCTCAAGGAGTCGAGGGATCAAAGCTAGTGAATTGAAAGGTAAGAAAACTGAACCCGATTATATGTCTGTGATGGGACTAAGTGCTCCCGAGAATTGTATCGTGTCAATGTTGGTATTATGCCATGGGACATGTTAAAGCAGCCTAAGAGTGTCGTTCATAATACTTGCGCATAGGGCGTGGCTTGGCCACTGGTAGCTGAGGACAGCTTAACATTCACTGAGCTCGGCTTAAGCGGGCCGGAGTCAGTGGGATAACGAAGGGAGCAGCCTGAGAGCACTATCCCTGGTTATCATTTGTGCAGTGATGTGTGATATGAATTGATATGCTTAGTATGTTGAATACTTGGTTATACTGAATGATTATATGTTTGAGAACTTGTGATGCAATGTGAGATATGGATTTGCCTGGTGATTGCTTATGCTCTGTTGTTGTGTTTTCTTGCTGAGCCTTGGCTCACGGGTGCTACGTGGTGCAGGTAAAGGCAAAGGAAGATTGGACCAAGCCTGAGATGGAGAGCTCCAAGGTGGAATGTACATAGCCAGCTGTTCAATCGCCATGGTCGAGGAGTGGATCAGGACAGGGACTACCTAATTGTCTGTTTTGCCTTAATATGGCCTGATATTGTGTATAAACCGTGTGTCTTTTGTAAACAGTCTTTAAACTTGATATTTTTGGGATCCCGTGTAAACAGATGATGCTTCTTAATGAAAATGTGGCTTTTGAGACCAAACCATTTTAAACCCTAGTTCCTTTATAGTTTCAGTAACACGATTTTAATTAAATGACTTGATTAGCAAGTCTGGCACTTTATAAACACATAGTGTAACGATCTTGGCTATCCAGGGCGTTACATTCCCATTTATTTCCTACCTCAGGCAGCTGCCAACCACTGGCACCGACATAGAAGGTGCCTCTGATACACCAACCACTGCAGGCACTTGTTGCTGTCTTAGGTGACGAAGCTCCTCTCCTTGTTTCAACACTGTTGCCTGTAAGTCATTAAACAACTGTTGCCAGTTTGCAGGAGCTTGCTGTGGAATCTGAGACTGGTCATTTTCCTGACCCTGGCTGTTATTGTTATTTTGACCCTGATTGCTCTGGCCAGCTGTAGTATCTGTCTATTCTGGATTCATTCTTATCTGATACCTTGCTGAAACATTGATCAATACGACCAGTCATGTAGTAATAACTAAACCTCTTGCTGCCTCACGGTCCAAGAACAAGCAGACAATTATCATATTCCACAGTCATTCAATATTCACAAGCAGATACATGTTTATGGCACTCAGCACTCAACATGTATCACATAACAATTCATAATATTTCAGGGGCACAGGTTCAACACAGTGTCTCATGCACACAGGTAAAGCATATGCACCACATTTAGGCAAATATGCACATAACTACATAAATAGTTACCAAACCATGAGTCGAGCTTGACTTCAGTGATGTGTGTATATGCCCAGCCAGTCTACAGGAACCATAACCTTGGCATTGCTCTAATACCAAGTTGTAACGCCCTGGTTACCCCAGAACAGTTACGGTGAATGGTGAACCAGAAATTTGACTCATTGCTTGAGTCCTTTGGTTAAAAACGTGATCTAAGTGTTATTAACAGGATAAGGTGAAAACCAGTAAAAAGGAAAGGATATGTTTTATTGATACATAAAACTGTTCATGGGCCCACAAGAACATTTACAAGTTATTTACAACTCAAAAAGGTCATTATTGTTCCAAAATTTCAAACCCCGCTGACCTAAGTGGCAAAAATAGGGTAAACCCCCTAGTTCCTCTGAGAACTCCTTGGCCATGGTGGTCAAGCGGCCGCATATGTACACATCACCACCTAAGCTCTCCACTCAAGGCTGGGTGAGCCTTTCTTTTCCTTTACCTGCACCACATAGCACCCATGAGCCAAAGCCCAGCAAGAAAACATAGCATTACATGTAAACATCATCATCAAATGATTATCATTATAATCACACATAGCTCATAGCTTTCAAGCAGGTGAGTGAATGTCACTTGAGGTTCTGATAAACCATACAGAGTGACTGACAAGCAAGTCACTAATTCAAATGGAAGAGTGGCTACTAGGTAAGCCACTAGCCTTCAACAAATGAGAGACTGATGGGTAAGTCTCTACTTTATCAAGTGAGTGACTGATGGGTAAGCCACACAAGCGCTTATAATATTCATCGAACTTGAGGTCAGTCCGGCATTAATGCTCTTTGAGTCATTCAATGCAGAAAGTCGATTAGATCTAATCTTTATTGGCTTGCGTTGAACACGCTAAGGTCGTCCTGACTAATGAGTCAGCCCAATGTGACCAGTGCCTAGTACCACTGCCGAACCTGACTAATAAGTCACAGCTTCACAGTTGATACTAGCACCTTTGCCAAATCTGACTAATGAGTCAGTACCATGCACAAGTGAGCAACGTTTGCTAAGTATTCCACAATCAATTCATGTCCACATTTATAAAACCAACATGCCTCATGAATAACCATGCATGTCACATTTGGGGTGCAGTTTTCTTACCTTTGATTCGAGCTAGAATGAACAAAAGAACGACCCTTGAGAACGGTTTAGCTTTTAGTCCTTTAGCGGTTACCTAATCATAACACATTATAGGATACCATCAATAACATGATAATCAAAGGTTCTCAAACCAATATCTATCCTCCAAGAGATCAATCCAAACTAATCCAAGTAGTAAGGACACTCCCAAGGCCTAAAACTAGGTTCCCGGGGTCAAAACGAGCAAACGAGGCGAAAACTGGGCAAGGGCTGCGGCCCTAGCACCTTGGGCCGCGGCCCTAGCACCTTGGGCAGCGGCCCCCAGAGTTCCCTGAGGCAAGGGCCGCGGCGCCCAGCAGGCACAAAAACTCCACCTGCTTCTTCAAGGCAGGGCCGCGGCACCCCAAGAACAGGGCCGCGGCCCTCAACTCTGGGCCATTCCCAAACACGTTTTTATCACTCCAAAGCCTCCAAAAACATACCTAAACATTCCCCAATCATCAAATCAAAGTTCCCAAGCTTCCCAATGCATCAAAACCCTCAAAACCCAAGGTTCAAATGAATCAAAATCTCAACAATTCACAAAGTCCAATTCAAAGCTTAGAAACTCTAAAAACTCAAAACTTTAAACTTAGATTACCTTCGATTAGGTTGTTTTCTGTCAAATCCTTTGGTCAAGAAGCTTCTAATCCTTCCTAGGATCACTATGCCTCGATCCTCACTTGATTCTGACTCCTAGAACTCAAGATTTCTTCAAATATGCTTCGGGTGGCAAAAATGAACTAAAAAGGAAGAACGAGAGGTTTTCTAATCGTACGTTCTATCTGACAGCTACTTCAAGCTTAAGTAACCTCAAATAAAACCTAATGCTCGGGGTCCCGAAAACACCCTCGGGGACACTATAGTCAAAACCTTCAGAATTTCACCCTGATCTCAAATATTCCCAATTTATCATCAAATAAACATTCCTATTACCCCAAAATTGACCCCGTTATGACATAACCGCTAATCCACCAGAAATAACCGTCTCATGCCAAATAGTTCGAATATATCTCCATAATAATGGAATCTCATTCACAAATCACATCATGCACCCAAATACACATATTACCCTCAATGGGCCAAATTATCAAAACAGCATAATATATCAAATGTGGACCCACATGCATGCATATACCATTATATCATAATATAATTCACATAAACATGCATATATTCATTTAATGGCGTAATTAAACAATTACGGCCCTCCCGGCCTACTAAACCGCCACTAAACCTCATCGGAGAATTCGAGGCATTACAACTTGCGTCGGTTGGACATGAAGAGTTGGAATTTCATCATTAACTTGTGTTGATGATGATGGAACATTGGTTGGAGTCAATTCTCTAACCATCTCCTCTAAAACTACTTTGCTGTGAGGTTTAAAGTTTTGGACATAGTCATTTTCCATAAAAGTAGCATTCGTAGAAGTAAACACTTTCTTTTCTGAATGACTATAGAAAAATCTACCCCTTGTACCTTTAGGATAACTAACAAACATGCAAACTTCAATTCGCAGTTCTAGCTTTCCCTCTTTTTTCCTCAGGACGTGAGCGGGACACCCCCAGATTCTATAATGGTGTAGACTAGGTTCACGACCATTCCAGTGTTCTAAAGGTGTTTTGGGGATTGATTTAGATAGCACGACATTGAGAATGTCATTCGCGATTTCAATTGCATGTCCCCAGAACTAAGTTGGTAGAGTTGAGTAACTAAGCATGCATCTAACCATTTCCAATAAAGTTTTGTTCCGGCGTTCCGCTACACCATTTTGGTGCGGAGTACCTGGGGCAGTAATTTGTGATAAAATCCCAAGTTCAGTTAAATGATTTTGGAACTGCATATCCAAATATTCTGCACCCCTATCAGATCACAAGATCTTTAACGTTTTACCCAATTGGTTCTAAGCCATTGCTAGGAATTCCTGAAACTTTGAAAATGTTTCTGATTTCCTATGCATTAGGTAAAGACATGAGTGTCTAGATTAATCATCAATGAAAGTGACAAAATATTCAAAACCACCCCTAGCTTGTACATTAAAGGTCCAAAAACATCTAAATGCACAAGACCAAGTGGTTCTTTGGCCCACCCTTTGCAGAGAATGGACGCTTGGTCAGTTTTCCTTCTAGACAAGATTCACAGACAGGTAATTCACCTAAGGTGAGTTCCCTCAAAGGTTCATCCTTTGTAAGTCTTTGAATCCTATCATAGCCAATGTGACCTAGTCTCAAGTGCCATAAATACGTCATATTATCATTATCGGTCTTTTGACGTTTATTGGTCTTAGGTTTAGCTACTTTGAATAAATCATTGTTAACAGCGAGGGGTTCGTTAGGTCACAGAATATGAAGCCCATTTTCCAAAAATGCAATACACAATTGTGATCCATTGAAGGAAATAGATATATTAGAACTTGTGAAAGTCATAACAAATTTTTCTAATTGCAACATGGAAACTTAAATTAAATTTCTAATAAAATCCGGAATAAAAAATACATCGTTTTAAAATTAAGTATTTATTTCTGAACTTCAGATGAGCTATTCCTCTAGCTTGGACCTTAACGAACACTCTGTTCCCAACTCTAAGATTCAAGCTGCCTCGTCCACTTCCTCCCATGATTCAAGAAGTTGTAAAGAGTTACAAACATGGTTGGTAGATCTAGAATCAATAATCCAAATAGATTTATCATTCTCTAAAACACATGTTTCTAAGATAAATGAACTATAATCATTACCTTTATTTTTCTCTGCTAGAAACTTAGGGCAATCTCGTTTACAATGCCCCTTCTCTGTGCAGTGAAAACACTTATCTTTACCTTTCTTGTTTTTCTTATTCTTCCCCTTGGGCGTCTATGCATTTGGTTGTGCACTCGTGTTTGAAGCCTTTGTAGGCTTGGAGTTGTTGTTTTGTCCACCTTTCCTCTTGTCTCCAACTTTCGAAGACGAAGCTTGGTTAGCTTCAGCCTTAGCTGAATCAGCAGCAACAACAGTAGTCTAATTTGCTCCTCCTTTACTAGGTCCACCCATGATAGGCTCAAAAATCTGAAGCTCGTTCATGAGATGCGTCAGACCATAGTTGAATTGATCATGAACATGCAGACACGATTCCATTCGAGCATTTACGGTGTCTTCACGTATGTGCAGAGACGGTTGTTGCGATATTTTTGCTATGCAAGTGCACACAGTCGCAAACTCGTAATAAAATGGTAAAACCAAGTATCGTCCTCAAGGACTGATTTATCAATTACCAGTCAATTAATTTCTTGTTCTATTTGATGAATTGAAATTCTTGATTTTTTGTAAATACAGCAAAAGAAACTATAAATTGCAGAAACAATAATTGAAAATTGAATGGAATAACAACTAATGGAAAACTTTTAATTTAATCACTGAGAAACAATTAGGATATTCAATCTCATCAACTATCCTCCCTATTATTCTCTAATGCAAAGTGTGAATTCTTCTTCTTTTTACCTAATTCAATTAACAAGTTGATACAGCAGCCTATAATCATACTATGAATTATAAACTCAACCTAGGTGACAATTTCCTATATTTCTATGGTAAATTGAACCACACAGGTAGCATTAATCTCAACAACTTAATAACAGTTACACAATTAATTCAGATACTTTCGTTCTAAATTAGAATTATGTCCAATATAACCACAGCAGAATTAAATCTCACTTCTCAGATTTTGATTTAAAAACATATGTAAATGACTAAAGATGGCCAATCAATAATCAATCTATAAGAACAGGTTATATGGAATTGAAGAAGAAGAAAATTGAAATTGCATTAGTTCATAACAGAGATTCAAGTGATTCAATTAAACATCCTAAACAGAAAATTTGTTCATAACCATAGTGCTAATCACAACAAAAATTAAAGGTAACATCAGGAAAAGAAGAAAAACATGTAAAAATACTCTAAGCTTGAGCCTTCAAAACCAGCCCTTTTCTCCCTCGTCCGTACGTTGCTTCTCTCTTCTTTTTCGCCAAATTAAAACCTAGGATTTCAAATTTTAAAGAGGCGGGCCGCGGCTCTACATACACTATGCCGCGGCCCGTGTCCAATTTCCTGGGCAAAAAGCCCTTTCCATGTCGCGGCATCAGTCAGCCATGCCGCGGCCCGTGTCGACGAGTTCTGGGAAAAATGTCCATCTATGCCGCGGCTCTCTATAGCCATGCCGCGGCTCGAGGATTTCCTTAAAAAACAATGCTTCTGTTTCCCCCTAGCCGCGGCTCCACTTTTCTCATGCCGTGGCTCTTAAGGGATTTCTCAATTCTTCAAGTTTTCATCCCAAAATTTCACCAACACTTCCAAATTGTGTTGAGAACCATTCTTTATCAAAATATGATGAAAAACTTGGTTATTTCTTCCCTTTCTTTGGCATTTTCTTCCACATGCTCAATTCTTCCTGATATTCACAAAGACAAACAAACAAAGCATAAACCCGCACTAAATGAAAGAAAAACGAAATAAAAGACTACTAAAAACATCACCAAAACATAACAAAAACTAGACTCAACAACGATGCTATCCAAGCATTTACGATGCCATCACGAACGTGCGGACACAGTGCTCGTTCTGGGGATTCTTCAATCATGACGAATTCGGAGTTGTCATCTATCAACTCTATGTTGATATTCTGCTTCCAATTAAGGAAGTTTTCTCCATTGAGTTTCTTCATCGAAAGTTGAGAAAGGATGGGAGTAGACACAAACAATGCTTAACTTAAAACTACAAATTACCAATAAAATATAAATCAATCACATTTGCTCAATAAAACTTCTATTCACACAAATTTTAAGAAATAGCACAACATATACCAAAATATGTAAGATATGAGAAAAAATACCAAAAACAATCATATCTCTATTTCTTTAGGTTTTTAAATAATCGATGATATCCTTGTCTCGGTTGGCGAGAGTCAAAAAATACCACTAGTTAAATAGAGTTGTAAACTCATTTAATAATGGACACCATTATTAACAACCTACAATTCGATCAAAATAAGAAAACAAATTCTCTTATTTTATGAGCTAGACCCACGGTTTCGATAATCATAGATTTAGTCCTAGTAGTCACTGTAGGGGTGAGTCTAGTAGAATTTTGTAACGCCCTGGATAGCCAAGACCGTTACACTGTGTACTTATAAAGGTACAAGACTCGCTAATCAAGTCAACATTTTAAAAGCGTGTCACTAAACATGTAAGAGTTAGGGTTAAAAAGGTTTTGGTCTCAAAAGACTCATTTCATATATTTAAGCTGTAATAAACATGGGATCCCATACAAAAACAAAGTTAGAATAAGTTTACAGACTCCCAAAAGTACATGAGTATTCACTAGCCATACTAAGGCAAAATAGACAGTCTTCAGGTTTCACGTCCTTGCCAAGACCTCAACCGTGGCGGCCGAGCACCTGGCTATGTACATTCCGCTTGCTGAGCTCTCCAGTCAAGGCTGATCTAACTTGCCCTTTCCTTTACCTGCACCACGTAGCACCCATGAGCCAAGGCCCAGCAAGAAAACATCATAAACAACTCAAACAATAATAATAAACAATTAACTCATTATGCATGTATTCCCATCAGATAATCCCCAACAGATATTCAACGTATATAATCAGTTTCAAGATACATTCTATCTCATATAACACTCATATCACATAATATTCAGGGCCGACGACTTAGGTCGCACCCTCTGTTTAACCCACTGACTCCGGCCCGCTTAAACCAAGCTCAGTGCATATTAAGCTGTCCTCGGCTACCAGTGACCGAGCCGCGCCCTGTGCGCTAGTGTAACCTTTGGCACCCTTAGGCCGTTGGTTCACTAAATGGCTTGGGCATAATACCAACTTTTCAAGCGTTTACAATAGGGAGCCATTAGTCCCGTCACATATATTCAACCGGGTGCAGTTTTCTTACCTTTAGTCTGTGCAGTTATTGGATTACGAGCAACGCTTCTCAAGCACGGTCCGTTCCCGAGCCTAAATCTTTATCACCTAGTCACAACCAAGGTATAGGGTTCCATTAATACTCCAATATAGGTTTCCAGTTACAAAACTAACTCCCGGGATTTCAAATTCCACCAAGCACGGTGGTGAAACCAAACCCGAGCACACTAGACCACTTTCCCGTGCCCAAAACCCTCAAAAAACTCATGTGTGCAACCAAGGGCTGTGGCCCCTGAAGCCTAGTCGCGACCCTTCCCCAAAACAGAACCAACACCACCCCTGAAGGAGGACATGCACTGCGACCCTTGCTTTGGGCACTGCGGCGCTTGCCTTTGGCCGAGCCTCCTTGGCTCCTTTGCATGCTAGGGTCGCAGCGCTCTAGAACAACGCCGCGGCCCTCCCCTTCGAACCCAGAATTTGCACTATTTCAAGGTTCAAAACCTCAGCCACAACCACCCTTAAGCTCCCTATTTCAACACCCAACCAATCCAATACCTTTAACATGACTTAAACAACTTAATTTCACAGAAAACTCAACCCAACACACACTAGTCTTCTCTTTTCAATTTCTGAAACTCAAGAGCTATGAACATTTAAACCAGCCATTCACACCCAATCTAAAACCTCTAAACCATGAATTAAAACTTACCTCTTCTGTTGAATCACCTCACCAAGCCAAAGCCAAGCTAAATCTCCAAGTTTCCTCCTTAATTCTGCCTTAAGACATCAAAACCATGTTTGCTTCAAAACTTGACCAAAACCCAGCTAGAACTCAGAATTCAACCACAGAAAAGAAGATTATATGCTTACCTTAATCCCTGTTTTTGTTCTTGATTTACTCCTGAGCTAAACCTCCAAATCCTCACCACAAATCTCAGAAATTCCAGCTTGTTCCCCTTAAGTTCACTGTGTTTTTCCTTTCCTTTGTTTTCCTTGAGAGTGAGAGAGAGCTGAGGTAAAAGTTTTAGTCGGTTTGTATTTTCTAAAGGCTTCCTTATGTCTATCTCACTCATTAAGTTAATCCCGAGGCTCGGGGTGCCGGAACCGTCCCCGAGGCCAAAATGGTAAAATCCCCCAATATTCCCGCCTAGACATCCTAACCTCAAATATATCTCCATATATTTATTTTCATGACCCGATAGTCCAAATCGCTACCCGCTATCTAAAAATACCCCCGACTTATCCAAAGTCATATCTTAAGTCTCGTTGTGACTTTTCCCGCTATCTGACCCTAGAATCGTCTTGAGTCATGCTCTGGGAACCTATCCACATAATAATGTGGTTCTCACATATATCACATATTTATTCCATATCACATTACCACATAATATCATCAATTATCATATAAACATTACTAAACATATAATTACTCATTTAAATCACAATTATTCCATTAATGCCCTCCTGACACACTAATCAAGGCTCTTAAGCCTTATTAGCGATTTTGGGTCATTACAAATTTGACCTATAATTATCTATTTTTCGAGATCTAACCTTATCAAAATAACTAATGAACACCTTCTGTAGGGGGACGAATCAAAGCGCCTCTTGGCTCCATTAAGTTATTGACTATGTTAAACCAATGGTGGAGATCGAATAAAATTCTTAAAATAAGCTCATTATAAAATTAAAAATAGTATTTTTATTATTTATTTTTAGAAAATTAATGACTATGGTTTTCCGAAAAAAATTAAACAGTTTAAATATTTTTAAAACAAAAGTCCTATAATTTCCTATTAATTCTAAAGTGTCACATGGAAACAAATTCAATTAATTTAGAATTAATTTGTTGCTAATCAATATTTAGGTTTAACTAATATAATGAACCTATACAATTAAGTCCAACTCAGGTAAATGGGCCTTAAAAATTGGGCTTGTATGGAGGAGGGTTGGGTCCAGTATGTCGTTCCCACTTCAAAGGCCCACAATCTTCCATACAAGGTCCAAAAGACAGGAATTTAAACCTTCGTTTTATTAATTATTATTAATTGATTAGGCCCACTGTAGTCATGCAAATCAAATGAGCCTTCACAAGTGGAATCACCCACAAGAGAGGAATTTAAACTTTACATTTTCTAATGGGCCCAAATAAAACCTATCATTTTATGAATATTTTATTTGGCAAAAGCCATATTTCTAACAAACATATGGGCCACTATATGCATCTAAGTCCAATTGCAAAAATACCACACATAGTGCAAACAGACATGTTATAATTGGATGGGCTTAATCATGTTACTATATGAGAAATTCTATGAATTTATGCAAAAATGCCACAATTGATTTCATTTGCAAAAATACCACAATTAATTATCTAGAATTTATCAAAAAAATCAAAATTAATAAAATTTTTACAAAAAATAAGTCAATTTAAATGAAATTTATCAACAATTAAAAATAGTCAATTTAAATTTCATTTATCAACAATCAACTTAGTTTTAGGTTAATTTGAAAAAAAAAATATTAATTTAATTTAAATAAGATTTATCAACAATTAACCAAAGTTAATTTAAATCCCATTTATTAAAAAAATATTTTATTAATTGGCTGAAAAAAATGATATTTTTCAAAATTTAACCAATTTTAAATTTTAAAATCAATATCTTAACTGTTTTTAAAAAATAACTTGTGTTGTTACAACTATAAGCAAATATTTTAACCATTTAAAATATATATATTAATAGTTATAACAACCCTAAAATATCTTAAAACAGTTAATCAAATTCAAATATCCATAAAAATATTTAACTAACAATATTCAAATTTCAAATAATTTAAATATTAAAAAATATATAATAAAAAGATATTTATATTTTCAAATAAAGATTTAATAAAAATATCAAGAATTTAAAAGAAAATATCTTAAATATCTGATATCTTAATTCTAATATTTTAATATATAAAAATATTTAAAATTAAGTTGTTAGTCTATTTTTAAATTTGAATTTGAATCTTTGTAGAAAATATCTAATTATTTAAATCTCAACTAACAAAAATATCTTATTTTATAAAAAAAACAATTTTAAATGATAAAACAAAAAAGATATTTTTAGTTTTGATTATAAATAATTTATTTCCAGTAATTTTATTTTTATTTAATTTAAAAAATACCTGTGGGTACTGTTCACCGCGTTGGTGGCTGATGCGCGGGCATGCGCGAAGGTGGCGCACGGGTTCGCGCGGACGTGTGCGCGCACGCATGGCAGCCATGCCAAATTTTTTCAAAAAACTTTTTTTGAGCAATTTTTCAAACCAAAACCATTTTCTAATTGATTTTTAACATGTTTTACACAAAATAAAGCATATATAAAAATTAATAGCTTAGAAAACACAACAAAATAACCTAAAAATTTGCTAAAATTCACATAAAATCAATATGCTTCATAAAAACATGAAAACCATCCAATTATTCAAACATATCAAATAATCCAATTTTGAACATGTTCATGCATGAAAATAAAGATTACCAAAGGCTCTGAGGCTAGTTGTTAGGAAAAATTATACAGGATATTTATTTATTTTCATGTAGATCTAATATTAAACAAATTAATATGAGATAACCTAGAACATTTTTCTAAAATTGAATTCAAAGAGAAACAAAGAAAAGAATACTTACAGTATACGCAGCGGAATGAAAGAGTCATTCCTTCAGTTTCTCTAACTCTTGTATCCTTTATGTCGCAAAGTATTATCAAGAAACTGAACCGTTCTTCTAATTTCATTACAGTTTTCCAATGTATCCTTAGAATCACCTAGACTAGAAGGGGCAATTCTCAATGCATGAGATAGATGCAGAGAGAAGAAGAGAAAATAATAATAAGAGGCTTAATTAATAAATATGCCCTAATTTATCTTTTCTTCTCAAAATTACATAACTTTGTGAAACTATCCAAAATTGACCTGGTCAACTTTGATAATTCTAATTGATAATTAAATCAATTAATTGAGACTATCTAGATGATTTTATCCAAGGTACAATGGGTAGTTCCCATGAAATCAAGCTCCAATAAGTTATCATAAATCTAACAAATAAATTTACTAACTTATTAATTCCTCGTGACTCCACTATAGACTCTGAATTGCACTCTTGAATTCATAGAACGCTCTATAACAAATATAGATACGGTATTATTTATCCATTGTTACAACCATAATTGTCACTCAATCCTCTATAGGCGGTCTACAATGAGATAGGACTAAAATACCATTTTACCCCTCATTGTATTTTATCCTTAAAATACTTAGTTCCTTATAAATGATATTTTAGTAAACTAATTTAATTACTGAAATGAGATCTCTATCATTTAACACCTTGAACCAAACTAAAAGGAAACCATTGTTTCACTTCTTCATCAGAAGCTATAGATGTTCATATCTATGATTAACACTCCCACTCAATTATACTAACGAGTTCCCAAGATGTTAGTATGGGCTAGTCCGTAGGGTAAGCTGGTAACGAACAAGTCAAAGAACTCAAATAATACAATCAATTAGAATACTAGCCACTCAGAATTGAGATTGAATTGACCTATGGTTAACTATATGAGATGACTAGAATAGATAATAACGGTATGTTTACTTATCTTATCAACTATCAATATCGGTCCTGTCCGATGTATCAAATACATTGGATCTTATCTTCTTTGCTAATGTTCTAGAAATAACATAATACCGTAATGTGTAAGTAGATCATATGTAGATTCGCAAGTTAGTGTAAATCGTGTGCACTGACTAATCTTAAGACTAACTTATTTTGAACATATAATCATATTTATATTTCACTGTGATTACATCACTATAAATACGATTAGCTTTATGCTCGGGATTAAATAGAAGTTTATATTAAAAAAATAATCATGAAAATAAAACATGTGAGCAAAGTGATTGACCAAGTCAAAAAATTATTTATATTCTTTTATTGATAATAAATGAGATTACAAAGAAATTGGGTTTTAATTAGGGCATAAAACCCTAACAATCCGAACTCCCTTCCATGATTTTCTCCACACTATTCAACTTAAATTTTAAAAATAAAACCTTCCCTCCACTGTATAGTTTTGGCCATCCTATTCTTACTCCCTTCTTGTTGCTACATCATCTCCAAGTATGCCGCATAGTCTCCATTTGGTTCAAACTTTAGTCAAAGTCCAAACTACTATCCTACTTCTCGTAACTCTGGACCCTTCTGTAGTAAAATTAACGTAACGGGAGTTGTATGAGTTCGATTTAGGACACTTATATACCATTGGATAGCTAATTAAATTATCTACAACGTTTTAGAAATACTATTTTTCCAAAATCGTAATATAAATAGGTCAAACTAGGCCTAAAGTTACATCACCCTAAAGTTACGAAAACTGCATTTACCTATCAAACTCTTCTTGACACATAGTCACTTAATTCAAATAGATCTAATCTTGTCTATCTTTAAAAAATTAAAAAAAAAAAAATCAAATCCTTCCTATTTTTGGAGCCAAGCCTAAGACTAAGCTATTTTGGTTTTCATTTTAATTCTAGTACTTGGACTTAGTTTAATGCCACATGTTCATGTAACGCCCTGCTAATTAGGGTCTGTTACCAGGTGTGTTTAGAAACCAGTGCTGGACTTACTAACAAGTCATTTGGACTAAACATGTGCTTAAGCCACTAAGGTTTAGGTATTAAAATTTTTTGATTATCTTATAAACATTTCCATTAAGTTAGTAACCAATTCTCTACATGGGATCCCAAAAAAAAACATTAGTTTAAAAGCCTGTTACAAAACTCAGATTACATATTCAGCCGTCCTAAGCAGCAAAAGCTGGGTTTAACCCTAGTTCCTCTAAGCATCTCGGCCGTGGTGGTCGAGCGGACCGGATATGTACATACCACTGCTAATGCCCTCCGACTCATGGCTAGTTGAGCTTCTCTTTACCTTTACCTGCACCACAAAGCACCTGTGAGCCAGAAGACTCAGCAAGAAAACTCAATCAACGGTTTAGTGAATAAAACAACCATCAAACAGTAATAACTGAATCAAGTGCACTCATTAAACCCAATTGGAGACCATAGAGTCACACAAGTGCATGTCGCACTTCCTTTCATGTTGTTGGCATCCGAGCCAGTCGAGTGCATGTTGCACTCCTAGGGTGGCCCAGCCATGGTGGCCTGCACTCCACGTGCTTTATGCCAATCTTAGCTTATAAACTAAGTTCCTTATGCCCTTGACTTATAAGTCAAGCCACCACGTGCCTCCAACTTATAAGTTGAAGCATTGGGATTTTTCAACCATTGAGAATCTCTCAGAGCCCATCATATTCTCAACTAATAAGTCAATCCCTATTTAGCATTCTAATGATACCCTAGTTTATAAACTAAGCCTCACAGTCATAACAGACAGCCACATGTTTCATATAGCATACTTAACAGATAATCACACAATGCATTATAATACATTCACTCAACAGTCATAAGCATAATCATAATTATGCACGTTACAGCATACCTAATCAGACATTTGCAACATAATTATAATCATGTTCATCACCTTAACTAAGCTCTAATCATGCATTCACATAACAGGTGCAATTTTCTTACCTTTGGTCCGTATGTGGGTTACTGGCGACAACCCTCCTAGCACGATCCTCGATTCAAGCCCTTAGCGAAAACCTAGTCACAACCGCGACAAGGAAGTTCCCATCAATGACAGGTAAATAACAACTTCCAGACCAACTCTTAGCCTCTGGGACATCGAATTCCACTTAACAAGGAAGTAGGATCGATCCCGAGCCCAAACGGTTAAGTTCCCATTCTAAAAATCTCACTTAAGCCAAAATTCCCCTTAAGAGCCGCGACCCACCTCTAAATCCAAAGGTGGCCTCCCTGGAAACCAATGTGCGCCACGGCGCGCCCCTGCATCCGAGCCCTTCTGGCTCAAAATCTCCTTCGCAGGCCGCGGCTCACCACCACGAACCCAGAATTTTCTGGGTTTTTCTTCAACCGAATCCAACTAAAACTTATCCAATTCCATCCCACTCCTCCAATTCAATTCCCCAAACTCATATAATCATTCTCACCAATCAAACCCAATCAATTATCATAGTGAAACACATCAAATTTACCCAAACCTATCCCTTCAATTATCAAGCATGCATAAACATATTTTCTCTAAATATTCAGCAAAGTTAACCAAGAAATTTTAGTTCAGAACCTTTACCTTAACTGTGATAAAACCTTTGAACCTAGCCTCTGATTTTCCCCCAAGCCTAACACCTTGCTTTCCCAAGCTTTACTCCTCAATTTTCCAAAAAAACCTCTTCAAGCTTCTATGGCACCTAGAGAACGTGAGAGAGAGAAAGGATAGCTGCTGAGTTCTTTGTTTCCCTTTGTGTTCTTTAACCTTCTCAGCAATCCCAGCCCACTCAAACACTAAACTTAGCCCAAAATGACAACTCTACCCCTTGCCCTTATCTTATTCATCAAGTGTTCACAAGGGCAATTTTGTCCTTTGCTTTAAATCCTGCTATCCACAATTTGCATTCTATAATTCCCGCTACTCCCGATATTCTCACACAATTACCAATAAATTCCCATTACCCACTAATTCCCGGTAACGTACTAAATTACTAGAATACCCCTAAGCTCACCCCGAGCCGGGTATCAAGACCCCGTTGTGACTTTTTCGCTAACTTGCTCATCGGGACCGCCTCTTGTCGAGTAACCCAGATATATCCACATAATAATGTGGTCTCAATCACACAAGCACATATTCACATAGTTAATATCTTTAAAATACAAACATGATTATATTATAATATAATTCATATATTAACTCAATTATTGCCTCCCGACCCCCTAATCTAGGCACTAAGCCCAATTAGGAAATTTGGGATGTTACAGTTCACTTCTTAATACATCAAATAACATGTGTGTAACGACCCAAAATCACTAATAAGGCTTAAGGGCCTTGATTAGTATGTCGGGAGGGCATAATTAGTTTATGTGCGATTTAAATGATTTAATGCATGACTATGTGATAAGCATGCTTATATGATTATATGGATATGTGAAATGCATGATTATGAGTATTAGTATGCATGTAGGCTTTGTTTAGCTTATAAAGGCATATTTATAATTTTGGCCTGTTGAGGGCATAAATGTGATTATTTGTGATAAATTTTTTAGACCACATTATTATGTGGATAAATTTTCAGCAAGTGGCTCGAGGTGGTCCTAGTGAGCGGTTTGACGAAATAGTCACGGTGGGGATTTATACCCGGCTTGGGGGAGCCTGGGGGTATTTTCGGGAATTTAGGAGATATATTGGAGATTATTAGACTTTTGGTAAATAATTGGTGATTATTTGGATGATGGAATTTGAGTGGTAAATATTAGGAACACTTGAGGAATTAGTGGGAATTGGGAACAAATGACTATTATGCCCTTAGTTTAAGTTAAAAGTTAGTAGTGTTTGGAGGGGTAAGTTGGTCATTTTGTTAGTAAAGGATATAATCATATTTTTAGTTAGAATATTACAGAAGGTAGTGGAAATATTGAAGTAAGAACAGAAAGTTTCTCTCTCTCTCTCTCTCTTCCTTCCATTTGGGCTTGAAGTTAAGGACTCAAGAGAAGCTTAGGCTAAGTTTTGGGGGTTGTGATCTTTGAAGAAATGGAAGGAAATTCAGCTGGGACTTGAAGGAATTGAGGTATGAACTTGGCTTTAATTTATGTGTTTTGTTTCTGAGAAGGTTAGATTGATTTTGAGTTTTAAAGTATAGATTGAATGATGAATTTGGCTGATGGTTTGAGTAGGAAATTTTAGTGGTTATTACTAGGATTTTTGTGGCTGAATTGAGGTGTTGGTTTATGTTTAAATTGTTGGGAATTATAGGATGAAAATATGTGATTATGGGTCTAAATTTATGGTTGGTTTAGTGATGAATTGAGGGGAAAATTCTGGGTAAACTTAGGTGTTCTTGGCTGGGAGAAGGAGGAGAAAACCTAGGTTTCCTCTGGGTTCGCAGGGTGCACCATGACCCAGCCTGGGGGCGCCATGACGAGTGTGGACCTCTTGGACATGGGAGCTCTCTGACTTGGGGGCGCGCTGCGACTTGCTTGGCCAAGTCGCGACCCGCCTCCCCTTTGGCATGAGAGCTTGCTCTCTGACTTGAGGCAAGTCGTGACTTGCTGAGCGAAGTCGTGACCTGCCTGGGAATTTTAAGCTTAGAGGAGTTCTTAGTGTTGTTAGGGCTCTGAGGTTCGAACCAAGGCGCTCGGGACAATTTCTATTACCCGATTTAGTAGAAAATGAGGTCCCGAAGGCTAGTTTTGTTGCCTAGGTATTTTATTTTTGATTGGAAGTTGATAGATATCAATGAATCTTGTGATAGGCTTTGTCGCCAAGGCTCGAGGCTAGGGATCATGGTCGGAACCAGTTCACTTTCTCCGCTCAGAATCAAAGGTAAGAAAACTGCACCAGGTTATGTGGCTATGTTGGGACTAAGGGTTCCCTATACTTGTATGCAATGTTGTATGATGGTATTATGCCATGTGAGCATGTGATAAACAGCCTAAGAGTGCCGGAATTAATATTGGCGCACAAGACGCGACTCGGCCACTAGTAGCTGAGGTTAATTATATAATCACTGAGCTCGGTCTAAGTGAGCCGGAGTCAGTGGGATAAACAAAGGGTGCGGCCTAAGGGTGTCCACCCAGGATATTGTATAATATGTTTACTGCTCTTAATATGATGATTGTGGCATGTTAATTATCTGGATGATAGATTGTTGGTTTTTTGATTAATATCACTGATTATGTGAACAATGTGGTCTGCTGAGTATTTGATTAATGAATTATGAATTATTTGATTACTGTTATTGGTCATGCTTTGTATATGGTTTTCTTACTGGGCACAGGCTCACGGGTGCTACGTGGTGCAGGTAAAGGCAAGGGTAAGCTGGACCAACCCTGATTTGGAGAGCTTTGGGGGCAGAATGTACACATTCGGCTACTCGGCCACCACGGCCGAGGGATTATACAGGGACATGAGACCCTAAAATGCATATTTTGCCATTAGAGTGGCTTGTGGTTGCACATAATCTTTGGAAATTTTGTAAACTGTTATTTAACCTTATTTTTGGGATCCCGTGTATCAAACGCTTATTTAAATGAAATTTATCTTTTATGACCAAAATATTTTAACCCTAGTTCAATAATGGTTTTAGGGACACGTTTTTAACTAAATGACTTGATTAGCAAGTCTTGCACCTTTATAAACACACAGTGTAATGGTCTTGGTTATCCAGGGCGTTACAACTTGGTGTGAGAGCGGTCTAGGTTTAAAGGTTCCTGAAGACTGGCTGGACATGTACATTCACCGCTAAAGACAAGCTCGACTCAGGGTTTGGTAATTGTGTACATATGTTTATATGCTTAAGTGATTGGAAAATGTTGTTATCTGGTTGATTAATAGGGAGCATGAGATACTGATAGGGCCTGGCCCTTGATTGTTGTGTGATGATATTAAGGCATGCTTATTAGCATTGCTATTGCATGTGGATGAATATTTGAATGAACTGTTATATCTTGATTGCTTGTGATTTGTTGTATTCCAATGGTGATTCATGGAAAGATTGTTACCCTGTCATCACAGTATGACCACCAAGTCGTTAATTGCAGATTAACTTGGATAGCTATGTGTCCAAGATGATCTATACGACTAGCTGACACTGAGTCTGAGGCTAGAGATGATGACCAGGGCCAGAACCCTCTGCCAGTCCCTGAGAACTGGCAACAGATTATGGCAGACATGCAAGCTTGACTTCAGAGCCAGGATGAGCAGATACGTCTTCTTAGATAGCAAGCTCCATCAGGGAGCACTGCATCCATTGTGCCACCTGCAGTGGCACCAATTGTACAGCCATTGGAGGCTGGGAATATGTAACGACCCAAATTAGCTAATAAGACTTAAGGGCCTTGATTAGCGTGCCAGGAGGGCATGATGGGATTTATGTGTGATTTGATGAGGTAAATGCATGGTTATGATTTAAAGCATGTTATATGACTATTTGTTTATCTGAGATGCATGACTATGTATATTAGTATGCATGTAGGCCCGGATCGTGTTAGAAGGGCATAACTGTAATTTTGGCCATGTTAGGCATAACTGCATTGATATGTGATGATTGTTGAGACCACAGTGGTATGTGGGTGTATATGTGCCTTGTGACTCGAGGCGATCCCAGTGAGCAGGCTAGCGGAAAGTCATGACAGGAATTTATACCCGGCTCGGGGCGAGCCTGGGGGTATAAGCAGGAATTCAGAGAATAGATTGAGATTTATTTTGATGATGGGGGACATTTATTTGGTGGTTTATCGGGTGTTGGAAAGCAACGGGAAAATATTAGAGACACTTTAGGATTAGCGGGAATTGGGTAAAATGACTAAAATGGCCCTATTTGGACAAAAGGATTGAGAATTAATAGGAAGGGAATTTTGGTCATTTGGCTTTTAGAAATTGATTTATGAGGCTTTACACTTAGTGGGATTTATAGAGAGTGTTGGCTGCGGAGAGAAAGAAAGAAAAGAAAGAAAAGGAAAGAAAGAAAAGAGGGAAAACAGAGGGGTTTTCACAAGGGTCGGTTTGTGCATTCTTGCACCATTCCGCTCCATTTTTTTCTTGGAGCAAAACTTAGTGGAGAGCAAGGATAGGCTGAGCATCAAGGACCTTGGGTTAGACTTGAAGATTTGGCAAGAACACATCAACTTTTGAGGTAAGTTTTAGAGATTTCAGTTTTAAGGGTTTTGATGGTTTGAGCTGTGTTTTGAGCTGAGTTGATGGGAATTTTAGGGAATTTCTGAGCAAGCTTTGATGATGAACAAGCTAAGGAGGTCTAGGGTTGAATCAAGGTCGAAATTTGCATCAATGGTAAGAATTCTAAGCCTTTAACTTGTTGTTGACTGAATTTCTGAGTTTAGGGTTGTTCATGGTAGATTTTGAGATTTGGGATAAATGTTCTTGGGATTTGAGGATTTGGGATGCTTGGGATGAATGAAGAGTGTTCATACGCTTGATTTTTGAGTTTGGTAAAGATTTGGGGGAGTTTGGTTTGAGATTGGTTGAAGGAAATCGCAGAAATGCGATTTTGGGTTTTCTGGGCTGCAACTAGCGCTACAACGCTAGTCAGTGGGTGCTGTAGCGCTAGTCCTTGTTTCTGGAGGGGTGTTCTGCATGTAGCGCTACAGCGCCCTCTTTAGAGCGATGTAGCGCTGCACTGTTCACGGAGGTGGATTTTTGGGTTTTTGATGAGGGATTTTGACCTAGGGTTCGAGGCTCGATTCCGCCACTTTGTTTTGGGGATTTAGGACTTCCCGGGGGCTCGGGATTGGTCCCGAGGCTAGGTATTCGGACTTGGGGTTCGGTGTTGACTTTGACCTATGTTTGTGCCTAGGTGTACGCTAAGGCTCGAGTGGGATCGTGCTCAAGGAGTCAGGTGATCTAAGCTATTGAAGGGAAAGGTAAGAAAACCGTAACACCCGAGAATAGGGCATGGCCCCACTGTGTGATTGCAGGGCATGGCCCCAGATTGTATTATGCGCATATGTTTAACCTTAAATGAATCATGATGTGTGTGAATGATTATTCGAATGTACTATATGTGTGATTATAATGAAATGAACGGCAAGGGCCGAGTGCGGCGTAGGCCGGGTACGGCCGTGGGGCCGAAAGTAACACACAGCACATGGGATGCTTATATTCAGGGTGGGACCCAAGGCATACATGAGTTATCCTCGCGGTGAGAACCGAAACCCCAGGCTTTGGTAAGGCCTCTGGGGCGGCATGGCCGTGCTTGTTTATTATGATGGTTTTCCTATTTATCAGTGAATTATGCCAGCTATATGAATTGCATATGTTATGTATTATTTGGGTTTTCTTGCTGGGCTTCGGCTCACGGGTGCTCCGTGTGGCAGGTAGAAGCAAGGACTGAGTCAACCAACCATGAGTATGGAGAGCGTGAAGCGACGCGTACATGTTTGGCCTGCCCGACTGCTTTGGTTGGGGGTTTATTCGAAAATGGCTGTAATAATCTATGATTTTATGATTTCTCAACTGTAACCTTATTTCAAGATGTAATTAGTTTTCAAACCTCATTTTGGGATCCCAAATGTTTAATAATAGAAGTTTTAATGAAACGACGCATTTTCAAAGATTACAGCCTTAACTTTTAATTAGTCACACTTTCATTTCAAAACCTCGGTTAGCGAGTTCATTACACACTGTTTTGTCTTAAAAACTCACTTAGTAACGGCTCTAAGGAAGTAGGGCGTTACAGAATAGGTGGGAACCGTTGTATGAGCGGTTCAGGAGACAGCATCCTCCAACTTTTGAGGGGGGACTATATCCAGTAATGCCCGAACAGTGGATGAGTATGATTACTGCTATCCTGGACTTCATGAGGGTAGAGGGTCATTACAGGGTGGCCTGTGCCATATATATGCTGAGAGAGGATGCCCGCATTTGGTGGGAAGTGGCATCACAGACCAGAGATGTTACTACTTTGAGTTGGGATGGATTCAAGGATTTGTTCAGTAAGAAGTACTACAATGTTGCCATCAGGGCAGCAAAGGTGAATGAATTTGTGGGGTTAGTTAAGGGCAACATGACAGTTACAGAATATGCCCTGAAGTTCGATAGACTTGCGAAGTTCGCACCAGATCTTATGCCTACTAATGCAGCTAGGTAGGATAGATTTATCAGAGGGCTTAATGCTGTGATAGCTCGAGATGTGAGGATTACAACAATACGTGGGGGGACGACTTATGCCCTGGCTGATGAGAAGGCTCTTACCGCTGAGGAAGCAGAGAACAAGATCTGGAGGGAGAATACTGTGAGGCAGGAGGTTCGCAGGGTGGTGCCTCCATATTCTGGGTCTAGTAGGGGTGGAGGCCCCAGTGATTCGAAGAGGATGACCCCTGACACTTTGACCGCTGCTGGTCCTGATAGGAGGGGTCGGGGTTTCAGGGTGGCCGTCAGGGAGGCGGTGATACATGGAGGAGTTATCCAAAGTACACGAGGTACAGAAGACGTCATCCGAGCGAATGTTGGGCTAAGGCCTGTTATGTGTGTGGGGTGGTTGGACACCTCAAGAAGGACTTCCCAATAGTGAAGAAAGAGGAAGCATGGAAGGTGGACAGCTTGACTCCAGCTCGAGTGTTCACCTTGACTCAAGCGGAGGCCGAGGCTAGTCCCTCGGTGGTGACAGGTCAGCTTTCTAGCGCTGGCTCTCCTTTTACTGTATTGATTGACTCTGGTGCAACACATTCATTTGTTTCTAGTAAGGTAATTGATAGATTGTGTAGACCTAGTGAGTACTGTACTGCGGGGTTTGGGACTATATTTCCTACAAAGGTACTAGTAGTTTCTAGGAGATGGATTAGAGCACTGCCAGTGATGGTTGATGGTAGGGAGCTATCAGTAGACCTGATTGAGTTAGGAATGGAGGATTTTGATATGATCTTGGGTATGGATTTGCTAGTTAGATACGGAGCTACTATTGATTGTAGGAAGAAGATGGTGACCTTTGAGCCAGAGGGAGGGGATCCCTTTGTTTTTGTGGGTACAGTACGTGGACCTCGCATACCCATGATATCAGCGCTGAGAGCCAGAGACCTATTACATGGAGGATGTATAGGTTTTCTGGCTAGTGTGGTGGATACTACCAAATTCTTGCCAACATGGCCGGGAGAGACTAGATTGGTTTGTGAATTCTTGGATGTTTTTCTTGAGGATTTACCAGGATTGCCGCCGCACAGGGAGATTCAGTTCGTCATTGAGTTGGCACCGGGGACAGAGCTAGTGTCGAGGGCACCATATAGAATGGCGCCAGCAGAACTTAAAGAATTAAAGATACAGCTACAACAACTTCAGGATTTAGGGTTTATCAGGCCTAGCTACTCGCCATGGGGTGCTCTAGTTTTGTTTGTGAAGAACAAGGATGGGACTCTGATGATGTGTATAGACTACAGAGAATTGAACAAGTTGACTATTAAGAATAAGTATCCTCTACCAAGGATTGACGACTTGTTCAATCAGCTGCAGGGAAAGACGTTATTCTCGAAGATTGATCTTTGATCTGGTTATCACCAGCTGAGGATCAAGGACGAGGATATACCGAAGACGACCTTTCGAACAAGGTATGGGCACTATGAGTTTCTGGTGATGTCGTTTGGTTTGACCAATGCCCCAGTAGCCTTCATGGACTTAATGAACAAGGTATTCAAGGACTTCTTGGATCAGTTCGTCATTGTCTTCATCGACGACATTTTAGTATACTCCAGTTCAGAGGCAAAGCATGGGCTACATCTTCAACAGGTTTTGTAGAGGTTAAGAGAACATTGGTTGTACGCCAAGTTTTGGAAGTGTTAGTTTTGGTTAACAAAAGTGACATTCCTTGGACACATAGTTGGCGAAGATGGGATTAAGGTGGATCCATCTAAAATGGAGGCAGTTAGAGATTGGCCGAGGCCAAGGAACGCCTCAGAGGTTCAGATTTTCCTCGAGTTAGCACATTATTATAGATGGTTCGTGGAAGGGTTCTCGAAGATTGTAGCACCGATGACAGAATTAACATGGAAGAATTTGAAGTTTGTCTGGTCAAACAAGTGTGAGAACAATTTTTAGGAGTTGAAGCGATGACTTATTACAGCACCTGTGCTAAGTCTTCCTTCGGAGGAAGGAATGTTTATGGTATATTGTGATTCATCGAGGTTGGGCTTAGGTTGTGTGTTGATGTAGAATGGGAAGGTTATAGCTTATGCATCACGAAAACTGAAGGAGTATGAGCAATGGTATCCTACCCATGACTTAGAATTGGCAACGGTTGTATTCGCACTGAAGGTTTGGTGACATTATTTGTATGGGGAGAAGTGCGAGATATACACTGATCACAAGAGTTTGAAGTACTTCTTCACCCAGAAGGACCTGAACATGAGGTAGAGGCGTTGGTTGGAGTTGGTAAAGGACTATGACTGTGACATTCTTTACCACCCAGGGAAAGCCAACGTAGTGGCGGATGCATTGAGCCGGAGAGGCCCAGGTGAGTTATTTAGTTTCACTCAGATTTTGAGAGAGTTGGCTGATGAGATGTTCAAAGCAAGGATAGAATTGATGGTGGGTCGGTTGGCCAACATTACCGTGCAGTCAACCCTACTAGAGCGGATTAATGAAGGTCAGTTGGTAGATGCACAGTTACAAGAGGTTAGAGAGAATGTTTTAGCAGGAGTAGCTAAGGGCTTTTCTATTTCTGAGGTTGGTCTGCTACAATATCAGGATCGGATTTGTGTTCCTACTGATACAGGGATCAGACGAGAGATATTAGATGAATCGCATACTAAGCCATACTCACTTCATCCGGGTACCATGAAGATGTATCGGGATCTACGGACGTTGTATTGGTGGCCCAGGATGAAAAGGGATGTGGTGGAGTACGTGACCAAGTGTTTGAACTGTTAGTAGGTGAAAGGTGAGCATCAGCGGCCAGCAGGGTTGCTTCAGCCTTTGGGTATTCCCGAGTGGAAATGGGAGGATATTACGATGGACTTTGTGGGAGGTTTACCCAAGACAGTGGGGCTTCATGACTCGATGTGGGTGATAGTGGAGAGATACACCAAGTCATCTCATTTTTTTCCAGTGAAGATGACATATACGGTGGATCAGTATGCAGAGTTGTATGTGATGGAGATCATACGTCTCCATGGGGTTCCTAAGTCTATAGTGTCGAACCGATATCCTATCTTTACCGCCAAGTTTTAGGGTAGTTTGCAGAAGGCTATGGGGACTCAGTTGAAGTTCAGCATAACCTTTCATCCTCAGACTGATGGACAGTCTAAAAGGATGATTCAGGTTTTGGAAGATATGCTTAGGGTATGTGTGATCGGCCTTGAGGGAACTTGGAGTAAGTATCTCCCGTTGATTGAGTTCTCATATAACAACAGTTATCAATCGACGTTGGAATAGCTCCATATGAGATGTTATATGGGAGGGAATGTAGATCACCCATTCATTGGGATGAGATGGGTGAGAGGAAGTATTTAAGGCCAGACATAGTTCAGAAGACTAATGAAGCTATTGAGAAGATCTGAGCCAAAATGCCTGCTTCACAGAGCAGACAGAAAAGCTACGCTGATCCTAAGCGTAGGGACGTGGAGTTTCAGGTTGGGGACTACGTGTTTCTGCAAGTTTCATCACTGTGAGGGGTGAGGAGGTTGGGAAAGAAGGGCAAGCTGAGCCCTCGATTTATTGGACCTTTTGAGATCCTGGAGAGGATTGGACAGGTGGCTTATAGGTTAGCTTTGCCACCATCGTTGTCGGGAGTTCATGACGTGTTCCATGTTTCTATGCTCCGGAAGTACGTCTCAGATACAACATATGTGTTGAAGTATGAAGACTTGGAATTGCAGATAGATCTGTCTTATGAGGAGCAACCGGTACAGATCTTAGATCGGAAAGATAAGGTTCTACTTAACAAAACAATTCCTCTGGTTAAAGTGTTATGGAGGAATAGTGGGGTTGAGGAGGCGACTTGGGAGCTTGAGTCAACAATACGGGATCATTATCCCAAGTTATTCATGTAAATTTCTAGGACGAAATTCTCAGTCATCGGGAATAGTTGTAACGACCCAAAATCACTAATAAGGCTTAAGGGCCTTGATTAGTATGTTGGGAGGGCGTAATTGGTTTATGTGTAATTTAAATGATTTAATGCATGATTATGTGATAAGCATGCTTATATGATTATATGGGTATGTGAAATGCATGATTATGAGTATTAGTATGCATGTAGGCCCTGTTTAGCTTATAGAGGTATATTTGTAATTTTGGCCCGTTGAGGGCATAAATGTGATTATTTGCAATAAATTGTTGAGACCACATTATTATGTGGATATATTTGCAGCATGTGGCTCAAGGAGGCCCTAGTGAGCAGTTTGGCGAAATAGTCACAGTGGGGATTTATACCCGGCTTGGGGGAGCCTGGGGTATTTTCGGGAATTTAGGAGATATATTGGAGATTATTAGACATTGGGTAAATAATTGGTGATTAATTGGATTGTAACGACCTAAATTCACTAATAAGGATTAAGGGCCTTGATTAGTATGTCGGGAGGGCATAACTGGATTATATGTGAATTAAGTGATTAAAAGCATGTTATATGATTATTTGAACATCTGTGATGCATGACTATGTGTACTAGTATGCATGTAGGCCTTGACTAGGTTAGAAGGGCATATTCGTAATTGAGGGCATAACTGTATGTATTTGTGATAAATTGTCGCGACCACATTATTATGTGGATATATTTGTAATCTGTGACTCGAGGCGATCTTAGTGAGCGCTTTAGCGAAAAAGTCACGGCAGGGAAATTATACCCGGCTCGGGGCGAGCCTGAGGGTATTTATGGGAATTTAGAGAATATATTGGAGTTTATTTTGATATTGAGGAATATAGTTGGTGGATAGTTAGGTGTCGGGAAGTAAGCGGTAAATATTAGAGACATTCGAGGAATTAGCCGGAATTGGGAATAAATGACCAGAATGCCCTTAGAAGGATTAAGGGCTTAAAATTTAATGGGAGGGTATTATGGTCATTTGTCTTATAAGGGATAAGAGTTAAGTTGCTTTATGCCTTAGTGGAAAGTCTAGAATCTGAAGGAAGCTGAAAGAAAAGAATAAGAAAAAGAAAGAAGGAAAATAGGGGTCATTTCTTCTCCCCTTCGGTTTAGGTTTCTTCCTTATATCTTGAAGGAATTTGGAGCTGAAACTCAGGGAGAGTCTGGGCAGGAGCTTGAGGTTAGGGTCCTTGGTTTGGTTTGAGGAATTAACAAGAGTAGTCCATCCATTTGAGGTAAGGTTTAAGGTTGCTTTTCAGTTTCTGGTTCTAATGTAAACATGGATTTTGAGCTGAGTTTTGGTGGGAATTCTAGGGAATTGAGGTTGAAGCTTTGAGGAGGTGAAGGCTAAGCAAGTGTTGAAGATAACCTAGGTTGAGCTTATCCATCAAAGGTAAGAAACTCTGGTTCAAGTTCAGTGGTTTTAGTTGTCCTTCTTGTTGAGTTTTTAGGCTCTAAGTTTAGCTATGGTGATTTCCTTGATTTGGGGTGCATGTGGTTGTTGGGACTTATAGGATGAGTTGAGGATATTGAGAGGCTTGTTTTGAAGTTTGGATGAGGTTTGGTTGAGTTTTGGAAAGGTTTGTCTCAGGAAAATTTAAAGGAGAAAAATCTGTGTTGGGTTGTGCTGTGACTAGCGCTGTAGCGCTATTCACTAGGCGCTACAGCACTAGGTCCTGAAGTTCCAGAGCATTTTGGCTTTGCTTGTAGCTCTCTCCTTAGGGTGCTGTAGCGCTACCCTATTCCCAGAAAGGGGTTTTTGGGTTATTTCTAAGGGTTTTTTCCCGGGGGTTCGGGGTTTGATTCCACCACCCCGTTTGGTGGAATTAGGGCTTCCCAAGGGCTCAGGATTGGTCCCGAGGCTAGGTTTTGGATTTGAGGTTTGGTGATGATTCTAATATATGGCTGTGACTAGGTTTACGCTAGGGCTCAGACGGGATCGTGTTTGAGGATCAAATTGAACAAAGCTAGCGAAATCTAAAGGTAAGAAAACTGCACCCGGTTATGTGTTTGTGATGGGACTAAGAGCTCCCTATGTCTGTATAATGTCATAGATGATATTATTCCATGGGACATGTGATAAATGTCCTAAGGGTGCCTAAATAATACTTGCGCATAGGGCGCGGCTCGGCCACTGGTAGCTGAGGACAGCTTAATATTCACTAAGCTCGGTTTAAGCGGGCCAGAGTCAGTGGGAAAAATAGAGGGTGCGGCCTAAGGGCGCTAACCCTAGTTATCATATGTAAATTTATTAATGATATGAGGTGATGTACTTGGCATGTTGAATACTTGAACAACATGAATGTCTGAATTGTTGAGTATATGTTTATACTCTATGAGTTATCTGGTTGCTTGCTTAATGATTATGCTCTGCTATTGTGTTTTCTTGCTGGGCCTTGGCTCACGGGTGCTACGTGGTGCAGATAAAGGCAAGGGCAGGTTGGACCAATCCTGAGATGGAAATCTACGGGGCTAAATGTACGTAATCAGATGATCGGCCACCACGGCCGAGGAGTGGATCGGAATGAGAAAAGCTTAATTGATTGTTTTGCATTAGAGTAGCTAATAACTGTATTTTAATCCCAAAATTTTGTAGACTTTTTTTAACTTTACTACTTTTGGGATCCCGTGTAAGGAAAGATGTTTGTTTATAAGCAATGAAGCTTTTGAGACCAAAATCTTTTAACCCTAGTTCAACTGTAGTTTCAGTGACACATTTCAAATTAAATGACTTGATTAGCAAGTCTTGCACTTTAATAAACACACAGTGTAACGGTCTTGGCTATCCAAGGCGTTACATGGATGATGGGATTTGAGTGGTAAATATTAGGAATACTTGAGGAATTAGCGGGAATTGGGAACAAATGACTATTATATTCTAAGTTTAAGTTAAAAGTTAGTAGTGTTTGGTGGGGTAAGTTGGTCATTTTGTTAATAAAGGATATAATCTGATTTTTAGTTAGATTATTACAGAAGGTAATGGAAATTTAAAGTAAGAACATAAAGTTTCTCTCTCTCTCTCTCTCTCTCTCTCTCTCTCTCTCTCTCTCTCTCTTGCTTCCATTTGGGATTGAAGTTAAGGACCCAAGAGAAGCTTAGGCTAAGTTTTGGGGGTTGTGATCTTTAAAGAAATTGAAGGAAATTCAGCTAGGACTTGAAGGAATTGAGCTAGGAAATTGAGGTATGAACTTGGCTTTAATTTCTGTGTTTTTTTGCTGAGAAGGTTAGATTGATTTTGAGTTTTTAAGTATAGATTGAATTATGAATTTGGCTGATGGTTTGAGTAGAAAATTTCAGTGGTTATTACTAGGATTTTTGTGGCTGAATTGAGGTGTTGGTTTCTGTTTATATTGCTGGGAATTATAGGATGAAAATATGTGATTATGGGTCTAAATTTGTGGTTGGTTTAGTGATGAATTGTGGGGAAATTTCTGGGTAAAACTGAGGAGTTCTTGGCTTGGAGAAGGAGGAGAAATCCCAGGTTTCCTCTAGGTTCGCAGGGCACGCCGCGACCCAGCCTGGGGGCACCGCGACGCATGTGGCCCTCCTGGCCATTGGAGCTCTCTGACTTGGGGGTGCGCCGCGACTTGCATGGCCAAGTCGTGACCCGCCTCCCCTTTGGCATGAGAGCTTGCTCTTTGACTTGGGACAAGTCGCAACTTTCTGAGCGAAGTCGCAACCTGCCTGGGAATTTTAAGCTTAGAGGAGTTCTTAGTGTTGTTAGGGCTTGGGGTTCGAACCTAGGGGCTCAGGACAATTTCTATTACCCGGTTTAGTAGAAATTAAGGTCCTAGAGGCTAGTTTTGTTCCCTAGGGATTTTATTTCTAATTGGAAGTTGATAGATATCAATGACTCTTGTGACTAGGTTTTTCGCAAAGGCTCAAGGCTAGGGATCGTGCTCGGAACCAGTTCACTTTCTCCGTTTGGAATTAAAGGTAAGAAAATTGCACTTGGTTATGTGGCTATGTTGGGACTAAGAGTTCCCTATACTTTTATGCAATGTTGTATGATGGTATTATGCCATGTGAGCATGAGATAAGCAGCCTAAGAGTGCCAGAATTAATATTGGCGTACAGGACGCGGCTCAGCCACTGGTAGCTGAGGTTAATTATATAATCACTGAGCTCGGCATAAGTGAGCCGGAGTCAGTGG
Organism: Humulus lupulus; assembly: GCF_963169125.1. Classification (NCBI taxonomy): domain Eukaryota; kingdom Viridiplantae; phylum Streptophyta; class Magnoliopsida; order Rosales; family Cannabaceae; genus Humulus; species Humulus lupulus. The sequence continues at coordinate 72,433,483 of NC_084795.1, read as the reverse complement.
GATAAACAGAGGGTGCGTCCTAAGGGTGTCGACCCTGGATATTGTATAATATGTTTACTGCTCTTAATCTGATGATTGTGGCATGTTAATTATCTGGATGATAGATTGTTGGTTTGTTGATTAATATCACTGATTATGTGAACGATGTGGTCTGCTGAGTATTTGATTAATGATTTACGAATTATTTGATTAGCGTTATTGGTTATGCTCTGTATATGGTTTTCTTGCTAGGCCTTGGCTCATGGGTGCTACGTGGTGCAGGTAAAGGCAAGGGTAAGCTGGACCAACCCTGATTTGGAGAGCTTTGCGGGTAGAATGTACATAGTCGGCTGCTCGGCTACCACGGCCGAGGGATGATACAGGGACAGGAGACCCTAAAATTCCTATTTTGCCATTAGAGTGGCTTGTGGTTGTACATAACCTTTGGAAATTTTGTAAACTGTTATATAACCCTATTTTTGGGATCTCGTGTATCAAACGCTTATTTAAATGAAATTTATCTTTTATGACCAAAATCGTTTAACCCTAGTTCAATAATGGTTTTAGGGACACATTTTTAACTAAATAACTTGATTAGCAAGTCTTGCACCTTTATAAACACACAGTGTAACGGTCTTGGTTATCCAAGGCATTACAATGTGCATTTAATACTTAATAAAACTATACACTAATTTAATCATATGCCAGAATAATTATAATTACCCAAACTATAATTATTTCTAAGTCATAAATTCATATCTTAAATAATTTAAGCTTAAAGCAATCTTTATTCCACAACACAAGTCATAACTAAATCTAACCTAAGATCATATTTAAGGAGCTTATAAGAAAATAATAACCTTGGTTATTACATCCACCAAGAGTGAACACTGACCCAGACATTGACTTACGAATGTCTTTGTCTGATTGGAAATTAGAATCATTGTATCCAGTAGGGTTCAACTCACCCCTTGAATATACAAGAATATAATCTCTCGTTCTCCTAAGATACATAAGAATGTGCTTTACTACAATCGAGTGTTCCAAACCAGGATTTATTGATAACGACTCACAATCCCTACTACATAGTCTATATCGGGTCTTGTACACAACATGACATACATTAGACTTCCAACTACTGAAGAATAAGGGATACTTTCTCATATCCCATTCCTCCTAAGGTGTCTTAGGACAGTATTTCTTGGAGAATGCAATTCTATGTTTGGTCAGTAACTGACATTTCTTGGAATTTTCCATAGAGAATCTTTCAAGTACTTTATCGATATAATTAGCCTGAGAAAGTGACAAGAACTTGTTCTTCCTATCGCTTAGGATTTGGATTCCCAGAGCATAGCTCGCCTCACCCAAATCTTCCATTTGGAAAATTTCGACTAACCAATTTTTCATGTTTGACAATGTGTCTACATTGTTTCCAATGAGGTGAATATCGTCCACGTGAAGAACTAGGAAAACCACTACCTTTTCTTTGACTTATTTTTACACACATGCTTCGTCGACATTCTATTCGAAGCCATATGTTTTAATTGTTTCATCAAAGGTGATATTCCAAGATCTAGATGCTTGGTTTATTCCATAAATGCATTTTAGCAATTTACAAACCTTTTGATCTTCCTCATTCTTGATGAACCCTTCTGGTTGTACCATATAGATACTCTCATCAAGATAGCAATTCAAAAAGGTTTTCTTGACGTCCATTTTCCATATCTCATAGTCATAGGTGGCATCTATGGATAAGAGGATGCAAATGGATTTAAGCATGGCCACAAAAGAAATTTTGTCTTCATAATCAACACCTTCTCTTTGATTATAGCCTTTGGCTACTAGCCTTGCTTTGAAATTCTCCACTTTCCCATCTATACCTCTTTTCTTCTTGTATATCCATTTGCACCCAATGGGCTTGACATCTTCAAGTGGATCTACAAGTTCCCAGACATAATTGGAATACATAGATTCCATTTCTTGGTTCATGGATTCTTGCCATTTCTCCTTTTCAGGATCATCCATTTCCTCTTTGAAGGTTAATGGATCATCCTTGTATGTATTAGAAACAAGGACATGTGCCTTATGTTCGTAGCGAACAAGTTGTCTCACAATCCTTCCACTACGATGTTGCACTAGGGTTTCTTTTCCAGGAATAGTGGTTTCCTCGGTTTGTCGTTTATCATTTAATGATGACAATGAAAGTGATGGAATCTTATCAGCTATGAGTTCCCCCAAAACTACTTTGCTTTGAGATTTATAGTTATTCATATAGTCGTGTTCAAGGAAGGTCGGATTTTTTTAAACAAATACCTTTTGGTCCTTGGGACTATAGAAGTAACCACCTCTTGTTTCTGGAGCGTAGCCCACAAAAATGCACACTTCAGACCTTGAATCAAGTTTCCCTGATTTAGGTCTAAGAACATGAACATGACAGCCCCAAATGCGAAAATGGTGCAAACTAGGTTTGTTTCCATTCCACAATTCCAATGACGTTTTGCTTACGGTGTTAGATGGGACTAAATTCAAAATGTAAGTCACCATTTGAAGTGCATATCCTCATAATGAGAGAGGAAGTGAAGAGTAGCTTAACATAGACTTGACCATGTCTAACAAAGTCCTATTTCTTCTTTCAGAAACACCATTTTGCCGTGGCGTTCTTAGTGCTGTGAGTTGGGATAGAATACCATGCTCCAACAAGAAATCTTTGCATTCTAAATCCAAATATTCTCCACCTCGATCAGATCGAAGTGTCTTAAAAGTTTTACCTAGTTACTTCTCAGCCTCAGCTTTGAATTCTTGAAACTTACCAAAGGTTTTAGATTTCCTAAGCATTAAGTAAGTATGACCATATCTTGAGTAATTGTCAATAAAAATGATGAAGTACTCAGACCCACCTCCTACTTGTACATTGATTGGACCACAGACATCGTTGTATACAAGCTCCAAATGTTCTTTATCTCTATTGCCTTTCACTGAGAAAGAACGTTTGGTCATTTTTCCTTCTAGATAAGATTCACAAACCGGAAGAGTTCCAACTCTTAGTTCTCTCAAATGTCCATCTTTTGTTAATCGGTTTATCCTGTCTAGTCCTACATGACCAAGTCTAAGATGCCAAAGATATGTGTCATCCTCATTTGAAATTTTTTTGTCTTTTGTTTCCTTGTGGTTTTGCTACTTTAAATAATTCTGAGTTATTAAGCATTCGTTCATTAGGTTTGAGCATATATAGTTCGTTTGTATGTTCTACTTGACAAATTTTGAAACCATTCTTCAAAATAATAATCACATTATTTTTTAAAGTGAAATCAGTGAGAGAAAAAGAAAATATCTTTTTTATTCACTTAACTTAATAATACAAACTGAAGAGCTCCTTAAATAACTATATAATAAGCCTTTAACGTTAATATTCCTTAAACCTAGGGTTGTTACAACTAAGCCACTTTTCCAGGCAGACCTATTTTAACAACTAATAATAAGAATAATAATAATAAAAGTAATACATGTGTCATATTTAACACTCCCCCTCAAGTTGGTGCGTAGATATTTATCATGCCCAACTTGCTTAAAAAATCGTCAAACTTTTGTTGAGTCAGCCCTTTGGTGAGTACATCAGCTGTTTGTTGTTTAGTAGGCACAAACACAATACAGATTATTCCATTCTCCATCTTCTCGTTGATGAAATGTCTATCAATCTCTATGTGCTTCGTTCGATCATGATGAATGGGGTTATGAGCCATGCTTATAGCAGCTTTGTTGTCACTGTACAACTTCATTGGTAGTTGGGTCTCCATTCCTAGCTTTGCCAGTACTCTTTTTATCCACAGTAGCTCGCATGTGCCTTGTGCTAACACCCTTAGTTCAGCTTCTGCACTACTTTTAGCCACAATACTCTATTTTTTACTTCTCCAAGTTACCCCAGACCATCGAACAATAACCTGTTGTGGACCTTCTGTCTTTAGTGCAACCAGCGTCAGTGAAAATCTCAACTGTTCTATTCTCCCCATTACCAAAAAATAATCCTTTTCCAGGAGTCATCTTCAAGTATCGAAGGATTCTGTTCACTGCCAGCAGATGTTCCTCGTTGGGAGAATGCATAAACTGACTTACACGAATGACTGCAAAGGCTATATCAGGTCTAGTGTGTGAGAGATAGATTAGTCTTCCTACTAACCTTTGGTATTGTTCTTTGTCTACTGGAGCATATTCTTTATTTTGGTTGAACTTGTGATTCACTTCCACAGGTGTAGCAGCAGGCTTACTACCAAGCATTCTGGTTTCCTTTAGCAAATCTAGAGTGCATTTCCTTTGTGAGACGGAAATACCTTTACTTGTTCTAGCCACTTCCATACCCAAGAAATATCGTAGCTTGCCCAGATCTTTAACTTCAAATTCTCTTGCTAATTCTTCCTTGATCGCTTGTAACTCGTGGCTATCATTTCTAGTCAAGATGATGTCATCCACATATACTATTAGAATGGCCAACTGTCCATGTTTAGACCTTTTGAAGAACAAGGTGTGATCTGCATGCTTATAACCACATTTCTTTACTACCTTCCCAAGCCTATTGAACCAAGCTCTAGGTGATTGCTTCAACCCATAGAGTGACTTCTTTAGTTTACATACTTTTCTAGCATTTAGTTTAGTACTAAATCCTGGTGGTATAGTCATGTAAACTTCCTCTTCAAGATTCCCATTTAAGAAAGCAGTTTTAATATCTAGTTGATAGAGTGGCCAATCTAGATTTGTTGCAAGAGACAAGAGAACGCTTACTGTGTTGAGCTTTGAAACAGGAGCAAGTGTCTCCATATAATCAACACCATATGTTTGAGTAAAGCCACATGCCACTAGTCGCGCCTTAAAGCGGTCAATAGTCCCATCAGCCTGATATTTTATAGAGAACACCCATTTAGAACTTACTGTTTTGATATCCTTCGGTCATGTCACAAGCTCCCATGTACCATTCTTTGTCAATGCATCCATCTCTGCATATACTGCCTCTTTCCATTCTTTGGACCTCAGTGCTGCATAAATGGTTCTAGGAATGGTAATCTTATCCAAACCTGTTGCAAAAGCTTTGTATTGCTTCGTCAGCTTTCCATATGACATGAATTTATGTATGGGATGTTGTGTACAGCTTCGAACTCATTTTCTTTTGGCTATAGGCAGGTCCTCCATGTCTTCGTTTGTGATAGGCATAAAGCCACTATTTTCATAGATAAGAGAAGGTGTAGTAACAGAAGTACCTGATTCTTTATGTGGAATTTCTCTTGACAAATGCTCAAGCTCTCTTGGTTTAGACGATTGGTCAGCTTGCTGTGTGAGTGGCTGTACTGTGGAAAATTTATGCCTACAATTGTAGACATGTAATTCTTTGGATTTTTCTTGAGGAGCTTTTATTTTAGCATGTGAGTTATGAATATCATAAGGCAGATTTGGAGTAGGATCGGTAGGAAAAGGCAAAGGTGTTTCCCAAAAATGAGTCTCATCAAAATTCTCCTCTTGAAGAGAAGTATTTTGATAGTAAGGTTGTGTTTCAAAAAATGTGACATCGTGAGAAACATAAAAACGCCTGGTGGTAGGATTGTAGCACTTATATCATTTCTTAGTTGAGGAATAGCCCAAGAAAATGCAGCGAACAACCCTGGGATCTAATTTCCCACGTTTAGAACGTGGTATATGAACAAAGGAAACACAACCAAATATTTTGGCTGGTAATTCAGACCCTATTAGTCTAGTTTGAGGATAGGAACTGCATAAAACAGTGAGTGGATTTTTAAAATTTAACACTTTTGATGGCATCCTATTAATTAAATAAGATGCTATCAAAATGGCTTCTCCCCAAAAAAATTTAGGAACATTTGTTTGGAACATAATGGACCTAGAAACCTCTAAAAGATAACGATTCTTACGCTCAGCTATCCCATTTTGTTGGGAGGAATCAATGCAAGAACTTTGATGAATAATGCCATTTTTTGTAAGATAATCATTCAATATTTCATTAAAATACTCTATTCCATTATCAGTGCGTAGAATTTGAATATCAGTGTGGAATTGAGTTTTAATCATTGAATGAAATTTTTTGAAAGTAGATTCAACATCAGATTTTTCTTTGAGTAAATGAACCCAGCAAACCCTAGAATGATCATCTATGAAAGTAATGAACCATTTTGTTTTGGTTAGATTATTAATTTTAGATGGTCCCCACAAGTCACTATGAATATAGGCAAATGGAGTAGAGGCTGCATAGGGTCGAGATTTAAAGGGTAAACGAGTGTGTTTTGCAAGTTGACATGAATCACAATGAAAAGAGCTCAAATCTTTATTTTTAAATAGTAATGGAAATAAGTGCTTAAGGAAAGGAAAACTAGGATGGCCAAGCCTATAGTGCCACATGTGCATCTCATCTTCAAAAAAATACAGCCCCTCACATTCCTTCGCACTCCCAATCGTCTTCCCCGAAAGATCCTGAAATTCACAAAAAATAGGAGAAAATTTAGCCACATATCTTTGATCATTAGTTAATTTACTAATGGAAATGAGATTGCTACAGAGGACAAGGTTCCATCTACTATCCTTAATTTATAGTTACCTGAACAAGGAGTGTATGAATAAAAAATACTAGAGGTACCACTCATATGGTCTGAGACGCCTGAGTCGACTATCCAAGAGTTGGGATTGATATTTTTAACACTCAAAACAGTAGGGGAAATACCTGATTAAACCACAATGCAAGTTGACGGAATAGGTTGTTGAGCACCTGTTTCAGATTTTTTAGATGAGTTAAGAAGTCTTTGAAGTTGGTCAAACTGTTCTGGGGTGAAAGTCATGTTGGTTGGCTCAGTTCCAGCAGCAAAGCCACGATTTTCAGTGGGACGGGATGGCTTCCAATTGTCTAGTTTTCCATGCAATTTCCAGCAAGTTTCACGAGTATGGCCTTTCTTCTTGCAATGGTCACACCATGGTCGATCCCCACGCCGAGCACCTTTAGGATCAGCTTGATTTTCTCCACGTTGCGCAGCAAAAACGGATACCTCAGCTTCTGGTTCTTTGACAGCCCCTAGCATCACTCGTCGTCAACTTTCTTCTCTACGAACTTCAGCAAATGATTCTCGTAATGAAGGTAAAGGATCCTTACCAAGAATTCGACCTCGGACCTCATCCAAACTTTTGTGTAAACCTTGTAAAAAATAAAAAACACGTTCCTTTTCCAGCATCTTTTTAAATTTGATGGTATCTTCAGTGCAATGCCATTCATGATCATAGAATAAATCCAATTCCTGCCATAAATTACACAGAATATTATAATATTCTGTAACAATAAAATTGCCTTGTTTTTTATCACAGAGATGAGACTTTATCTAAAAAATCCGGGCTGAATTTCCAAGTTCTGAGTAGGTCTCTTTCACTGCTGTCCATAACTCAGTAGCAGAAGGTAAGAAGAGATAAGTCCGGCCAATGTCATTTTCCATTGAGTTGATCAGCCAGGCCATAACCATTGAATTTTCTGACTCCCATTGCTGATAAGTTGGATCTGATTGAGCTGGAACTGCAGTTTTTTCAGTGAGATAGCCCAGCTTTCCTTTGCCACGAAGGTAGAGTGTCACAGATTGTGACCATTGAAGGAAATTTCTGCCATTGAGTTTATGGGAGGTGATTTGAAGAGAAGAAAGATCAGCACTTAATGGTGCTGAAGCTGCTGGTTGAGTGAAGGTGGCTTATGATGAAACCTCTGAACCTCCTTCAGTTGTTTCAAAAGAAGTTTTTGCCATGATTGATTTTTTTTTCTTCAGATTATTGATTGGCACAGATTACACTCTGATACCATGAAATCAGTGAGAGAAAAAGAAAATATATTTTTTATTCACTTAACTTAATAATACAAATTGAAGAGCTCCTTAAATAACTATACAATAAGCCTTTAACGTTAATATTCCTTAAACCTAGGGTTGTTACAACTAAGCCACTTTTCTAGGCAAGCCTATTCTAACAACTAATAATAATAATAATAATAAAATTAATACACGTATCATATTTAACAAAAAGAAATATGAAAAGATTGTTCATGAAACATAGATAAAGAAGTTAAATCTCTAGAAAATCCCGGAATAAAATAAACATTGTTCAAAACAAGATAATTGTTCCAAAAATGTAAACAGACTGTTCCTTTTGTTTTAGCTGAAACGAGCGCTCCACTTCCAACTCGCATGGTCACCTCGCCATCAGTCAGCTCACCTTGATGACTCAAGATTTGCATAAAATAACAAACATGGTTAGTGGTTCCTGAATCTAAAATGCAGGATAACATATCATCTTTCCCTACACAAGCTTCAAGTACAAGTAAATCAGATTTACCTTTCTTTTTCAGCTTCGAGAGATACTTTTTACAGTTTCCCTTCCAGTGACCTTTAACTCCGCAGTGGAAACATTTTCCTTTTGGTTCTTTCTTCTTGGTGTTATTGTCATTCTTGTTCTTCTTGGCTTTTGGTGCCTTCTTGCTTTTCTTGGAATTCTTGCCCTTTCCTTTTTTCGTATCATTGCTCTTCTTCCTCTTCTTGGATTTATCATTGCTCTTCTTCCCCTTCTTGCGAGATTCTCAAGAACACAAACTCACCTACTAAAAACTCGATGTCCCTCCTCTTAAGGTTTGCGTAACTCTTTTGCTTACTTTGAGCAGCGATCATTCTCTGAAGAATCTTGTCAACTGCCTCTTGGCCTAATATCTGTTTCTCCCCGACTTCATCCCAGTGTAAGAGAGATCTACACTTACGCTCATACAACATCTCATAGGGAGCTATACCAATAGTAGACTGATAACTATTGTTATAAGAGAACTACATTAGGGGTAGATATCATCTCCAAGACTCTGAAAAGTCTGAGGCACAACATCTCAACATATCCTCCAGAATCTGGATAGTCCTCTTAGAGTGTCTATCTATCTGAGGGTGAAAAGTGGTATTGAACTTTAAACTTGTACCCATTGCTTTTTGTAATTCTTCCAAAAGTTTGAAGTAAACACTAAACCTCTATCAGAGACTATCGACTTTGGTACCACGTGAAGCCTCACAATCTCACTAACATACAACTCTACATACTTGTAACGACCCAAATTTGCTAATAAGGCTTAAGGGCCTTCATTAGTGTGCCTGGAGGGCATAATGGTAATTATGTGTGATTTTAATGAGTAAGATGCATGATTATGATTTAAAGCATGTTATATGACTACTTGAATATTTGAGATGCATGACTATGTGTATTAGTATGCATGTAGGCCCTGATTAGGTTAGAAGGGCATAATCGTAATTTTGGCCATTATGGGCATATGTGCTTTGATATATGTGATAATTGTCGAGACCACATTATTATGTGGATATATCTGTGATCTGTGACTCAAGACGATCCTAGTGAGCAAAGTAATGAGAAAGTAATGGCGGGGATTTATACCCGGCTCGGGGTGAGACTAGGGGTATAAATGGGAATTTAGTGAGTATACTGGAGTCTATCTTGACATTGAGGAATATCATTGGTGATTAATTAGGTATCGGGAGTTAAGCGGGAAATATTAGAGACACTCGAGGAGTTAGCGGGAATTGGGTAAAATGACTAGTATGCCCTTAAGTGGATTAAAGGGTTAGAAATAAAGGGGAGGGCATTAAGGTCATTTGGCTTGTAAGGGATAGATATGCTAAGGCTTTATGTTAGTGGAAATGGTAGAATGTAATAGAAGTCTGAAAAGAAAAGAAGGAAAAGAAAGGAGAAAGAAAAGGAAGGAAAAACAGAGCTGCTTTCCTTGGAGTCGGTTGGTGATCTCTTCACCATTTCTGGGCATTTTCTTGGAGTAACTTTCAGAGGGGAGTTAGGTCAACTAAGCCATAAAGTTTCTGAGCTAAGCTTGAAGAATTGGCAGAGGTTTAGCAAGAACACACCAACACTTGAGGTAAGACTTTAGAGTTCTTCAGTTTCTGGTTCTGGTTTTTTGAACTATGGTGTTTAAGTTGAATTTGATGGGAACTTTAGGGAATTCAGGACAAAGGCTGAGGAAGAGCAAGCTAAGGAGGTGTAGAGGTTATCTTGAAATCGAATTCCATTAAAAGGTATGAAGTTCTGAGCTCTAGACTTTGGTGTTTTGACTGGTTTATGTTGAGTTTTGAGTATAGGGTCAACTATGGTGAATTTTGGGATTAGGAATGCATGTGCTTGAGTTTTGGGTATTTGGTGTGCTTGGGATGAGTAGAGTATGTTCATAAGGTTGTTTTTGAGTTTGGGGAAGGTTTGGAGAAGTTTTGGTTGAGTTTGGTTCGAGGAAATCGCAGGAAGGAAAACTGGGGTGGTGTATGTCTGTGACTAGCGCTACAGCACTAGCCTTTGGGCACTGTAGTGCTAGGCCAAGCTTCCTGGGGGATTTTTCTTCTATTTGTAGTGCTGTAGCGCCCTCCTAAGAGCGTTGTAGCGCTGCCCTGTTTTCAGAAGGGGATTTTAGGGTTATTTGCAAGGGTTTTTGACCAAGGGTTTGGGGTTTGATTCCACCATCTTGTTTGGTGGAACTAGGACATCCCGAGGGCTTGGGATTGGCCCCGAGGCTAGGTTTTGGACTTGAGGATTGATGATGACTTTGGCCTATGGTTGTGTTTAGGTGAGCGTTAGGGCTCGAGGGGGATCGTGCTCAAGGAGTCGAGGGATCAAAGCTAGCGAATCGAAAGGTAAGAAAACTGCACCCGGTTATATGTTTGTGATGGGACTAAGTGCTCCCGATATTTATATCATGTTAATGATGTTATTATGCCATGGGACATGTGATAGCAACCTAAGGGTGTTGTACACAAAATTTGCGCACAGGGCGCGGCTTGGCCACTGGTAGCCGAGGACAACTTAATATTCACTGAGCTCGGTTTAAGCGGGCCAGAGTCAATGGGATAACAGAGGGAGCAGCCTGAGGGCGCTAGCCCTAGTTATCAATTGTGAACTGATATATGATATGAGATGACATGTTTAGAATGTTGAATATTTGATTATACTGAGTGATTATATGATTGAGAACTTGTGATGCGATATGAGATGTTGACTTGTCTATTGATTGCTTATGCTCTGTTGTTGTGTTTTCTTGCTGGGCCTTGGCTCATGGGTGCTACGTGGTGCAGGTAAAGGCAAGGGCAAGTTGGACCAGTCCTGAGATGGAGGGCTGCGGGGTTGAATGTACATAGCCAGCTGTTCGATCGCCATGGTCGAGGAGTGGATCAGGACAGGGATTGCCTAACTGTTTGTTTTGCCTTAACATGGCTTGTTATTGTGTCTAAACCTTATGACTTTTTGTAAACAGTCTTTAAACTTATTATCTTTGGGATCCCGTGTAAACAGATAATGTTTCTTAATGAAAATGTGGCTTTTGAGACCAAAACATTTTAACCTTAGTTCCTCTATAGTTTCAGTAACACGCTTTTAATTAAATGACTTGATTAGCAAATCTAGCACTTTATAAACACACAGTGTAACGGTCTTGGCTATCCAGGGCGTTACAATACTGGTATGCTAAAAAAGTCATCTTAACTGGTAAAAAATGAACAGACTTGGTGAGTTTATCCACTATTATCCATGTAGAGTCATGTTGTTTTGTTGTTCTAGGTAACCTTACCACAAAGTCCATTGCTATGTCATCCTACTTTCATTATGGAATGTAAAGTGGTTGTAGTAACCCTGCTAGCCTCTGGTGCTCTGCCTTCACTTTCTAACAAGTTAGGCATTCAGTAACAAACTTAGCGATATCTTTCTTCATCCCCGACCACCAATATAAAGCCTTCAAGTCTTGGTAAATCTTTGTGGATCCTAGATGTAAGGAATAGGGTACCGTGTGTGTCTATTTCATAATACACGTCTTAAGCTCATCACTAGGCACACAGATTCTATCCTTGTATCGCAATAGTCCACCCTTGGACATGGAGAAGTCACTGTCACCTTTCTCCTATACCAAGGCCTCTTGCTTCACTAGGGCCTCGTCCACTATCAGTCCTTCCCTAATCTGATCTAGTGAGGTGGACTGTAGGGTGAGGTTCGCTAGGCTTCCTATCACCAGTTCTATTCCAACACTTATAATCTCTCTTTGTAATGGCGCTTCTATAGTACTCAGTGCCGAGACACTTCCATGTCCCCGCCTACTCAATGCGTCAGCCACTACATTGGCCTTGCCTGGGTGGTATAAAATTTTGCAATCATAGTCTTTTACTAGTTCTAACCACCTTCGTTGCCTCATATTTAACTCCTTTTGAATGAAGAAGTATTTGAGACTCTTGTGATTGGTGTAAATCTCGCACTTATCTCCATAAAGGTGGTGTCTCCATATTCTTAGTGCGAACACTACTGCTGCCAGCTCCAAGTCATGATTTTGATACCTCTGATCATAGTCCTTGAGCTATCTTGATGAGTAGACCACTACTTTACCATTCTGCATCAGTATGCTTCCCAATCCATTCTTGGATGCATCACAATACACCACGAATTTTCCCTCTTCAGTCAGGACACATAAGATGGGTGCAGAGATTAATTTGTCCTTCATGATCTGGAAACTCTCTTAACATTTCTCAGTACAAGTGAACTTCTGGTGCTTGCGAGTCAGGTTTTTCAAGGGTGTTGCGATCTTGGAAAAGCCCTCGACGAACTTCCGGTAGTATTCCGCTAGTCCTAAGAAACTTCGGACCTCATATGCATTCTTGGGCTGCGACCAATCTCTTATAGCCTCAATCTTAGCTGGGTCCACTGCTATTCTATTCTTGGACACTATATGTTTACGGAAAGTTACTTGTTCCAACCAAAATTCACATTTGGAAAACTTAGGGTAAATCTGATGCTCTTGGAGCTTGTTGAGCGTTAGTCTCAAATGCTCCTCATGTTCTTCTTTAGTCTTAGGGTAGATTATGATATCATCTATGAACACCACTACGAACTTGTCCAAGAAATCCTTCAACACTCTATTCATCATATCCATAAATCTTGTTGGGTCATTGGTGAGTCCAAACAATATCACTAAAAAATCGTAGTGTACATAATGAGTTTTGAAAGTAGTCTTAGAAACATCCTCCTCCGTAACTTTCAATTGATGGTACTTGGATCACAGATCAATCTTGGAGAATACTACTGCCCCTTGCAGTTGATCACAAAGGTCATCTATCCTAGGCAATGGATACTTGTTCTTGATTGTGACCTTGTTGAGTTATCGGTAATTGATGCACATTCTCATACTTCCATCCTTCTTCTTTACAAACAACATCAGTGCCCCCATGGTGAATGACTTGATCGAATGATACCCTTGTCCAATAACTCCTGTAGGTAGTCCTAGTGAGTCTTCGGGAAACCCTTCTGGAAACTCACAGACTATGTAGAAATTTTCTATTTAGAGTTGTGTCTCTCTTGACTTGTCCACAACATTGGCTAAATATGCTTGACACCCATTGTTCATCATGTTTCTAGCCTTGAGAGCCGAGATAGTGGGTGTCTAAAATCCTGAGAATTCTCCCCTGAATGTAAATTGTTCACCTTTGGCTGGTCTGAACATCATAGTCTTTCTTCTGCAATCGATAGTTGCTCCGTACTTGGTTAACCAATCCATACCAAGTATCATACCATAGTCTGTAATATCGAGCTCTATCAGGTCGCCTGGACACTCCCTGCCCTCAATCACAACTAGAACTGATTGTAACTATCTAGAAGACAACATAACTTCGCCCAACGGTAAAGCAGTAATAAAACCATTCCTAAAGTCCTTATAAGGAACACCCAGTCTATCAATTATTCTCACAGCAACAAAATAATGAGTTGCCTTAGAATCTATAAGAACTTTATAACATAGACCAGAAATAGAAATTTGACTTGTAAACAACCGTGATGCTATTTGTCGCTTCTCCCTGGGTCAAAGCAAAATCTCAGGCTGGTACATGATTTTCATTGCCTCTTTGTCCTACCCCTACCCTCATATGTGGTCATTCTCTCTTTATATGACCCTCCCAACCACACTTGTAGCATTTACCCGTGTTTGCCCTACACTCACCTTGGTGCTAATGGTTACACTTCTAACAAGGTGGGAACTTGACTTTGCGGTTCTGCTAGTTAGTGTTGTCGTTGTAAAAGCTAACAAATAAGGAAACAAAAAAAACAATCACAACTTACGACATGGTGAGATAAGACTTTTCCGAGTATTCAGTATATATGCTGAGGGATTCCTTGAAGCAAAGGATTTGAACGACCGTCTCTAATACAATTTATAACACCCCTAATTGTCTAGCCTTATTAAAATACTAATTTTAATAACCACTAAAAAGATTACATATTTGACTAAAAAATACAGTGGGTCTTTATTGAAAATAAATGCAGAGTTCGGATCTAATATTTAAAAAAAAGAAGAAGAGAATTTAATGCAGTCTTAAATAAAGAACGATACATCCCACTGATGAATTAACATAAGAAAAGACTCTAAGGCACTATGGCGTTTCAGATCGTTTCCTCGTTCACTGGCTTCCCGCAGCATACATACATACTTTATGGAATCTAACTCAGCTCACCATGCATGCCAAATAAGTGTACCTAGTGTCTACCTACAAGGGGGGAAGTAAGGGAGGTGAGCTAAAATCCCAGTAAGGAAGTACAAACAAGAAAGGAAAACACAACATTAAAACATAAGCGACATATCTCATAAATTCTTAACATATTTTCTTGTAGCAATCATTATCAACATAAGTCATTGTTAGGAACAATTCCTAGTGCGCAGCGAAAATTGTGGTAATTATATACAACAAAAAATTTCAAATAAACAATCTTTATATGAGGATCCTTTAATATGCAATATGTTAATCAATGTATAATATGAATATGAAAAATAATACGAAATGATTTACCTCTTGTAGCCTATCAAGAATCCTTGAATCTTTTCATATATGTTTCGATCTTCCTATCCTTACTAGAGTACTCACACCTAGATCTTCCAAGACATTCTCTACACCTCAAGATGTGAGTGGACACATAGAGAACAAGGATCAATTTTGTGAATCAAAAGTATTCTTAATACATGAAACTTTTGATTATAGACTAGAGAGAAAAAGTTTTTGCTTTGTGAAAAAGATAATAGTTTTTCTTCTCTGTAAAACTTTTTTTTTAAGACTTGTTCTTTCTATTTTCTATCATATAGAACATATAGGCATTATTACCATAATAATAATAATAATAATAAAGAAAATCAATCATATTTTATAATAATAATAATGATAATAGACAAAAATCTAACATTCCATTTTAAAACCCCTTTTAAAATGTTTAATTAATTAATTAAAAATAAAAATAAAAAGCCAATATCTGATAACATCAGATTTGCCATACGCATAGAGCAGTCCAAGCCTTATGCGTGTGGCCTATCCCTGAAAAATGGGGTTTTAATTTTTCATGTGTTTTTATTTTAATTAATTAATAATTAGATATCCAAATAATGTATCATCTTTTTAAGGAAAAGATAACAACTTAAATTTCAAAATTCAAAATTTGAATTTCCATTATCATCTTATTATTAATTAAATAAATATAATAATCAAAACCAATTTTGACTATCTATATTTATTTATTCACACTTAAATAAAATAATTGATTAAAATCAATTTATTTTATTTCTACACAATTTCGAAATTGCACAAATGCAATAATAAATTTTGCAACCTCAATTATCACATAATTGCACATTTATCCCAAAGAATAAATATTCTCTCAAATAGTTCATTCATAGTTGAACCCTTTTATCAACTCTTACCTTGATTAGTGTTGATAGAGCCGCCTCAAGGACCTATGGACCAATAATTCCAAGCTCCAATAAATAAAAGATTATTAACCAAAACTCTTTTATTCAATAATCATATTTATTAATCTCATGATTATTCCACTAAAAATATGAGACTGAACTCTTGACAATTAAAGACATATATTTACTTACTAACTTTATTGTAACCATAAAGTGTCCATTGATATAACAATTACATACAAATTAATCCTCTATTGATGATTCATAATAAAATGGGAATAAAATTATTGTTTTACCCTTTAATTATATCTTGATTTGTAGTGTACCATTGACTTTACTAGTGGAGGTTAATTCATAATCTGATTATGAATTTAACGTCAATAACATTTTTAGTTCCAAAAGTCAATCCAATAGGGAATCATCATTCAATCTATAAGAAGGTATAGATTCCATATCTGTTAAGCTATGTCCCCAGCCATATACATCATTGAGTCCCCAAAACAATAGTTCTTAGCCTGATCATTCTAACAAACTGTAACGCATGAATCAAAGGATCAAGTGACATATATAGGAGTTCATAGTAACTTCAGGATTAAGATCAGTTTGTATGTGATAATCAGTTGATGTGTTTTATAATACTACAAATTTGTATTTAAACAAGTATTATTAAATCACATCTGGTCCAATTCTACATACTTTTAGCATGCAAAGTACATACACTAAAGTGCCCTACTACACTAGTAACCTGGATCTAGGTCACGTGTATTCATAATACTAGTGGAACATACTAGCAGTAATTAATCTAAAGATTCTATTTTACTGTGAACTATTTAAGTTCAGTTTCTCAATCTCGATCCTCTCATACCAATATGAGATTGAGACTGCATAGATGAACTTGAGAATTTTCTGCTATTTACTTAATATTATTAGCAATAATGTAATATATAAGCTACATATATACAATAATTCAATTCATTTATTTATTTCATTAAAATCATTGTCCACTACAATTGCTTTAAGGGGAAAATTCTCAACAGTCATATGAAACATAACCATAATAACATAAATGATAATCATACAACATAAGATCATAATCATAAACTTAAGCATAATGACACAACATATGATCATGGCTCCCTTATTGTCCAGGTCACATCATGTGGAAACATAGTCATAACAACATAAATCATAATCATAAATATAAGCATAATCATACAACATAAATATATGTATATATACAACATCATCAAATATATATATAGAAAAGTCATACATGCATCATTGTATATATATATATATTCACACAATCATACACATTCATTTACAAACCACATGTATCAAATCACATACTTGTATACATAATACACATATATATAAATATAAGGGTTTTTTTTCAAAAATATACTATTTTTTTTGTGTTTTTTTACGGTCCCTGATTTTTTTTTCAAAATTACTATATTAAGTTTTCGGAAAATACGTTTTTAAAGTTTTATATTTATAAAAATACGGTGTCAATGAAAACAACTAAAAAACAACAATAAAACAAAAACTAAACAATAATCCTGTTTTTTTTTTTTAAATTAAAATATATCTGCAAACAACTAAAAAACAACACAACAATTATAAATAAAGTTAAACAATTAAAAACCAACATGAAAACAACTATATATAAAATCTAAATAGCACAAAAACAATAATAAGACAACAAATAATATTAACTCAATGCATACTGCACGCATTTAAAAACAACAAATTTAATGAAGAACAATTAGAAGTCAACCCATTACATACTAACATGTTTTTTTTATATAAAAAAATCAAAGTATATCTGAAACAACTAGACTACAATTAGACATCAACACAACAACAGAACAACTATATATAAACTTAAAACAATTATATATAAATCTAAACAATACAAAAACAAAATAGTATTAAACAACTATACATAAACCTATACAATAAAGTGTTGAAAAAACAACTTAAAACCATCTAGACATCAACCTCACAACAATACAATCAATGCATTGCATCAACCCAACATAATCTAAAATACAACACCAAAATAACATCTTTTTGTTTATTATATCTCTAGATATATAGAGCGAACTTTTCTCTAGCACTTTTTCTTTTAGTGTAGATTTTTATGAGAATTGTCAACACTCTACTGCCTTGCTGATCCATTGTTGCCTTGGAACTGTTCTTCATCATCTTCACTAATTTAATTCTATTCGTTTAATTCTCAGTATATTCAAAAGATTTATTATATAAAAAATTATATATTTTAAAATATATATATGTATTTCGTAAATAGTATGAGTAGTCAAATATATATATATATATAAATAACATATATTATATACATTATCAACAATCATTAATTGGTGTGCACATACCTATCCAAATAAAATGGAAAAGATGTAGAGCGTGTCAATGTAAATACAGTGTAATATTAATTTCTACTGAAAACGTGTAAGAAGCTAGAGGCATGCACCCACAATATGGGTCCTCTTTGGAATGAATCACTAAAACTCCACACTCAGATTTGCAAAGCCACAGCTCATATAAAAATCTTCTCTTTTTATTTTATTTTCAATCATTTGCTAAAGAGTTTGTCTCGATTTCAGTATTTTAACTTGTTTTTGTTTTTCATTTTTTTCCCTTTTTTCATGCCAAAATCGCTGAAACTTTCCTGAGAAAGCAAAGCTTCAGGGCACACATGTCTTCAATCGCTGAAACTTTTTTGGTAACCAGTAAGAAAATGCAGCAAAAGAATAAAATATGGTTTTAGCTAATAGTTTGGATCATAGTGCTTTTGTAGCACACATGCAACAGTCTTGATGGGACTATGGATGAAGAGCAATTTGTGAAGCAAGTCACTTCTTCACGACCACCCAAGGGAAGAGATGGTGCCGGTGGGATCGATGGTTCGGAGCAAACCCACTGGAAAACGTCTTAGTATTCTTCACGGCGAGGGACCAGCTGCTTCTTCGACTACCCGAATTTTTATCATTTGTACTTTGTGACATGATACCAGCCACACTTTCGATACTTTTGATACTGAAAAAATGAAATAAAATTGTTTGAATAGTTTAAATGTAAAAATGATAAAATTCCCGCTCCACTGTATAAATGAAATATTTTTTACTTTTACGGTGAACAAAGTAAATTTTCCTAAATATAATCACACCATACATAACTATACACAAAACCCTATCATGTTTCTAGTACCCTAAAAGAAAAGAAGAAACATAATCACTTTAGTACATAGAGAATAACATCAAATAAATGAATACCAACCCCTTTGATGCTAGATGATTTTCCTAAGATAGACTAAAGAGATGCTTCACTCGATTACCACCACCGCTCATCCTAACCATTTCGAAAACACTCTTTAGAATCTATAGAGTGGAAGAAGGGGGAAAATGGATCAACGTATAGGCATACTTACCGATATACACTTTTATGTTCTTCTTGTTTTCTTGATGGTGTTTTTTTTTTTAAATCTCAATCTTTCTCTTTCTCCTTATATGGAGGGAAATAGAGATAGAAAAGTCCAACTTTATGCCCTGGCAAGAGTAGAATCACAAGAAGAAATTGAAGACAACCTTAATGATTTTTCTTATGAACAGAATATAAGAATGAGAAAAGGGTATACTATCTATTTCTATAACAAATCCTACACAAGATCCCTCAGTAATAATTAAGAAAAGGAAAAAATTGATTTTCTTTTGATTTATCATAGCAAATGACAACTAAAGATGAATGAAAGAATTAATAACAAATTGGAAACATCTAAAGTTGCTATTTCCCTTAGTGGACTCACTCATCACACTATATGGTTCGGCTAGCACCAATATAGAAAGTAATCAATTCATTTATTTCCTAAAGCTCAAAATAATTAAATAAATAAAAAAAACTTGTCAAAATGAGATATAGCTATGACTTTCATAGTCTCACCTTCTCATCCGTAGCACAATATCACCCCATTAATTATTCAAAGAAAAAGAAGTAAATCCCATTGTGTCACTCAATAAAATAAAAAAAAAAACAAATTAAATACAAGATATCACAAGCTTATTTTCAATTCAAACAACTGAAATAGAAACAATAATGCTCATCTTTTCACCCTTTGGTCGATTCCCATAAGCACGCACAAACATAGGAGATTCGATCCTATCATAAATTTAGAAGATCATCCACTCCAATATTCCTAATTTGTCACACTTAAATCATTAGTCCAAGAAAATATTAAACAAACAAACTCATCAAATTCAATTGTATAAACAACATTACAAATTGATAAATAAACTAACAATTAAACAATTAATAATAATAAAAATATATTCTAGGTCGCTACAGTCGTAGGTCGATCAACACTATATGACGACAATGATAGGGGCTTTGATGGTGTCCTTCGCAATCAAGTTGATTCATATTAGTGATCAAGCATGGAACTGATAATTTTGTAAAATAGACAAAGGAGATTTGAGAGAGAATCAAAAGGGAGGCTAGGTTTTCATTATGTCGAAAGAGATGAAAATAAGAGTACAAGAGCAACAAAATATATAGCCAAAATAATGAGAGGCTAAAATACTAAACTACACTTACATATTAATAAAACTTATATTATTAACATCCCCCTCAAACTCACGATGCATTTGCGGGAAGCATTGAGAGTTTGCTAACTAAGAAACAAAAATGAGAAATAGTATGAGCCTTCGTAAACAAGTCAGCAATCTGCACAGCGGAAGTGACAAATGGTAAAGTGATGGTCCCATTTTGATAGTGGTGACGAGTAAGATGACAATCTATCTCAATATGTTTCCTACGCTCATGAAAAACGGAGTTGCAAGTAATCTGAATAGCACTAACATTGTCACAATGCATCGGAGTGGGATCTGAGAGAATAACACCCATATCAGCAAGTAACCAACGCAACCAAACAATTTCAGTGGTAGTGGAGGCCATGGCACGATATTCTGCTTCTGTAGACGATCGAGAGACAACAATCTGTTTTTTACTCTTCCAAGAAATAAGAGAATCTCCAAAAAATATACAAAAACCAGTGGTATATTTGCGATAAGTACAATCACCACCCCAATCTGCATCTGAGTAGGCACGTAACTCTAAAGTAGACGTAGATGGAAAAAGCAGACTCTAAAATTGAGTTCCCAGAAGATATCGAAGAATACGAAGCACAGCTGCCCAAAGAACGGTAGTGGAAGATGCAACAAACTGACTGACAATGTGAACTGCATAAGCGATGTCTGGCCTGGTGATAGTAAGGTACACTAAGCTACCAACCAGAGTGCGATATAGAGAGGGATCTGACAAGGCAACACCATCAGATGAAGAATACCTGGAATTAAGCTCAAGAGGGGTATCAATAGTGCGAGCATCAGAGAGACGAGCCTGATCGAGAATATCAGCAATGTACTTAGATTGAGAAAGAAGATAGCCACGAGGAGAGTAAGCTACTTCTATCCCTAAAAAGTACCATAGGGAACCCAAATCTTTCATCTCAAATTCACGAGTCAAGTGCATTTTCAACTCCGTTATCTCATTCGCATCATCACCGGTGATAATCATATCATCAACATATAAAGAGAGTAAAGTTCAGCCAGAAGAAGTCCACCTAACAAAGAGAGTCGAATCATGTGCACTAGGGTGGAAGCCGAGAGAAGTAATCATGATGGAGAATTTTTCAAACCAAGCTCGGGGAGCTTGTTTAAGCCCATAAAGAGCCTTCTTCAATCTGTAAACTTCTCCTGAATTATGAGGAACATCTGGTGGAGGAACCATGTAAACTTCTTCTTGAAGAGTCCTGTTCAATAAGGAGTTTTTAACGTCCATTTGAGAAATGGACCACTGTCGAGCAGACGCAACAGCAATGATAGTATGAATAGTGGTATGTTTGGAAACTGGAACGAAAGTTTCCTCATAATCCATCCCATACTCCTGAGCAAAGCCTTTAGCAACCAAACCAGCTTTGTACCGCTCTACTGACCCATCAGACTTAGTCTTGATCTTGTAAACCTAACGGGAACCAATAGCACGCTTCCCCATAGGAAGAGGAACAATATCCCAAGTACCTGTCTTGTACAATGCAGAGAGTTCTTCAGCCATTGCCTACTGCCAAAGAGGGTCAAGAATAGCCTCTTTATAGGAAGAGGGCTCAGAGAGTTGGTGAATAGAAGCCAAAAAAGAAGAGAAAGAATCAGAATAAGTGGAGTAGACAAAATCAGGTAACTTTGTGGACTTACGAATTATTTGAGGGTAGTGAGGAGGAGGAGCAGGATCCACAATCTCATAAGCATCTTGGGCAGTAGTAGGGATATAAGGGACTTCGACAGGCTGAGAACCGACATCTGCAGAGTTAAGAGTATCAACAATACAAGAATCAAATGGATCAATACGAGTGAGATCAGATTTGTGTAGATTGGGGGTGTCCGATGGAATAGAGTAGAAAGGTATATGCTCAAGAAACACAACATGACGAGAAACATAGAGTTTTTGACTAACAGGATCATAACATCGATATCCTTTTTGACCTTCGCCATAACCAAGAAATACACAAAGAGCGGAATGAGAAGTAAGCTTACTACGTTCAACATGAGGATGGAGAACAAAACATGTGGAACCAAAGACTCTCAATGAAGAATAATCATGAGCGTGACCATAAAGTTTTTCAAAGGGAGACAGACCTGAAGTGACAGATGACGGAATTCTATTGATTGAATGAACTGCAGTCAGAATGGCTTCCCCCCAGAACTCACTAGGAACATAAGCAGACAATAAGAGAGAATGAGCAGTTTCAACAATGTGTCTGTGTTTTCTTTCGGCAACCCCATTTTGCTCTGGTGTATTGGTACAAGAGGTTTGATGTAAGGTACCATCTAAAACAAGCAATTCAGAGAAACGATTGGAGGTATATTCACCACCCAGATCACATCGAAAACATTTGATAACAGCATTATGTTGAGTTTTAACAAAAGCACGAAACATATGATAAATCGCAAGGAAATCAGAACGATGTTTCATAAGATAGACCCAACAAAAACGAGTATAATCATCAATAAAAGAGACATAGTAACGTGATCCACCTTTTGTTAGAATGGGTGATGGCCCCCACACATCAGAGTGAATCAAATCAAAAGGTGCAAGAGAAACAGAAACACTCTTATAAAAAGGTAAAGTAGAAAATTTTGCCAATTTGCAACCACAACAATCTGAAATATCATGGGTTTGTAACTTTCCTAATGCTCCTGTGGAAGCTAAGTACTTTAAACGTGAACCAGATACATGTCCAAGACGAGAATGCCATAAATAAAAACTAGAGGAAGACAAACTTAAACGAAATGAAGACAAATCGACACTAGAAGCTGCAACATCAGGAACTCTCAGCTCATCTAAAATGTAAAGTCCCCCTGCCTACGGCCTGTCCCAATCAGCTTCTTGGAATGAGGATCCTGCACATAACAACAAGAATTAGAGAAAATAACTGAGAAACCATAGTCACATAATTGACCAACAGAGACAAGATTCAAAGTAAGATTTGGAATATGATATACATCAGAGAATGACATTTTTTGTGTGCAAATCGAGCCAATTCCTTCTAATGGCATGGGAGTGCCATCAACGGTCATGACAGATACAGAGGGTGCTGATTTAATGGACAAGAAGGAATTCGAATTAGGTGACATATGATGTGAAGCTCCAGAATTAAGGACCCATATAGAGGAAGATATACCTGGTGTACTACTAGAAGGCAAACCTATGTGTGAGGAGGCTGACATGGCATGTGGCTGCGAGGCAATGAACTTCTGAAACTGATCTGTGAGTGTAGCAATCGAGGTACTAAGAGTGCTTCTAGAATCTGTAGGTGGAACAATAGCTGCCATGTTCGAAGACATAGAGTGAAGAGGTCGATGAGGTTGGTTGCCAGATTTCCAATGAACTGATTCGGTGATCGCGCCCTGTTCAACAGTTTGGGACAATGAGCCTTCCAGTGTCCCTTTTGCTTGCAAAAACTAAATTCGTCGTAGCCAACCTTGGCTTGAGTCTTGTGTTCATTGTTGGAGGCTGGCTGATGAGGAACTGTAAAGACAGAGGGATTCGGAGAAGGAAGAATCCTCTTTTCCACCCCCCCCCTTTATCAACACGAGACTTTAAGCGAATCTCTTCTGCTAACAACTCATTAACCACTGAATCAACTGACAGAAGAGGACTGCGATGCAGGATTGTTATGCAGGATTGTTCCACGAAGACCTTCAAACTCATCTCAAAGAGCCATCAAAAACGGAACCAGACGTTGTGCGTCTCTTCGAGCAATGTAAGGGGCAAATGCCCGTAACTCCGCTGATTCAATCAAAGCAAGCTGATCCCACATATTAGACATAGCAGAATAAAATTCCTGAACGTTCATGCTATTCTGTTGAAGGGCCTGAATGTCAATCTCCAACTGATACTGCTTTGCAAAATTAGACTGTGTATACAGCCTTTCCAAGTGCTCCCAAACTTCCTTCGCCATCTCATATTTCGCCAATTGGATACCGATTGATTGTTGAACCGAGTTGTTGATCCAAGTGATGATTTTTGAATTGTTGGCATCCCAAAGATCCAACTGTTCTGCAAAGCTCTCATCCTTATTGTCCTTCGGTTTCGTGGAAGTTCCAAAAACATAACCCCACATACGTTTCCCTTTCAGAAATTTTTTCATAACATAATGCCAATACGAATAATTCTACCCATTCAATTGCACATTGATGGACTGAAGTGAATCATCTTTTCCGCCAACCATGACGAACAATCGAAATCCAAATAGACAGAACAAAGTACGAAATCCCCAAGATTGGTGCAAAAACCTCAAAATCAAAGCCAAAGACAGAGCCAAATTCCTAAAAAAAAAATCGTAGTGCAACCAAATCGAGGGTACTCAAGAACATTGCTCTGATACCATGATAATTTTGCAAAATAGACAAAGGAGATTTTAAGAGAGAATCAAAAGGGAGGCTAGGTTTTCATTATGTCGAAAGAGATGAAAATAAGAGTACAAGAGCAACAAAATATATAGCCAAAATAATGAGAGGCTAAAAGACTAAACTACCCTTACATATTAATAAAACTTATATTATTAACAAGAACAATGTTTCATAACTATGCAACAATCTGGAGACATAAAAAAAATTATTTGTGTGTCATGTTCGGAGGAGATAAAATTGTATGTCCATAGTTTTAGTTTTGTTTTCTTTTCAATTTTGATAAAAGATGCCTTCCTTCCATGGTAAAGGCATGCAAGAAATTAATTAGAATAGGGACAACAACCCAATTGAGAAAAAACAATGACAGAGAAGCAAATCACCTAATTACTGCAAACAAAACTAAAAGAAAGCAACAATTTTCTATTCTCAAGTGCATCTATTACTAATGTATTGTTGATCATTGGTATTTCAATAGCTGTGGGACCAAAATCACTAAGTGTAGTTTGATATATATTGGTAAGAACATAAGTTTAGAATATAGATGGTAATATTAACAACTAAAAATGGAAAACTACTAGCTAAACTATGCCGGCGAAGGAAAGAATATAGAAAAAATAAAGGACACAACTAAAGCTATGCAAAGTGTTAAGTTAGTTTTTGTAGTGATTTAGAGTGTGTTTTAGGGAGTCTTCAAGTCTTTTAAGTCATGTTTGGTACAATATTACACTTGCTTTTGCTAATGACTTTAGGATTGTGCGTGAACAAAGGGAATGGAGTGGATTATGGAAAAATTGTGCAATTTTGAGTGCAAACTGCCCATGCTAAATAAAATGCGGTTAAGAGATCTTTAAGGGAGCAATTTTGACGATTGGCTAGGTTCTCGGGCTAGAAAATGTGAGTTTGGCGAAGTTTGATTTTGAGTCGTGACACTCATCCTTAAGAGCCGCATCGCCATGGTAAACAGAGAGGGGAAATTTCTTGGAAGCATTGAAGACATGGCCTTGTAATTTGAGCTGCGGAGCTAAAAGAAGCTATTTTAAGTCGCAACGCTAAAAAAGTTATTTTGAGCAGCGACACTTGGAAATGGCAAAAAGATCCCAATTTACCCATTCGAAGTAGAGCCACAGAGCTTACTTCTTGAGACGCGGCGCTCTATTCTGTGGACGTAAAGAAAGTGCATTTTAGCTAGGGCAATAGCTAGATTTTGCGCAGAACATTTTGGGACACTACACTAACAACGTGTATTATGACTTTGGAGACTCTTGAACCCTAAACTACTCAAAACAACACCTTGTGGAGGCTAAAGATTGAAGAATCAAGATTCAACCATTCTTTTCTTCTTTTATTCTTCTTAATTTCTACAATATTGATGTTTAAACTTAATTATATGGATTTCTTTATGTGTAGCATGAACTAATTTTTCTATTAGGGTGTTAATGGATTCTTCTTGAAACTCTATGATAATGCAATTTTTATGAATTTCCTTTCAATATTGTGATTTATTCAATTCTTGTTTAATGCTTGTGATTGATTGGCCTCCAATTACATGATTTATATGATTTTAACCTAAAATATGATAAGGTTTAATTATGCTATAGTTGAATAATCACAAATTTCGATATTGGACAAGAGTACCAGTATGGTTTGTGTAGCTTATGGATTATTTTGCTTAATGTCTTCCATATGTTTAATTTACCACAGAGATGTAGGAAGTTTACATAGAGTAGAGAGTTATATGTCCTAATAGGAATATAATTTGCAATTGTTAATCCACTATCACAATAGAGATAGGAATTCTGAAAATTGTGTTAGAGAAGTATAGAGTGGAAAGTTGATGAAATTAATTGCCCTATATTTAATCCATTGAGTTATTCTTTAAATATGTTCTTGAGTTTTTCTGGTTTCTTGAAGTTAATTGCATTTTAATTTAGTTAATTACTTTCTACAACTATATTTTCATTAGACCAATTAGAAATAATAGCTAATTTTTGGTACTTAATAGTTCTTGTGGGTTCGATACTCTATTTTCACTATATTACTTATTCAATGATACGTATACTTGTGTATTTGATTTTAAGCAACAAGTTTTTGGCGTCGTTTCTAGGGGCTATATTATTAATATCAATATAGTTAACTGTTATTCTAAATTGGTTTTTCTTCTATAATTTTTCTAACTCGGTGAGTTGCTCAATTTTATTATATCAAGAACATTTTTAGTTTATGCGATGCCAAGGTGTTTCCGTGCTAGTGCCTGTTGATTATGAATTGAGAAGAATTGTAAGGAGACCCGTAAGAAGAAAGGTTGGAAGAAAATAATACTATGGCTTTGAATCTGGGAAACAGGGGAATGATGCAATTGAGAAAAGAAGTTTGAGGGACTATGTTCTCCTTACTGTCTTAGGAGTGAAATTTTGCATTAGAACTCTAGTTGTTGCCGCTAACAACTTTGAAATTAAGCTGACAATCATGACGATGGTGCATAATTATGTTCAGTTTAGGGGTTTGCCTACAGAAAATCCTAATCGGCATATCACTAATTTCTGGAATTGTGTGACACCTTCAAGATGAATGGGGTGACAGATGATGCATTCAGACTCCGATTGTTTCCATTTTCCCTAAGAGATCGAGCCAAGAGTTGGTTAATTTCACTTCAAGCCAACTCGATCACTACATGGGAGGAGCTACCTCAAAAGTTCCTTTCAAAGTTTTTCCCTCCAGCAAAGGCTGTAAAGTTGAGAGGTGAAGTTAATAATTTTAATCAGAATGATAGGGAGTCTTTGTATGATGCTTGGGAGCGCTTTAATGAGTTATTAAGGAAGTGTCCCTACCATGGAATTGAGAAGTGGATGCTGGTACACAACTTTTATAATGGTTTGTGTGATACTACTCTCACAATCATAATTGCAGCAGCAGGGGGTGCTTTCATGAGCAAGAGTTCCAATGAAGCTAATGAACTACTGGAGGAAATGGCCATGAACAATTACCAATGGCCTACTGAGCGAGAGAACACAAAGAAGGTAGTTGGGGTACTTGAATTAGATGCCATCTTAATGCTTACAACTCAAGTGACGTCCTTGATAAAGCAGTTACAACAGAATAATATTTCAGCTCAGGCCATGCAACTACAGAATGTATGTGAAATGTGTGGGAGTGTCCATCCACTTAATCAGTGCCTTGCATTGGATATGAATAACATGCCTATGGAACAAGTTCAACCCATAGGAAATTTTCCAAGACCACCCAACAACCCTTACTCAATGTCCTTCAACCATGGGTGGCGGAGTAACCCTAACTTCTCTTGGAAAAATAATCAAGGAGTTCAGTAGCCTTTCCAACAGAACCAACAACCATTTCAGCAGCCTCCTCTGGGATTTTATTAGTCAAAGGCTAGAACATCACAACAACAACTTGTAATCAAGCAAAGTGAAGCTCAGTCTGACGTTTCGCATCAATTCATGACTGAAACAAGTGCATCTATTATTAATTTGGAGACTCAGATTGGTCAGCTTGCTAGTTTAATGACAAACCAGGCTCAAAGGGAACTACCTAGTTCAAATGGAGTGAATCCTAAATAACAATGTCAAGCTATTACCTTGAGAAGTGGGACACAATATTCGGGCCCAAGAGTAGAGTAGTCAGTTGAGAAGACTCAAGATCAGCAGGCACTGAGCACAGTGGAAAAGAAGACCTATGAAGAAAAGGTTACTAAAGATCTACCAGAAAGAGCAGTGGCACCTCCAGTAAGCATCGAGAATCATATCAAAGTTTCTTTCACACAGAGGCTTCGAAAAAGTAAACTTGATAAGAAATTCTCGAAATTTTTGGACGTCTTTCGAAAGCTATACATCAATATCCCATTTGTCGAAGGAGATCATATTGAAGAAAATGAAGTTGGAGGAATACAAGACAATTGCACTTACTGCGGAGTGCAATGCAATATTGCAAAAGAAATTATTGCTAAAGCTTAAAAATCCTAGTAGTTTCACTTGCTCTATAGGGGGCTCAGTGGTGACAAAGGCTTTATGTGATTTAGGGGCTAGTGTGAATCTAATGCCTCTATTGATCTTCCGCAAGTTTAAATTAGGAGAATCTCGCCCTACTATTGTGTCCCTTCAAATGGCAGATTGTTCATGTTAGGAACGAGTTTCCTAATACGCAGCGGAATGGTGGTGTGGTTGGCCCAGTGTACAACAAAAATTTTGTAACATATTTAAACTACCTTTAAATATGCGGATCCATTAATATACATACATTAATCATAAACAAGATAAGGATAGAATTCATACCTCTTGAAGCCTATCAAGTATCCTTGTTATCTTTTCGTATTTAGAACGATCTTCCTATCCAAGCCGCTCCCACGTACTCACACAAAGATCTTCCAAAGCGTTCTCTACACCTCAAGAAATGTGTGGGCACTTAGAGAATGAAGGATAGTTTATTTGTGATTCTACTTGATGTACTAAACTCATGAGATCAAGAGAATAGGCCTGAGAATTGGTTCTTTATTTTCAGGGAGAGAAAATTATCGTTCTATTTTTCACAGAGCGAATGTTCAGAGTTGTCTCACTCACTTATCTGAATAATTTTCTAATTAGTCATACTTAAAAGAAAATATTCAAATTTTTAAAAAATAAATCTATAACCATTTTACAATTTACTTTTTTAATTAATTAATTATACTATTAATGAAAAAAATCCAAAAACCAATTTTTGAATTATCCATTAATTAAATAAATAAAAATGAAAAACCCATCCCTGAAAAATGCCCTACACGCCACACACAGTCCATGGACTGTGTGTGTACATGTAGACTCCCTAATTTTAGGGATGTTGTTTTTTCAATTTTTATTTAATTATTTATTCAAACTGTTTTGTCAGATAAGATCTAACAATCTCATAACTAATTCAAATTTGAATTCAAATTGATTATCTTTTTAATTAATTATCAAATATAATTAATTATTTGAATAAATATTAATCTTTTAAATTCAAATCATATTTGAATTTATCAGATTATTATCTCCCACTCAAATAAAGATATTTAATTAATTCTACCAATTAATTAAATCCAAAATTTTCGAAAATAAATATTTAATTTATTATAATTTCAAAAATTATAATTAATTAATTATTTAATTAAATTTTGAAATTAATTTAATTATTAATATAATTTAGAAAATTATACAATAATTAAATATTAATTAATGTTATTAACTACAACTAATTTGTAATTAATTAATTAATCACTATTATCATATAATTGTATATTTAGCCTGAAGAACAAATTTCTTCTTAAATATGTCTTTAAACTATTTTCCCTTCATATCAACTCTTACCTTGAACAGTGTTGATAGAGCCGCTATGGGGACCTATGGACCTATAATTCCAAGCTCCAATAAATTTGAGATTATTAATTAAATAATCCAAATTTATTAATCTCATGACTATTCCACTATAAATATGAGACCACACTCTTGTAATTATAGACATTTCATTTACTGAGTACTTTATAATCATAAAGCATCCATTGATATAATCATTGCATACAACTTGACCCTCTAATAATGGTTCATAATTAATCGGAAATAAAATTACTGTTTTACCCTTTTAATTATCTCTTGTTTCCTTAAGTACCATTGACTCTACTAGTGAAGGTTAATTCATAACTAAATTATGAATTTGAGCTCAATAACCTTTCAGTCCCAAAAGTCAACCCTTAAGAGAACCATCATTCAATCTCTTGCGAGAAGGTATAGATTCCCTATCTGTATACTATGTCCCCAGCCATCTATATTAATGAGTTCCCAAAACAAAAGTTTCTAGCCTGATCATTCTGACAGACCCTAACAAGTGAATCAAAGAACTCATATAACATAAACAGGAGTTCATAGTAACTTCAAGATTAAGATCTATTTGTATATGATCATCAGTTGATATATTTAATTAATACTTCGAAACGGTATTTAACTAAGTATTAATAAACATATCTGGTCCAGTTCTATATATTCTCTAATATATAAAGCACATCCACTAAAGTGTTGTACCACACTAGTGATCCGGATCTAGATCACATGTATTCATAATACTAGTGGACCGTACTTGCAGTAATTAATCTAAAAATTTCATAACTTTATTTTACTGCGAACTATTCAAGTTCATTTATCTCAAACACAATCCTCCCGTACCAATACGTGTTTGAGATCACATATATGAACTTATGAATTTTCCTGATACTTACATAATATTATCATAGAAAAATATAGTCCATAAAATATATGCATAACAAATTCAATTTATTTATTTATTTCATAAAACAATGTCTACTACATATGCTTTCAGGGCACATTTCCAACAATTCAGTTAAACATCCTTGTGGAGTGATTGAGGATGTATTGGTGAAAGTTGACAAATTCATCTTTCCTGTAGACTTTATTATTCTTGATATGGAGGAAGATGAAAATATTCAGATTATTCTTGGGATGCCATTTTTAGCTACCGAAAGAGCGCTAATTGATGTACAAAAAGGGGAGTTGAAGCTGCGTGTGCAACAAAACAAGGTAACATTTAATGTTTTTGCATCAATTAAAATTTCAACTTGTTGTAGAGTGGATGTGATAACATGAGGTGGTAGTAAGGTGGAAGTCACAAAGAGAAAGGTCATTGCTCAAGTTGGTAGTCGATGATCACTGTTTATTATTTTTTGAGGGGTAAATACTCATTTGGTACCCCGTGTTTTATCAAAATACCACACTTGATACCCTATGTTTATAATAATGATCATTATTTGGTACTATCTGTTTGTAATTCGTACCAATTTAATACCCTTCATTAGAATGTGGTCAACCCATATTTTGAATATGACCATATTGCCAATATTTTTAATGATTTATTTGATTTTCATTTGTTTCAGTTATTTTAAAATGATTCAAAAATATTTTTTATATTAATAAATTAAAAATAATATAAATTAATTTTAAAATAAAAATATTTAATAAAACTATTTTAATTAATTAAAACATAAATATGTTTAATTCGAAATATAAATTAAAAAAAGAATCTAAACCCAATATTTTAAAATTAATTAAAGTAAACTAAAACCCTCATAATTTTTTTTAAGTTTTAACTATTTTTGTTTGAATTTATTTTAAATTTTGGCTTTTAAGTTTAAAGTGTTGATTTTAACTTTTTGGTTTAAATTTAGGAGTTAGATTTAATTTTTTATTTTTGTTTATTTAAATTATTTCAAAGTTTTAATTATATGTTTTTTTTATTAATTCAGATTTTTTTTTAAAAAAAAATGTTTTAAAATTGCAAAAATAAAAAGAAAATCAAATAAATCATTAAAAAGTGGGACAATATAGTTAGAGATGTAAATACGGGCCGGACTTTCTAGCACGGATCGAGCCCGGGAGGCATGAGCACGACATGGCACGAAAAAATATGGGTTTGGGCCAGGCACGATACGAATTGAAAATTGGCATGGCACGGCACAACACGACATGAGCCTGAGCCTGAGCCTGAGCACGACACAACACGACAAGCCCGAAGGTACGACACGAAAGCACGAACAAACTAGCCCGAAAACACGACACGATAAAAAGCTCGATATTTTGACATTAATAATGATAATAATTTTTTATTTGCCAATTATCTATAAATTAAAATTATAATAAAAGTTTATTATTTTTCTCAATTTTATATTTTTATAATTATATTAATTTATTTTAAGATTTGTGAGTTAAAATTTTTAGTATTTATTATTAGGTATTCAAATTCTAATAATTATCTTTGATATAATTTTGTGCAAATTATTATTAAAAAGTATATAAAAATATCTAAAACTATAATTTAAATAAAGAAATGTATTTCGATTGGAGGTGAGTCCATTGATTGTTAAAAAGGAGATAGAGGGTTCAATTCCCTATCTCGCATTTTTTGGCAATAATAAAATGGGCCTAAATTTGGGCCCAAATAAGGAAAGTGGGCCAGCCCGAATAAGAAAAGTGGGCCGGCCCGACACGGCATGAGCATGGCACGACATGGGCCAGGCCCATGGGCCGTGCTGGGCTTACTCTTTCAAATATGGGCCGGCCCGGCCCGTATCGAATTGAAATACGGGTCCGGCCCGAATTATTCGGAGGCACAAAAAATGTGGGCCGGGTCAGGCCGCCCACATTTACACCTTTAAATATAGTCATATTTGAAATACGAGTTGCCTAAATTGTAGCAGAGGGTACCAAACTGGTACGAATTGCAAATAGAGAGTACTAATTGATCATTATTATAAACATATGATATTGAGTGTATATTTCTATAAAATACATGATACTAAATAAATATTTATCTTTTTTTGAGAGCAAAACACCACTGTTTATGATCAATTATTATTAATTTTTTGGCTATTATTATTAAAAAAGATTATAGTTTACAGATTCCAAGTAAGGGTCCCACTGTATATGATAGCGAATTAGAGTTTTCAAAAATTTGTTCACAATATAATTTAAATTGCCAAATTTTGAGAGTATTAACTAGTTACAAACATAACACTATAACTAGTTACAATTTTTTTTATTGGCTCCAATTTTAGAGTAGTAGCATATTACAAACATGAGAAAATACTTGGCTACAATCTTTAGAGTGGTAACTAGTTAGAAACATAACATTGTAATTGGTTATAATTTTTATTAATTAGTTCCAATTATTAGAATAGTAGCTAGTTACAAATATGACACAATAATTGGCTTCAGACTTGGAGAGGTAACTGGTTACAAACATGACACTATAACTGGTTACAAATATGACACTATAACTGGTTACATTTTTTATATACTGGTTCCTATTTTTAGAGTAGTAGTCGGTTACAAACATGACACACTCATAACGAGTCATAAATATGACACTGTAACTTGTTACAATTTTTAGGGTGATAACTAGATAACAACATAGCACAATAACTGGTTACTAGTTTTTAAAAGTTTAAATGATAGCCAGTTACACTTTGTGCTTGATAGCTTTTATTACTTCATCATGTTGCTTTTGTTTTTCATGCTTGGTAACCAATTTCAGGTCGTGCCCATTATTTTGGGTTGTGCAAATATATTATACAATTGATCGTACTTTGTATATATATTTTGTTGGTTATATATCATACCAATATAAGTTTTAGTTAAACTATTTTCTACTTAATCATGATTTTATTTTATTTATTAATATTATTTAACCTTTGACGACCTAATACATCTTCACCCACGTCAAAATAATTTTATTTTACTTATGTACTCATGATGTTATGTACTATGATTATTTTATTTTACTCAAAATAATTTTATTTTACATCTTCACACATCATCAGTCATGTACTCATGATGTTAGCTAAATATAAAATAATTTTGACAATTTATCATTTATCATTTTTTGTTTTTTATTTATCTTTTTTAAACTTTTTTTCTTAAACTCTTTTCTTACATTTCTTTGAGTATTGTCGTTCCTTATATAGAATGTGGCTTTTAATTATATATATATAAAATATGTAATTATGTCTGGACGTAAATATAGATGTGTATATATATAATACATTTATATTATGTATAGGTATAAATTCATCATATATATTATGCAACATAAATGATATATTAATATGTGTATATGATAAATATATATCCATGTATTTATATGAAGGTATTTATACAATAATAATAGTATGGTAGTATGGGAAATTTTAAAACTTAATTACCCCTAACTATCATATTAATTATGGCTTTTTTGTTGTTGTTAACTTTCTATAAGTTTCATCCATGCGAATGTCATATTTTTATATATTAAAATTCCACATTTTTAAAAAGATCCCTACAAATATTATGCCAGCTTGAAGATAAAAAATCGAAATTGGGGTTTTCTTTTTTGATCAATTTATTATTTTCAAATATAAATAGTAGCTATTTATTTTTAACAAAATACACACTACTTTAATTTTGAAATAGTTCTTTTAAAAAAAATCTTTAAAATAGTTATTTTAAAAAATATATATAATCTAATTATTCTCTCTTTCCTTACAAAATAGCAATCATTGTACAAATTTGGAACAAAAATATATAAAATATATTATAAATATTTTATCCGAGAATGACAAACTGGAGAAAAAGAAATGGAAAATTGATTGAATAAGAAGAAAAAAATTATTGAAAAGCTTTTCAATAGTAATAAGAAAGACGTGGCCTTTTTTTTCTCAATTTTTCTTAATATTTTGTAGGGTTTATACATTTTTGGATTATCTGTTTGGACTTTGTGTTTTGACAAATTATTTTTTTGACCTTGTTTTGTAAAATGGTTCAAATAGAACCATAAACTCAATTTTGGTCAAAGTTTTCTCAAGAGAAATCACAAATAATTCACCAAACTAATAATTCAGAACAAAAATAAAATCATTCTACTTAAAAATTGTGTTGTTATATTTATTTATTTATTTTTTATCAAAATTGAGTTTAGGCGTCTATTTAAACCATTTTACAAAATATAAGATCCACAAATGAATTTTTTAAACACAAGATCCAAACAAATAATCGAAAAAAATACAGGGTATAACACTACAACAAATTTGATATACAATGACTCCCTACAATGTCTTACACCATTGGTGTAAGATATTAAAACTTATCAGTGATTTTAAATGTCTGATGGTGGGAGATATTGAAAGTTTTTATTAATGGCTACAATTGGAAGACATTAAAAACGGTGGAAGACGTTGCAAATGTGCTGGATACGTGGCCAGGGGGACATCCAACGTCTCCCACTGGGAGACGTGCCACGTGTCCCATGTCTCCTAGTGGGAGACATTGGATATATAAAGGGGGACATCCAACATCTCCCACGTCACATCCAACATCTCCCACTGAAAGACGTGCCACGTGTCTCACGTCTCCCAGTGTGAGACGTTGGATGTCCTGTTTAATTTAAATTAAAATCATTTATCACATGTCCATATTCTCTCTCCCACTTTATCTTTTATTATTATTATTAAAAGACTAAAAGCTGTTTCAAAATAAAAAAGAATGATGTGATGACAGCCCGCTATCACACGTTTTCCATTCCCCATATTATTATTATTATTATTATATCCCTCACATCTCACTTTCATTGTCCCTCTCTTTCCCTATAACCCTAGTCGCCTCCTCTTCTTTGTTCTTTTTCTATTTCTCTCTCAAACTCCATTGTTCTCTCATTCTCCTTCTCTTTCAGATCACCACACCACCACACCACCACCACGACCCCACCTTCCCTCACATCTCTCTTTATTTCTCACCCTCTCGATTCCGACTACCACCTTCTCTTTGTCTCTCTCTTTGTGACGGCAAAGGGACAGATCAACCTAGGTGATGGCATAGTGGTTCTTAAGATCGACTCCATATTTATCTTGTCCTAGGTAACTCTTTCTTTCTTTGTCTCTATCTTACTCTTAATCTCTTTATCACATTTTTTTGTGTTTTTGTAGGTGACGGGTTTGGGTGTTAGTTGTGCGATGGGCTTGTGTGGGTGGTGGTGTGATGGAGGCGTGGATTGTGGTGGTGTCGAGTTCTTTATTTTTTGAACAGATCTAAATTTTGTTGTTTGAGAGAAAAGTATTTGTTTATATTTTCTTACTTTTGGACAAATTGTGTCCTTTGATGTATATTTTTGGTGAGATTCTTAGTGTATATTTATTGAGTTTATGATTGTAGAAGGTGTTTGTGTAAAAATTTATTTAATATATTTTGGATTGTGTATCTATCTGATCAAATAAAATAGCAATGGGAATTGTATACTTTTTCACATGACAATATTTTATTAATAATATAATTATTAATTATATATAACATATATCATTAATAAATATTAATATATAATATTAAATCAATTTAAATTAATATTAAAATAAAATAAAATAAATTTAATTAATTATTAAATCAAATTAAAATAATATTAATTATAAATTAATTTAATTTATTTATTTTTAAAAAAATATGAGAGGCTTTTCAATGTCTCCTATGAGGAGACGTATGAAGTCTCTCACCTCTCCTAATGGGAGACATTGAAAGTCCCTAGGAGACTTTCAATGTCTCCCACTGGGAGAGGTGACATCCCACGTCTCACAGTGGGAGAGGTTGAAAGTCCACATTTTTGGATACCTTTCAACCTCTCCCACCAGGAGACGTGGGATGCCTCTCACCTCTCCCATTGGGAGACGTAAGATATGCACTTACAATGATTCTACCTACAATGTCTCCCCCCACGGGAGACGGGGGAGACATTGTAGACTTTTAATATCTCTCAAATAAAGTCATAAAACCCTTATATTGTTGTAGTGTAAAAAGGTATAAACCCTATTTCTTAAATAAGGTCTTAATTTCTAAATCGGTCTAAAGTCTCCAAACTTATCGAGGCCCTGTGATATTTTTAAGTACATGATAAAGTATGAAAGCATACTATATACCATAAATGTAGAGTACGATTTTTTTATTTATTTTTATTATTATTTTTTGAATATGAGTGGAAGAGTATAAAAACGGAGAGATATACAATTTGATTCATACAAAAATATAATGATACATATTCAAAATTTATATAAATATATAGGGGAATTCTCCTATAGTTGAGAACACTGAGAGCCCCACCAGTAGAGCTTAAAGTGAAGTCTCTATAGAAGAATTGTCCTAAATATATATAGGACAATTCTTGTATAAGGGCTTCACTTTAAGCCCTACCGGTTGGGCTCTCAGTGTTCTCAACCTTTGAATAATTTTCAGTGCGATTTTTTTTATAACCGTGTATATTATAGTTATTTAGAGCATTGACGCGATTTTCAGAAAATTCTGAACAGTTTACAGTACCGAAAACTAGGTTTAAACATGTTGTTGCACTTGCGACTAATTTTTTTTATCCGCGTGGAAAACAACATATTTGAACCTAGTTTTAGGTAATGTAAACTATTTGGAATTTTCTAAAAATTTGCAAGATGCTCTAAATAACTACAATATACATGGTCATAAAAAAAATCGCGTCGAAAGCTGTTCACGGATCGAGAACACTAAAGAACCCCACCGGTAGAGCTTAAAATGAAGCCCCTATATGAGAAATTTTCTCTCTCTATATATATTTAGATGCATGTATATGACGTTTTTATGGTAGGAACATTTATGTGTTTTGGTATGTTGAGAATTTATAATTCAATTTTTTCTATATGACGATATATATTGTAGTTATAACAGACATCCTACCAAATTTTGGGAAACTCCAAAAAATTTATAGTGGCGAAAATAGGATTCAAATATTCTGCTTTACACGCGTATAAATAAAAACACAAGCGTGCGTACAACTGACTGTTTGAATCTTGTTTTCGATACTAAAGGTCTTAGATCGAGGTTATCAAAATCAATGGCTTGAGGTATACTTTAACGATCCGCTTTAATTTTGTGACAATCCTATATAGTATATTCCACATATTAAGATTGTTATGCATTTAGAAATATCTTATATTTGGTATCAAGAGCCACATTTACCTCAACCTTGTTTTGCTAGGAGTTTTTACCCATATATTATTAGTGTATGATTACATATATTATACATCTCATTCATATTGTATATTCAAAAATTTTGAATTTATATTTTTCCTTAAATATGTTTTTCATATTAATAACATTGGAAACAATTTAGTTTAATTTTCTAATGATTTAGTGCATGAAGAACAAGTCTAAAACTCAATGAAGATTTTTGAAAAACGTTTTGAAATATACATTCATGTCTGAATGGTTGAAAAAATTTGGTTTTCTCAATTCAATTTTTTTTTATAAGTTTGAGCACTAGAAATACTTTGGTTTATATTTTCTAGTTAATTTGTGCATAAAAAATAAGATTTCAAACTCATGAAATTCTTTGAAACCTTCATAATCCGTTAATGGCCGAAAACCATTTTTGAAATTGAAGCCTAGTTTATAGTTGTTGTTTCAGTATAATAAGGTTAGAGATCTTCATATCACTAGTTTAGTAATCGATCTGTGAGAAAAGAACTCAATTATTGACATCGAAATGACGTTCTCCAGCCGGGTTTGGAACTAGGCTCGAACAACTCACACGCAGAAAATCAGGTCAAAACGACCCGACTGAAGGAAGGAGATGTGTGCAAACGACACACCGTTTTGACGAGTCAAATGGCACATCGAAGGGGAAAATGATAGGGCAGATTTAAAAAAAAATTAAGAAAAATCCGAAAATTTAAGTTTTTGTTGCGAGATTTATAGCTATGCAAGTGCACACAGTCGCAAACTCGTAATAAAATGGTAAAACCAAGTATCGTCCTCAAGGACTGATTTATCAATTACCAGTCAATTAATTTCTTGTTCTATTTGATGAATTGAAATTCTTGATTTTTATAAATACAGCAAAAGAAACTATAAATTGCAGAAACAATAATTGAAAATTGAATATAATAACAACTAATGGAAAAACTTTTAATTTAATCACTGAGAAACAATTAGGATATTCAATCTCATCAACTATCCTCCCTATTATTCCCTAATGCAAAGTGTGAATTCTTCTTCTTTTGACCTAATTCAATTAACAAGTTGATATAGCAGCCTATAATCATACTATGAATTATAAACTCAACC
The DNA here is from genome assembly GCF_963169125.1 of Humulus lupulus. Classification (NCBI taxonomy): domain Eukaryota; kingdom Viridiplantae; phylum Streptophyta; class Magnoliopsida; order Rosales; family Cannabaceae; genus Humulus; species Humulus lupulus. The sequence goes on along the minus strand of NC_084795.1, from coordinate 72,394,115 downwards.
TAGGTGACAATTCCCTTTATTTCTATGGTAAATTGAACCACACAGGTAGCATTAATCTCAATAACTTAATAACAGTTACACAATTAATTCAGATACTTTCGTTCTAAATTAAAATTATGTCCAATATAACCACAGCAGAATTAAATCTCACTTCTCAGATTTTGACTTAAAAACATATGTAAATGACTAAAGATGGCCAATCAATAATCAATCTAAAAGAACAGATTATATGGAATTGAAGAAGATTGAAGAAGAAGAATATTAAAATTGCATTAGTTCATAACAGGGATTCAAGTGATTCAATTAAACATCCTAAACAGAAAATTAGTTCATAGCCATAGTGCTTATCACAACAGAAATTAAGAATAACATCAGGAAGAAGAAAAACATGTAAAAATACTCTAAGCTTGAGTCTTCAAAACCAGCCCTTTTCTCCCTAGCCGTCCGTACGTCCTTCTCTCTTCTTTTTCGCCAAGTTAAAACCTAAGATTTCAAATTTTAAAAAGGCGGGCCGCGGCTCTACATACACTATGCCGCGGCCCGTGTCCAAATTCCTGGGCAAAAAACCCTTTCCATGCCGCGGTCCTCTGAAGCCATGCCGCGGCCCGCATTGACGAATTCTGGGCAAAATGCCCATCTATGCCGCGGCTCTCTATAGCCATGCCGCGACCCGAGGACTTCCTTAAAAACAATGCTTCTGTTTCCCCCCTAGCCGCGGCTCCACTTTGCTCATGCCGTGGCTCTTACGGGATTTCTCAATTCTTCAAGTTTTCATCCCAAAATTTCACCGACACTTCCAAATTGTGTTGAGAACCATTCTTTATCAAAATATGATGAAAAACTTGGTTATTTCTTCCCTTTCTTTGGCATTTTCTTCCACATGCTCAATTCTTCCTGATATTCACAAAGACAAACAAACAAAGCATAAACCCGCACTAAATGAAAGAAAAACGAAATAAAAGACTACTAAAAACATCACCAAAACATAACAAAAACTAGACTCAACAAACTCCCCCAAACTTAACCTTTACTCGCCCTCGAGTAAAGACCAAGTTAAACTACAAAAAGAAACAAACATAAAACGAACAAGCTAAACCATCATTACCATCTACACTGCTTTGCCAAAACTCATGAAATCTCAATTGCAATATTTATAACCAGAATTTCAGCTCAATTGCCTTAAAGTCCAATTTGTACAGTTCAATTAGGGAAATCAATAATATATCATGAAAATGACTACAACACTTGGATTCTATCATATATGCTCAACTCATTCCAGACAATTCCACAAACCAACTCTACAATATGCTTGCATTACTTGACCTTCTCCACTAATGTCAACAACACGTGTTTTGAAATCAAAAGGACTTTCACAGGTTATAGCGTTAGGCTTAGGCAAGGGTAGATGAAATTGTCATTTAGGCTCAATCATTACCATAAGCATAAAAACCTTGAAACCAGCCAAATTTCTCTTCACCACACCAAAAATCACCCTTTTATACAATTAGAGAGAGAGATTACAACACTTTCATCATTTTCTTCTTCTTTTTTTTTTTTTTAATATCACACTCCCCCAAACTTAAGATTTTCTATATCTATATAATCAAGGAGTGTGACAAAGTGATTCTTTTTTTTTTTTTTGAAGACTTCTCTCTCTCTTCTTTTTGTACAATCATACTACATTCCAATCAATTCAATTCCTTACTATTCTTCATTCTTCTTTCCCACAAATTATATGCTTATGATAACAAAGGAAAAGGAAAAAAAAAATAATGAAGTTAGGAAATTTAGGCTCAAATAGTATAATCAAGAACAAAAACTAAGTTTAAGGCTCAAAAAAAGGTAACTAAGGATGATTAAATCAAGGTTGGCTTGAAAGGCACAATCGATCCAATAAAATTGCCTAAATCACTTTTCTAAACACATGTCATCAAGGATTTCGCCTCAAAGGCCAAATAATGCAAGTTCTATCAAAGTCAAATTATCATTCCACCAACCCTAGTCAAACTCATATAATAAAATCCAAAATGTTGCATTTTCAAAACATATTAAAAATTTCCCACAAAACTTTTAGATTAAACTCTAAAACAATTGAACCAAGCACACAGTTGAATTCAATTTCCTTTTCACGAGCAAAGACAAAGCAACAACAAACAAGAATGATGGCTTAACAGTTACACTAAACAACACAGAAAATAACACAACAGACTAAACACTAAAATAAACAACGCACAAAACAAAACAAAACAAAATAAGCTCTCCCCCAAACTTAAAATGCACATTGTCCCCAATGTGATAAAGAAAAGAACAAGGAAAGAGAACTTACCTGACGCCACATCAGTATGGCGGAGGAGGTGGTGGAGGTGGCCACTGGTATGGAGTGTACTGGGGCGGAGGAGTGAAATAATTCTCATCAGCGGAGCTCATAGTCCACCTTGTCACTAAAGCATTCAACTCCTCAATGTGAACCCGCCCGTACTCATTTTGCTGCACCATGAAGTCATTATAGTGCTGATTTTGCGCATGATTCGATTGGATTAAGTATTGATTTTGCTGAATAAGGTAATCCAATCGGTCATGCGTACGCTACGTGTGCTCATCAATCGGTCCACCAATTGCCAAATTCGAAGGTGGGTTACTAGGACCTGCTTCATCTGCTTCCTCCTCCTCAGCTGGATCAATGTCCACTGGTTCATCAGCCCGGCTACGCTTGTTTGGCTGGCTAGAGGCAGGTGGCGTTAGAGAGGCCGAAGGGAATGCCGTAAACATAGTCTGATTGATTGCCCCCATTGGCCTCCGGACTAGATCGCTGTTGTAGACTGGTACCTCATAAGTGTTGCATAGGGTCGAGAGGAAGGTACCATGGGCGACACCAGCTGTAGTATTGAATCTGCTGATGTTGCGAATGCTATAGCGAATAATGCGGCCCACATCAACTTTCATTTGAGTCATGATAGCATACACCAACAAACAGCGCTCCCTATCAATAGAAGACTGATGAGAAGTCGGCAGTAAACGTGCACTCACAAAATAAACCCACGCCTTCGCAATTGGGTTTAGCTGCCACCTGTACAACTCTTTGGGCTTTCCATTATGATAATTGAAACGTGCCCCTTCCACACTCAAAACGGCAGCCACAGCATCATAGTCGGGCTCCTCAAAATGGGCCAACTGCCAATGTTCATCCTCTTGTGCAGACAATGAGGGGAGGCCCAGTAATTGGTTAAATGCATAAGATGTTGTAGGCACCAATTTACCCCTGATAAAATTGTTCTGCTCTGCATCAAGATATGAGAAGTTGGCAAAGAATTCATATAACTGAGAGCAGTTGGCTGAGCCCACATAAGTAGAGTCACATAGGAAACCCCAATTACGTCGCACTATTTCAGCTTTGATAATGTCATAAGCAGGGTTTTGTACAACAGTGGCCTCATTAAGCTCAAACCCCCTTTCCCGTACCACCAATCTCTTATGAATCTTTTTAAATAAATCAGTTGCGTCCTTATTGACAAATAAATTCGTGTCATAATCAGCTGGGGCAGGTGGTGTTGGTGGTGGTTGAGTGCGCGATGAGGAGGCTTTCTTTGAGGTGGTTCCTCTAGGGGGATTTCTCTTCGGACCCATAGTGTCTTTCAAAACAAGAACAAACTACCCCCAAATAGGTTTTCAAGACTTTGAGTAAAATTTTCCTTAGGTGTCACTCCCCCAAAACTTATGATTAACACAATCAACAGCACAAACACTAATTCCCAGATAAACAATCGACAAACCCCTTAAACGTCTCACAAGAAAAGCACAGAGCAATCCACAATACCACAATATGCAAACTATTCTCCAATCAAAAGCACTAGAATAGGTAGGAGACACTTACTTGAATGGCACAAAAGTTCTTCTTTTTGTCTCCTTGGCTGATGGAAGTCTCAAGAAATAGAGAGAAAAAGATGTTTTGGGTAGGAGAATAGTTTCTGAAAGTGATAATGAGTGAGAATGTGGCCAAATTAGGGCTTTTTATCCCAAATTTCGGACTCGGGCCGTGGCATTACTTTGACCATGCCGCGGTCCGCATAAAATTTCCAGGGTATAATGCCGCGGCCCTTTGATACCTATGCCGCGGCCCGCCTCGATATTCTGGGAAAATTGGGGTTCAATGCCGCGGCCCTCCTCATCCATGCCGCGGCCCGCCCCTATACTTCAAAAATCTGTGGGCCTCTGGAACCCCCAATGCCGCGGCATCATATGGCTATGCCGCGGCCCTTAAGGATTGCCTATTTTTTTTATTTTTTAATATTTTTTTTGATTTGTCACGTTTTTCATGATTCTAAAAGTCCAAAAATAAACCAAATATCCATTGTTTACAAATACAAAAGTAAAATAAATAACAAGTAAAACATAGGGTGCCTCCTACAAGCGCTGTCGTTAACGTCATTTAGCCGGACGCTGAACCCCTCTTCAGAGAGGCTTCAGAAGGAGGATAGACTTCGCTTGATCAAAACTACCACCCAAGTATGGCTTCAATCTCTGATCATTGACTTTAAAGGAATCACCTGAGTTGCCCCGAACTTCTACAGAACCATATGGAAAAACTTGAACAACAGTGAATGGCCCTGACCATCTTGACTTCAATTTTCCAGGAAACAGTCGCAGTCTTGAATTGAAAAGAAGTACCTGCTACCCTGGTTGGAACTCTTTCCTGATTAAGTTCTTGTCATGCCAAGCCTTTGTTCTCTCTTTATAAATCTTGGCGTTCTCATAAGCCTCATTTCTGAACTCGTCAAGTTCATTCAGTTGCAACAGCCTTCGTTCACTAGCGGCACTCCAATCAAAATTCAACTTTTTCATAGCCCAGAATGCCCTATGTTCCAATTCAACTGGTAGATGACATGCTTTACCAAACACCAACCTGTAAGGAGACATGCGTATTGGTGTTTTGAATGCAGTTCTGTAAGCCCAAATCGCATCATCTAACTTTTTCGACCAATTTTTCCTTGAACTGTCAACGGTTTTCTCAAAGATGCTTTTGATTTCTCTATTTGAAACTTCAGCTTGCCCATTTGATTGAGGATGGCAAGGCAAAGCTTTTCGGTGATAAACTCCATAACGATCCAGCAGTGCATCCAGTTGCTTATTCACAAAGTGTTTCCCTTCATCGCTAATCAGAGCTCGGGGAGTGCCAAATCTAGTAAAAATATGTTTATGCAGAAAATTAAGCACAATTTTACCGTCATTGGCTCTAGTTGCTGCTGCCTCCACCCATTTGGATACATAATCCACTGCCAATAAAATATATTCATTGTTGTAAGATGGTGGAAAAGGCCCCATGAAATCGATGCCCCATACATCAAACAATTCCACCTCAAGAATCCCCTGTAAAGGCATTTCATTTCTCCTCGAGATATTACCAGTTCGCTGACACCTATCACAGGCCTTGACAAAAACATTGGCATCCTTGAATAATGAAGGCCAATAGAAACCACTTTGTAATACCTTGGCCACTGTTCTTGATGCTCCAAAGTGCCCTCCGCATTGTTGAGTATGACAGTGATTAAGAATGGACTGCATCTCTTCTTCAGGAACACACCTTCTGATAATCTGATCAACACAGTGCCTATAGAGAATAGGTTCCTCCCAATAGTAGTGTTTCACCTCAAAAAAGAATTTCTTTAATTGTTGCTTTGACATTTCAGGAGGCACAATTTTTGCAACCAAGAAGTTCACTATGTCTGCAAACCAAGGGACAGCTAAAGTCTCACTTACCCCAAACAACTGCTCATCAGGAAAGTGATCATTGATTTGCACTGCTTTCTTATTTTCAGTCTCCTCCAACTCAAGTCTAGAGAGATGATCAGCCACCACATTCTCGCTGCCCTTCTTGTCACGAATCTCCAAGTCAAATTCTTGAAGCAAAAGAATCCATCTAATCAGGCGGGGCTTGGCGTCTTTCTTTGACATCAAATATTTAATGGCTGAGTGATCAGTGTAGACAATCACTTTGTTACCAATCAGATATGGTCTAAATTTGTCACAAGCAAACACAATAGCTAGCAACTCTTTTTCTGTAGTGGCATAATTCAGCTGAGCATCATTTAGAGTCCGACTAGCATAGTAAATAGACCTGAATACCTTGTCAATCCGCTGTCCCAGAACTGCCCCCACTGCATAATCACTGGCATCACACATCAACTCAAAAGGTAATTCCCAATTCGGAGCTATCACAATTGGAGCAGAAATAAGCTTTTCTTTCAAGAAATTGAAAGCCCTCAAACATTCATCATTAAAGTCAAAGACAACTCCATTCATAAGCAGATTTGAGAGGGGCTTGGACACTTTAGAGAAATCTTTTATGAATCTTCGATAGAACCCAGCGTGACCAAGAAAACTTCTAACTCCTTTGACTGAGACTGGTGGAGGCAGCTTTTCAATGGTAGAAATTTTTGCTCTATCTACCTCAATTCCCTCACTTGAAATTTTATGGCCAAGAACAATCCCCTCTTTCACCATAAAATGGCATTTCTCCCAATTCAGCACCAGATTTTCCATCTCACAACGACGCAGCACGTTCTCCAAGTTACCCAAACAGAGGTCGAATGATGAGCCAAAAATAGAGAAATCATCCATGAATATCTCAATACACCGGTCTACCATGTCTGAAAATATGGCCATCATGCACCGTTGAAATGTTGCAGGAGCATTGCATAGTCCAAATGGCATTCTCCTGAAAGCAAATGTGCCATAAGGACATGTGAAGGTTGTTTTCTCTTGATCCGCTGGTGCAATAGCGATCTGATGATACCCAGAATACCCATCCAAGAAACAGTAGTAGCTATGGCCCGCCAATCTATCGAGCATCTGATCAAGGAAAGGCAAAGGAAAATGATCCTTCCTTGTTGCCTTATTGAGCTTGCGGTAGTCTATACAAATCTGCCACCCCGTTACAGTTTTGGTTGGAATGAGTTCATTGTTCTCATTTTTCACCACAGTCATTCCACCCTTCTTAGGTACCACTTGCACAGGGCTCACCCATGCACTATCTGAAATTGGGTAGATTACCCAAACATCCAACCATTTAAGAATTTGCTCCAACACTACTTCCTTCATAGCTGGATTGAGTCTTCTCTGAGCCTCTATGGATGGCTTGCTATTCTCTTCCAACAAAATTTTATGCATCACTGTCGATGGGCTGATTCCTCTAATATCTGCCAAGGTCCACCCAATGGCCAATTTATGCTCCCTTAGAACCCTCAACAGTTTCTCCAATTATACCTTTGACAGGTCAGCTGACACAATGACAGGTAAAGTTTCATTCTCTCCCAGATAAGCATAGCGCAAATGATCTGGGAGGACCTTTAATTCCAACTGCAGTGGCTACTGAATGGAGGTTAGCGGTTTATCAGTCGCATCTGCTAGTTCTTGAAACTTCTTCCAATATGGTAAGAACGAGTTGATCCAATTTACACATTCTCTGATCTAAGCATCATCATCATCATCGCCCTCATCACCCAATAATACTGCCTCTAAGGCATCACTGCTCACCCTTCTCTTGGAGACTGCCTTTTCTATCACATCCACACTAAAGCAACTGTCACTAGCCACCAGATACTTCATAGACTTGAAGACATTAAAGACCACCTCATCTCCTTGAACTCTAAGCTTAAGCTCTCCTTTGTGGACATCAATAAGAGCTTGGCCTGTGGCTAGAAATGGCCTACCGAGAATAATCGGGACATCTGTGTCCTCCTCCATGTCCAGAACAATAAAGTCAGCTGGAAATATGAACTTAGCCACCTTCACAAGAACATCCTCAATAATACCTCGTGGATGTGTTAACGATCGGTCTGCGAGCTGTAAAGTGACAGTTGTTGGTTTTGCCTCCCCCAAACCAAGTCTTTTAAACATAGATAAGGGCATTAGATTGATACTTGCCCCCAGATCACATAAGGCGTGCTTGCATTCAAACTTGCCAATGGCGCAAGGTATGGTGAAACTCCCCAGATCTCTCAGCTTTTGGGGTAACTTCCTTTGTAAAATCGCGTTGCACTCTTCAGTGAGTGCTACAGTCTCATAGTCCTCCATTCTCCTTTTCTTTGACAGAATCTCCTTCATGAACTTAACATAACTGGGCATCTGCTCGAAGGCCTCAGCGAAAGGAATGTTTATGTGCAGCTTTTTAAACACCTCAAGAAACTTAGAAAACTGTTTATCAAGTGTAGTCTTTCTAAGCCTCTGAGGGTATGGAACTCTAATTGGCTGCTCAATAACAACTGGTGGACTCTGTTCTGACTGTTGATGGTCTTCAGTAACCCTTTCTGAATCAGACTGTTCACCCATCTCTTTATTCTGAACCACTACCTGTGGAGGTCTAGGATGCTCAGTTTGTTTCCCACTCCTCAGAGTAATTGCCTGAACTTGCTCCTTGGGGTTGACTTCAGTATTACTAGGCAAGTTTCCCTGGGGTCTGTTATTGAGCATATTGGCCAACTGCCCAACCTGTGTCTCAAGGTTTCGAATAGAGGATCTGGTCTCAGTCATAAATTGAGTCTGAGTATTAGTAAGAGTCAACAAGGCAGCTTGCAGTTCATTAGGCCTCTCAGGTTGAGGCATTGATTGTTGAGATCGAAGCTGTTGTGATGATGAAGCTTTATTCATAGGTGGCTGAGGCATGTTATTCTAAAATTGGCCCTGAAACTGAGGTTGTTGGCCTTGATTATTCTTCCACGAAAAGTTGGGATGATTTCGCCACCCAGGATTGTAGTTGTTGGAGAATGGATTATTGAGTGGCCTTTGAAAGTTTCCCACCGCTTGAACTTGGGCATGATCCATTGGGGTGTTATTATTTATACAGATAGGGCACTGATCGACAGAATGAGCACCACCACACATTTCACACCTCACTGCCATCTGAACCGCATTAGCAGATACACTGCTCTGTTGTAACTGCTTTGTCAGAGAGGCTACTTGCGCTGTTAGAGCAGTGATTGCATCCAGCTCATGCACCCTAGCTACCTTTCTAACTCTTGATGATCTTTCCTCAGACCATTGATGATTGTTTGTGGCCATGTCCTCTAGCAGCTCATAAGCGCTAGTTGCGCTCTTGCTCATAAAAGTGCCACCTGCTGCAGCATCAATAATGGTTCTGGTTGTAGGACATAAACCATTGTAGAAATTCTGTACTAGCATCCACTGTTCAATGCCATGATGAGGACATCTTCTCAGGAGTTCCTTAAATCGTTCCCAAGCTTCATACAGTGACTCTCCGTCATTCTGGCAAAAGTTATTTATCTCTCCCCTCAATTTAGCAGCTTTGGACGGAGGGAAGAATTTGGACAAAAATTTCTAAGCTAGATCTTGCCAGGTGACAATAGAGTTTGGCTGCAGAGAGTTCAGCCAACTTTTAGCTCTGTCCCTTAGAGAAAATGGGAAGAGCCTAAGCTTGATTGCGTCATCACTCACCCCATTATATTTGAAGGTCCCACACAACTCCAGAAAGTTGGACAAATGGGTGTGAGGATCTTCAGAGGGCAACCCATTGAATTGCACAGAGGACTGCACCATTTGTAGAATAGCGGGCTTTATTTCAAAGTTGTTGGCCTCTACAGCTGGTGGGCGTATACTATTTTGTACTCCCGTCAGAGTGGGTAGCACATAATCTCTCAGGCTCCTCTCAGCATTGGTCTGAGCCTGAACCCCTTGTACAACTCCAGGAGTTAGAACATTCCTGCCATCCCCGTCATTCTGTGCCATCTTCACAGATTTCTGGGCCTCTCTCTTGTTCTTTCTGATTTGATTGCAAGACTTTTCAATCTCAGGATTCAGAGGAACAAGTGTGTCTTTTCCTTTTCTGCCACGCATATACCAAAATTCACCTGAGATAGACAAATTAAGCAACTAACCAGATTAGAAACAAGAGAAATTAAAATCAAATTAGAATAAAAATTAATTAGACTGATATTGATAATTATTTTCAGTCCCCGGCAACGGCGCCAAAAACTTGTTGCGAGATTTATAGCTATGCAAGTGCACACAGTTGCAAACTCGTAATAAAATGGTAAAACCAAGTATCGTCCTCAAGGACTGATTTATCAATTACCAGTCAATTAATTTCTTGTTCTATTTGATGAATTGAAATTCTTGATTTTTATAAATACAGCAAAAGAAACTATAAATTGCAGAAACAATAATTGAAAATTGAATAGAATAACAACTAATGGAAAAACTTTCAATTTAATCACTGAGAAACAATTAGGATATTCAATCTCATCAACTATCCTCCCTATTATTCCCTAATGCAAAGTGCGAATTCTTCTTCTTTTGACCTAATTCAATTAACAAGTTGATATAGCAGCCTATAATCATACTATGAATTATAAACTCAACCTAGGTGACAATTCCCTATATTTCTATGGTAAATTGAACCACACAGGTAGCATTAATCTCAATAACTTAATAACAGTTACACAATTAATTCAGATACTTTCGTTCTAAATTAAAATTATGTCCAATATAACCACAGCATAATTAAATCTCACTTCTCAGATTTTGACTTAAAAACATATGTAAATGACTAAAGATGGCCAATCAATAATCAATCTAAAAGAACCGATTATATGGAATTGAAGAAGATTGAAGAAGAAGAATATTAAAATTGCATTAGTTCATAACAGGGATTCAAGTGATTCAATTAAACATCCTAAACAGAAAATTAGTTCATAGCCATAGTGCTAATCACAACAGAAATTAAGAATAACATCAGGAAGAAGAAAAACATGTAAAAATACTCTAAGCTTGAGTCTTCAAAACCAGCTCTTTTCTCCCTAACCGTCCGTACGTCCTTCTCTCTTCTTTTTCGCCAAGTTAAAACCTAAGATTTCAAATTTTAAAAAGGCGGGCCGCGGCTCTACATACACTATGCCGCGGCCCGTGTCCAAATTCCTGGGCAAAAAACCCTTTCCATGCCGCGACCCGCATTGACGAATTCTGGGCAAAATGCCCATCTATGCCGCGGCTCTCTATAGCCATGCCGCGGCCCGAGGACTTCCTTAAAAACAATGCTTCTGTTTCCCCCCTAGCCGCGGCTCCACTTTGCTCATGCCGTGGCTCTTAAGGGATTTCTCAATTCTTCAAGTTTTCATCCCAAAATTTCACCGACACCTCCAAATTGTGTTGAGAACCATTCTTTATCAAAATATGATGAAAAACTTGGTTATTTCTTCCCTTTCTTTGGCATTTTCTTCCACATGCTCAATTCTTCCTGATATTCACAAAGACAAACAAACAAAGCATAAACCCGCACTAAATGAAAGAAAAACGAAATAAAAGACTACTAAAAACATCACCAAAACATAACAAAAACTAGACTCAACAGTTTTTTCAAAATATTTTTTGGAATTTATATTTTTCCTGATTTCTACGTTAATTTGGGCAATGAATTTCATTTATTATTTTTCTTATTTTAATTATACATATAATTTTGGTAGTCTATATGTTATTTAGAAATTAATTCAAATGTGTAACTTTTTGATTTGGTATTGTTGATGTGTTTTTTCACCAACAGTGTATTAATAAATAATAAGGTAGATTAGTGCTTAATAAACCATAATGAAAAATAAATGAATTCACTCTAGAACACAATATTTTTACGTGGTTCAGTGGTTAAAATTCACCTAGTCCATGAGTTTATATTATTGCTGTTTCTCTCTCTATTTTGGCAGAGTTTCAATTTTACAGAATAATATGGTCCCCTTTCCTGTCCAATATTCCCAGTATTTATAAGGGAATTTCATGGTCAGGTTTGGGTAACCGCGTCAGTCAATCACACATTGATATAATTATTACATTTAATACAAATAATTCCCATTTATATTGGGATATGATTTGATCACAAGGTAAATGTACTCCTAATATCTGAGACATTAAATACGACACCCGGATCATAAATATACATATAAAGGGATCCCGAGTCTTTGGGGATCCGCGGGTGTGCAATATACTAGAACTACCATAAGTTGGATATCTCATCCAAGCTCGTGCTTCGACAGCTGCTTTAATATTCTGAGCTCGCGCTTCACAGTCTTTGTGTCCGTAGCTCGGGTTAAACCCAGGACGCCTAACACCACGCGTGACCACATGAAACTGGAGTTGTCCATGTCGATAATAAGCATATATCATTCCCTTGGTTATTTCTCCGTATATTTATTTGCCAACTGTACCCGAGCTGAGTGAGTGAACTCAGACTAAAATTATAGTACAACAGGTATATTTATTGCATGATTTTTTTATTGTGCATGCAATTATGATAATTGTGCTAATTTGGGTATGTAATTATAATTAAGTTTTAGTACAATTATTTATTAATTTACCAAATATTATATAATTGATTTATTGCTTTATTAAGTATATTTTTTTAAATATTCTACCATTTAATTATATCTGGAATTATTTCATTTAATTTTATCATACATATAATTGTAGTAGATTGTGCTAATTTGTATGTGTAACGTCCCAAATTTGCTAATAAGGCATAGTGACTTGATTAGTGTGTCGAGAGGGCATATTGGATTTATATATGTGGAATTAATTGAATAAATGTGTGGCTACATAACATACATGATTTATATGGTAATATGAATATATGCGCATGTTTATGTGTATTAAATATGCATGTAGGCCCATTCTTGTTAATAAGAGCATATTTGTAATTTTGACTCGTTGAGGGTATAAATGTGATTATATTTGTCAAATGATTAAAACCACATTATTAGGTGGATATATTTGCGATATTCGGCTCGAGGCGATCCTAGTGAGCGGATTAGCGGAATAGTCATGACTGGGTTAAATACTCGACTCGGGATGAGCCTAGGGGTATTTTGGGAAACTTAGTGTGTATTCGGGATTTACCGGGTAACGAGTAGTTATTTGGTGATAAATTGGATATGTCATGATTAATTGAGAATTTATAGGACTACTTGAGGATTAGCAGGAAATGTGGTAAATGACGGATTTCCCTTAGTGGTATCTGATGAGTAAGGGTCTAGTAAGGGGTAGCTTGGTCATTTACCCAGATGTAGTGACTTAGTCACTTGGAACCTTTCAGAATAAAGGAGAAAACACCAAGAAACTCTCTCAGTTACTCTCTCACATATACTCTCTCTCTCTCGATCATCTCTCTCTCTCTTGAAGTTTTGGGGAGGCCTTGGGATTTTGAGGAGGAAGGCTTGATAATTGAGACTATGAATTGGGGATTGAAGCTAGGATTGAATTGGAGTAGCTCGGGGGGGGGGGGGGGGGGGGGAGGGGGGGATGTCGAAATTCTCAATTGAGGTAAGGTGTTTGCTCTGGTTTTGGTGGATTTCTGTTGTGATTTTAGTTTAGGTTAACTTTTAAATAATGGTTGGGTTTTGATTTGGGTTAAGGTTTTGGCTTGGATTATTGGGTTGGTCATGCTGCTTGTGATATGTTATTGAGAGTCCTAGACTTAATTCTGGCTATAGGGCATGGTTAGAATGATTTTTGGTGAATTTGGCTCGAGGAAAACGTAGGAAAAGCCCCAGAATTTCTGGGTTTCGGGTTCGAGCCACAGCGCTGTTCTTCAAGCGTCGCGGCCCGTGTACATGAAATGGCCTTGGCGGTTCTCTAAAATTGCATAAGCGCCACGATACTAGTTAGGGCGTGCCACGGCCCGTGTCTCCCAGGAGAGATCCCCAAGCTCCTTGACTTGTAGTGTGCCGCGATCCTTGGGCCCAAGCTGCGGATCAAATTTAGAAAAATAGCCAAAACAATTTTTTTAGCTCAGGAACTCAAACCTAAGGGCTCGAGAAGGATTCTACTACCCGGTTTAGTGGAGTTCGAGGTCTCGGTGGCTAGTATATTATTTTGAAGCTTTTAATTGGGTTAGGTTTTGATGGTTATCCACTATTTCTTTGTGACTGGATTTTACAGCTAAGGCTAGAGATTAGGGATCGTGCTCGGGACTGCCTTATACCTTCTGCTAAGAAAACAACACCCGGGTTGTGATCGGGGCTTGGACCCTTGTTGACGAATATGATTATGATTGTGACTATAGATGAAAGTATGATTATATTTGTGCTTGAGAATATTTGGTTAGGCATGCTTGTTTATATTTGTTTATGCATGTTCTGCGTGTGGAACGCAGCCCAACCTAAGCATGTCGGGGTCAGATATATGACCAGAGACTCGACCTAAGGGTGTTGGGCTTGAACGTCACTTAAATAAATAGAAGTGGCGTCTGCACTTAAATAACTGTATTGATTGTTGAGATTGGATTATATGTCAAATTGGGTAGATTATTACAGCTAAGCTTATAGCTGATGTCTTGTTGCTTATTGAATTTGTCGATTCAAGGTTACTGTTTATATACTGTTGTTCACTTGTGTTTGTGATTTAAGTTTTCTTGTTGAGCCTTGTCTTACAGGTGTTATGTGGTACAAGTAAGGGAAAGGGAAAGCTGGACAAGCTGTGAGTTGGAGAGCTTTAGGGGCGGCGTGTACATTTTCAGCTGCTCGACCGCCACGACTGAGGGATCAATAGGGACTAGAGCCAAACTTAATTTTGCTGCTTAGGCCGACTTACATTGTAATTATTTTGAGAGTTTTAAATGCCTTGTAAACCCTTATTTTTGGGATCCCATGTACAGACTCAAACTTTTTAATGAAAATAGCTAATTCTACGATCAAAATCTTTTAACCCTAATCTATGGATTATCCTTAGTAACACATTTATAACCAAATGATTTGATTAGCAAGTCCAGCATTATTTAAAATATATAGTGTAATGGTCTTGGCTATCCAGGGCGTTACAGTATGTTTATTTTTATTTTAATTCATGCAACATTTATTATTAGTAAAATTAATTTTTTGATATTATATGTATGATTTATATTTTTAATGCATGATACATTCCATCTTTGTGCTAGATATATTAAGATTATAGTTAATATATAGATTAGTAAAGTAATATTTAGCACATTAATTCATAATTAAGTAATGAATAATACATAATAATATTTTGTGGTTAACATGAGAAAGCATGAAACTGAGTCAATGCTCAATCTAGAACGATTTTTAATGATCTTCGGGCGACCACACTAGGAGCACTCTTAGTGATTTCTTATTATGTTGTGGCATAATTGTTCTTACGTATTAAGTAGAACCTAAAACATAATGTCTAGTGAACCATATAATTTTAAATAATTAGGGAGTAACCACAACATCTTTAGTTATATAAAAGTATATTTTACGCTGATTAGGATCACATAATGGACATAAATAATGATTTCTTATATAGATATAATAATTTTACCCCACAGGAATTTTATTATATTTATATAATTAATTAATATATCATATTAAATTAATTTTCTTAATCTACCCACATAAATTATGATAATTAATTTAATAGTTTTATCATAAAGTTTAGTTAGATAGAAATATCAAACCTTAAGTTCTTTCATTGTTTGATTAATCTATCATAATGTACATTCAATTTTATTAAATTAAAATTTTAGCCCACATGCAACTTTTGTTTAATTAGATTTCATATTCACATGTTTATACATTGGTCAAAACATGGTTTCATCAAGCCTCAATCTCTAGATTCTTATGTTTGTAATCCTATTCATGCATCTTCTCAATCAGCCTCTAGTTTTGCTACAGTCCTAACTGAAGTTTCTGAGCTTAGGGGTGACAATTTAAACATATAGAAGGAGAGAGTTCTCTTCCAGTTAGGATGCGAGGACAGGGATTACGCAATCATGAATGAGCAACCCACTGCAATCAAGGAGATCAACACTGAAGAAGAGATCGCGGTGCATAACAAATGGGAGCGATCCAACCGTCTTAGTATCGTGTTCATCATGACAAAGATTCCTAATGGAATGCGTGGATCGATGGAGCAGTGTGAAAAGGTCAATGACTTGATTAAAGCCATTGACGAGTAGTACAACACCTTTCACAAGCCCCTATGCAACACTCTAATCATGCAATTCTCAACGTCAAAGCTTAATGGAATTAGACGCGTACGTGAGCATATCACCAAGACGAGGGTCATCGCTGGACAATTGAATAAGTTGATGTGGTGATACCGGACTCCTTCATGGTTCTTTACTGTAGCACACCAATTTTATTTTATTTTATTAATTTGTGTGCTTTATTTTATTATTAATTGTAAAGTGTTAGGAGTTTACCTTTATTGTTTGAATTGTTTAGTAGAAATTATGTGAATTAAATTTTTTAATTGTTTTATTTTGCAAGTTCTTGAGTTTTGGTTGTGTGCAACAAGGTGCATGGTTAGTAGAAATGCACCTTAGCACTTGTGTGTGTGCATGTGCATGATTGCATGGTGAGCATGCAATAGTTTTTCCCATGCATTATTTAATTTATGAGTATTTTATTTAATTAAGAAATAGATATTAGGAGAATGTTCTAGAGAGTAATGTTCATATTTAAAAAAAAAAAGGAAACAAATAGGGTAGAAGGAGAGAGTGAGCTCATGGCAGCCATAAAGGGAAAGGAAATTTGATTTCCTTTTATTTTATTTATTTCCTTGATGGATCAAAGATTTTTCTTGCCTTGATTTGGGAGAGGAAAAATAGGAAATAGCAAAGGACTGATTTGGGTAATTGGTTCTAGGTTTTTCATTGGGTTAGGATAAGAAGGGAAACAAGTGAGCTCTTGGCTTACTTGTGCATTGTGGCCGACGACATAGGGAGAAGGGAGAGAGAGAGAGAGAGAGAGCTCGTGAGGCTAGAGAGAGAAGGAGAGAAAGAAAAGAAGAAAGAGGAAGAGAAAGAAATGGGTTTTGAAAATCACTAAGGGTAAGCATTCTAGTCATGGTGTTATTCTCATTATTCTTCTTCTTCTTCTTAATTCTAAGAGCAAGTTGTCTTTTCTTTGTTGTTGGGTTTCGAAAACCCTAGGTTTATCAAGAGAAGGTTTTAGTTTTGAGTTGTTAATCTCTATCAAAGGAGGTAAAGGAAATCTCTAACCCTATTATTGTTTTGATGAATTATATGCTCTTTATTTATGTTTTGATATGTTGTTGGTTGTTTGGGTGGATTTTTCCTATATGTATTTTGATTGTTCTCCATGTCTTTATTTTCTTAAATCCATAGAAACATGAAAGGAAATATGCATGTGGTTATGTATGAGTAGTTTTCTATAAAAGATTTGCTATGAAATTTTGTATTCTTGTAAGTGGCCTAAGTGTGTGGGCTCTATGGTTGTGTGTGTGTGTGTTTGGGGGGGCATGTATGGAAATTTTGGCAAGCATAAGGAAAATTTGGGTATACATGATGTATGGGTTTGATGAGATTTGTGTGGGGGTCTTATGTTTATAATGCCATGAATATTTTGATTCTAATGATGTATGCAAGAATATGCAAATGTGATGATAGATGCATATTAGGGTTTTAGTCTTGAGTTTGGTCTACTATTATATGCTAATGTTGTTACCTTATTATCCTTATAAACATGAAAAAGATAATTGGGTTGTTTGATCATGTAGTTTTCGACCTTGGGTGTTTTATATGACTTACAATAACTTGATTTTGGTGTTGTTAGTTTTGTGTGCTAATTGTAATATTAAGATGTACAAAGTATAGAAGCATGTTAGGGTAAATTAAATTTGTTTAAAAACGAACTATGAGCATTTTTAGAATATTAAGTTATTTTAGGCTTGCTGATTTTTATTGTTTTAGAATGTTAATTTGCAAAGATTGTTTGAAATATAGTAAATTATGTCTTGTATTCATGTTATAAGTTAAAATAAAAAATGTTTAATTTTTGTACAAGTGTTCTTGAACTTTTTAATATGGCATGTGTTGAAACTTTATTTTTAAAAGTTGTAAAATTGGAACTCAAGAATGCTTAAGGTTTATTTAAAGAAAAAAACATGTACATGTTGTGAGTTCTTTTGCCAAGCTTAAAAAATTAAATTATGTGATGACATGCTTGCTAATTTTATTTAGATTCATGGAAAATTCTTTTAATTAAAAGATATCAAATATATGTCTTAGAAATTTATGTCTTAATATTTTTATATGATTAAATTATTAAGTATGTAGCTTTTATTTACAAAATAATTAAGCAACATTATTTCTTAAAAATAGACCAAATATTTTATGTAATAAATGGGAATGTACTTGGACTTTTCCAACTTTTATATGTTTATGACATAAATGTAAAATTTTGTCGTCTAGCAAATGTTAATGTTAGAGAATATATTATATTCAATGGGAATAGAGAAACTAAAATACAACTCTAAGCAAAAGGTTACAATGAACAAAGATGATAGATAAAATAGTGTTATAACTCTATTGCAAAAATACAAGTAAATAGAGATAGATGATGATAGATATATTGATAATACAACTCAAAGCATAACAATACACATAAATATATAATATTGAAGCAAAAAGTAAAAGAGGTAAAAAAACAAAATAATGAGAAGAACAATAGATAAAATCTCACACTCACACAACCAAAGTGTAGAGTAGTGGGGATCACCCACTTGAACAAGGTTCAAGACCTTTGTCCAAAAACTTATTTCCCCATATTCTCTAAGAACTAAGGGATCTCTCAAGAAAACAACTCTTTGGAATTATGTGTATTTTCCAGCCAAGTTCTTTGTGGATAGAAAATAATGTATCTTACAAGTGAGCATTAGGCTCCTATTTATAGAGTTTGAGATACCCTTTGAATTTCAAATTCCACCAACCCCCATGGCTGTTACCAATGTTTAACTGGATGTTTATGGAATTAAAATGGAGATTTGGGAGTTACTTGGGATGTTAGAACTGTTCAAATTGGAAAAAAATGAAAAAACAATTTGGTTGTCAGCCTCGCTAGCCGCGACCACTAGCCTCTGTCCCCCAGGCCACGGTCAGGGAAAGTTAGCGGCCGCGGCCACAGGCCATTTTCAGCACAAAATGTCATTTTTCCAAAACGTCCCAAATCATTTCCCACATAATTTTGTAACCTCCAAATACCTAATGGGAGTTAAAAACATGTCTCCAACAGCCATATTTCATAATGTCTTTGTGAAATCCAATCTCAAATGTGTAACATAATGTCTTTGAGATAGCACACACACCTTTGTTATGTTCACTTGAGACCTCAATGTCTCGCTTTTGCACCGTTAATGGCCATGTGCACATTCCATTCGTAGACTTTTCTTGAGAATGACTCCCAATTCTCATGAGGGGTGGCACCACCCCTAAGTCTATATAGGTAGAACTCTTACAGTATTTTTGTAATGACCCGAATTTGCTAATAGGGCTTAGAGCCTTGATTAGTGTGCCTGGAGGGCAATAAATGATTTGATATGTTAATATGTGGATTTATGTGAATATATGATAATGATGCATGTGTAGTTGAGTTAAATGTGCATGTGGGCCCCGTCTGGATATTAGGGGTATAAGTGTGATAAATGTGATAAATGATATATGTATATGTGATATGTCTGCGCAGCACGAACTGAGACAGTCCTAGGGAGCGGTTAGCTAGAAAGTGACAACGGGGTTGAGATTCCGACTCGGGTTGGGTCGAGGGGTAATTTGGGTATTAGATGAGTTATGGGGTTATTGGGTTATGAAAATAAATATTTGGAGATATATTTGAGGATAGAATGTCTAGGAGGGAATGTTGAGGAAACCATTTTGCCCTCGGGGACGTTTTGGTCCACCGAGCTTTGAGGTAACCACATAGACTAAGTTAAATAAAACAAAGGAAGGAAACGTTTAGAAGCCTAAGAAACCGACACTTACTTCCTCCCAGCTGAAGATAGTTCTTATCTCTTTCTCTCTCTCACTCCCTAAGATAAACTTAAGGAAATTCTGGTGTAAGCTAGTTAAAGCAAGGAATTGGGCTGAGAAAACTTAGGAGCTAAAAGCTTGAGGATTAAGGATCAAACTCAGAGACTAAGCTCTGTAAAGGTAAGCTTTAATTATAAAGATTATGTTTAGTATTGCTGCTGGTTTGTTAGAGTTTGCATGTTAGTTGAGCTTGATCTGCTTTTGGGTGTTCTAGTTGAGTTTTGGAGCAGGATTTTAATGGGTTTTGATGCTGATATTGAGCTGGAATGATAGTGTTGATTATCTAGGATTGTTAGCTATGTTTTGGGTGAATTGGCTTGAGGAAAGGTGTAGAAAGATGGTGAAGAAAACTGAGTTTGGAGGTGAAGGCCGCGGCCTTAGGATGGGCATGCCGCGGTCCGTGTGTGCGCGCGGCCATGGGAGGCCGAGAAGTTCATGTGCGCCGCAGCGCTTGGTGTACGCGCCGTGGCTCGTGTGGGGGTCAGTGAGGTGCTAGCCTCTGTATCGAGGCTAGCCGCGGTGCTAGTGGGTAAGGACGCGACTCTTAGTGGCAGTTCGTGTTTTTAAGGGTGTTTAGGCTTGGGAACTCAATGGTTAAGGCTCGGGATAGATTTTATCACCCGGATTGATAGAATTCAAGGTCCAGGAGGTTAGGGTTATAGCTCAAAATTATTTATTGGATTAGAACTTGATGGATGGACGTTGTTAATGTGTTGTGACTAGGGTTTCGACGAGGCTCAAGTCAGAGGACTGTGCTCCGGACATCGGTGCTCGGAGAGCTCGGGACTCAGGTAAGAAAACCCTTGTTCCCATTGAGCTTGTGTGTAGGGCTGAGCCCAATGTGTCTGAATAGAACTGGTATACTGGGCTGAGCCCAATGTGTTTAAACTGCAGGTCGTAGTCCTTTGACTGAATTTGCTAGAATTCTGTATTTTCTTACTATGCTATGAATCCTATTATGTGAATGATCGGCAAGAGCCAGGAATGGTGTAGGCCGAGGACGGCAGAGACCGGGAATGGCAAAGGGCCGGGAACGGCATTAGGCACGTTGAGTGCAAGGCCGAGTACGGCAAGGGGCCAGGAGCAGCGTTGAGCACGTGGAGTGCAAGTTGCCAGGGCGAGTCCCTAAAAGGATACCTGGGATATCCTCATGGCGTGGACCGCGAATCCAGGGCTTGGTAAACGCCTGGGACGGCTAGGCCGTATGTGTTTAGCCCATTGATGGCCTGTTTATATGCTTGATATATGTGTTGCATATGTTATCTGTTTATGGGTTTTCTTGCTGGGCTTCGGCTCACAGATGCTCTGTGGTGCAGGTAAGGGTAAAGAGAAGACCAACCAACCATGAGTGTAGCAGGCATGAGGCGGCGTGTACATGTTTGGCCAGCCTGACTACCACAGCTAGAGGATTTTGGGAGATGTTTGTAAATAAACCTAGATTTTGTCGTTTAGTTAACTTGGTTCAGTTTATATATTGTAAATGTTTCTAAACTGTATTTTGGGATCCCAAGTGTAAAACTTTTATGATTTTCTATGGAAATTATTATTTCTAAAGTTTTTCCTCTCTTTATGGCTTAATTACACTATTTGACCTAAAACCTCGATTAACGAGTTGAAAGCACGTTTTTTAACTCACTTAGTAACGGCTCTAAGGAAGTAGGGCGTTACAACTTGGTATCAGAGCGAGCCAAGGTTATTGGTTCTAGAGATTGACCGAGCATGTACACTTGCTGTCAGTGACAGGCTCAACTCAGGGTTGGTTGGTAAGATTGGCTAATATGTTTGAATATGTGTTTGAATGTCCTGTTTTCCTGCTTATCTTATATAGAGCATGATGAATGAGTTAACATATGCATGATGCCAGGGCATGGCCCGTTGTGTGTTATATGTTATATGAGTTATTATTTGTGGATGACTGATGTGTTTGGGAGGTGGTTTTGGATGTTGTTATCATGCCTGATGAGCGGCGTCGTTGGTTGCAGGCATATTTGTTGAGATGCCTCGACAATCAGCTAGACTCCGCGGCAGTAGGGCTGAGGATGACAACCAGGGTCAGGACCCTCCACCTGCCCCACAGAATTGGCAAGAGATGTTTGTTGAGATGGAACCAAGACTACAGCGAACAGAGGAAGAGTTGCGACAGTTGAGGCAACAGGCCCCGCCTCAGGTTATTGGGCTGCCAGTGCAGTAGGTTGCAGTGCCAGTGCCAGTGCAGTCTGCTATGGAGAATAAGTGGGAAGCTTTGTATGAGAGGTTCAGGAAGCAGCATCCTCCCACCTTCGAAGGTGGATCAGACCCACTACGGGCAGAGCAGTGGATGAATATGATTTCCTTAATTCTGGATTTTATGAGAGTTCAGGGGAATGAGAGGGTAGCCTGTGCTAGCTACATGTTTAGAGAGGATGCCCGCATTTGGTGGGACTTGGTGGTTCAGAGAAAGGATGTATCAGTTATGACCTGGGAAGAATTCAGAAACTTGTTTAATGAGAAGTACAACAGTGTGGCAGTACGAGCTGCGAAGGTTTATGAGTTTATCAACCTGACTCAGAATCGATTGACAGTGACAGAGTATGCTATAAAGTTTGATAGATTGGCGAAGTTTGCGCTAGATCTAGTGCCGACTGATGCGGCAAGAAGGGATAGGTTTGTGCGGGGGTGGAATGTTATGATCGCCCGCGATATGAATATTACCTTGGATCTAGAGACTACTACTTATGGCCAAGTTGTGGATAAGGCCCTTACTGCTGAGAGGGCCGAATATTAGATTTGGAAGGATATCACTGTTAGACGCGATGCCAGGAGGATAGTGCCTCCTTTTGTTGGGTTCAGTCGTGGTGGTGGTTCTAGTGAGCAGAAGAGGAAGGTCCCAGATTCCTTTGTTCCTCCCAGTTCAGATAGGAGGGCACGGGGTGCTTCCACTGGCCGTCAGGGTGGCAGTGACAACTGGAGGAGTTTTCTAGTGTGTCCGCAGTGCAGGTGACGACACCAGAGTGAGTGCAGGATCAGGGCCTGCTTTGTTTGTGGGAGTGTCAGCCATCTGAAGAGGGATTGCCCTCAAGTTAAGAAGGAGGAGCAGAAGCAGAGTGACAGTCTTGCTCCTGCCAGGGTATTCACTTTGACACAGATTGAGGCGGAGGCTAGCCCCTCAGTTGTGATAGGTCAGATCTCTGGTGCTGGTTCTTTGTGTATTGAATTATTTGATTCAGGGGCTACCCATTCATTTGTATCTGCTAAAGTGATAGATAAGCTTTGTAGACCTAGTGGTGTGTATGCTAGGGGATTTCAGACTTTGTTGCCAACAGGAGAATTGGTAGTCTCTAGAAAATGGACTAGAGCATTGCTAGTAGAGGTAGATGGTAGGGAACTGTCTGTTGATCTGATTGAGTTAGAGATGGAGGATTTTGACATGATTTTGGGAATGGATTGGTTATCAAAATATGGGGCAACGATTGACTGCAAGCGCAGAATGGTGACTTTTGAACCAGAAGGGGAGGTACCCTTTGTGTTGTGGGGTCAGTTAGTGGACCGCGTATACCGATGGTTTCAGCCTTAAGGGCTAGGGACCTAATGTAGGAAGGTTGCATAGGATTCCTAGCAAGCGTTGTGGATACTTCTAGGGTGGTGTCGGTTGGACCGGGTTAGACCAGATTGGTGTGTGAGTTTCCGGATTTGTTTCCAGTGGATTTGCCAGGGTTGCCACCGCAGAGGGAGATTGACTTTGTTATAGAGTTGGTACCAGGAGCGGAGCCAGTATCTAGGACACCTTATAGAATGGCTTTAGCAGAGTTAAAGGAGTTGAAGATTCAGTTGTAGGAGTTACTTGATTTGGGGTTCATCAGACCGAGTTTCTCGCCATGGGGTGCTCCAGTGTTGTTCGTTAAGAAGAAGGATGGGTCCCTTAGGATGTGTATTGACTATAGGGAGCTGAACAAGTTAACCATTAAGAACAAGTATCCACTGCCTAGGATCAACGATTTATTTGATCAGCTACAGGGAAGAACAGTGTTTTCCAAGATAGATCTCCGATCAGGTTACCATCAATTAAGGATTAAAGAGGAGGACATACCAAAGACTGCTTTCCGAACGAGGTATGGACATTATGAATTCCTGGTTATGTCCTTTGGATTAACCAATGCCCCAGTAGCCTTCATGGACATGATGAATAGGGTTTTCAAGGATTATCTGGACAAGTTTGTGATTGTATTCATCGACGACATCCTAGTGTATTCTCAGTCAGAGACAGAGCACGAGCAGCATCTACGGTTGGTTCTACAGCGGTTGAGGGAGCATAAGTTATATGCTAAGTTTAGTAAGTGTGAGTTCTGGTTGCCACAAGTTACATTTCTGGGCCATATTGTCAGTAAGGAGGGGATTCTGGTTGACCCAAGTAAGATTGAGGTGGTCAGAGATTGGCCTAGACCGAGCAATGTTCCTGAAGTGAGAAGCTTTCTGGGTTTAGCAGGGTATTACCGGCGGTTTGTTGAAGGGTTCTACAGAATAGATACACCATTGACATAACTGACAAAGAAGAAGACAAGGTATGTCTGGACGGATAGATGTGAGAACAGTTTTAAGGAGTTGAAGCGGCGATTGAGCACCGTGCCAGTGCTAAGCTTGCCGACAGAGAATGAAAAGTTTGTGGTCTACTGTGATGCATCCAGGCAGGGTTTGGGGTGCGTGTTGATGCAAGCTGGTAAGGTGATAGCCTATGCATCGAGACAGTTAAAGGAGTACGAGCAGAGATATCCTACGTATGATCTGGAGTTTGCAGCGGTGGTGTTTGCACTTAAGATTTGGAGGCATTATCTTTATGGTGAGAAGTGCGAGATATACACCGACCATAAGAGCCTAAAGTATTTCCTTACTCAGAAGGACCTGAATATGCGCCAGAGGCGGTGGCTGGAGTTGGTTAAGGATTATGATTGTGATATCCTATACCATCCTGGGAAGGCTAATGTAGTGGCTGATGCATTGAGTCGAAAAGGCCCAGGACAGTTGTTTAGTTCGAGGCAGATATCTGACAAGTTAGCTGAGGAGATGACCAGAGCAGGTATAGAGTTGGTGGTTGGACAGTTGGCCAACATCACTCTTCAGTCTACACTCCTTGAGAGGATCAAGGAAGCGCAAGGGAAAGATTCTCAGTTGAGAGGTCATAGGGAAGGTGCCTTAGTCAGAGCGACTAAGGACTTTTCCATTTCAGAGATGGGGTTACTGAAGTACAAGGATCGGATCTGTGTTCCGATGGATTCTGATATCCAGTGAGAGATCTTAGATGAATTGCATACCAATCCCTATTCTTTGCACCCGGGTACAACGAAGATGTACCAGGACTTGAGAGCTCTATATTGGTGGTCGGACATGAAGAGGGATGTGGTGGATTATGTGGCTAAGTGCTTAACTTGCCAGTAGGTTAAGGCTGAGCACCAGAGGCCAGCAGGGTTGTTGCAGCCTCTGGGGATCCCAGAATGGAAGTGGGAAGATATTACTATGGACTTTGTGGTTGGTTTACCGAGAACTGTGGGATAGCATGACTCGGTGTGGGTGATCGTGGATAGGTATACCAAGTCCGCCCACTTTTTTCCTGTTAAGACAACTTATACCGTGGAACAGTATGCTGGGTTGTATGTGAAGGAGATTGTTTGACTTCATGGGGATCCGAGGTCGATAGTATCCGACAGAGATCCCACCTTCACTTCCAAGTTTTGGGAGAGTATGTAGAAGGCTATGGGCACGCAGTTACGGTTTAGTACCGCTTATCATCCTCAGACGGTTGGGCAGTCTGAGAGGACGATTCAGATATTGGAGGATATGCTGCGAGCCTGTGTGCTTGATTTTGGGGGATCGTGGAGTAAGTATATCCCTTTGATTGAGTTCTTGTACAACAATAGTTATCAGGCGACCATCGGAGTGGCTCCGTACGAGATGCTTTATGGAAGGACGTGTAGACCACCTATTCATTTGGATGAGACAGGTGAGAGGAGGTATCTGGGTCCAGAGATGGTTCAGCGGACCAATGAGGCGATTGAGAAGATTAGAGCGCGTATGCTCGCCTCCCAGAGTCGACAAAAAAGTTATTCAGACCTGAAACACAGGAGCGTGGAGTTTCAGGTTGGTGATCATGTGTTCCTTAGGGTTTCACCCACAAAGGGTGTGACACAGTTTGGTGTTAGGGGCAAGTTGAGCCCTAGGTTTGTTGGCCCCTTTGAGATTCTGGAACGGGTTGGAGAGGTAGCTTACAGATTAACGATGCCTCTAGCTTTATCAGGGGTTCATGATGTTTTCCATGTATCCATGCTTCGAAAGTATATGTCAGATTCGACACATGTTCTAAGTTTTGAGAATCTGGAGCATGATCAGGATTTGTCCTATGAGGAGAAGCCTGTTCAGATTCTTGACCGAAAAGATAAAGTCTTGAGGAACAAGACCATCGCCTTGGTGAAGGTGCTGTGGAGAAACAGCAAGATTGAGGAGGCGACGTGGGAACTTGAGACAGAGATGAGGTAGCGGTACCCTGAGTTGTTCAGGTAATTTCGAGGATGAAACTTCTGTAAGGAGGGGATAGTTGTAACGACTCGAATTCGCTAATAGGGCTTAGAGCCTTGATTAGTGTGCTTGGAGGGCAATACATGATTTAATATGTTACTATGTGGATTTATGTGAATATATGATAATGATGCATGTGTAGTTGAGTTAAATGTGCATGTGGGCCCCGTTTGGATATTAGGGGTATAAATGTGATAAATGTGATAAATGATATATGTATATGTGATATGTCTGCGCAGCACGATCTGAGACAGTCCTAGGGAGCGGTTAGCCAGAAAGTGACAACGGGGTTGAGATTTCGACTCGGGTTGGGTCAAGGGGTAATTTGGGTATTAGATGAGTTATGGGGTTATGAAAATAAATATTTGGAGATATATTTGAGGATAGAATGTCTAGGAGGGAATGTTGGGGAAATTCACCATTTTGCCCTCGGGGACGTTTTGGTACCTCGAGCTTTGAGGTAACCACATAGACTAAGTTAAATAAAACAAAGGAAGGAAACGTTTAGAAGCCTAAGAAACCGACACTTACTTCCTCCCAGCTGAAGATAGTTCTTATCTCTTTCACTCTTTCACCCCCTAAGATAAACTCAAGGAAATTCTGGTGTAAGCTAGTTAAAGCAAGGAATTGGGCTGAGAAAACATAGGAGCTAAAAGCTTGAGGATTAAGGATCAAACTCAGAGACTAAGCTCTGTAAAGGTAAGCTTTAATTATAAAGACTATGTTTAGAATTGCTGCTGGTTTGTTAGAGTTTGCATGTTAGTTAAGCTTGATCTGCTTTTGGGTGTTCTAGTTGAGTTTTGGAGCATGTTTTTAATGGGTTTTGATGCTGATATTGAGCTGGAATGATTGTGTTGCTTATCTAGGATTGTTAGCTAAATTTTGGGTGAATTGGCTTGAGGAAAGGTGTAGAAAGATGGTGAAGAAAACTGGGTTTGGAGGTGAGGGCCGCGGCCCGTGTGCGCGTGCGGCCATGGGAGGCCGAGAAGTTCATGCGCGCCGCGGCGCTTGGTGTGCATGTCGCGGCCCGTATGGGGGTCAGTGAGGTGCTAGCCTCTGTTTCGAGGCTAGCCGCAGCGCTAGTGGGTAGGGCCGCGACTCTGAGTGCCAGTTCGTGTTGTTAAGGGTGTTTAGGCTTGGGAACTCAATGGTTAAGGCTTGGGATGGATTTTATCACCCAGTTTGATAGAATTCAAGGTCCCGGAGGTTAGGGTTATAGCTCAAAGTTATTTATTAGATTAGAACTTGATGGATGGATGTTTTTAATGTGCTGTGACTAGGGTTTCGGTGAGGCTCAAGTTAGAGGACTGTGCTCGGGACATCGGTGCTCGGAAAGCTCGGGACTCAGGTAAGAAAACCCATGTTCCCATAGAGCTTGTCTGCAAGGCTGAGCCCAATGTGTCTGAATAGAACTAATATGCAGGGCTGAGCCCAATGTGTTTAAACTGTAGGGCGTAGCCCTTTGATTGAATTTGCTAGAATTCTATATTTTCTTGCTATGCTATGAATGCTATTATGTGAAGGATCGGCAAGAGCTGGGAACGGTGTAGGCCGAGGACGGCAGAGGCCGGGAACGGCAAAAGGCCGAGTACGGCAAGGGGCCCGGAGCAGCGTTGACCATGTGGAGTGCAAGTTGCCAGGGCGAGTCCCTAAAAGGATACCTGGGATATCCTCACAGCGTGGACCGCGAACCCAGGGCTTGGTAAACGCCTGGGATGGCTGGCCGTATGTGTTTAGCCCATTGGTGGCCTGTTTATATGCTTGATATATGTGTTGCATATGTTATCTGTTTGTGGGTTTTCTTGCTGGGCTTTGGCTCACAGATGCTCTGTGGTGCAGGTAAGGGTAAAGAGAAGGCCGACCAACCATGAGTGTAGCAGGCATGAGGCGGCGTGTACATGTTTGGCCAGCCTGGCTGCCACAGCCAGAGGATTTTGGGAGATGTATGTAAATAAACCTAGATTTTGTCGTTTAGTCGACTTGGTTCAGTTTATATATTGTAAATGTTTCTAAACTGTATTTTGGGATCCCAAGTCTAAAAATTTTATGATTTTCTATGGAAATTATTATTTCTAAAGTTTTTCTTCTGTTTATGGCTTAATTACACTATTTGACCTAAAACCTCGATTAGCGAGTTGAAAGCACGTTTTTAAACTCACTTAGTAACGGCTCTAAGGAAGTAGGGCGTTACAATTTTGTTACCCTAAAATACTTATCTTTTCAAGATCGAGTTCTATTAAAAAACCTTTTGGTTTTAACCCTCATTTTGGTAACACACTAGTACTCCTATCTCAAATGGGACAAAATTTGAGTACTACTACTATTCACTTGATTGACTTTTTATTACCTATTGAACCTAATACTAGTTTGGTTACTAGTATTAAGATAGGTTACCATCAATCGTGAATCTACTGAGGGAGTCTAATTCCCACCCCTTGAGATGTAGAAATGATTCCATTTGAGTCATTTCTTTTCTCATGCATGCATACTTAAACATTCTCATTATTTTATTCAAACCTTGTTGCTAGCTGTAGTTTGATTAAATTAGTTACCCATTTAAAATAGTGATTTTGACCATAGTCAACACCCTCACTATTTAATAGTTCAATATCCAAGATAAACATTTGAATATTAATTCTAGAAACCTATTTGTTTCTAAAATCATCCTTTATGTTTTAAATTAATTCCTTCTTGAATCAAAATATTACAAAACAATAACTTTAGACACCAAGCATGTCTAGATTTTTCCATTCTATACATATATAACCAATGTGATTTAGAATGTGGAATTCCAAATAACCTATTTGATAGGATGACAAAATTAATAAATTATTATCAACAAAATAAATTGATTAACTTTGGCCCATCATCCCCACATTTCTCACATAGTGATAATAAAATATGACTTTAAAATAGAAATCTCTTCATTTCTATTAAGTTCTTTATCCTCCAAGATAAAACTAGACTTATAATTCTCAAAGTTCATCATGAGTCCTCTAAGCCACATGATAAACTCTCAATAGATCAAGATAAAAACCTCAATGTTTATCTTGATTTATTTACTTGCTAAAGCAAGACACACTTCTTTCAAAACAAGTTTCACTTAGTTTCTTTCTTTTATGCATTTCACAAAATAAAAATGTGAACACAAATGTAATGTGAGAATTTCTCAAACAAATAATCACATTATGGAATAATAGGTCTACACTTTTACCTATTATTTTAACAAGTTCACTTTGAAACTTTGTCAATATCTCATAGCAAAATAAAGAATTATCATAGAATAATACTTTAATTTTATTGATAGCTTTCAAGAGTACAAGCTTTATTACATGAAAATAACCATTTCCCAAAAAGGCACATAAACATGGTAATCATGCTAGGATCTCTTCTTCTTTTTCTATAGCATTTACCTCATTCTCATGTGGGTCCTTTCGGTACCAACATACTCTAGTATAGTGCTCGAATTTTCCACAAACAAAACAATGACCTCTCATGTCTTTGAATTGTCCATGATATTTCTTTGGACCTAAAGGGTTCCCACTACCCTTTTTGTTGTTGTTGCCCTTGGGATGCTTGTGTGAAACTGCATTGGCCTTGGAAGTCTCATCTTTAGACTCATTCACACCCTTGTCTCTTATTCTCGATTCCTCTTCAATTCTAATGTGTTTTTGGATCTCTTCCAAAATTTAATCCTCATTCTTATGGAGGATTCTTTTCCTATAGCTCCTCCAACTTGGTGGTAATTTTGTCATTATTGCACCAACTTGAAAGGCCTCGGGAAGCTCAATCTTGAGAACTTTCAACTTGTTCACAATCACTTGTAACTCATGAATTTGAGGTAAAAGAGTTTTCCCATCAATGAAAGAAAATTCAAAATATTGAGAAATTAAGAACTTTCTTGTACCTTCTTCCTCGACCTTGTACTTACTCTCCAAGGCATCCCAAATCTTCTTCGCAGACTTGGTATTGGTATAGAGGTCATATAGCCTATCAGATAGGGCATTAAGGATATACCCCTACAAAGAAGGTTGCCCTCATCTCTCTTCCTTCTTTTCTCCACCACCTTGGGAGTGTCTTTGTCGGATGGCTCGGCTAGAGGTGCCAAGGACGACTCAAGGATGTAGGCTTTCTTGAGTGTTTTCAAAAGGAATTTCACCTTGTCTTGCCACCTAGTGAAATTGGATCCGTCAAACCTATCCAACCTAACTAGGTCTTGGTTCATGATCTTGATGGTCTCACCTTCCATTGAAACAAAAAGGGATAAGCTTTTGATTGTTAGAGAATATATTATATTCAATGGGAATCGAGAAACCAAAATAAAAATCTAAGCAAAAGGTTACAATGGACAAAGATGATAGATAAAAAAGTGTTACAACTCTATTGCGAAAATACAAGTAAATAGAGATAGAGGATGATAGATATATTGATAATACAACACAAAGATAACAATACAAATAAATATATAAGATCGAAACAAAAAGTAAAAGAGGTAGATGAAAAAAATAATGAGAAGAACAATAGATAAAATCTCACACTCACACAACCAAAGTGTAGAGTAGTGAAGATCACCAACTTGAACAAGGTTCAAGACCTTTGTCCAAAATCTTATTTCCCCCTATTCTCTAAGCACTAAGGGATCTCTCAAGGAAATAACTCTTTGGAATTATCAAGTCTCTATGGTGTATTTTCCAGCTAAGTGCTTTGTGGATAGAAAATAGTGTATCTTACAAATGAGCATTAGGCTCCTATTTATAGAGTTTGAAACACCCTTTGAATTTAAAATTCCACCAACCCCCATGGATGTTACCATTGTTTAATTGAATAAAATAGAGATTTGGGAGTTACTTGGGATGTTAGAACCATTCAAATTGGAAAAAAATCAAAAAACAAATTGGTTGTTAGCCTAACTGGTTGCGGCCAGGACTATCAGTGGTCGTGACCACTGGCCTCTGTCCCCCAGGCCGTAGGCAGGGAAAGTCAGTGGCTGCGATCACATGCAATTTTAGCACAAAATGTCATTTTCCCAAAACGTTCCAAAATGTCCTAACTTCTTTCCCTCATGATTTTGTAACATCCAAACACCTAATGAGAGTTAAAAACATGTCTCCAACAGCCATATTTCATAATGGCTTTGTGAAATCCAATCTCAAATGTGTAACATACAATCTACACATTATTGGGTAATATTTTGGAATTATAAATTTATAACTGATTTTGTAACTCCAAAATATGTCACATTTGGGCACACACATGTGTCCAATTGGACACATGTGTGTGCCCAAATGTGACATATTTTGTGACTCTCAATAATATGTTACAAGGTGTGACAAATCACATTTTGTCATATTATTTAATCTAATATTATATTATATGAAATAATATAACATTTATTTTCAATTTAAATCTGTAATTTTTTTATTATTATTTATTTTATTTGCTAAGATAAAAGATGACTTTTGTGAAATTAATTAATCATGCCAAATTAATTGTTTTTATAAGTAAATTTTGTCACATTTTTTTGTTAGTAACTATAAATGGGATTATTATTTTATACAATTAAACCAAAAGAATTATTTTAGTAAATTAAAATTTTGTAATAAAATTTATGGATAGCAAATGAATGATTTAAAGTAATAAGTAGTAATAAATCAAATTGACAATTTATTTTATGCTTGCTAAATTTTTGTGATATTTACAAGAAGATAAATGAATAAATATTACAAACTCCAAAGCAAGTTTTCAGAACCATCTCACGTGTGCATGTTACATGCAAGCTAAGTTTTACGTTAAAAAAATACACCATTTGATTAAGTGGATGATTCTTGTTTTGCAAACATTAAGGATTCACTTGTGAACTTAAGAATATTCTTTTATGATTTTATGAGAAATTGTTCAATGTTTATAGTGTGGTGCAACATGTGCCACATGTGCATGTCCCATTCACATGTGGGGTATGTATGTTTGGCATGTGTGATCTTACATGATTTTAAGACAAACGTTTGATTGTGATTCTAGGCTCATTGTGAAGTACCCCACACTTTATTTTTGCTTGGACTTGAGGTAAGGAAGTTAGCTAGAATTTTCTATGAATTATATTATGAAAAGTATGAGAGAATATGTAACACTCTATTGATCCAGGACTGTTACAATATGTGTTTAAAATAGTGCTTAACTCGTTAAGCGAGTCATTTGGACTTGAAATTGTAATTCAAACTAACCCAAGGTTAGGTATTAAAAATTTCAGTTAAAATGTATAAACTTTTTCCATTAAAATTTAAAATGTTTATAGGGGATCCCAAAAAGAGATTTTAAATGAAAAGTAATTACACTCGACGTTACAAAAGTAGCCTGCCTAAGCGGAAAAATTCAGATTGCTAACCTAAGTCCCTCATACTACACGACCATGGCGGTCGAGCTGGCCTGATATGTACGTGCTGTTCCAAAGCTCTCCAACTCATGGCTGTCAATATGGAATAATTTCCCTTAAAGCTTCCCTATTTGAAAGTATGAAGACCCTAGGCGCACGTCTCCTTCAGTCAAGGGCCTCGCATAGTGAGGCCTAATCCCCATGTGCATGTCTTCGGGATTCTCGCGCCCCTGAAGACATCACACGAGGCCCCACCGCCTTGCCATGTATCTCCGAATCCTATGACGTAGCCCAATTCGTGAAGTTGTGTGCCAAAGATGTGCCCCTTCCTCGGCCAATGACTCGCATCAAGATGCGCATCCTCGTCCCTTGGCCTTTTCAGCTTCAGCAACCAGTCGACATGCGTGGGTACCTAGATGCAGGTCCAGCTATGCATGTGCCTCCCTCGGCCAAGGCCCCGCATCAAGGTGCGGATCCTCGTCCCTTGGCCTTTCCAGCTTCAACCAAGGGCCTCACAATCGTCATGTGTGGGTGCCTAGATGCGCGTCTAGCTATGCGCGCGTCTCCCTCGGTCAAGGCCCACATCAAGGTGCGCATCCTCGTCCCTTGGCCTCTCCAACATCAGCCAAGGGCCTTGCATAGTGAGGTCCAATCGTCATGCGCGGGTGCCTAGATGTGTGTGCAGCTATGCACGCGCCTCCCTTGACCAAGGCCTCGTGTCAGCCTTCTTACACCCTTGTGCCTTAGGTCCCCTCGCACCGCGCCTCCGTGGGTCCCCCTCGCATTGCGCCTCAGTGAGGCCCTTTCGCCTCGCACCATCGCGAGGCGACCTCGCCATGGACCTAAGGTCTCACGAGGACCCCCTCGCACTGATGTCGCGCCTCGCATGGAGGCTCTAGCCGCCTGGGTCGGCATGGCACACGCCTGACCAATGCCACGCACTACATATACCCCCTTGTGCCCAAGATATCACGGGGTGCCTCTTGCGCTTAACAAATGTATATCCACAAAGGCCACAAGTAGTCTGATGCTTAGCAGAATATAAGGAAGATTGGAGGGAAATTGTACCTTGAAGATGAAAGATGGATCATCAGGTACAAGGCATGCATATGAGTACGGAATATACAACTATAAAGGTGGCGAATGCATGATTCTGACATCTGTGTCTGACATATAGTGGCGACACGAATGAGTAGGTGAAGTGGTGGCATGTTCTGCAGGCCTCTGAACAAGTACGATAGCCGACACCACTACGTACTGCACCACTACCCTGACAATGTACCTACGTACGATCTTGTCCCTTGGGACCACCCAAAATTAGGGGCCAACAGAGCCCATCTATAAATAGGCTTCGACCCCTTAGGCTCGGGGGTTGGAAAAATTCATTGTAGAGAGAGATAGTAAAGCAATAAATGAGATTTTCCTCCACTATTGTTCTGCATGTTTCTTTCTCAAGTTTTTCCTAAGTTAAATCTACGCATTTTATGGTAACAAGCTTTGAGTTTTCCATCCATATATCATTGATGAGTTTCTACCGTCAATAGTTTGGTGCCATCTGTGGGAAGAACAAGCATCAAGCTAACGTTCTTTCATCACTTCCAACAAGGAAAAATGCCAAGGCGTTCAAAACACTTATGACAACTACAAGATGTTGAGGTTCACTTGGACGGAGAACAACTGAGGGCCTCTAGGAAAGACCCTCCTCTTCTTGAGCATGTGAATATGCCGGAAAAATGTCCTCCCCCAAGGGAGGAGAAGGAAGCATCATCCCCGGCTGTCCGGCCCGACGGAGGTCATCCAGAGCCGCCAGCGCACCCACATCCTAGGCCCCCGGTAGCACCACGCTCTGGCCACCGGGACCTGGGTCCCTCGATGCGCAGGCTAGGCAAGAGTCCCTGAGTACACTCAGTGAGTTCCAGCTCAAAGACTCGCTTCTATGAGGATGAGATTCGCGAGTTACCCAAAAAGAATCGAAGGCTGGAAACCACGCTAGAGAACATGCATGAGATTTTAAATGGCCTTCTGCAAGGAAACTCGAGCATACCCTTTCCGAAGCATACAGAGAAAGAGCGTGAAAGAGGGGAAACCACTGTCCCCATAGACGATGGGAGAGCCCGACTTTCCACGAGCAACACTCCCCAAACAAAGTACCATGAGAGACCTAGGCCGACGAAATACCCTTAGGAGCAAAGGCGGAGGGACGACGCTGGTCGTAAGAATGAAGCCGAAGTCACCTCCAAGGAGGCGCCACCTTACCTAAGAGAAAATCTCAATGGAAGGAGGTCAGAAGTAAGGAGTGTTGGAAAAGCTTATACAAGATCTTTATTTATTTTCATGTATATCTAATATTAAACAAATTAATACAAGATAGCCTAAAACATGTTTCTAAAATTGAATTCAAAGAGAAACAAAAAATAGAATACTTACAGTTGTTGACGGTGAGAACTCGTCAACGAAGTTAAGTTGGAAAAATTATCAAATTAAAATCGCTAATTGGAAAGCTATGAAAACTTGAACAATAACTCAAGAACAATGGTATAACAACAATGGAGAATTCAGTATCTCATTCACACTAATGCCTCTGCTACAGTAAAATTTCCAACCCCGTTTCAGGTGGTCTTAGAGTTCCTTTTATAATAGGCTCTAATGGCCTTAGGTACATGATGATCCAGGGGACCACGTGGTACATACGTACTGTATTAGAGGAATGGTTTCAGTGGTAGTGGTTGTACATCCCGTACAGGAGCAGGTGTCAGGGGGATGTCTCCACTACTTGTCTGTACCCCTTCCTGAGGTGTGGTAGCAGGTGTATTGGTGCAGGAGGTAGTGGTGTCGGTTCTGACCTATGGCCGTAGACGTACGGACCATGATCCTTACCCCAGCAATCTCATTGGCACTGGTATCCGTACCTAGTACTTGGTCGTACAAATATGTCTCATTCAACTCGTACTGGGTCTCCTAAGCATAGGGACTTCGAGGTGTGAAAAAGTGGATCCCTGGTGTCCGTACTGGCCGTGGCGTTGAGTAGGGGTCTTGGGCCCATACGCATCAAGTCATGGGGTGTCAGCCTCCTGGGACGATGGTGGGCTAGTGGACCTCCCGGGGCGTGCGCGCGTGGGACCTTGCGTGGCCTCGCGCACAGGGCGCCATAAACGGCCTCGCAGCCTCTCTCGGCCTCGCGCATGGGCATGGTGGGAGTGGCCCAATGGCCTCGCGGATCGGCGGCCCCGCGAGACGGGAGGGCTTCGCGGGACGGCGGCCTCGCGGAACAGCAGCCTCGCGAGATGAGGTGGCCTCGCGGAACAGCAGCCTCGCGAGACGGGAGGGCCTCGCGGAATACTGGCCTCGCGAGACGGGGTAGCCTCGCGACTCGGTGGCCTCGTGGAACAGCAGCCTCGCGAGACGGGAGGGCCTTGCATGATGAGGTGGCCTCGCGGAACAGCAGCCTCGCGAGACGGGAGGGCCTCGCGGAATACTTGCCTTGCGTGACGAGGTGGCCTCGCGGAACAGCAGCCTCGCGAGACGGGAGGGCCTCGCGGAACATTGGCCTCGCGAGACGAGGTGGCCTCGCGGAACAGCAGCCTCGCGAGACGGGGTGGCCTCGCGGATCAGGAGGGCCTCACCCATCTGATGGCCACTTGAAATGGGGGGGGGGGGGGTTCGCCCATGTGACGGACCATGATCCTTACCCAGCAACCTCACTGGCACTGGTATCCGTACCTAGTACTTGGTCGTACAAATATGTCTCATTCAACTCGTACTGGGTCTCCTAAGCATAGGGACTTCGAGGTGTGAAAAAGTGGATCCTTGGTGTCCGTACTGGCCGTGGCGTTGAGTAGGGGTCTTGGGCCCATACGCATCAAGTCATGGGGTGTCGGCCTCCTGGGACGATGGTGGGCTAGTGGACCTCCCGGGGCGTGCGCGCGTGGGACCTTGCGTGGCCTCGCGCACGGGGCGCCATAAACGGCTTCGCAGCCTCTCTCGGCCTCGCGCATGGGCATGGTGGGAGTGGCCCAATGGCCTCGCGGATCGGCGGCCCCGCGAGACGGGAGGGCTTCGCGGGACGGCGGCCTCGCGGAACAGCAGCCTCGCGAGATGAGGTGGCCTCGCGGAACAGCAGCCTCGCGAGACGGGAGGGCCTCGCGGAATACTGGCCTCGCGAGACGGGGTAGCCTCGCGACTCGGTGGCCTCGCGGAACAGCAACCTCGCGAGACGGGAGGGCCTTGCGGAATACTGGCCTTGCGTGACGAGGTGGCCTCGCGGAACAGCAGCCTCGCGAGACGGGAGGGCCTCGCGGAATACTGGCCTTGCGTGATGAGGTGGCCTCGCGGAATAGCAGCCTCGCGAGACGGGAGGGCCTCGCGGAACACTGGCCTCGCGAGACGAGGTGGCCTCGCGGAACAGCAGCCTCGCGAGACGGGGTGGCCTCACGAATCAAGAGGGCCTCGCCCATCTGATGGCCACGTGAAATGGGGGGGGGGGGGGTTCGCCCATGTGACGGCCTTGCATTTTCCCTTGATGAGATTATGAGCATCAACAATAGTATACGCAGCGGAATTAAAGAGTCCTTCGTTCAGTTTCTCTAACTCTTGTATCCTCTCTGTCGCAGAGTATTATCAAGAAACTCAACCGATCTTTTATTTTCTTCACAATCTTCCAATGTATCCTTAGAACCACCTAGAATAGTGTGGGAAATTCTCAACACATGAGATAGATATAGAGAGAAGAAGAGAAAATAACAAAGATGCTTAAAAAATGACTTGTGTTTAGAGAGAATCTAAAACTATCAGAAAATCTGACTTGTGACTTATCAAACTTATGTTTTGACTTCTCTCTAAGCACTCCTTTTATAGACTCAATTAGGCCATTTAATTTAATCAAAAAATCAATAAAATAATAGCCATTTTGAAGCCCTAGGTTGAATTTATCATGGGCTATAGGCCCGTGAAATTTCCCATTTGATTATAAGCCCATTGGACTTGAAATCAAGGCCTGTATTATAATCTATTGATTTAATTAATTAAATAATTATTTAAATCATTTATCAAATTAATTATTTATAATTTGAACCTTGATTTAAACTTATTTATTAATTTAGATACTAATTTATCTTAATTAATAAATCTGCCATAATTTCTCTTTTCTTCTCAAAATTACACAACTCTGTGAAACTATCCCAAATTGACCTGGTTAACTTTGATAATTCTAATTGATGATTAAATCAATTAATTGAGACTATCTAGATGAATTTATCCAAGGTACAATGGGGACCATGGGCCTATGAAATCAAGCTCCAATAAGTTATCATAAATCTAACAAATAAATTTACTAATTTATTAATTCCTCGTGACTCCACCATAGACTCAGAATTGCACTCTTGAATTCATAGAACGCTCTATAACAAATATAGATATGCTATTAATTATCCATTGTTACAACCATAATTTTTACTCAATCCTCCATAGACGGTCTACAATGAGATAGGACTAAAATACCGTTTTACCCCTCATTGTATTTTATCCTTAAAACACTTAGTTTCTTGTAAATGATATTTCAGTAAACTAATTTAATTACTCAAATGAGATCTCTATCATTTAACACCTTGAACCAAACTAAAAGGAAACCATCATTTCACTTCTTCATCAGAAGCTATAGATGTTCATATCTATGATTAACACTCTCACTCATTTATACTACCGAGTTCCCAAGATGTAAGTATGGGCTAGTCCGTAGGGTAAGCTGGTAACGAACAAGTCAAAGAACTCAAATAATACAATCAGTTAGAATACTAACCACTCAGAATTGAGATTGAATTGACCTATGGTCAACTATATGATATGACTAGAATAGATAATAACTGTATGTTTAGTTATCTTATCAACTGTCAATATCGGTCCTGTCCGATGTAACAAATACATCTGATCTTATCTACTTTGCTAATGTTCTGGAAAGAACATAACACAGTAATGTGTAAGTAGATCATATCGTAGATTGGCAAGTCAGTGTAAATCTTGTGCACTGACTAATCTTAGGACTAACTTATTTTGAACATATAATCATATTTATATTCCACTGTGATTACGTCACTATAAATAAGATTAGCTATATGCTCGGGATTTAATAGAAGTTTATATTAAACAAATAATCATGAAAATAAAACATGTGAGCAAAGTGATTAACCAAGTAAAAAAATTATTTATATTCTTTTATTGATAATAAAATGAGATTACAAAGAATTTGGGTTTTAATTAGGGCATAAAACCCCAAGAAGGAGGATACCTCCTATGGCCCCTCCGAAGGGTAAAGAGAAGAGAAAGGCCAACCTTACCGAGCTGAGGGAGTCCTTGAATAGGAGGCGATAGGAGCTAAACACCGAGATGAGGAGCCTCTAGAGAAAGATCGTCACGACGTCTGGGGGGCACATTATTGATGAAGAGTTGGACTACGAGTCACCCTTCACGCAAGAAATCCAGTTGGAATGGCTCCCAACTAACTTTAAAGAACCTCATATGACCCCATATGAGGGCACCTCAGACCCCAAGTACCATTTGGATGCCTTTAACGATTTAATGAAGATGAGAGGGATCAATAGCAGAGCAAGGTGTCACTGTTTCGTGGTCACGCTGAAGGGGCCTTCATATAAGTGGTTCAAGAGGCTGAGGTCGGGGACCATTAGGTAATGGCTACAACTTTCCGACGAGTTTCTCCAAAACATCATGTCGTACGTGATTATACCCTGCCAAGAATTAGCATCACTAGTATAAAGCAAGGAGAAGGAGAAAGCTTGAAAAGCTACATCCATAGGTTCAACATGGAGGTGGCTAAAGTAGGAAGCCTGACCAGGGGAGAACTCAAGATGGAAATCACGGTTGGGGTGCGCCCAAGCAGGAAACTCTGGGATAATATGCTCAAAAGGGAGGTAACTAAGTTAGACGATTTCTACGAACGGACACAAAAGTACATTCGTGTCGAAGAAGGCCACGAGAACCTGAAGGCATCACTTGTCAAGCCCTCAGCCCTTGAAGGTTTGAATGGCATAAAAAAGAAAAAGGTGTACAAGGGCCCAAGAGATGACCACTAGAGGAAGCACAAGCACGGAGGTAATCCTAGGCAAACATCCCACACCTTCTACACTGACCTAACACATACTAGGGAGCATATCTTCGTAGCGAATGAGAATCAGGTCCCCTTCAGGAGCCCCACCAATGAAGAGAGATCGGTCAAAGAGAGACCCCAGAAAGTACTGTTAGTATCATAAAGACATTGGCCACACCACATCAGAATGCACTCATCTGAAGGTGGAAATTGAGGAACTCATACGTAGGGGGAACTTGGGTAGATAAGTCCGAAGAGAAAATGAAAAACCAGATGATAGACAACCCTCACCACAAACACGAGATGTAGTCCCAGAGGTGCAAGGAGAGGTGAGCATGATCTTCAGAGGACTAGGATTTAGAGGAGAATTGAGACAGGGGCAAGATAGATACGCCAAGGAAGCCAGACGAAGTCCACCCCCATGCATGCTAAGCTTAGAACAAGGACCCCCAAAAAACTTTAAAGGGGAAAATGACTCAATAACCTTCGCCGAAGAAGACATGCGGGGTGTGCATTTTCCACACAATGACCCCTTGGTGTTAAGTGTACAACTGGCCAACATGAAGGTACATCGAGTGCTGATAGACAATGGGAGCTCCATAGACATGCTATATCGCTCGGCCTTGGAGAAGATGGGACTGGGCATCAAGAACTTAAAGCCCTGCAACACCTCCTTGTATGGGTTTACAGGAGACTCGATACAACCCCTGGGCACAATCGAGTTGGCCCTCACCATGGGAGAGCTGCCCAGACAGACAATTGTAATGACAAATTTTGTCGTAGTAAGCTGTTCCTCGGCCTTCAACGCAGTATTAGGGATACCTTCCCTGAGAGAATTGAAGGCGATAACCTTGGTATACCACTTGGCCATAAAATTCCCAACTCCTGGGGGAATAGCAAGTGTGAAAGGGGAACAAAAATAAGCAAGGGAATGTAATAACATAACCCTCCACACCATCATGAAACCGACAAAACCTATGGCGATGGTGGTGCATTGGAGCGCAAACCCGTGTGAGTTCAACCCAAAAGTTACTAAGGAAATCAAAATCGATGGTTGTGCATACGCACCTGAGAGGGAACATCAGGTAAAGTTCCACTTTTAACACGATAAATCAAAAGGGTTACCATAGTTAGCCCCCCAACATAGTTGTGAGACGTCCTCTTAAAAGCAGCTATGGATTAGAGGGGTAACCTAAAGGCCCTGATATGTAGTAAGAACAATGTTGTCATAGATAACTATGTACTCTACTTATTCTTAATGAATATGTTTCTTATTGGCATGACACACTCCTCATTTACGTGAGCACATATATAAATCCCATGTACCTATCGCCAATTGGAATTATCAAAGTGCATAAGAAAAATGATCAAAGTGCCTGACGAGATAAATCTCGCCAACCACTTGGGGGGCAAAGTATATAGCAAAAAAGGGTCCTAAAAGAGACCCTTAAAAAAAGGAAATAAGAAAGAAAACCTTGCAAGTCATCTCTTGAGTTCACGAGGATTAGCTACCCTTATGAACATCAAGAGGGTCAAAAGGTCCTATAGTAAAAGCCTCCTAATAAAGGCTGATACCTCCACGATAGGAAAGGCCTCAGGACGATCATCCACCAATAATCCTAGAGCGGCCACCAAGTCGTCTTGCCAAAAAGGGTCCTAAAAGAGACCTTTGTAAAAATAGTACTATGCATAATGATGAGAAGGACGCTTCTCACAAGAAATAACAAGCGTGCACAAAGAATATAAATGGATATCGAGAACCCATGGGGTTAACATGTCCTTACAAGTATAGTCAAGGTGCACCAAAGATACTATCATCATTAGTCCAAGGAAGAGATAAGAAATTCATCAAGAAATAATAATAAGAGGGACTTACTAAAGTCCCTTAAGTTTGATAATCAAAAGATGAAAACAATATGGAGGATTACACGGCAACAACATATATGTATGCAAATAAGCCTTGAATAGGGATCTACGGGTTTTCACCTTGACCTTTCCACTCAGAGATTTTCCCAATTGCATAATCTCCAAAGGGAGACAGGTCGACGTCAGGGTTGGTCCTCCATACGACGTGTAGCGTGCGCTCAATTATGCCGTTCTCAGCATTTACAAGTTCAGCCTCAAGTGCAGTAATCTTCTCATTTAAAGTATGGATGGTAGCCTCAAGCCTAGTGTTGGAGTGAGAAGTTGATGCAACCTTGGATAATGTAGCATCTCTCTGACAAACCGCCTCGGCAAGTTGATCCTTCAAGTCACGAACCTGTGTGGACAAACTATCCTTTTCTACCTCGGCCATCAAGAGATTCCTCATTGCCCCCTCGAGCTCGAGCTGTAACCGTTGTGTGGATGAAGAGCTCGAGGTGACATCGGGAATGTCATGCATAGATCCCCACTCACCTTCAGGAATGTTTCCCATGTAATGGCTCATGGTTTCCCCATACTGGCTTGCCAGAGGATGGCCTTTGGAAGCAGAAGCATAAGCTTGATGGAGGGAAACATGTGTACCCATAGAGGCATGCTTCGACAAGGAAGGAGACCGAGAAGGTTCTGATCCATCTGCAGATGCATGGGGAGCAGAGGGGCGCGGAGTCACCTCTTTAGGCAGAGAGGCGCCTGAAGACGCCCACCTCGAGTGCCCCCCCCCACCCCTCTCCCAAAGGGTGGAAGGGCCTCACCAAAAGAAGGAATAACAAAATTCCTCGTAGGCATAGAGAGGGAGGAGCATGGGTGTTGAAAGTAGACTCACTACCAGACATCGATGGTGGAAACCCAAGAAGTAACACTATCGTTGTGTTTGTCGTCAGCCACGTCCTTAGCCCCACTGGCCAAGGACCATAAGCATGAGTAGTTCTCGGACTCCACCTCCTCTTCCGTGTCCATATGGTCACTCGACAGGTAAGTGTAATCTTTATCAGCTGCCTCATCATAATTGTCTTCATCATGACCATATATC
The DNA here is from genome assembly GCF_963169125.1 of Humulus lupulus. Lineage (NCBI taxonomy): Eukaryota > Viridiplantae > Streptophyta > Magnoliopsida > Rosales > Cannabaceae > Humulus > Humulus lupulus. The sequence goes on along the minus strand of NC_084795.1, from coordinate 72,351,331 downwards.
CATGGGGTAGATTTGGATGAGACGGAGCATAAGGAGATAACTTGATCCGGGGATAGCAGCTTGTATGAATAAAGATTTCCCTCTGTAAAAAGGCCACAGGCCTGTTTGCGCAAGGCCGACACATCTACGATCTTCACCACTCGATCGTGGGTCGATGATTTCAAAGTAGGGCAAACAACCCCTTCGAGACCTGTGGTCAAGAGAAAAGAAATAACCATAGTTAGGTAAACCAAAAAAAGGAGGAGTAAAAGAGAAATTTCTCATATACAAACTCAAGGTGGGAATTAGGTTTCTTGAAGTATTGAAGCGCGTATGTTGGGTGGACACGCTAGGGGTAAAGAAGTTACTTTTCCACGAGCCTCTATTTGAAATGGAGCCCTCCACGAGGGGATATCCTGTATGGACCATGACTTTCTAGAGCTGATAGAAGCCAGGGGCTGATGAGTTCGCCCTAAGGGTGTAAAGGTGATGAAACTCACTCATGGAAGGCCCTATAGAGTGCACTTGTTTGTATAGTACATATAAACAACTGAGCACCACCCAAGAGTTGGGGGATAGTTGGAGGGGCGTCAGCTCGAAGTAGTTAAGTACCTTGACAAAGAAGGGCTGAAGTAGCAAAACTCCACTAGATTTGATTATGGAGTCACTGAAGGCAAAGAGCCCTTCGGATGGCTCAGGCACACAGTCCTCGCGCTTCAGAATTATGAATTTGATATCCGATGATAGTTGGTGGGCCTTTAGCATGTTGGCAAGCTTAACACTGGTAAGAGTGGACACGGTGCCCACGTTTTCAGAATTGTCGGAAGTCCTCCTCGGCATGTTTGATACCTAGACAGAGACAATGGGCAGTTTGTGAGCAACTAACTTCATCAACCCCTTAAAAGGCCCTCTACATGTCTTACATCTACTCGCATACTGCTTGACCCTATGACATACTAATCGGAGGTCCTACCCTCGTGCAAGAGATAAAAGAGACATACATATCACTGGGGGAGAAGGGTATACCTAGGTGCGTGTATGCAGATCCTTGGATGTGCGAAAATGAATCCACAGGCGTGCAAGGGGTGGATCCTTGGGGGGGGGGGGGTGCAAAGGCAACCTTTTAAGTGAAAACACCTTATGCTCCTTGCAATGCAAACCACTAGGCTAAGTATGTTTTGGTGTGAAAAATTATTCCAAGCCTTGGGGTATTTATAGGAGGAGTCAAGACTTCCAAGCCTTTGGATCAAGTCTAAGGTGAATGGTGGAGATTAAGAGTCTTGGTAACCTTGGGATCCACAATTAGAAATGGTTGGCCCTCATTCCATCTTAAGGACACACTTGGATCATAACCAAAGATAGTTGGCCTTTGTGTTTCTTTATGAACTACAAAGAAACCCACCACCAAGGTCCATTTTAGTGTTTCCTCATTCACCACAAGATATCATTCGAAAGATGAGCATTCCATGCCCCTTTGAGGAAGACGAAGAACGAGTGCCATACATATCACATGAAGAAGATATAAAAGAGTCTACAAACACGCTTAAAAGAGTGCTCATAGACTTGGGGGCAACTGTGAAATGGAATAATTTCCCTTAAAGCTTCCCTCGATTCAAGTATAAAGACCCAAGGCGCACGTCTCCCTCAGCCAAGGGCCTCGCATAACGAGGCCCAATCCCCATGTGCATGGCTCTGGGCTTCTCGCGCCCCTGAATATATCACACGAGGCCCCAGTACCTCGCCATGTTGCTCTGAATGCCACGACGCGGCCCAATCGCGAAGCCGTGTGCCAAAGACGTGCACCTGCCTCGGCCAATGACCCGCATCAAGGTGCGCATCCTCGTCCCTTGGCCTTTCTAGCTTCAGCCAAGGGCCTCGCATAGCGAGGCCCAGTCGACATGTGTGGGTGCCTAGATGCACGTCCAGCTATGCACGCGCCTCCCTCGACCAAGGCCCCGCATCAAGGTGCGCATCCTCGTCCCTTGGCCTTTCCAACTTCAACTAAGGGCCTTGCATAGCGAGGCCTAATCGTCATGCGCGGGTGCCTATATGCGTGTCCAGCTCTGCGCGCGCCTCCCTCGGACAAGGCCCCGCATCAAGGAACGCATCCTCATCCATTGGCCCTTCTACTTCAACCAAGGGCCTTGCAATCATCATGCGCGGGTGCCTAGATGAGCATCCAGCTATGAGCACGCCTCCCTCAACCAAGGCCCCGCATCAAGGAGTGCATCCTTGTCCCTTGTCCTCTCCAGCTTCAGGCAAGGTCCTCGCATAGCGAGGCCCAGTCATCATGTGCGGGTGCCTAGATGCGCGTCCAGCTATGCGCGCACCTCCCTCGGACAAGGCCCCGCATCAGCCTTCTTACACCCTCGTGCCTTAGGTCCCCTCGCACCGCGCCTCCGCGGGGCCCCCTCGCATTGCGCCTCAGCGAGGCCCTCTCGCTCCGTGCCACCGCGAGGCCACCTCACCTTGCGCCTAAGGTTTCACGAGGACCCTCTCGCGCTGATGTTGCACCTCGCATTGAGGCTCTAGCCGGTTGGGTCTGCATGGCACATGCCTAACCAACGCCACGCACTGCGTATACCCCTTGTGCTCAAGATCTTGCGGGGTGCCTCTCGTGCTTCACAATTGTATATGCACGAAGGCCACAAGTAGTCTGATGCTTAGCAGAATATAAGGATGATTGGAGGGAAATTGTACCTTGAAGATGAAAGATGGACCATTAGGTACAAGGCATGTGTATGAGCACGGAATATACAACTATAAAGGTGGCAAATGCATGATTCTGACATCTGTGTTTGATATATAATGGTGACACGAATGAGTAGGTGAAGTGGTGGCACGTTCTGCAGGCCTCTGACCAAGTACGATAGCCGACACCACTACGTACTACACGACTACCCTGACAATGTACCTACGTACTGCACCACTACCCTGATAATGAACCTACGTACGATCTTGTCCCTTAGGACCACCTTGTATCAGGGGCCAACATAGCCCATCTATAAATAGGCTTCGACCCCTCAGGCTAGGGGGTTGGAAAAATTCATTGTAGAGAGAGATAGTAAGGCAATAAACGAGATTTTTCTCAATTGTTGTTCTACATGTTTCTTTCTCAAGTTTTTCCTAAGTTCAATCTACGCATTTTATGGTAACAAGCTTTGAGTTTTCCATCCATATATCGTTGACGAGTTTCTGTCGTCAACAATGGCCAATTATGTCTATCTCACCCTTACCTGCACCATAGAGCACCTGTGAGCCGAGGCCCAGTAAGAAAAGTTACACAAGACATACAAAACAATTACAACACGAACATATAATAGCTGATATAGATAACAATTCACATAATTTATAAATCGTGGCCACACATACAATCAACAATTATCATAACATTCTATAACAATCAATATCAAGCAATTTGCATCACCTTCACAATATGTATGTTCAATGCCTAATAGGGTGTGTCTCACAACACTAGGATTACTGTAATAACCACATCCTCACAAACCATCAAGGTATATAATAACCATACACCATCTAACTCATTTAGTTAATGCATTCATGACCATTTCAAGATGCAATATGGCTAATGCCTGCTCTAGGAGCAATGTCAACTTTTCTTACCTCAAGTCTTGCGCAAACAGAGAAATGACTTCGAGCGTGATCCCTATCCCGAGCCTCACAGAACCCTAGTCACAACCTAATGAAGCACTCATTAGGGATTAAACTCAGATTTCGAGTACTAATCTAATCTCTAACTCATGGATCAACTATTCCCAGACAACGAGGTGATAGGAGCGTCCCCTTGAGACCCCAACCCGGCCCCTAAAACAATTCTTGGAAACTCGAAGCCTTAAATCCAAATCCTAGAAAAACACGAATTCAAGACACCTGGCACGGTCGCGCCCACAAAAAATCTGACCTTTCTGGAGCACTGGTGTAGTCGTGTCCCTAGACTCGAAACCCTAATTCCAATTCAAAATTTCACACTTTCTGAGACACTAGCATGGTCGTGTTACAATCTAGTGCAGTCGCACAAGGTCACCTGAAACCCAAAACTGCCCAGAAACAATAGTGTTATTCTCCAATTCAAAGTTATGACTTCTGCCTGCATATTCCGACCCAAAACTCGATCCCAGGATGTTTTCCAACATATTTTTGACGTTAAAACAGCCAAAAACTGGTATTAAAACCCCAAAGAAACATTAAAACCTCCTCAAAACATCTAAAACACCAGAACATCAAAATTGAAAACTTTGAGCTTGGAACTCATGCCTCTACTCTCCAAATCTGATAATTCCAAACAAAATCTCATGAATTCCAATTTGATTTTGAGCCTTAAATCAAATCTAAAAAGGATGCTATGCCTACCCAACTCTTCTGAACAACACAAACTTACCCAAAACAAAATCTATATCGAAACTTCCTAATGTTTCCTCAAAAGCACAAAGTTGAGCAGAGAGAGAGAGAGAGAGAGAGAGAGAGAGAGAGAGAGAGAGAGAGAAAGAGAGAGAGAGAGAGAAATTACCTCTGAAATTTTGAAAATCTTGGGCATGGTTTTGCCTTGGGCAGCTGCTAATCCTTCGAACAACTTCCATGCCCTTGGGGAAAATCCTCAACCCAGGCTAAGACCAAATCTTGAGTTTAGTGACCTTGAGAGTGCTCCCCCAAGATGAACAAGTGAAATCTAGAGACTCCTTTGAACTTGAATGGAAGCTCCTACAATACTTAGCCAAAATTTACCACCAAATGGACAAATGACCAAACTACCCCTCCCTTCACTTAACTTCCAAACTATCCTCAAGTGCAAAATAGTCATTTGGCCGTAATTCCCACTAATCCTCAATTATACTCCTAATCTCCAAATTAATCAACCAATCTTCCAAATACAAATATTTTCCCCAAAACAATGTCACATATTCCATTAATTATCAAAATACGTAGAATTACCTAAATGCCCCATGACTCACCCCGAGCCAGGTATAACTCTCCGTTGCTACTTTTCCGCTAAATTTCTTAAAAGGATCGACTTCCGCCGAATATGACAATTATATCTACATAATCATGCGGTCTCAAGCATATAGCACATAAAATACAAATATACCCTCAACGGGTCAAAATTATGAAAAATGCCCTTTTAAACAAAAGCGGGCCTTTAAGCATATTTAATACACATAAACACGCATAAACAATCATATAATAATACAACTCATATAATCCACATAATCACATATTTATTCAATCCCCTCCTTATATAAATTTCATCCTCGAAATTTGCTCAAACATCTCGAAATACCTATTCTGCATATCTTACCCTAACTTCAGAGTGTTGGAAAACTTATACAGGATCTTTATTTATTTTTATGTAGATCTAATATTAAACAAATTAATATGAGATAACCTAGAGCATGTTTCTAAAATTGAAATCAAAGAGAAACAATGATAAGAATACTTACAATATATGCAGCGGAATGAATGAGTCATTCCTTTAGTTTCTCTAACCCTTTTATCCTTTCTGTCGCATAGTATTACCAAGAAACTGAACCAGTCTTCAATTTTCTTCATAGTCTTCCAAAGTATCCTTAGAATCACCTAGAGTAGAGTGGGAAATTCTCAACACATGAGATAGATACAGAGAGAAGAAGAGAGAATAACAAAGAGGCTTAAAAAATGACTTGTGTTTAGAGAGAATCTAAAACTATCAGAAAATCTGACTTGTGACTTCTGAACTTATCTGTTGTCTTGTTTGACTTCTCTCTAAGCACTTCTTTTATTGACTCAATTAGGCCATTTAATTTATAAAAAAATCAATAAAATAATTGCCAATTTGAAGCCCTAGGTCGAAATTATCATGGCTTTAGACTTGTGAAATTTCCCATTTGATTATAAGCCTATTGGACTTAAAATCAAGGCTTGTATTATTTTCTATTGATTTAATCAATAAAATAATTATTTAAATCCTTTATCAAATTAATTATTTATAATTTGAATCTTGATTTAAACTTATTTATTAATTTAGATACCAATTTATCTTAATTAATAAATCTGCCTTGATTTCTCTTTTCTTCTCAAAATTATATAACTCTATGAAATTATCCAAAATGGACCTGGTCAACTTTGATAATTAAATAATTTAATTGGGACTATCTCGATGATTTTATCCAAGGTACAATGGGGACCATGGGCCTATGAAATCAAGCTCCAATAAGTTATCATAAATCTAACAAATAAATTTACTAACTTATTAATTCCTCGTGACTCTACTAAAGACTCAGAATTGCACTATTGAATTCATAGAACGCTCTGTAAAAAATATAGATACGCTATTAATTATCCATTGTTACAACCATAATTGTCACTCAATCCTCTATAGAAGGTCTACAATGAGATGGGAATAAAATACCATTTTACCCCTCATTGTATTTTATCCTTAAAACACTTAGTTCCTTGTAAATGATATTTCAGTAAACTAATATTAATTACTGAAATGAGATCTCTATCATTTAGCACCTTGAACCAAACTAAAAGGAAACCATCGTTTCACTTCTTCATCAAAAGCTATAGATGTTCATATCTATGATTAACACTCCCACTCAATTATACTACCGAGCTCCCAAGATGTAAGTATGGGTTAGTCCGTAGGGTAAGCTGGTAACGAACAAGTCAAAGAACTCAAATAATACAATCAGTTAGAATACTAACCACTCAGAATTGAGATTGAATTGACCTATGGTGAACTATATGATATGACTAGAATAGATAATAACCTCTTACTAACTGTCAATATCGGTCCTGTCCGATGTAACAAATACATCTGATCTTAGCTACTTTACTAATGTTCTAGAAAGAACATAACAACACAATGTGTAAGTAGATCATATCGTAGATTAGCAAGTCAGTGTAAATCCTGTGCATTCACTAATCTTAGGACTAACTTATTTTGAACATATAATCATATTTATATTCCACTGTGATTACGTCACTATAAATATGATTATCTATATGCTTGTGATTTAATAGAAGTTTATATTAAGCAAAGAATCATGAAAATAAAACATGTGACCAAAGTGATTGACCAAGTCAAAAAATGATTTCTATTCTTTTATTGATAATAAATGAGATTACAAAGAAATTTGAGTTTTAATTAATTTATAAAACCCCAACAAACTCCCACTTGCACTAATTGAAACTAATGCCTTAATTCTACTAATCCCATTTCCTTGATATGCTTATCAAATGTAGCTTCTGGTAGTGTCTTTGTAAACGAATCTGAAAGATTGTCTTCAGATGAAATCTTCATATCCTTCACATCTTCCCTGGCCACATATTCAAAAATAATGTGATACGTCCTTTCTATATGTTTACTCCTCTTGTGACTTCGAGGTTCTTTTGAGTTGGCTATCGCTCTTGTATTGTCACAAAACATTACAAGAGGTTTATCAATTTCTGGAATAACACCAAGATCCGAATATAACTTATTTAGCCAGACTATTTCCTAACCTGCTTCTAACGCGGCTATGTACTCAGCCACCATGCTGGAATATGAGATTGCAGACTGCTTTACGCTTCTCCAAATCACAGCTCCACCCCCAAGAGTAAACACCATTCCAGAAGTAGACTTCATTTCATCGACATCAATTTGAAAATCTGAATCGGTGTACCCTACAGGGTTCAAAACACCACCCTTGTAGGCTAACATATAATCCCTAGTCTGCCTTAAATACTCCAGGATATGCTTAACTGCTATCCAATGTTTTGGTCCTGGGTTTGACTGATACCTGCTCACTATTACCACTACATAACAAATATCTAGTCTAGTACACAACATATCATACATTAGACTTCCAACTATAGATGCGTAAGGAACTTTTCTCATTGCATCTTCCTCTTCAGAAGTCTGAGGAGACTGCTTCTTTGAAAGATGAATTCCATGGCGGGACGGTAGATGTCCTTTCTTGGAATTTTTCATTGAGAAACGTTCAAGCACTTTATCTATGTAAGTTGCTTGAGATAGAGCTAAGAGTCTATTCTTTCTATCCCCGATGATCTGGATACCTAGAACATAACTTGCTTCACCCAAATCCTTCATTTGCAATTGAGTGCTCAGCCAATTCTTCACATCTGATAATTTCGTAACATTGTTTCTAATGAGTAAGATATCATCTACTTAAAGAACCAGGAATACCACTATTTGATTTGCCTTCAGTTGGTAAACACAGGGCTCATCAATATTTTGTTCAAAGCCATAGATTTTGATTATTTCATCAAACCTAAGATTCCAGGAACGAGAAGCTTGCTTAAGTCCATAGATGGACCTATTCAACTTGCAAACTTTTCCTTCTTCTCCAGCTACTTTAAAACCTTATGGCTGATCCATATAAATGACTTTGTCATGCTTTCCATTAAGAAAAGATGTCTAGACGTCCATTTGCTAGATCTCATAGTCGAGAGCGGCTGCTATGGATAGGAGGATGCGTATGGACTTGAGCATGGCCACCAGACTAAAAGTTTCCTCATAGTCCACGCCTTCTCTTTGGGTATAACCCTTTGCCACTAATCGAGCTTTATAAGTCTCAATATTTCCATCAACACCTTATTTCTTCTTGTAGATCCACTTGCACCCAATGGCTCTAAAGTCACTAGGTGCTTCCACAAGATCGCAGACAGAATTTGAGTACATGGACTCCATTTCCTATTTCATGGCTTCGACCATAGTTCCTTTTCAGGGATAGCCATTACCTGTTTGAAAGACAACAGATCATCATCACTAGTGTCACCAACAACCATATTGGTTTCACCATCCACACCATAGCGAATTGGGTTCCTAGAAATCCTCCCACTACGATGAGGCTCCGTGACTGTTTGCTCAGGAACAGTGGTAATTTCTTCATTTAAATTGACTTGCGTCAGTTGGACATGAAGAGTGGGAATTTTATCATCAACTTGCGTTGATGACGATGGAACATTGGTTGGAGTCAAATCTTTAACCATCTCCTCTAAAACTACTTTGCTGCGAGGTTTGAAGTTTTGGACATAGTCATTTTCCAGAAAAGTAGCATTCATAGAAGTAAACACTTTCTTTTATGAATGACTATAGAAAAGTCCACCCCGAGTGCCTTTAGGATAGCCAACAAACATGCAAACTTCAGTTCGCAGTTCCAGCTTGCCCTCATTTTTCCTCAGGACGTGAGCGGGACAAACCCCAGATTCTATAATGGCGTAAACTAGGTTCACGACCATTCCAACATTCCAAAGGTGTTTTGGGGATTGATTTAGATGGAACGACATTGAGAATGTCATTCGCGGTTTCAATTGCATTTCCCTAGAACGAAGTTGGTAGAGTTGAGTAACAAAGCATGCATCTAACCATTTCCAATAAAAGCCTGTTCCGGCGTTCCGCTACACCATTTTGTTGCGGAGTACCTGGGGCAGTAAGTTGTGATAAAATCCCAAGTTCAGTTAAATGACCTTGGAACTGCATATCCAAATATTCTCCACCCCTATCAGGTCGCAAGATCTTTAACGTTGTACCTAATTGGTTCTGAGCCATTGCTAGGAATTCATGAAACTTTGAAAATGTTTCTAATTTCCTATGCATTAGGTAAAGACATGAGTATCTGGAGTAATCGTCAATGAAAGTGATGAAATACTCAAACCACCTCTGGCTTGTACATTCAAAGGTCCACAAACATGTGACTGAACAAGTCCAAGTGGCTCTTTCGCCCTATCACCCTTTGCAGAGAATGGACGCTTGGTCAATTTGCCTTCTAGACAAGATTCACAGACAGGTAATTCACCTAAGGTGAGTTCCCTCAAAGGTCCATCCTTTGAATCCTATCATATCCAATGTGACCTAGTCTCAAGTGCCATAAATACGTAATAATATAGTTATCGATCTTTTGACGTTTATTGGTCCTAGGTTTAGCTACTTTGAATAAATCATTGTTAAGAGGGAGGGGTTCATTAGGTCGCAGAATATAAAGCCCATTTTCCAAACATGGCATACACAATTGTGATCCATTGAAAGAAATAGATATATCAAAACTTTTGAAAGTCATAACAAATTGTTCTAATTGCAACATGGAAATTGAAATTAAATTTCTACTAAAATCTAGAATAAAAAATACATCATTTAAAATTAAGTATTTATTTCCGAAATTCAGACGAGCTCTTCCTCTAGCTTGGACCGCAACGAACGCTCCGTTCCCAACTCTAAGCTTTAAGCCGCCTTCGTCCACTTCCTCCAACGATGAAAGTAGTTGTAAAGAGTTGCGAACATTGTTGGTAAATCCAAAATCAATAATCCAAATGGATTTATCATTCTCTAAAACACATGTTTCTAAGATAAATGAACTATAATCATTACCTTTGTTTTTCACTGCTAGAAACTTGGGGCAATCTCGTTTCCAATGCCCTAACTCATTGCAGTGAAAACACTTACCTTTACCTTTCTTGTTTTTCTTGTTCTTCCCCTTAAGCGTCTGTGCACTTGGTTGTGAACTCGTCTTTGCAGCCTTTGCAGGCTTGGGGTTGTTGTTTTGTCCACCTTTCCTCTTGTTTCCAGCTTTCGAAGACGAAGTTGGGTTAGCTTCAGTCTTAGCTGGATCAGCAACAACAACAGTAGTCCTATTTTCTCCTCCTTTACTAGGTCCACCCATGATAGGCTCAATAATCTGAAGCTCGTTTATGAGCTGTGTCAGACCATAGTTGAGTTGATCAAGAACATTCAGACACGATACAATTCGAGAATTTATGGTGCCATCACGAACATGCAGAGACGGTGCTATCCAAGCATTTACAATGCCATCACGAGCATTGACGGTGCCATCACGAACGTGTAGACACGGTGCTCGTTTTGGAGATTCCTCAATCATGAAGAACTCGGAGTTGTCACCAATCAACACTATGTTGATATTCTGCTTCCAATTAAGGAAGTTTTCCCCAGTGAGTTTCTCCATCGAAAGTTGAGAAAGAATGGGAGTAGACACAGACACTACTTAACTTAAAACTACAAATTATCAATAAAATAGAAATCAATCACATTTGCTCAATAAAACTTCTATTCACACAAAATTTCAAGAAATAGCACAACATATACCAAAAATATGTAAGATATGAGAAAAAAATACCAAAAACAATCATATCTCTATTTCTTTAGGTTTTTAACTAATCTATGATATCCTTATCCCGATTGACAAGAGTAAAAAATACCACTAGTTAAATAGAGTTGTAAACTCATTTAGTAATGGACACCACTATTAATAACCTACTATTCGATCAAAATAAGAACATTTTATGAGCTAGACCCACGGTTTCGATAATCATAGATTTAGTCTTAGTAGTCACCGAAGGGGTGAGTCTAGTAGAATTTGACCTATAATTATCTTTCTTTCGAGATCTAACCTTGTCAAAATAACTAATGAACACCTTCCATAGGGGGACGAATCAAAGCGCCCCGAGGCCCCATTAAGCTATTGACTATGTTAAACCAATGGTGGAGATCGAATAAAAATCTTAAAATAAACTCATTATAAAATTAAAAAAAATAGTGTTTTTATTTTTTTTCGAAAATTAATGACTGGTTCTAATAAAATTGTAAGATTAGAATTTTTAAAACCAAAGTCCAATAATTTCCTATTAATTCTAAAGTGTCACATTGAAACAAATTCAATTAATTTTGAATTAATTTCTTGCTAATCAATATTTAGGTTTAACTAATATAATGAACCTATACAATTAAGTCAAACTCAAGTAAATGGGCCTTAACAATTGGGCTTGTATGGAGGAGGGCTGGGACCAGTATGTCGTTCCCACTACAAAGGCGCCCAATCTTCCATACAAAGTCCAAAAGATAGGAATTTAAACATTCGTTTTATTAATTGTTATTAATTGATTAGGCCCACTATAGTCATGCAAAGCAAATGGGCCTTCACAAGTGGAATCACCCACAAGAGAAGAATTTAAACTTTACATTTTCTAATGGGCCCAAATAAAACCTATCATTTTATGAATATTTTATTTGGCAAAATCCATATATCTAACAAACACATGGGCCACTATATGCATCTAAGCCCAATTGCAAAAATACCACATATAGTGCAAACATACATGTTATAATTGGATGGGCCTAATCATGTGACTATATGAGCAATTCTATGAATTTATGCCAAAATACCACAATTTATTTAATTTGCAAAAATACCACAGTTAATTATCTAGAATTTATCAAAAAATTCAAATTAATTAAATTTTTACAAAAAATAAGTCAATTTAAATGAAATTTATCAACAATTAACAATAGTTAATTTAAATTTCATTTATAAAAAATGAACTTAGTTTTAGGTTAATTTAAAAAAAAATTAATTTAATTTAAATAGGATTTATCAATAATTAACCAAAGTTAATTTAAATCCCATTTATTAAAAAATATATTTTATTAATTGGTTGAAAAAAATGATATGTTTCTAAATTTAACCAATTTTAATTTTAAAATCAATATCTTAACTGTTTTTCAAAAAATATCTTGTGTTGTTGCAACTATTAGCTAATATTTTAATAATTTTAAAAAATATATTAATAGGTATATCAACCCTAAAATATCTCAAAAAAGTTAATCGAATTCAGATATCCATACAAATATCTAATTAGCAATATTCAAATTTCAAATAATTTAAATATTAAAAACTATAGAATAAAAATATATTTATATTTTCAAATAAAGATTTAATAAAATATCAAGAATTTAAAAGAAAATACCTTTAATATATGATATCTTAATTCTAATATTTTAATATATTAAAATATTTAAAATTACGTTGTTAGTCTATTTTTAAATTTGAATTTGAATCTTTGTAGAAAATATCTAATTATTTAAATCTCAACTAACAAAAATAGCTTATTTTAAAAAACATTTTTATATACAAAAAAATATGATATTTTTGGCTTTGATTATAAATAATAAATTTTCACATTTTTAATTTTCTTTAATTAATTTTTTTTAAAAAAATTGGTGATGAACAATACTTGTGACGGGTACTGTTCACTGCACTAGTGGCTGGGCGTTGCATGAGAGAGTGGTGCGCGCGCGCATGGTCAGTCAAGCGAAATTTTTTTGAGCAATTTTTCAAACCAAAACAATTTTCTATTAAATTTTTAACATGTTTTACACAAAATAAAGCATATATAAAAATTAATGGCATATAAAACACAACAAAATAACCTAAAAATTGCTAATAATCACATAAAATCAATATGCTTCATAAAAACATGAAAAAATATCCAATTATTCAAACACATCAAATAATCCAATTTTTAGCATGTTTATGCATGAGAATAAAGATTACCAAAGGCTCTGATACCAGTTGTTGGAAAACTTATACATCAACTTTATTTATTTTCATGTAGATCTAATATTAAACAAATTAATATGAGATAACCTAGAACATGTTTCTAAAATTGAATTCAAAGAGAAACAATGATAAGAATACTTACAGTATACTCAGCGGAATGAATGAGTCATTCATTCAGTTTCTCTAACCCTGTATCCTTTCTGTCGGAGAGTATTACTAAGAAACTGAACCGATCTTCAATTTTCTTCACAGTCTTCCAAAGTATCCTTAGAATCACCTAGACTAGAGTGGAAAATTCTCAACACATGAGATATATATAGAGAGAATAATAGAGAATAGCAAAGAGGCTTAGAAAATGACTTGTGTTTAGAGAAAATCTAAAATTATCAGAAAATCTGACTTGTGACTTCTGAACTTATCTGTCGTCTTTTTTGACTTCTCTCAAAGCACTCCTTTTATAGACTCAATTAGGCCATTTAATTTAATTAAAAAATCAATAAAATAATAGCCAATTTAAGGTCCTAGGTCGAAATTATCACGGGCTTTAGGCCTGTGAAATTTCCCATTTAATTATAAGCCCATTAGACTCAAAATCAAGGCTTGTATTTTTTTTTCTATTGATTTAATTAATTAAATAATTATTTAAATCATTTATCAAATTAATTATTTATAATTTGAATCTTAATTTAAACTTATATTTTAATTTAGATATCAATTTATCTTAATTAATAAATCTGCCCTGATTTATATTTTCTTCTCAAAATTATATAACTCTATGAAACTATCCAATATTGACCTGGTCAACTTTGATAATTCTAATTGATAATTAAATCAATTAATTAAGACTATCTAGATGATTTTATCCAAGGTACAATGGAGACCATGGGCCTATGAAATCAAGCTCCAATAAGTTATCATAAATCTAACAAATAAATTTACTAACTTATTAATTCCTCGCGACTCCACTATAGACTCGGAATTGCACTCTTGAATTCATAGAACACTCTATAACAAATATAGATACACTATTAATTATCCATTGTTACAACCATAATTGTCACTCAATCCTTTATAGACAGTGTACAATGAGATGGGACTAAAATTCCATTTTACCCCTCATTGTATTTTATCCTTAAAACACTTAGTTCCTTGCAAATGATATTTTAGTAAACTAATATTAATTACTTAAATGAGATCTCTATCATTTAGCACCTTGAACCAAACTAAAAGGAAACCATCATTTCACTTCTTCATCAAAAGCTATAGATGTTCATATCTATGATTAACACTCCCACTCAATTATACTACCAAGTTCCCATGATGTAAGTATGGGCTAGTTCGTAGGGTAAGCTGGTAACGAACAAGTCAAAGAACTCAAATAATACAATCAGTTAGAATACTAACCACTCAGAATTGAGATTGAATTAACCTATGATCAACTATATGATATGACTAGAATAGATTATAACGGTATGTTTACTTATCTTTATCAACTGTCCATATCGGTCCTGTCCAATGTAACAAATACATTTGATCTTAGCTACTTTGCTAATGTTCTTGAAAGAACATAACACCACAATATGTAAGTAGATCACGTCGTAGATTGGCAAGTCAGTGTAAATCCCGTGCACTGACTAATCTTAGGACTAACTTATTTTTAACATATAATCATATTTATATTCCACTGTGATTACGTCACTATAAATATGATTAGCTATATGCTCGGGATTTAATAGAAGTTTATATTAAGTAAATAATCATGAAAATAAAACATGTGTGCAAAGTGATTGACCAAGTCAAAAAATGATTTCTATTCTTTTATTGATAATAAATGAGATTCCAAAGAAATTTGAGTTTTAATTAGGGCATAAAACCCCAACACAAACTCGTGTTCGTTACCTTGTTATTTCTTTATAAAATTCTCATTAAGGTGACAGTCTTATTTCCTTAAGACTTTATCCTTTATATCCAGAATTCTCATTGGCTTTCCTTCACATGATAAGTCTCACTATAATCCCAGGGTCTCATAACCCCAAACAAGTGTTTTACTTGGCCTATCCTTCCTTAACATCATTATCTAAGACACCCTATGAACCTTCATCCACTCTGGGGTAAATTTAATCCATAGGCCCCTAGCCTGATTCTTGTCAGGATCTCAAAAGTCCAACAAACATAGAGTCCAATTTTCTTTTTCTTTCCAAATTATTTTATCTCCTTCACCTGTAAGGCTTAATGAAACACAAAATCCTCATTCATGGAACTCCACGTTCCTATCATTGAATGTGCGTAGCTTTTCTGTCCATTTCATGAAGCAAGCATTCACGCTCTAACGCTTCTCAATAACTTTATTAGTCCTCTGAACTATTACAAAGCCAAGACGCTTCATTCCTCCTATTTCACCTCTGACAATGGGTGATCTACCCTTCCTATCCTATAATTTCCCACACGATGCCACTTCAGTTGTCAACAGATAACCATTGATGTAGGGCAACCCGATCAAGGGAAGGTGCTTGTATTTTGATCCCTTGAAGTTTAATACACATGCCCAGAGCATGTCATCTAATATCTAGATCATCCTCACATATTACCCAACTGTCGGAGGGTAGTATCTGTACTAAATTTCATCCTTGTACCCATCGCCTTTTGCAGACCTTTCCAAAATTTGGAAGTAAAAAATATAAGATCATAATTCAACTTTATAAACTTTGGTGTTCCTTGGAGACATACAATCTCCCTTCTCATATAACTCAACAGGCTAATCCACTTTGTTACACATTCACATAAGTAGGAGGTGCATTGACTTGATATATCGATCCATAATAACCTACCCCAAGACATGCCACCTCACCCTCCTAGATGATTAATTCACTAAACTCCATGGGTACATTCCTCTATTTTATATTCCGGAATACTTAAAGGTCGTAATGACATTAGTCTCTATTATTCATCCTTTAATTGACGACAAGTCAGGCCCTTAGCCACACATCTAACTACCCTTTTCTTTATCCCCTGGTTGCCAATATACAGTTTTCATGGCACATGGATACAACAACATAGAGGGGTATTAGACTCATCCCGAATATCTTCCCTAGCACCCTCGTCCATCGACTTATCTTTCCGATCCTTGTATCTTAACTTATCCATATCAGAAATGATGAAGACCTTAGCCATTCCAGCTAAGACCTCATCTCTATACCTTATCAATCGTGGATTACTTCCTTACATTTCCTTGCAATTTTCTTCATAAGAGTAGACGGAAGGGTTCTATTAATCAACTTACCAATCGTGAACCCTATACCAACAACGATAATCCTCTCAACTAACTTGTTGTACTTTGTTTCGAGCTACACACTTGGCCTAGATCCTTATAGCATAAGACTCCTGCCACTAGATTGATTTCCCCTAAATAAGAAAAGATCTCATAACCAATATTTCTCTTTCATATCCGCATCTTTTCGGTTGACAACATATTTCAACGCTGATGTCAATGTATGTCTTACACTGCTCTCCACATCAATAATGTCACAACACCTTGAACACAATCACCACTATTACCAACTGGAGGCCACGTGCATGCTACTTATCCTCATAATCTTTTAGCTGACCCTAAGCATCAACTATTATTTTCCTCAGTTTACATAGGGGTGTGCTGGTGCTAGATTCATCACTCTATCGTGACACTTCCCAATGCACTATGAATTCTTCGTTCTTAGACGACAAACTAGGTACGGATGCGATAATCAGTTTCTATTTTAACCTTTGAAAGTTCTCTTCACATCTTTCATTTCACACCCACTTCCAGTCCTTATGTATTCATTCAGTCAATGGTGTTGCGATCCCTAAGAACCCTTCATCAAAACGCTAGTAGCCCGTTGCCAACATAAGGAACTTCCAACTCCTAAAGTATTCCTTGGCCTTGGCCAAATCTTTTCCAACTCTTGTCCTAACTGATTCAACCGGGTTCAACCATAACCCATCATTTCTCATAACATAATCTAGAAATTGTAACGCCCCAACTCCAGGGACCGCTACAGTGCACATTGCAAACAGTGCTAAACTCGCTAATCGAGTCGTTTGGCCATAAACGTGTGACTAAGTATGATTAGCGGTTTAGGGGTTAAAAACCTTGGTTAAGATAAAACATTTCACTAGAACGTTTACTGTATACATTGGGATCCCAAAAATATAATTTCAGAGTTTATCACAAGAAAGTGTTTACAACAGGCCGTTCTAAGCGGCAAAACAGGGTTCAGCCCTAGTTCCACTTTCAAACCTCGCCCAAGTATTGGTCGAGTAGCTGCATATGTACACGTCATCACCTAAGCTCTCCAACTCAAGGATGGCCCAGCTTTCTTTTGCCTTTACCTGCACCACAAAGCACCCGTGAGCCGAAGCCCAGCAAGAAAACTCATATGCTCATAAACAGTCATATCATGATATCGAATCATATCTGGCATGCCTAGCTATCATAGCTCTATTCAGCATGCAAATGAGTTCAAACAGATGCTGGGGTATCCAGGATAAGAAATCCTGGCCTTCTGATTGGAGGACTATCAAGTCAATCCTAATCAGATGAGTGACTGCCAAACAAGTCACTAACCAAATGGAAGAGTGGATGCTAGGTTAGCCACTAGCCTTCAAGCGCTTATGATATTCATCAAATGAGTGTCGCAACACTTGAGGTTCTGATAAACCACGCTGAGTGACCGACAAGCGAGTCACTAATTCAAATGGAAGGGTGACTGTTGGGTAAGCCTCTAGCCTTCAATAGGTCTAGTAAACCACACTGAGTGACAAGCAAGTCACTAATTCAAGTGGAAGGCTGGCTGTTAGGTAAGCCTCTGTTATACCCAGATTTCGAGCCATAGTAATATGACCTCGAAAGCTGAGTTCGCAGTGAATGGTCTCGAGAGGGTTAGAGTGATCTAGGATTGTAAGTCGAGCCTGCAAAGTATGATGTATGATCTCGAATGCGGTGATCTCGAAATGATCTCGATCTCGAAAGGTAGCTCCGAGAACACCTTCATCCTCAGGAACTTCGGAGCATGGGTCTTGAGCTCGATGTCCCATCTCGACAGCAACGTTAGCTCGGGGAGATGTCAGTGGCTCGCATAATGACATGAGACCAGAAATGCTGGAGCCTTGAAGATACGCTATAACCACCTTGAATATCTACAAGTATTATAACTATGAGATGTAGCCCTCATTAATTGATGTAAATCCCCAAGAATTGTGGGATATTATTTAATACAGTTATACGCCCCCTGATCTTTGGGGGATGTTTCCTTTTATATCTGATTATTGGCATTTAAAGCCATTTATTTTTATTCACAAAAGAGTAACTACCCAAAATATGTGGGGTAGTATTCTGCATCCTTCTCTATGAATAGAGAGGTCATGCACCATTGTATAGGACCGAAATTCTGATCCTTGAGAGAAAACTCTGGAGAATTCATGCTAAAGAATTGTTCAGAGATAATCTTGAGATTAATAACAGAGACTCGTGGACTAGGCAGATTTAACTGCTGAACCACGTAAAAAACTGTGTGTTTGAATCGTTTGTTTCTTTTGGCCATTGTCTTTAATTGTTTACGTGCTCTCTTCTTTTATCTGCTGACGAAAAACGGCGTCAACAGTTTGGTGCTTTCATTGAGAGCCTCAAGCATCCATCCCTGAGAGATTAATGGCTGCAAACAATCAGAACACTCCTGAAGAAAATTACCCAAGGCGTCCTGGAAAACAGCCAATGGAGAACCCGGACGCTGATGAAAGGAGTGGGTCCTCTGATTCCCGGGGACCACCTCCACAACCAAGGGATGAGGACATGTACTATAACCCTGAGCGTTATGTCCCTATTGTAGAATTGGAGAATCGGCAGCTGAAACAGCTGTTGGAAGAAGCCAACAAACGTAATGAGGAGTTGACTAGGATAGCCGCAGAGGCGCAGGTGGCTCAGCCCCCGCCTCCACGCGAAGACCAAGTCCCTCCTCCAAGGGACGTGCACGTTCCTCCCCGGAGGCCCCGTGGACGTCCACGAAAAAATACTGCCACAAGGAGGCCAGCACAACCTCCAGCACCAACAGAGCCATCTGCTCCTTCTAGGCCTCAGAGGAGTACCCGAGCTCGGGTCCCGCCTAATCCACCTGTGGAAGCGCCTGCAGGAACTGAGAACAACCGAGCTCCTGCTGAGGCTCGGACTCAGGTTCCTGGTAGTGCACCGAACGCAACTGGCCCATCTCGGGCAAATTCTGGACCCTCCAGGCCGAGGCAAGGACGACAACCACCGTCACCTATACGGTTCCCTCCGTCTCCCATAAGATATCCTTCGCCTCCCCACAGAAACGCTCAACCTGGTCGAGATCAGGATCAAGGGCGTACAGGGGAAAGACACGGAAACAGGGAGACGTTCTAGGGGCGGAAAGGCGCGCCATCTGAGAGAAGTCAGACGTCCCGATCTCGCACTGCAGAGACAAGGCGACGTAGAAAGGATCCACCACGAAATGACCGATCAATGAGTTTCACCAGTGATGAGTCCGGAGAAACTAGGTCCGTCAGTAAACATGACCGGGGTCGTAAAAATACTGGAAATCACAAGAGCCATCCTGACTTGCGAAATCATCTGAATCAGAGTAGGGGGAAAGGAGATCAGACAAATCCGGATCTAAGGAACCATCTGAATGGGCGTAGAGATCCCTCACGGAGACGCGAGCCTGGGATCGCGATTAATGACTATCAATTCCAAACACAACCTAAGGACCCAGTCCAAGAAAGGATTGATCAGCTCGAAAAATCCTTTAAGCTTTTGAAGAATGAACGAGGCAGTGGTCGATACGAGGACTCTGATGAGGAGCTCGAGCCATTTGCTCCCAATATTTCTAACACTCAGTTTCCTCAAGGGTTCCGGATTCCTCACGTCCCAGCGTTTGAAGGAAAAACCGACCCATGTAGCCACCTGAGCACATTCAACACAATTATGAGAGCCAGTAACGTAGGTTACGAGCTCAGATGCATGTTGTTTCCGACATCATTGGCCGGACCTGCCAAGAGTTGGTTCGAGAAGTACAAGAGACACTCGATAACTTTGTGGGATCAATTGTCTAGAGACTTCAAGAAGCAATTCCGAGCTATGATGGGAGTCAGACCAGAGGCGTCCACTTTGACTAACGTCCGGCAACAGCCGGGTGAAACACTGAAAAGCTACCTGACGAGATTTAATTTAGAGGTCGCCCGGGCACGAGATGTGGACGACAGTGGACACTTGATGGCTATCCGAGCTGGTGTGTTGCCTGGAAGCGCCCTTTGGGATGACATGCAAGGGAAACCGGTGAGGTCAATAACCGAGTTTAACAAGCAGGCGTAGAGATTTGTCAATGTAGAGGAGGCGAGGTCAACGCTAAAAGCAACCTCGCAAACCGAAACTACAACGATAAACATTAACTCCGCCTCAACCTCGGCTGACCCAGCAACTTCACAGCCTACCACAGAGAATCCCTCTAAGAGGAAAAAGAGCGAGGGAAATAACCCCGAGGCTGAAGGGGGAAAGAAAAAGAAAGGAGAAAGGTATTACTCCGTATACAAAGTACAAACCGAGCTCAATGAGTCTCGGGAAAATATATACCTGGCTAATGAAAACCAGGTCCCCTTCAGGCGTCCGGACCCAATGAGGAATCAAAAGTCCAAGAGGGATTCCAGTAAGTACTGCCGGTTTCATAGAGACACCGGACACACAACTGATGAGTGCCGACAGCTGAAGGACAAGATCGAAGGGTTGATCTCGAGGGGTTGTTTCCGGCAGTATGTCAAAAACCAGAGTACTGGACAGACTACTGCCAGCCAGAGAGTAGCCGCGCTTCCAGCAGCACATAATAATAACTCCCGATCTCGGGAAGAAGACAGGCCTCCGCCGATAGATGGAGAGGACGTAATAACCATCTCGGGCGGTCCTCATCTCGCAGGAGGAGGTAGAAATGCTCAAAAGCGATATGTGAATGAACTGAAGACAGGGGACGGGTCTCCTTATGAACCCGAACCAAGGGCACCAAAAAGCCAAAGGGTTGAAACTCAGCCTATAACCTTCACCGAAGAAGATGCCTCCCATGTCCAGTTCCCTCATCATGATCCACTTGTCATCACCCTGCAGCTTGCCAACAAAAGAGTGCGCCGAGTTCTCATAGACAATGGGAGCTCAGTTAACATTCTTTATAAAGCAACACTAGAGAAAATGGGACTCTCCCTTCGCGACCTGAAGGCTTGTGCAACCACTTTGTACGGCTTTTCTGGAGAAGGAACCGCCTGTATGGGGTCCATTGAACTCCCTGTGACCTTGGGAGACTATCCAGTCTCGGTGACCAAGATGATGGAGTTCGTGGTAGTAGAGTTACCATCTGCCTACAATGTACTGCTCGGAAGACCCGCCCTGGTCGGGCTGGGGGCAGTTTCATCTGTAAGGCATCTAGCCCTTAAGTTCCCAACTCCAAGCGGGGTCGGAACATTGAAAGGAGATCAATTGGCAGGAAGGGAATGCTACAGCATTTCCTTGAGGGGAAAGAAACAAACGAGCGCTCAAGCACTCGTTGTCATGCAAAAAAAAGATGGGACAGTAGTGAAAATTGATGAGGAGATCGATCCAAGGATTGAGGAAAAAGTTGACCTCCAACCTTTGGAGGAGCTCGAAGAGGTTCAGCTCGATGAAGCTGATCCCTCAAAGAAGGTGAAGGTCGGGAAACACCTCCAAGACGAATCAAAATAGCAATTAATTTGCTTTCTGAAGAAAAACCAGGATGTCTTCGCATGGTCACACTCCGACATGGTGGGAATAAGCCCTAATGTAGCGAGCCACGCATTGAATATAGACAAAAGCTTTCCCCCGAAGCAGCAAAAGCGAAGGCAGCTGGATGAAGACAGAAAGAAAGCACTAAAGGAGGAAGTGGACAGGCTGAAAGCAAATAATTTCATAAGGGACGCTTTTTACCCTGATTGGGTGGCCAATCCAGTGTTGGTCCCGAAGCCCAATGGGACATGGAGGATGTGCATTGACTACTCGGACCTCAACAAGGCCTGGCCAAAAGACTGTTTTCCCCTGCCGAGAATTGATCAGCTCGTAGACGCCACGGCGGGACATGGTCTGATGTCGTTCATGGATGCCTATTCTGGATATAACCAGATTCCCATGCATGCCCCCGACCAAGAGCATACGAGCTTCATCATAGATAAAGGGCTCTACTGCTACAATGTCATGCCATTCAGACTCAAGAATTCCGGAGCCACGTACCAGCGGCTCGTAAACATGATGTTCTCAGAGCAAATAGGGAACAACATGGAAGTTTATGTTGACGACATGCTTGTAAAGTCTCAACTTAACAAGAACCATGTTGATGACCTCGAAGAGTGCTTTGGTGTGCTCAGAAAATACAACATGAAGTTGAATCCTCAGAAGTGCACTTTTGGGGTGTCTTCAGGAAAATTTCTGGGTTTCATTGTCAATTCTCGTGGGATCGAGGCTAATCCTGACAAAATAAAGGCCCTGATCGATATGCCTTCACCTCGGAAGCATAAAGATGTTCAAAGCCTGACTGGCAGGATGGCAGCACTGAGCAGGTTCATCTCGAAGTCAACGGACCGCGGTCTCCCATTCTTCAATTTATTGAAAGGAAGTAAGAAGTTCGAATGGACAGATGAGTGCGAGCTAGCCTTTTAGGAGCTCAAAAAGCACCTAGCTGAACCGCCCATCCTATCAAAGCCTGAGACGGGAGAAGTACTGTTCCTATACCTCTCAACTACCGAACACGCGATAAGCGCGGTGCTCGTCCGAGAGGAAGAGAGAATACAGAAACCCGTCTACTATATCAGTAAAAGATTACTGGGGGCAGAGTCAAGATATCCACTGATGGATAAGCTCGCCCTCAGTCTGATCCACTCATCTCGAAAGCTCCGCCCTTACTTTCAGGCACATCCTATCCATGTACTAACAGATCAACCACTAAGGCAAGTCTTGTCTAAACCAGAGGCGTCTGGTCGACTCCTAAAGTGGGCTGTTGAGCTCGGACAGTTCGAGATCACCTACCATCCGAGAACGACCATCAAGGCACAAGCGTTGGCGGACTTCATAGTGGAGTGCACCGGTATCGCCGACGACGAGGTAACAACCACGGCCCACGAGCTGTGGAAACTTTACGTCGACGGGTCATCAAATGAAAATGGAACGGGGGCAGGAGTTATTCTGATCACTCCTGCAGGAGCAAATTTCACTCTACGTTAAGGTTCGGCTTTAAAGCATCTAATAATGAAGCTGAGTACGAGGCTTTACTTGCGGGACTACGAATAGCAAAAGAGCTCAAGGCCAAAGCTATACATTGCTACAGCGACTCCCAGCTCGTGGTTAATCAAATCTTGGGAGAATACCAGGCTCGTGGTACAAAAATGGCAGCTTATCTGGAGAAGGCAAAGTCCGCATTGGAGTTTTTTGAGTTTTATGCAATCGAACAGGTTCCCCGAGAACAAAACTCAAATGCAGATGCCTTAGCTCGGCTTGCCACCTCCGCCGAAAATGAGGAGCTGAATGTTGTACCCGTAGAACACCTGTCAGCACCCAGCATTACTGAGCCTGACGAGGAAGATGTGTGTATGATCGAGACAGAGCCGACCTGGATGAGCCCGATAGTTGAGTACCTCGAAAATGGAATTCTTCCAAAAGATCGAAATCAGGCTCGGAAACTAATGTATCAACTTCCTCGTTACACCATCCTGGACGGAAGGCTGTACAGAAGAGGGTATTCCATGCCATTGCTCAGATGTGTAACTCCTCCCGAGGCAAAGAAGATTATTGAAGAAATTCATGAAGGGTTCTGCGGAGACCATACCGGGGGGCATAGCCTATCCAAGAAGATTATACGCCAAGGATATTTCTGGCCAACCATTAAAACGGATTCTTTCGAGTACGTGAAAAAGTGCGAAAAATGCCAGAGATTCGCCACGATACCCCGAGCTCCACCTTCCGAACTGACCATGTTGACATCCCCATGGCCTTTTGCAGTATGGGGCATCGACCTCATAGGCTCACTCCCAACTGGCAAAGGAGGAGTAAAGTATGCTGTGGTCGCGGTTGATTACTTCACAAAGTGGACGGAGGCTGAACCATTGGCGACCATAACTTCGAAGAAGATCCTAGATTTCGTGGTAAAGAACATCGTATGCCGATATGGAGTGCCAAGAAAGATTGTGTCCGACAACGGAACCCAGTTTGATTGCGACTTATTTACCAACTTTTGTAACAAGAACGGTATAATAAAGAGATTTTCGTCAGTGGCTCACCCTCAGGCAAATGGTCAGGTCGAAGCCGTTAATAAAACTCTCAAAAGTTCCTTGAAGAAAAAGTTGGAAGAAGCAAAGGGACGATGGCCTGAGGAGTTACCTCAAGTCCTTTGGGGATATAGAACTACAGCTCGGACATCAACTGGACATACCCCGTTTTCTCTAGCATACGGCTGCGAGGCAATGTTGCCCATTGAGGTCGAAATTCCAACGATTCGAACTCAGATTTACGACCAAAGTTCCAATCATACTCAGCTCGAAGAAACCCTAGACTTGATCGAAGAAAAAAGGGAGGAGGCTCAGCTGAGAAATGCTGCTTACCAGCAACGAACCACAAGATATTTCAATAAAAGAGTTCGAGATCGAAAGTTCGGAGTAGGAGATCTGGTATTGAGACGCGTATTCTTAGCAACCCGAGATCCAACAGCAGGAGTACTCGGGCCAAACTGGGAAGGACCGTACCAGATAGAATCAGTCATCCGCCCTGGCGTATACAAACTTGCGAGATTAGATGGGAGCCTCATACCACGAGCATGGAATGGCGAACACCTTAGACCTTATTATCAATAGTATAGGAAAAGTGTTGCCTGTAACCATGAATTTTTATCTGTTACTTTGTTCTTGAATAACATGTCTACTTTGTTTC
The DNA here is from genome assembly GCF_963169125.1 of Humulus lupulus. Taxonomy (NCBI): domain Eukaryota; kingdom Viridiplantae; phylum Streptophyta; class Magnoliopsida; order Rosales; family Cannabaceae; genus Humulus; species Humulus lupulus. The sequence goes on along the minus strand of NC_084795.1, from coordinate 72,326,047 downwards.
GCATGTAATTTATTTTTTTTATTTTTGCAACCTCTCTTAATTTAATAACCTATGGTCACACTCATAGGATATTAAGGGGGCATCATTGGTATACATACCACCAGCTTAAAAAATAAAAAATAATAAATGAAACATAAAGTATTTGGATATAACCAAATACGCGAGCTTAAATAGTTCGGACTTAACCGAGCAAGCTTAGATAGTTCGGACTTAACCGAGTCATCAAAAACATACTAAGTGTTTGGATATAACCAAATACGAGCTTAAACAGGTTTGGAACAAACCAGCCAACTTATCGATCGATGATAAATGGGAACCTAAACCTATTGCGAAATATGTCGAGATCGAGGCTGGAATATCTTAAAAGAAAAATAGTTTCGAATTCGTAACCTCAGAGCCAAAATACTGAGGAAGAGGAAAAGTGACTAAAAAGATAACCAAATCATTCATATTACATACCATATAAGTACTTTCGAGTTCATGATTGGAGTAATATCCGACCTTGATAGATAACGAGGTCGGAAACGGATAATTCGAATAAACTATGCATGAATGCATCGAATTTCGAGCCTAAAATCCAAACTATGTTTGTATGCATAAATAAACATAAACGAGTTCATCAATTATAAGAATGTGCAAAATATTTCGAGCCAAGAAATATAAGGCATGTAAAAGAATTAGTTAAAGAAATTGTATCAGCCCCATGGGCATAAACTACAATAAATACATAAGGGGACGCAGCCCCGATAACTGATCTCCCCGAAGTCAGATTCAGTGAAGAGGAGTCTCCTTGGCCTTCTCAGCATCAGTGGCACCGGACCCCTCAAGACGAATAGCATGACTATCCTCCTGAGCTTCCTCCGAAACGGTACCCGGAGCAGCCTTTTCCTTCTCGAGCTGCTCAGCCTTCTATTTCTCAAGCCGTTCAGCCTCTTCCTTCTCGAGCCGAGCATTCCATCGTTCAAGGAATGACGCCTCGTGGGGACCCAAAAAACTGGTGTCCAGTTCTTCGTTATAGGCCCACATCCGGTACATGGCTGAGTCGACCGCCGTTTCCTTCTTTTCTTTGTACTCGACAGTAAGGCGGGTTTTGATATCCTCCATAAGGTCGAGGGTGATGGCCTTGTCTTCCTCGAGCTTCTTATTGGTCTCCCGAAGCTAGATGTTATCTTTCTTTTGCTCCTCGAGTTCGGTTTTCAGCTTTCCGAGCTCCTTGGCCATTTCCTCACGCTCCTTAACCGCTGCCTCGAGCTTAGTATTCGCCGCCTTCAGGTCATCATTCGCTCTAAGGTGGAGGTCCCTCTCCTCTTGGGCGTGGGTCCTGCTCGAATGGATCTCGTTGTTCAGCTCGTAATTGAGCTGGGCAGTGAAAGCAAGAGCCTGAAAAAAGGAAGAAACCACCATTAGCCTCGAGACAGTATGAATGTAAGCAAAAGGAATATAGAAGGATACTTACCGCGGCAGTGTGCTCGATACTCTTCTCGTACAGGACAGTGCGGTCTCGGGTGCCAGTTAGACACTGCCACTGAGGAGCCTCGAAACTACCGTCGCTCTGGCCGATCCGGAACATGACATCCGAAATCAGCGTAGACCCATGAGGTCCGGCAGCGTTATCCACCACATACGAATCCATATGGGTGGAGATGGTTAGCTTCTGAGCTCGAGAAGCAGAAGGTCTCTTGGCGAGCTGAGTAGAAGGCGTTTGACCCGACACAGGAGGTTGGGATTCGACCACGGCAGGGATACCAGCCTGCGAGGCCGGCGCCACCTCAGAGATGACGGCCTGCGAGGGTGGCATCGTCGTGGGGGCGTTAGTCTGGCCAGTCGACGCAGCAGCAGAGCTCGAAGCCGGCGGGGGAGGAGGAGGCGTTTTCCTAGATCTCTTGGAGCCTTTCCCAGGCTGGCTGGTTTTCAATCCCCCTGCCCTGGGGCGTTTGCTCCTCTTGGCACCCGCATTGTTGATAAGGGCGTCGAGGTCGGAGTCCATATCGCCTGCACAAGTCATCACAGTGAGTCAGTAAAAGAGATACAAGTTACTTCAGCATCACGTATAGAGTGGTGGAAGAAAAAACCTAACTGGAACTTTCCCCCGAGCTTGAGCTTGGGGACCATGAAATTCCCCCGTCTTCAGAAGAGGCGGGGGGAGTGCCTTCCCTATAAGTTGGTGATAACCTCGAAAGGTCCCTATAATCATTGGTCTCATACTGCACAGCTATCCCATTCCACACCTCGTCCGTGGTATACATAGTGTCGTATTTCTCGAGCCCACTATCAAACCTATGGACACAGTCATCTACCCAACTCCATATGTAGAAGTGGTATCTATCCTGTGGGCACGAGACTAGTCTATTGGGTCTGTGTTTTAGCAAAGTGGGGGACCACATTCTCGAAGTAGAAAGGGTTTTACCTTCATCTGAGTCCGAGCTCGATGCTTCGTCGTTGGCTTCGTTCCCAGATCGCGGACTCCTCAAGCGAACTGGGAGAGGTGCCCTCTTTTCTCTCCTCGGAAGAAGGGTGTTTGTGGGCTGTGGCACCTCCTCCCAACGTTCGTATTTTTTATTAGACCAGTCAGAGGTTGACTGACCTTCTCCCAAAAACCCACAGGCTCGGAGCTGGTCCTCATGAAGAAGATATGAGAGAGACCTCCTGCCATAAGGAAGTCCGAGCAAGGCCTCTCTATGTTCCCTCATTGTCTTGGAGGGGGAGGGACGCTGAAAATTAGCTGAAAGGCGAAGCACATTTCAGCTAAGTGTGGACTTAAGGGCTAAATCTCCGAGCTTAAAAAAAAAAAATATATAGTAACAAGAGTACTTACGAATCCGCCTGAAAGAACGATGTCGAGACGGGGACAGACCGTCTGTCCAGAAAAAAGCCTTCTTGGAGTCAGGAGGGTGGTTTGGAAGATCTTCAAAAATCTTTGTCTCCTTAGGGTAGCTCGAGAGATAGTAAAAACCATCCCCTCCCCGAGCTCGGGAGGGGTTACTTTTCAAAAAAAAGAGATATAAAATCTCTTGAGGTGAGGGTCATTTCCACTGCAGCTCGTGATACAAGGACCTCAGGGCAGACAGCACCCTGTACGAATTGGTGTTGAGTTGGAATGGAGCCAACCCAACGAAATCAATGAAGTCTCTGAAAAAGGACTTCAAAGGCAGCAGAGCTCCCGCCCTTATATGTTCCTGGCTCCAGGCCGCGTATTTCACACTGGGATCGTGACCCCCAGGGGCGAAATAGCTCCGTTCATGCCTTGTCGGAGCTCGACACTTCAGTGTGTCCAACGAACTAAGGCCATGGAGGGCCAAGATATCAGTTATTTGGTCGGTGGTGGTAACCGAGCTCTGGTAGAATTCGGCTTCAAACATCTCCCTCCTAGGCTGTGAAGACGAAGGCTCCGTCATTAAGGAAAACTGGAGTTCCCCTGGGCGGTATGCAACCGTGACTTTTAACGCTGGGTCGAGGGGGATTGGCCTAGGTCCTGGGTTGGGCTCCGGATAGATGGCTTCCCGAAGGAATTTTCTCTTCTTTTCAATGACCTCGTCTATCTGACGACGATAGTGGGCTCGAATGTCCTCCTGCTCGCGCGCAAGCTTGTATTCTTTTATCCGACGTTGGTTCTGGGCAAAGACCGATTCCGGGCTCGGAGATTTGGGCTCGTAAGGGATTGCTCGTAATGACCCCCACCGTCTTTCCAGATTCTGTGACATCTAACGAGAACGAAAAAATGGTGAGGGACATGCATGCAAGGATCACGAACTCGATAGGATGAGCTCGGATATCTAAGGACAAGAAACTAAGTATTAAGACCCTCACTAAAGAGTCAGAGCGCGTGTTCCACAGGGAAGAAAAAGAACGTGGATGATTTTTTGAAAATCCCGAAATCCAAGGGAAAGAAAGGTGGCGGTTAGCCAGGAAAGGGCATTTTTGGGTTTCGTGTAATTGTCGAGAACAAGGGTTTTTACCCGAAAACTTAGTGTACAAGAAACATAGCCTAAAATTTTCAAAACCCAGAAAGTTGAAACTCCGTTCAAAGGACAAAACTGGGCATAAACCAGAGGCGAACATCCAGAAAGAAAATCCAGAAAACATAAAAGCCTACTGATTCAAAACCTCCTATCGTATCATTCTATTATACGCAGCAAGTACGACATAAAAAAAAAAAGAGCTAAAAACAAAAATGGCATACTTACACAGTGATGGTGATTGCAGCAAAATCGTCGTTCGGAGAAGAGGTTGCAAGAAAGAACTCACTGACTCGAACAGACCAGGATTCCTTTGTTTTTTGGGTCGAGAAAACATGCACGGGACGGAAGCTTCTTAAGAAAGTTTCTGGCTATCTTGTTTTTTCTTTTCTTTCTGGTTTACGATGAACAAACGTAAAGAAGAAGACGAAGAGGTGGTCTTATATATATAGGTGGGAAAACTAAATTGATCAGGAGCGTTGGTTAAAATCCTCAACAGATCGAATGGATGGGAATCGGTGATAAGATGGCGCCGAAAAGTTGTCAGACGAACGATCGTGGGCGTGTTCCCAAGGTACTCAAGTACCTACAGTGAGCAATACCCATCTGGCACGTGTCCATTTTCAAGAGTGTGACGATATGGTTCCCAGAAAGAGTAGTTCAAAAGTTTCCTTCTCTTAGGATTCGAACAAATACTTTTGAGGGGGCAAAATGTTATACCCAGATTTCGAGCCATAGTAAATATGACCTCGAAAGCTGAGTTCGCAGTGAATGGTCTCGAGAGGATTAGAGTGATCTAGGATTGTCAGTCGAGCCTGCAAAGTATGATGTATGATCTCGAATGCAGTGATCTCGAAATGATCTCGATCTCGAAAGGTAGCTCCGAGAACACCTTCATCCTCAGGAACTTCGGAGCATGGGTCTTGAGCTCGATGTCCCATCTCGACAGCAACGTTAGCTCGGGGAGATGTCAGTGGCTCGCATAATGACATGAGACCAGAAATGCTGGAGCCTTGAAGATACGCTATAACCACCTTGAATATCTACAAGTATTATAACTATGAGATGTAGCCCTCATTAATTTATATAAATCCCCAAGAATTGTGGGATATTATTTAATACAGTTATACGCCCCCTGATCTTTGGGGGACGTTTCCTTTTATATCTGATTATTGGCATTTAAAGTCATTTATTTTTATTCACAAAAGAGTAACTACCCAAAATATGTGGGATAGTATTCTGCATCCTTCTCTATAAATAGAGAGGTCATGCACCATTGTAAAGGACCGAAATTCTGATCCTTGAGAGAAAACTCTGGAGAATTCATGCTAAAGAATTGTTCAGAGATAATCTTGAGATTAATAACAGAGACTCGTGGACTAGGCAGATTTAACTGCTGAACCACGTAAAAAACCGTGTGTTTGATTCGTTTGTTTCTTTTGGCCATTGTCTTTAATTGTTTACGTGCTCTCTTCTTTTATCTGTTGACGAAAAACGGCGTCAACAGCCTCTAACCTTCAATAGGTTCTGGTAAACCACACTGAGTGACTGACAAGCACGTCACTGATTCAAATGGAAGGGTGGCTGCTGGGTAAGCCTCTAACCTTCAATAGGTTCTGGTAAACCATACTGAGTGACTGACAAGCACGTCACTAATTCAAATGGGAGAGTGGCTGTTGAGTAAGCCACTAGCCTCCAAGCGCTTATTTCATTCATCGACCCTCGGGGTCGGTCTGGCATTAATGCTCTTTGAGTCATTCAATGCTGATAGTCAAATAGACCTCATCTTTGATGGCTTGCGTGATACACGCTAAGACCATTCTGACTAATTAGTCAGTACCATGCACAGGTAAGCAATGCTATCAATGTGTATCATATGCCAATTATCCAAGAATAGAGCATTCAACATGCTTACTAAACAATTGCTAGCATAATTATGATCATGCACAAACTCAGAGACTCAAGCTCTGACCAATCTCATACTCATCATTCATGGCATGCCCTAATCACATGTTTCTTGTGCATCACATGCATCACATTTAATCATCCTACATGCCTCAACAATAATCATATGCAAATGGGCAAGATTGCCAAGCATTCATTAGGCCATCAATGTTTACATTTAAACATTCAACATGCATCAATCATAACCATGCATGTCACATATGGGGTGCAGTTTTCTTACCTTTGGTCCAAGCACAGGTTACCAACAAATGAGCCACAAGCACGATCCTGATCCAAGCCTCTAGTGTTAACCTAGTCACATCCACAAATGGTGATCCAATGAGTTCAAGCTCTAAAAACAACCCTTGAACTAAAACTTAGCCTCCAAGACATCAACCCTCACTAATCCGGGTAGTAGGAATGATCCCGAGGCCTAAAACCATGTTCCCGGGGTCAAAGCACCTAAACGGGCTCAAAAGCCTGCCTGAGCCGCGGCCCTGGCACCCTGAGCTGCGGCCCCCAGCACCACCAGAAGCAAGCGCTGCGGCGCCCAACACCAAGGGCCGCGGCGCCCAGCAAGGCAAAACTGGGGCACCTGCTTCATCGAGCAAGGGCCGCGGCGCCCAAGAACAGGGCCGCGGCCCAACTTCGGGGCAGCCATTTTCCCTTCGTTTTAACCTTTTAAAATCTCCCAGAAACATGTCTAAACATTCCCAAATCATTAAATCAAAGTTCCCAAACTCCCCAATGGTCCAAAACCAGCAAAACCCAAGGTTCAAACAACCTAAAAACTCAACGATTCACAAAGCTCAATTCAAGCTTAAAAACTTAAAACTTAAACTTGAATTACCTCCGATTAAGTTGTTTCCAACTAAACCTCCGGCTAATAAGCTTCTAATTCTCCTTAGGATTGCTATGCCTCGATCCTCGCTTGATTCCGAGTCCTAGAACTCAAGATACCTTCGAAAATGCGATCGGGAACGAAAAGGGAACTTTAGGGAGAGAGAACGTACAGATCGTTCTTTTTATTTCCTTAAAAGGTTACTTCAAGCTTAAGTAGCTTCCAATAAAACCTAATGCTTGGGGTCCCGCAAACACCCCCAGGGACATTATAGTCAAAACTTCCAGAATTTCCCCCTGGTCTTACTAACTCCCAATTTATCACCAAATGTTAATTCCCATTACCCAATAACCCGGTAATGCTATAAATACCCCTTGACTTACTCCAAGTCAAGCTTAAATCCCGTTGTGACTTTCCCACTAGCTTACCTCCTAGGATCGTCTTGTGCTGGGTAACCCTGGCATAACCAGATAATAACAAAGCACCACGCCCATTTCACATATATGCCAAAAATGCCCGAAATGGCCAAAATATGAAAATCACCCAATTAATCACAAATGGGTTCACATGCATATTTAATACACCTAAACATGCATAATATCATTAAATAGCATAATAAAGCAATCATGGCCCTCCCGGCCTCCTAATCAAGGTCCTAGACCTTATTAGGAAATTTGGGGCATTACAACTATCCCCTCCTTACAGAAATTTCGTCCTCGAAATTTATCTGAATAGCCCGGACTATGAATTCCGCATAACTGATTCCAGTTTCCCAGGTCATTCTCTTGACCTCACTGTTTCTGCAACATACCTTAAATCAAGGTACACTTTGTTCCCCAGAACCTCATAACTCAACTTATGAGTTCTTTCAACCCATGTCCACTGCATGGAAATACATAGAACAATGTACAATCATCAGAACCAAAACTATGGTCCAGCAAAAGATAATCTGACCAGTCCTGTCCAGGACTCAAACTGTCATACTAATCTAGGCTCAACTTGCCTTTACTCATCACCCCTTTCCATGGTGATGGGGCACTAACCCTTACCAGACCCTGTGAACAGAGGTGTCGTTCTTTGAGCATCGTGCCTTACAAAACTCTCTCCAGATCCCTTGTTCTCTGTCTTCTTAACAATAAAGAGTTTCTCTACCACCCGAGCATACATAGAAATTTCTGATACCAATGTGACTCTCCAACGTTTATATCATATGGTTCAACTCCAAAACACATCTTCCTTGTCTTGTGACGTCTGTTGGCGCTATACCATATGTAATCCTTGGCAACCCATTAACTTTACAGGCATTTCCAATCGCAGCACTAATGCCCTAATTCGACTAGTGAACTTATCCACCTTCGCAGTCTGACTGCGTCAATATAATACTTTTCATTTAATATTTACTGGAATTTTTTCCCACTCATTACAACGATTTTCTCAATCTGGGTTATAACCTCGCAGCATATGAAAGCACCATCTCATGGCATAAGCTTGACATAAGCCACCCTATCCTCATCTACTAACCTTATAAAACCCAGGATAGAACTATACATGCTTATCTGTTACTCCATCCCGCTCTAAATGGGTTTAAACTTCCCTCAAAACTAAAGGGTATCACTTCAGGAACCTTTCTCACAATGGTTCCAACCGATTCCCTTACTTCACATTGCACTGCCACACCTATCGGTATCAGAATCACATGTTAAACAACATTCTCTAGCAGAATATATTACTTCAACTGTTTAGTCTCTCCTCGTGTGTCTGTCCTTCAGCTGCATACAAGATAACACTTGCTCCCACTCCACGAGGAGTCATCTGAGGTTTCACAATAACCTATTCTGCCTTCACACTCTTACCGCAAAGTCTGATTAATCACCTCGGAAGCACTATTTCAAATGCTTCTACGATCGATGCTTCTAATTGATTGGGCAATCATAATCGTCTCTAAACCGTCCCACGGTCTATCCCAAATAATCACAACATTCACATACAACCACAATGCTATTAAACATTCCCTTTCACATTCATATAGTAGTTAGGGGCTAGGCCCCATCAGAATATCTCATGCACCCTACTCTAGAATGCAGGCAACGCACCTCATTTAGTTATGAAATTAAATACATATTCAAAGCATTAAATACAAAACTGTGAGTCGAGCTTGTCTTTAGCAGCGAGCGTACATGTTCGGTCAATCCTCAGGAACCATAAGCCTTGGCATTTCTGATACCAAGTTGTAACGCCCTACTAATCCATGACCGTTACACTGTGTGTTTGAAATAATGCTTAACTAGTTAAGCGAGTCATTTGGAATTGAAAGTGTAATTCAAACTAACCCAAGGTTAGGTATTAAATGTATAAACTTTTTCCATTAAAATTTTAAAAAATTTATAGAGGATTCCAACAAGAGATTTTAAATGAAATGTAATTACAGTCAACATTACAAAAGTAGCCAGCCTAAGCGGTAAAATTCAGATTGGTAACCGAAGTCCCTTATACTACTCGAGCGTGGCGGCCGAGTTGGCCTGATATGTACGCGCCACTCCAAAGTTCTCCAGCTTGGGCCAATTATGTCTCGCTCACCCTTACATGCACCATAGAGCACCCATGAGCCAAGGCCCAACAAGAAAAGCTTCACAAGACATGCTTCAAAATTACAGCATGAACATATAACAACAGATATAGCTAACAATTCACATAATTTATAAATCATGACCACACATACAATAGATAATCATCATAACATTCTATAACAATCAATATCAAGCGATCTACATCACCAACACCATATGTAAGGTCGACGCTTAATATAGTGTGTCTCCCAGCACTAGAATTGCAGTAAGTAACGAATACTCACAAACCATCAAGGTATATAATGACCATCGACCATCTAACTCATTTAGTTAATGCAGTCATAACCACTTCAAGATGCAATAGGGATAATGTCTGCTCTATGTGCAATGTCAACTTTTTTACCTCAAGTTATGTCCCGAGCCTCACGGAACCCTAGTCACAACATAATGAAGCACTTGATTAAACACAGATCCTCGGTACCAATCTAATATCTAACTCATGGAAGCACTATTCCCGTGAAACGGGGTTATAGGAACATCCCCTCGAGCTCCCAAGCAGGCACGCAAAACCAGACATAGAAACCTTGAGCCTTAAACCCAAAACACAGAAAAGCATGAATTCAGGGCACCTGGCGCGGTCACGCCCACAGAAAATGTGCCCTTTCTAGAGCACTGGTGAGGTCGCGCTTCTAGACTCGAAACCCCAATTCCAATTCAAAATTTCACTCTTTCTGAGACACTAGCGTGGCCGCGTCACAACCTAGCGCGGTCGCTCTAGGTCGCCAGAAACCCAAAATTCCCAAAAACAAAAGTGTTCTTCCCCAATTCAAAGTTATGACTTCTCCCTGCATATTTTGACCAAAAACTCCATCCCAGTATGTTTTCCAACACATTTTTGACGTTAAAACAACCACAAACTATTATTAAAACCCCAAAGCAACATTAAAACCTCCTCAAAATATCTAAAACATAAGAATATCAAAATTGAAAAGTTTGAGCTTGGAACTCAAGCCCCTACTCTCCAAATCCGAGAATTGCAAACAAAATTCTGTGAATTCCAATTCAATTTTGAGCCTTAAATCTATTCTAAAGAGGATTCTAAGCCTACCCAACTCTTTTGAACATCACAAACTTACCCAAAACCAAATCTACACCCAAAATTCCTAACTTTTCCTCAAAAACACAAATTGAGCAAAGAGAGAGAGAGAGAGAGAGAGAGAGAGAGATTACCTCTAAAATTTAAAAAATCTTGGGTAAGGTCATACCTTGGGCAGCTGATAATCCTTCTAACAACTTCCATCCCCTTGGGGAGAAATACTCAACCCAAGCTAAGACCAAATCTTGAGAATAGTGACCTTGAGAGTGCTCCCCCAAGATGACCAAATGAAATCTAGGGACTCCTTTGAAATTGAATGGCAGCTGCTACAACACTTAGCCAGAATTTACCACCAAATGGTCAAATGACCAAACTACCCCTCCCTTCACTTAACCTCCAAACTATCCTCAAGGCAAAATAGTCATTTTGCCTTAATTCCTACTAATCCTCAATTATACCCCTAATTGTCAAATTAATCATCCAATCTTCCAAATAAAAATATTTTCCCCCAACACAATGTCACATATTCCATTAATTATCAGAATAAGTAGAATTACCAAAATACCCCTTGACTCACCCCGAGCCGGGTATAACTCCCGTTGCGACTGTTCTGCTAAATTTTTCAAAAAGATCGACTCCTGTCGAATATCGCAATTATATCCATATAATCATGTGGTCTCAAGCATATAGCATATAAAATACAAATATACCCTCAACAGATCAAAATTACGAAAATGCCCATTTTAAATATAAGAGGGCCTTTAAGCATATTTAATACACATTAACATGCATAAATAATCATATCATAATATAACTCATATAATCCACACAATCACATATTTATTCAAATTAATTAACACATAATTAATCCACGTTCCCTCCCGACAAGCTAATCAAGGCACTAAGCCTCACAAAGAATTTTGGGGCATTACATAATATGTTGCAAGAGCTATTGTGCTATGAAAAGTATGATCTATGGTAAGTTATTGTGTTATGAAAAGTATGAGTTATGGTAAGTTATTGAGTAATGGAAAGTATGAGATACTATGTTATGTTATGAGTTGTTGTATATCTGATTGTATGTTGTACGAAAAGCAATAGGTTGTTTGCGTGCTGAACGCGACACAGCAAATGAGTTACTAAGGATATGGCGTAACTCATAGGGCGGACACACCGAGGTTATTCGAGGACCAGAGTTCATGTTTACCTCATAGATGAGAATTTATGGGTTTATGCTTTTGCTGGTTACCTCATGATGTGACATGGAGAATAGGGGTGCCATGACCACATGATGTATGAATATGCTTATGTTTGTGAAGTCTTATGTTTATGATATGATTATGATACGATTATGATTTATTATGATATTCCATGAGTTTATGATATGTACGTTGATTGCCTTGTGTTTTCTTGTTAATTGTTGTTTTTTTTTTGTACTTACTTACTGGGATTTTAGCTAACCCCCTTACATTCCCTTTTTTAGGTATGCCACAGGGTTTCTACTTGACACGCATTGTGATGTGGGGAGTTCTATTTTCTTGGCTTGTATGATGCGGGGTGTCCTTGAACGAATAGCGATCTAGTTGAACGCCAAGAAAGTTTATGAACTTTTATGTTATGGTTTATGTTTTCATTACGTCACTGTGGGACTTATATTTTTATTTTTATTTCCAAGATTGCATAAAGATACTATATTTTTATTTTAAACTATTGGGCCCAAATTGCATGTGTTTTACAAGACCCCACTGAACCTTTGTCTCACAAATGGTATTTTTCTAACAATTATGGAATGAGCGGCATTTTACAAAGTAAATAGTTTAGGGCGCTCTTACAAATGGTATCAGAGAAGGTCGTTCATGTTTCCGAGGACCCTCCGCATAAATGCTAAAGACTGGAAAATCTCACCTCGTAGTCTTGTAAGTATTTTCTGCTTGTTTTATTTTCTTTAATTGTTATTTGTTTTATTTTCTTTTTAGTAGTTAGTTTTGTGATTGCAGTGTTGAAAGTATGCCTCTAGTAATTTGGACATCTAGAAAGAAACTTCTCGAAGAGATCAGTTGGATCTCAAGAGTTCATATAGACAAGGTAAACGACGAAGACTAGTGAATATCAGCTCTTCGAAAGATGTTTGCTGTGAATGAACATATTTAATGGATGAGATGCAGCATAGAAATTGCAAGTATGACACTATCAAGTTTTAAGTAAAGCAGAGAATGGAATACGACGACAATATTAAAACTAGACACTATCAAGATCAAAGGACACACAAGCTTTATGATGCATTCATTAATAAAGACACAGGTTAGGGAGTTTACTCCATGAAATTATCCGGTGAGGTGATGTTGTTAACTAGATAGATACGCGCAGTCGATAAGGATTCTTCAGCAAAGGAGCATACAAAGTGGACGTGCGGCAACATTTCGCAGCAAACAAAAACAAAACCTCGATGGAATGGATGGAGACTAAATAAGGCGGTGAGGCGAGTAAATCAATGACAACAGAGTTAAACATAGGCAATGACAAGCTACGAACTGATGCAACAATGAGGATAAGTAATGAGTTGCGACATTATGAAACATGACAGAGCCTACTTGTAACACCATACTACCTTTGAGCCTTTACCATGTGATTTATAAATGTGCCATTAGCTCGCTAATCGGGGTTTTAGGTTGAAAAGTCTAATTAAATCGAAATAAAGACTCATTTGATGAACGTTAATCATAAAAGATATGGATATTCACTAAAGTCATAAAATTTATACATCGAGATCCCAAAAATACTGTTTCAAAAATGTATTACAATTCAAAAGTTTAAATACTATCAATCTAAGCAACAATACAAACTACTTACAACATATCCTACAAAACAACCTCGGTCGTGGCAGCTAGGTAGGTCTAACATGTACGCGTCACTCCATGCTCTCCAACTCATGATTGATCGACCTTTCCCATGCCCTTACCTGCACCGTAGAGCACCCATGATCCGAGGCCTAATAAGAAAACTAAACACATAGCATATCACAAGTCATATCAGTAATAAGCAACTTTAAAAAAATGGCAGATTAAACTTATAATGACCTATGCTAACCCAGGTGCTTTACCAGGCACTAGGTTTGTTCTTTAATCCTTTTCAATGCCTTAATGGCTCATATATCTTGATAAGTCAAAGCTCCATTCATTTTGACTGAAAACATATTGACTAAAACGTTAGCTATTAACATAAACATAATAATCATAACTTAAACACTTACATTGGTGGTTAGATCAGGAGCTTTTGCGTGTGTATCAAGGAGAAATTTATGCATATAAACTGTGGCTCTGATACCAACTGTAATGACCCGACTAACTTAAAGACCTCAGAACATTAAAAACTACTAAGCATAACTACTATTTTGGAATACATACATAAAATAATAGAACTTTATTAGAAAATCCAAAATACGGTACGGGATCCCATTGTTTAATACATAAAAACATAAAGAAAACATAATCTTTAATTAATTGTCCAAAACTACATGCGGAAAATAAATACATAAATTAAAGACTCAAAATAACTTTATCCTCGAACTTCTAGCAGTCCATCCCTAATACACATGCCAAGCTGCCACGAAGTAGACCCGCCTTCCATGGTCATTTTCCTACACCATCTAAAATAAAAGGAATGAGCCTAATGCCCAGCAAGGAAAGTCTACTAAAAACATATATAAAAAATCATAAGACTATATCATAAAACATATACTATAAAACATGACGTAAAAACAAATATCATATAGGACTACAATATTAATGGCCATTAACTTATTACCATAGCATGTGATAAAACCATCTAGGTCCTCAGTCTACTAATCGAGGTAGGTTAGATCACAAAATATTATATGAGAACCCATCTAGATCCTCAGTCTACTAATCGAGGTAGGGTAAATCATAATTCTACTCCACGATAATGATAAAAAAAAATCTTCGGATTTGCTATCTAAGCAACTATAATTTCAAAGTGACTGCAAAACATATTTATACATAGCACATAGCATATCATAGCATATAAACATATCATAACACATATAATCTAACCTATTTTCCTTACCTTGAGTGTGGAGGGAAAAAGAAAGAGAAGAGATTAATCGCTATAAAACGTCCAATCAACCTTAAATACAACATAAGATATTTATATTAGAGCCTTATCATAAAACTACACATTCAAGAATTTTCTAAACCTCATAAAGTCATACCTTCAACCTAGAACCAAAATGATGAAATCCCGAGTCTTCTCTCTAATGTCTATCTCCAACAACAACACCAAGAGTTTGGATACTTGGGTAGATTTTGGCTATATATTGGCTTGATGGGGTTCAATATTTCGGCTATATCTAACTCTTCTTAACACATAGTCACTTAATTAAAATAGATCAAATCTTGCCTATCTTTAAAATTTAAAAAAAAAAAATCAAATCCTTCCTATTTTTGAGCCAAGCCTAAGATTAAAGCTATTTTGGTTTTCATTTGAATTCTAATACTTGGACATAGTTTAATGCCACATGTTCACTTCTTAATACATCAAATAACATGTGCATTTAATACTTAATAAAACTATACACTAATTTCATCATATACAAAAATAATTATAATTACCCAAACTATAATTATTTCTAAGTCATAAAATCATAACTTAAATAATTTAAGCTTAAATCAATATTTATTCCACAACTCAAGTCATAACTAAATCTAACTTGAGATCATATTTAAGGAGCTTATAAGAAAATAATAACCTTGGTTATTACATTCATCGAGAGGGTGAATACAACACCCTTAGAGGGTCTCGCCCTAGCGGCTTGCACTCAGCGTGCTTAACGCTGATTTCGACCTTTGCCATCCCTGGCCTTCGTTGTTCCCTGCCTTCATCGTTCATTCACAATCATGCACAGCATAGCATAAAAATTCATAACATTCACATAAAACACTAAACACAGATAGTCGGGCCATGCCCTGCTCTACGGGCACAAATAGTTTTCTCACCTTTGGTCTGAGTTCAAGCAGTTAGGCAAGAAAACATGACTTTCGAGAACAATCCTCTCCCGAGACCTAGTGATAACCTAGTTACAACCCACAAATAACATTCTCATTATTATTTAATTCCATAATTGAACCCTGGAACCAATCCCGTGCCCTCAGGACCTCCAATTTCCCCACACAGGGTGGTAAAATTGTGCCCCGAGCCCCTGGGCCTTTGCCCTAAAAATATAAAAATAAAGGCCCTTTAAATGGCCTAGCGCCATAGCACAGCCATACAGGCGCCCTGACACCCAGCCAGGGCCCCCTGCTCTGGATCATCCCGGCGTTGCGGCTCAGAAGAACAATGTCGCGGTGCTTTTACCCGAACCCAGAAAAACTGGGTTTTTCCACCATTTTTCCCGAGCTAAAACTTGCCGAAACCATTTCCCAGGTGTACCCATGTTCCAATTGGACCCAATACTCTAAATAGACAACATAAACAACACTTATGCATAAAAACACAAACCCAAACTCACATCGTGTAGAGTCCAAGAACTTTACTTAGCTAGTTAGATAGTAGTAGCAATAGTAATAGATGTAGTATCTTTATGATTGTGGATTTTGGTTCAGACTGGGATTTAGTTGGACACTCGTAGTAACACTTGTAGATTTTATAAGTTTAACCTATAGTTTAAGAATATTAATTATAACCTAAGGTTTAATTAATATAACTGATTATGAAGGTGATATTTATTATAATATAAGGTATAGATAAACCCAATAAGGAAATGACACTTGTCATGCGTATTTTTAATGAATAATTAAGTATTTTGAGGAATAAATTTAATAAGAGTAACATTGGAATATCCAAATATCTGCCAGCAGCATTGAAATCGTTAGAGGACTTAGTCAAGGTTGTTTACTCAACTCAAATTAGGCTGAAAAAGTGCAATTACGTGTATAATATTTCAGCGTATGCCGATATATCGCAGCACTAGGGGGCGATATATCACCATACGGGGATACGAAAAACACGTAACTTCGCACGGCCACCTCGACGAGCCTCGGGCATAATAGCCCAGGCGATATATCGCCTACTAGGGGCCATATATCGGCAGTAGTGCCAGATTTTTTAACGTTTTTTAAATCGAGCTTATTTTATTCCTTAACCTCTTGATAAGTCCAGAATCTTTTTGACCAAGTCTTCAGCCTCTGCTGAACGATTATTCAAATATTTTTCAATTAAAAAGCCATTATTTTATTTAAGCTAAATAAAGATCTTTTCATTCTTGAACTCTATAAATAGGACCTAGTACCCAGCCATTTATATATTCATCAAGCTAAGTTCAGAGTTTGCAAGCTGCTAGGTTATTTTAGAGTGATAAACACTTGGGTTAGGGTTATAAGATTTATCCTTATAAGCTTAATAAACACTCGGGAAGTAAGGTTTGTAGTATATTTCGGTTCGAGGTGTAGTTCTGTTATAGAAGCATTCGAGGTATTCCTTCTTCTAGTTCCTTTCTGTGTTATTCTTATAGTTTTTCTACTCAAAATCCTAACTCGTATTCTTTATTCTTGGTTAGGAATCTAAGATCTTGAACGTAAGATTGTTGTTGGTAAGTATCCTTTTGATTGTGTAGTTCATTCTTTTCATCCTTTTTCTTTAGCATACTCATCTTTCTATTATGGTTTTTAGGAGTGTTCCAAAGTCCCGATACTGTTCTCATATCCCGGTATATTGGTAAGGAAAATAGGATAGGATTTTATATGTTATATGTTATCTTATGATTGATATGTTATGAAATGTTATATTATGTATGTTGGTAGACTTGGGCATATGACTTGTATAGCTAACAAGCCCCAATAAATTTATGGGCATATGACTTTCTTAGCTAGCAAGCCCCACAAATCAAATGGGCATATGACTTGATTAGTTAACAAGCCCCAAGTAGTATAATGGCCATTGTAGTAATATATGACATATGCTTATGATATAGTATATGATATAGTATATGTTTATGATATAGCATATGTTATGATATAATGTATATGATATATGTTGTTTGTTTTTCCTTGCTGGGCATTAGGCTCATTCCTTTATGTTTATATGTTCAGGAAATTAGCTATGGCGGCGGGAAAGGTTCTTGACAACTTGGGGATGTGTATTGAGGCTGGATGGAATCGATGGACTGAGCATTCGATTAGAGGATGAGGTCTTTAAGTCTTTAAATTATGATTTTTTTTTTAACCCATTTATTTAAGTTATGTTTTGCTTTATTTTCAAAACAATGGGATCCCATATCCTAAGTAAAGTATTTATGTATTCAAACCTTTTCTTTATATAATAAAGTTATGATGTTTTCATATGTATGTTTTGCTATGATTAGTATTGTAGTTATTAATTGTCCAAGGTCTAGAATAGTTTGGTCGTTATAGTTGGTATCAGAGCAACGGTTCATCCGCATGAAGTTCTCCTCGATACACACACTTAAAGCTCCGAATCTGACCGCCAAGTAAGTGTTTAAGTTATAGTTATTATGTTTATATGTATAGCTAACAATTTTAGCATTTATGTTTTCAGTTAAGAATTAACGGAGCATTAATCTATGAGGATATCTGAGCCATTAAGGCTTTAAAGAGACTTAAAGAAACGAGAAACATCGTAGGAGTGCTAGAGAGAATCACTCGGAGAATGCTTTTGTTCCACAGAGAAATAGGTCACCTTCAAGAATCTAAGCAGATCATGATGAGAGCAACAGAGCAATACATTTTAGTAATTAGACTATTTAGAGATTTTCATACTGTAATTGCAGCCTTAGAGGAAATATGGGAACTAATGGATGATGAAGATGAACTGCCGGTAGCAATGAGATACTATTTTCTCCTAATTAGATTCACTTCAAAATCAGAATTTTATTTTACAAATGAGCAAAAGCATAGGATTTTTACGAACCTTCCTCGAGGGAATTTTGAGGCAGATGATAATGAAGACTATGAAGAGTTAGATGATGATATGCTAGATGAAGGATCGGATATAGAAGATCCTGATTTTTAGAATAGTTAGTTTCATTATTTGTTTCATTTATTATTTGTTTTATGGTTGTAATTAGTGAAAACTCTTTTCCAAATTAATATCATGTTATTTTGTTATCATGTATGAGTTTGATTTTTATTTCGCAATCATAATAAATAATAAATAAAATAAATAATGACTAAGTTCGGTGAGGGTGGATACAAATCAATGAACCAAGTTTCTATATTGAGAGTTAGGGAGCCATAGTAGTGGGAACGATTTTACTGATCCTAGCCCTCCCTCAATATGGTTAACTTTGGAACAAAGATGAGTTTCAAGCCTGAGAATTAAGTCATATAGGATGACTAGAAACAAACTTAAAAAAAATAAAGATGGCTTGTTTTTCTAAGTAGAGATACCCACTCTAAATAAAGAAGACTTATATTTAATTTTCATAAGAAGTCATAATCAATAGGTCCGAGTTATGTCTGCTTAGAATAAGTTTTTTCCTTAGAGCCTATTAGGTAAAGTTCTAACATGTTTCTTTCAACTGTTAGAACTATGCTGCGATGTCGCTCTGAAGATCTGTACGTACCAACGGAAATGCCTTCGACGCTGCTCCAGTGAACAATGAAGCCTCTCCAGTTCGCAAAAGGGGAGTGCGTGCTACTACCAGCCGCAACGCTCCGACACCACCAGCTGACAACACTGCGGAGATCGCAGGACTGCGACAACAAGTCGAGGAACTTTTACAGCAACAACGAAAATAGGCTCAGCCCCAGACTCAGGCTCCGCCTCCACTGCAGCTGCAGCCACAGCAAATGGCCACAGCACCCCAACAAGTTGGTCCATATGGGGGATGGCCAGTGATGAATTATGCGCCATATCCAGTACAGTACATGGAGCCAGTTTATGAGAGGTTCCGTAAGCAGCACACTCCAAACTTCGAAGGGACTACTGACCCCTTTGAGGTAGAAGAATGGCTAAGGAATGTGGAGCAAATTCTGACGCACATGAATCTTAGTAACACGGACCGTATATCCTGCGTCTCGTCTTTACTCAAGAAGGATGCCAGAATATGGTGGGACTTGGTCCAACAATCGCATGATGTTGCCACCATGACATAGACTCGATTTGTGGAGCTATTCCACAAGAAGTATTACAATTCAGCTGTCATTGCTTCAAGGGTCGAGGAATTCGCTAATCTAAAGCAAGGCAATTTGACGGTAGCAGAGTATGCTCGGCAGTTCGACCGATTAGCTAAGTTTGTGTTTGAGATGGTTCCAATTGATTTTCTGAGGGTGAACAAGTTTGTTAGAGGACTTCGACCAAAGATCAAGCTGGGGGTTAAGCTAGCAAACCCGGGGAATACTACGTATGCCAACGTTCTAGAGACGACAATAGAAGTAGAGAGGCTGCAGGCTAATGTAAGTAAAAAAGAAGCAAGTAAACCTGAGCCTAGACAGTAGGGTCAACCTCAGACTAGTCGGAACAACAACCATAATAGCAACAATCAGTCCGGCAACAATAGTAACGGTCAGAAAAGAAGGCATCTTGATAATAAGCAATCTGACAGCGATAAGAGGGCACAGACAAATAATGGGGGAAATAAGCTGGGTTAGGTGGAATACCCGCCATGTGCTAAGTGTCAGAAGAAACATCCTGGTGAATGCCGCGCAAACACCAAGGAATGTTATAACTGTGGTCAGGAAGGACACCAGAAAAGAGATTGTCCTCAGCGCAAGCCAGAAGGGAAGAAAGACGACAAGATGGTTCCTACTAGGGTTTTTGCCTTAACCCAAGGAGAGGCTGATGCTAGAAATAAGGTGGTCACAGGTCAGGTTTCTATCCTCAATAATATATGCTCTGTATTATTTGATTCGGGGCCACTCATTCGTATATCTCGTTAGGAATGATAGAAAAACTAGACAAACCTTGTGAAAGATTTAGAACTAGGTTTGTAACTGAGTTTCCTTCGGGCAAAGTAGTTCTATCATCACGGATAGTACGAGGCATACCGATCAAGATTGAGGACGTAGAACTAGAAGGAGACCTGATAGAAATGGAGATCAAGGACTTTGACGTGATACTAGGCATGGACTGGCTAGCACGGAATGGCGCAACCAACGACTGCAAACGCAAGAAGGTGATGCTCGAGACTCCTGACGGCCAGAAACTATGCTTCATGGGACAAGCTTCAGGATTATGCACACCGTTAGTATCATCTCTCAAAGCTCAAAGAATGATGGAAAAAGGATGTCAAGCATTATTAGCCAGCATCACAGATGTGGTAAAGGAAACACCACTCAAGGTTGGAGACGTCCGTAGTGTAAGAGAATACCCAGAGGTATTTCCCGATGACTTGCTAAGGTTGCTGCCGACTCGGGAAATTGACTTCACGATAGAATTAGTATCGGGCACCTAGCCTATCTCCAAGGCACCGTACTAGATGGCACCTACAGAACTCAAGGAGTTAAAGACGCATCTACAAGAACTCCTAGACTTGGGTTTAATTAGGCCGAGCCATTCGCCATAGGGAGCTCCGGTGCTATTCGTGAAGAAAAAAGGCAGAAGCATGCATATGTGTATAGACTATCGTGTGAGCTGAACAAGGTAACGATTAAGAATAAGTACCCGCTACCCCGGATCGACGACTTGTTTGATCAACTCCGAGGCGCGACTATATTTTCAAAGATTGATTTACGGTCCGGGTATCATCAGCTCAAGGTAAAGGGAGAAGATATTCCTAAGACAACCTTTAGAACTCATTATGGACATTACGAGTTCTTAGTTATGTATTTTGGTCTTACCAACGCACCAGCCGCGTTTATGGACTTGATGAATAGGGTCTTCAAGGACTAGTTAGATAAATTCTTCGTAGTATTCATCGACGACATCTTAGTATACTCTAAGGATGAAGTAGAGCATGAGGAACATATGAGGTTGATTTTGTCACGACTGAAGGAGCATCAACTCTACGCCAAGTTCAAGAAATGCAAGTTTTGGCATTCGCAAGTGGCGTTCCTCGGGCACATTATATCAAAAGACGGAGTTGCAGTAGACCCATCAAAGGTAGAGGCCGTGAAGGAGTGGCCAAGACCAAAGAACGCATCTGAAGTAAGAAGCTTTCTGGGGTTAGCAGGTTATAATAGGAGGTTCATAGGGGGCTTTTCTAAGATAGCCACTCCACTCACCAACCTGACCCGGAAACAACAAAGATTCAACTGAAATGATAGATATGAAGAAAGTTTCCAGTTGCTTAAGGATAAGCTTTGCTCAACACCAGTACTCTGTGTACCGACACCCAACAATAAGTTTGTAGTCTATTGCGATGCATCGAAGCAAGGGTTGGGTTGCGTGCTGATGCAGAATGACAAGGTGATAGCCTACGCCTCACGACAGCTGAAGGAGTATGAGCAATGCTATTCAACGCATGATATGGAGTTGGCAGTGGTGGTCTTTGCGTTAAAAATCTGGCGCCATTATCTTTACGGAGAAAGGTGCAAGATTTATATGGACCACAAAATTTTAAAGTACTTCTTTACTCAGAAGGAGCTCAACATGAGGCAGCGCAGGTGGTTAGAGTTAGTGAAGGATTATGACTGCGAAATGTTATACCACCCGGGGATGGCAAACGTAGTTGCCGATGCGCTAAGTAGGAAAATTTATGGAAGTTTAGCAGCATTAACCGGACAAGAAAAGCCACTGCAGTAGGAGTTGATCAATGCCGGAATAGAAGTAGTTGTCGGCAAACTGGCTAACTTGTCTATGCAGTCAAATCTGCTAGAAGATATACAGATTACGCAAGAATAGGACGACACACTAGCGACACACGTGGATGCAGTCAAAGAAGGAAAGAACATAGATTTCTCAATATCTAGTCAAAGTTTATTGAGATATAAGGATCGGGTATGCATGCCAAATGATCAAAGGATTAAGAAGACTATTCTAGAAAAAGCGAATTGTACCCCGTACTCAGTTCACCCAGGGTCGACCAAGATGACTCATGACATCAAGGCAATCTATTGGTGGCCAAGGATGAAGAAGGACATAGCAGAGTTTGTGTCTAAGTGTCTAGTATGCCAGCAAGTGAAAGCAGAACATCAGTGGCCTGCAGGCTTATTGCAACCGCTTTGCGTACCAGAATGGAAGTGGGATGATATAGCTATGGACTTCGTGACAGGTTTGCTAAGAATGACTAAGCAGCATGATTCCGCTTGGATAGTAATAGATAGACTAACCAAGTCGGCTCATTTTTTGCCTGTTAAGACTTCATACACGACAAACCAATATGTAGACATTTATGTCCAAGAGATAGTACAGTTGCATGGAATCCCCAAGACAATACTGTTGGATAGAGGATCGGTGTTTACATCGAGATTTTGGGGAAGTATATAGCAAGCTATGGGTACTAAGTTAAGTCTTAGTACAGCTTTTCATCCTCAGACAGACGGGCAGTCCGAGCATACGATTCAGATTTTAGAAGATATGTTGCGCGCTTGTGTGCTTGATTTCGGAGGATCGTGGAATAAATACTTGCCACTGATAGAATTCTCCTAAAACAATAGCTACCAGTCAACGATCGGGATGGCACCTTATGAGTTGCTATATGGAAGAAGGTGCCGATCACCGTTGCACTGGGACGAGGTAGGAGAAAAGCAACTTCTAGGTCCCGAAGCTATTAGACAAGCTCAAGAAGCAGTAGCGCTCATTAGACAGCGTATGCTTGCTGCTCAAAGCCGTCAGAAAATCTATGCAGATGCCAAGCGACGCGATGTGGAATTCAAAGTCAGAGATCAAGTCTTCTTGAAGATATCTCCTATGAAAGGTGTGAAGCGATTTGGGAAGAAAGACAAGCTTAGTCCCCGATTTATAGGTCGTTTTGAGATATTGGACAAAGTGGGAGCAGTTGCGTATAAACTAGCCCTACCGCCAGCCTTAGCAGATAGCCACAACGTGTTCCACATCTCGATGCTACGCAAGTATGTGTCAGACCCATCTCACGTCCTCAAGTACGATACGATAACGCTCCAGAAAGACTTGAGTTACGAGGAATGACCGGTTAGTATCCTGGATAGAGGGGTGAAGTAGTTATGGTCCAAGAGTATTCCTATAGTTAAAGTCCTATGGAGTAATAGTTCTGAATGAGAGGCAACGTGGGAGTTGGAGGAGGACATGCAAGGCCGGTATCCGGAGTTATTTGGTAAGTAAATTTTGAGGACGAAATTCTATTTAGTAGGGGAGAATTGTAGAGTCCAAGAACTTTCCTTAGCTAGTTAGATAGTAGTAGCAATAGTAATAGTTGTAGTATCTTTATGATTGTGGATTTTGGTTCAGACCGGGACTTAGTTGGACACTTGTAGTAACACTTGTCAATTTTATAAGTTTAACCTATAGTTTAAGAATATTAATTATAACCTAAGGTTTAATTAATATAACTGATTATGAAGGTGATATTTATTATAATATAAGGTTTAGATAAACCCAATAAGGAAATGACACTTGTCATGTGTATGTTTAATGAATAATTAAGTATTTTGAGGAATAAATTTAATAAGAGTAATATTTGAATATCCTAGGGTCTGCCAGCAGCTTTGAAATCGTTAGAGGACTTAGTCAAAGATGTTTACTCAATTCAAATTAGGCTGAAAAATGCAATTACGTGTATAATATTTCAACATATGCCGATATATCGCAGCACTAGGGGGCGATATATCGCCATACGGGGATACGAAAAACACGTAACTTCGCACGGCCACCTCAACGAGCCTCGGGCATAATAGCCCAGACGATATATCGCCTACTAGGGGCCATATATCAGCTGTAGTGCCAGATTTTTGAACGTTTTTGAAACCGAGCTTATTTTATTCCTTAACCTCTTGATAAGTCCAAAATCTTTTTGACTGAGTCTTCAGCCTTTGCTGAACGATTATTCAAAGATTTTTCAATTAAAAAGCCATTATTTTATTTAAGCTAAATAAAGATATTTTCATTCTTGAACTCTATAAATAGGACCTAGTACCTAGCCATTTATTCATTCATCAAGCTAAGTCCAGAGTCTGCAAGCTGCTAGGTTATTTTAGAGTGATAAACACTTGGGTTGGGGTTATAAGCTTTATCTTTATAAGCTTAATAAACACTCGGGAAGTAAGGTTTGTAGTATATTTCGGTTCGAGGTGTAGTTTGGTTATAGAAGCATTTGAGGTATTCCTTCTTCTAGTTCCTTTCTGTGTTATTCTTATAGTTTTTCTACTCAAAATCCTAACTCATATTCTTTATTCTTGGTTAGGAATCTAAGATCTTGAACGTAAGATTGTTGTTGGTAAGTATCCTTTCGATGGTGTAGTTCATTCTTTTCATCCGTTTTCTTTAGCATACTCACCTTTCTATTATGGTTTTTAGGAGTGTTCCAAAGTCCCGATACTGTTCTCATATCCCGGTATATTGGTAAGGAAAATAGGATAGGATTTTATACGTTATATGCTATCTTATGAAATGTTATATTATGTATGTTGGTAGACTTGGGCATATGACTTGTATAGCTAACAAGCCCCAATAAATTTATGGGCATATGACTTGCTTAGCTAGCAAGCCCCACCGATCTAATGGACATATGACTTGATTAGTTAACAAGCCCCAAGTAGTATAATGGCCATTGTAGTAGTATATGACATATGTTTATGATATAGTATATGTTTATGATATAGCATATGTTATGATATAATGTATATGATATATGTTGTTAGTTTTTCCTTGCTGGGCATTAGGCTCATTCCTTTATCTTTATATGTTCAGGAAATTAGCTATGGCGGCGGGAAAGGTTCTTGGCAGCTTGGGGATGTGTATTGAGGCTGGATGGAATCGATGGACTGAGCATTCGATTAGAGAATGAAGTCTTTAAGTCTTTAAATTATGATTTCCATGTATTATTTTCCGCACTTGATTTTGTAACCCATTTATTTAAGTTATGTTTTGCCTTATTTTCAAAACAATGGGATCCCATATCCTGAGTAAAGTATTTATGTATTCAAACCTTTTCTTTATATAATAAAGTTATGATGTTTTCATATGTACGTTTTCTTATGATTAGTATAGTAGTTATTAATGGTCCAAAGTCTAGAATAGTTGGGTCGTTACACATCGAAACTCCAAATCACTAAATCGTTTAAAATTCCTAAAAACTTAAACCACACCAAAAATTCTCTTAAAAATTCAAAGGAACCCTTACCTTAAGGAGGAATTCCACCCTAGGCTGCCTCCAATCCCACTCCAAGCTTAAATCCTCAAATTCCCAAGCTTAAACTTCAAAAATATCAAGCCAAAAATCCAGTTGTCAACAATCAAACCCAAACTCTCCAGAACAAGTAAAAAGACCCAAAACCAAAGATGAGACCTTACGTTTGTCTCCAAATCCAAAATTCCTAGATGTAGATGGCTGTAAATCCCTTTCTATAACTTGAATTCACTCTCAAATTCTTCAACAATCAGAATCTGCAAGCTTGTTCTTGGCCTTTCTCCTTCTAGAGCTCTTAGGAACTAAGTGATTGTGAATGGGAGAGTGTTTGTACGTGTATGGCTTTCCTTCAGCCAAGGGTTGTCTAATTAATGTACAAAAGAGCATTCTTAGTTCTAGGCTAACCCTAAGGGTATTTAGGTCCTTTCACCCTTTTTATCGAAAATGTAATTTTTTACTATTATTTCAGTAACAACACTAACCTCAAGTTACTAATAGTTACCAATCTCAATAAATACCAAATACCATATTTGTGACTCTCCGCTAACACCCCAGGACAGGATCTCCTAATGTCGAAAACACCGCACATAGCTCAAAATCATACCCTCTATGGGTTCAATTTACAAAAAAAATGCCCATGGTTACCAAGCATGGGGATTTAAACACAAATAAATTCACACACACACACACACACACTATTTACATTTATGCCCACAATGGGCCAAAATTACAAATATGCCCCTAGTAACAAAAACAGGCCCACATGCATATTTAATTCGTCTATATATGCATTTCTAATCATATGATCCTTTAATCCATGTAATAACATAATTTTATCAATTATTGCCCTCCCAGCACGCTAATCAAGGCACTAAGCCTTATTGGCAAATTTGAGATGCTACAACTATTCCCTCCTTACAGAAATTTCATCCTCAGAATTCACCTGAATAACTCTGGATATCGATCCCGCATATCCGTCTCAAGTTCCCAAGTTGGCTCTTCTACCTTATTGTTCCTCCACAACACTTTTACTAGGACAATGGTCTTGTTCCACAAAATTTTATCTTTTCAGTCTAGGATCTGAACCGGCTTCTCCTCATAGGAAAAATCTTGATCCAGCTCCAGGTTTTCATAACTCAGTACATGCGTAGAATCTGATAGATACTTCTAGAGTATGGACACGTGAAATACATTGTGAACCCCTGATAAGGCTAGAGGCATAGCCAATTTGTAAGCTACCTCTCCAACCCGTTCCAGAATCTCAAAGGGGCCAACAAATCTCAAAATCGTTTTACTCCTCTCAAAG
Source organism: Humulus lupulus (assembly GCF_963169125.1). Classification (NCBI taxonomy): domain Eukaryota; kingdom Viridiplantae; phylum Streptophyta; class Magnoliopsida; order Rosales; family Cannabaceae; genus Humulus; species Humulus lupulus. The sequence goes on along the minus strand of NC_084795.1, from coordinate 72,299,102 downwards.
GAGCAATTCTGAGGAACACATGGTCACTGACTTGAAACTCTACCCTCTTGCATCTCAAGTATGAGTAACTATTCTGTCGACTATGCGAGCTCTAATCTTTTCAATCCCCTCATCAGTCCTCTGAACAACCTTGGGGCCTAAGTACTTTCTCTCACCCGTCTCATCCAAATAGATGGGAGATTTGCACTTCCTTCCATATAACATTCATATGGAGCCACTCTAATAGTTGCCCGATAGTTGTTATTATACAAGAACTCAATCAAAGGGAGATACTCATTCCAAGATCCCCAAAAATCTAGCACACAAGCCCGCAACATATCCTCCAGTATCTGAATCGTCCTTTCAGACTGTCCATCCGTCTAAGGATTATAGGTGGTACTAAACCGCAATTGTGTGCCCATAGCCTTCTGCAGGCTCTCCCAAAACTTGGAGGTGAAGGTGGGGTCCCTGCTGGATACTATCAACCTCGGAGCCCCATGAATTCGCACAATTTCCTTCACATACAACTCAACATACTGCTCCACTGTATGAGTTGTTGTAACAGGCAAAAAGTTGGCTGATTTGGAATACCTATCTACAATCACCCACACAAAATCATATTGTGCCACTGTCTTTAGAAATCCAACCACGAAGTCCATGGTGATATCCTCCCACTTTCACTCTGGAATCCCTATAGGTTGTAGCAACCCTGCTGGACTTTGATGTTCAGCCTTCATCTATTGATAGGTCAAACACTTGGCCACATAATCTACTACATACCCCTTTATCCCTGGCCACCAATACAAAGTTCTCAAGTCTTGGTACATCTTCTTCGTACCTGGATGTAAGGAGTGTTATGAGATTCATCTAGAATCTCTCGCTTGATACCTGAATCCATCGGAACGCAAATCTGACCTTTATACCTAAGTAAACCCACCTCTGAAATAGAGAATTCTTTGGCCACTCCGACTAAGACATCCTCCCTGTGTTTCCTCAACTGCGAATCCTCTTTTCGTGCCTCCTTGATCCTCCCAAGGAGCATGGACTGAAGAGTGATATTGGCTAGCTGACCAACTACCAATTCAATTACTGCTCTGGTGATCTCTTTAGCTAACCTCTCTGATATCTGCCTCGAACTAAATAACTACCCTGAGCCCCTCCAACTAAATGCGTCGGCCACCACATTGGCTTTCCCTGGACGGTATAAAATGTCATAGTCATAGTCCTTTACCATTTCCAGCCAATGCCTTTGACACATATTCAGATCCTTCTGAGTAAAGAAATTCTTTAAACTTTTATGGTTGGTGTATATTTCACACTTCTCTCCATACAGATAATGTCTCCAAACCTTTAGTGCAATACCACTACTGCAAGTTCCAGATCGTGAGTGGGATATCTCTCCTCATACGCCTTTAGCTGTCTCAACGCATAGGCTATCAATATTCCAGCTTTCATCAATACACACCCCAAACCTTGCCTCGAAGAATCACAGTAGACTACAAACTTTTCATTGTATGATGGAAGACTTAGTACCAGAGCGGTGATCAGTCGCCGCTTTAACTTCTTTAAATTGTTCTCACATCTATCTGTCTAGGCATACTTGGTCTTCTTGGACATCAACTTAGTCAACGGTGTGGATATTATGGAGAATCCCACAATGAAATTCCAATAGTACCCTGCTAATCCCAAGAAGCCCTTAACCTCTGGTACACTACTTGGCCTTTACCAATCTCTCACTGCCTCTATCTTAGATGGGTCCACCATAATCCCCTCCTTACTCACAATGTGGCCCAGAAATGTTACTTGGGGTAACCAGAACTCACATTTACTAAACTTATAACCTATGCTCCCTTAACCGTGGTAGTACCAAACGAAGATGTTGCTCGTGATCTTCTTCAGATTGGGAATACACCAGTATATCATCGATGAATACAATCACAAACTTATCCAAATAATCCCTGAAGATCCTATTCATCAAGTCCATGAGGCTGCTAGAGGATTGGTTAATCCAAAGGACATGACCACAAATTCATAATGTCCACACCTCGTACAGAACGCGGTCTTAGGTACATCCTCCTCCTTAACCCTCAACTGATGGTAGCCAGACCAAAGGTCAATCTTAGAGAACACCGTCTTCCCCTGTAGCTGGTCAAACAAGTCATCGATCTTGGGCAGTGGATACTTATTCTTAATGCTCAACTTATTTAGCTCTCTGTAGTCAATTGACATCCTTAAGGACCCAACCTTCTTCTTGACATAAACCACCATAGTACCCATGGAAAAAAAATGGTTTTGATGAATCCTAGATCTAGTAACTCCTACAACTGAAGCTTCACGTCCTTCAACTCAGATGTAGCCATTCTATAAGGTGTCCTAGATACTGGCTCTGCTCCTGACGCCAACTCTATGATGAACTCGATCTCTCGATGTGGTGGAAACCCTAGCAAGTCTACTGGGAATACATTAGGAAACTCACACCTTAGTCTGGTCTCATCCGGTCCAACTGAAACAATCCTAAAGGTATCCGCTATGTTTGATGGGAATTCTATGCAACATTTTGGCATTAGGTCTCTAGCCTTCAGTGCATAGATCATGGGTACTCATGGTCCACTCACTGTCCCCAAAAACACAAAGGGCTCCTCTCCTTCCAGTTCAAAGGTAACCATTCTTCGCTTGCAGTTTATCGTCTCCCCATACTTTGATAACGAGTCCATCCCTAAAATCATATTGAAGTCATCCATCACCAGTTCAATCAGATCCAAAGACAACTCCCTACTGTCAATCTCTACTGGTAATGTTCTAACCGACCTCCTAGAGACTACCAGTTCCCCAGTTGGCATCAAAGTCCTAAATCCTCTAACATACAAACCACTAGGTCTACACAAACGATCTATCACTCTAGCAGATACAAACGAATGAGTAGCTCCTGAATCAATCAATGTAGTAAATGAAGAACTGACTCTAGATATCTGACCTATCACGACCGAGGGACTAGCCTCAGCCTCGGTCTAGGTTAAGGTAAACACTCTGGCAGGAGTGAGGCTGTCATTCTTCTTCGGTTCTTCCTTCCGGGCTTGTGGACAATCCTTCCTCAGATGACTGATGCTCCCACATATGAAGCATGCTCTGACTCTGCACTCCCCAAGATGTCGTCGCCTGCACCGTGGACACTCTGGGAAGCTTCTCCAGTTCTCTCCCCCATCCTAACGACAACTGAAAGTACCCTGTGCCCTCATATCTGGACCAAGATGAACAAAAGAATCTGGGGCCTTTCTCTTCTGCTCACTGGGGCAACTACCTTAGCTAGAACCAGTGAAAGGAGGCATCGTCCTCCGAGCATCGTGCCTTGTGGTGCCCTCTCTCCATATTTGATCCTCGGCCCCCTCAGCTGTAAAAGCCTTCTCCACTACCTGAGCATAAGTGGTAGTCCTCGGATCTAATGACATCATGGGTTATCATGGCGTTCAGCCCCCGCACAAAATGATCCCTCCTTGTGAACTTCTCCAACTGGTCAAACTTCAGCGCATTTTTGTAACACTCATTCTGTTTTGAGTCAGATTAATAAGCTCATCCACCTTTGCAGCTCAGACTACAACACTGTAGTATTTCTCGTTGAAGACATCTCTGAATTCTTCACAAGTCATAATTGTCACATCCCTCTTCTGGGACACAACTTCCCACCAGATGAGGGCGTCTTCTCTCAACATGTAGTTAGCATAGGCCACCATCTCGTTCCCTTCCACTCTCATGAAATCCAGGATGGAAGAAGTCATATTCATCCACTACTCTACCTGCAGTGGGTCTGGACCGCTCTTAAAGGTGGGAGGGTGCTGCTTCCTGAAACTCTCATACAAAGGCTTCCACCTGTTCTCCTTCTAGAGCTCTTAGGAACTAAGTGAGTGTGAATGGGAGAGTGTTTGTATGTGTATGACATTCCTTCAGCCAAGGGTTGTCTAATTAATGCCCAAAAGAGCATTCTACCCCTCCCTCTAACTTAGTTCTAGGCTAACCCTTAAGGGTATCTAGGTCCTTTCACCCTTTTTTCAAAATTACCACCTTTTTTCTATTATTTCAGTAACAACACTAACCTCAAGTTACTAATAGTTACCAATCTCAATAGATACCAAATACCATATTTGTGACTCTTCGCTAACACCGCGGGATAGGATCTCCCAAATGCCGAAAACACCACACATAGCTCAAAAATCATACCCTCTATGGGTTCAATTTACAAAAAAAAAAAAAATTCCCATTGTTACCAAGCATGGAGCATTAAACACAAATAAATTCACACACACGCAATATTTATATTTACGCGCCAAAATTATAAATATGCCCCTATTAACATAATGGGCCCACATGTATATTTAATTCACCTAAAAATGCATTTCTAATCATATAATCATTTAATCCACGTAATAACTTAATTAAATCAATTTTTGCCCTCATGGCACGCTAGTCAAGGCACTAAGCTCTATTAGCAAATTTGGGATGCTACACTACGGGTACAAGCTAAGGATTTCCAGGGACAACAAGATAATTAGAAATCCTAAAGAAGGATGCTATAATTTGGTGGGACGTGGTTAAGCAAACACAAATTTAGACACCATGACCTGGGTTGACTTTGTACAAGTCTTTAGCAAAAAGTACTACAACGTTACAATGTTAGGAACCAAAGTTGATGAGTTTGTGACGCTAATATAGGGTAGTCTTTCATTCACAGAATATGACCAGAAATTTGATTGGTTTGCAAGGTTTGCAACCGAGATAGTACCAACTGAGGCCATGTGAGTTCAAAGGTTTGTGAGAGGACTAAAGCCCATGATTTCTAGGGATGTAAAGATGACCAGCACCGAGGTGGTTAATTACACTGAGATTTTAGGTTAGGCTCTTGATGCGAAATACTTAGAGGATTGTATATGGAAGCATAGTGCTGCAAGAAGGAAGGCCAACAAAAACAAGGGCTTTCATGAGGGCAATAAGAGAAAGGCCTATAAGGGACAGAGCAGTGGCAATGACAAGAGGCCTAGACCCCCGACCCTGAATGGCCACAACCATAACAACCGTAACCACCACAACAACCATAACATTCACAAAAATGGTCATAATCGCGAAAACAACCAGAACCACAAGGTTGAATACCCTACCTGCCCCAAATGCTCGCCCTAACATCTAGGAGACTATCAAGTAGGCACCAACAAATGTTATAAGTGTGGTCAGGTGGGTCATCTGAAGAAGGATTGCCCGCAGTGGAGAGTAGGAGTAGGGCAAGGTAACAATGGCAATATAGAGCCAGCCAAAGTCTTTGCTTTGACTCAAAAAGAAGCAACCAACAGTAATATTGTCGTCACAGGTTAGCTTCCTATTTCTGGTATAATATGTAGAGTACTCATTAATTTTGGAGCGACTCTTATGTTGCTATAAATGTAATTGATAAACTTAGATTTCCTTGTAAACTGTTTGAGCATAGTCTTAGTACCATGTTACCATCAGGAGACATTATGTCATCAACTAGGTGGTTACAGTCAGCTTTCATAGTAGTTGAGGGTAGAGAGTGCCCAAAAAACCTCATAGAGTTAGACACACCAAATTATGATGTTATACTTCGCATGGAGTGGTTAGCCAAATATGGAGCAATGATAGACTATCAGAGAAATATAGTAGATTTCAGACCCGAGGAAGGGGAACTCTTTTCTTTTAAGGGAGAAGTGACAAGATTTCGCACACATATCGTATATGCATTAGAAGCATGGAATATGATGCATCATAGGTGTACAACATTTTTGGAAAATGTTGTGGACAAGTCTAGAGAGACTGAGCTGAAACCAGAAAATGTTCACATAGGTTTTGAGTTCCCGAGGACTTACTAGGTTTACCCTCGAATAGAGAAATCGAATTTGTAATTGAACTTGCACCAGAAACAACACCAATATCCAAGGAACCCTACCGAATTGCACCTATGAGTTCAAAGAACTCAAGACCAAGCTACATGAATTGTTGGACAAGGGTTTCATATGACCTAGTCATTCGCCATGGGGAGGACAAGTTCTGTTTGTGAAAAATAAAGACGAAAGTATGAGAATGTGCATCAATTTCCGAGAACTCAATAAGGTCACGATTATGAACAAGTATCCTTTGCTTAGGATAGATGACCTCTTTGATCACCTGCAAGGGGTAGCAGTGTTCTCAAAGATTGATCTGCGATCCAGGTACCATCAGCTAAAGGAGAAGGGGGAGATATTCCTAGAACAATATTTAGAACCTGCTACGGGCAATATGAGTTCTTAGTGATGTCTTTTGGACTCACTAATGCTCCAGTGACATTCATGGACATGATGAATAGAGTGTTTAAGGACTATATGGATAAATTCATAGTGGTGTTTAAATACGATATCCTCGTCTATTGAAAGACTAAGGAGGAGCATGAGGAGCACTTGAGGTTGAAGCTCAATAGACTACGAGTGTCCAAGAATGGGATTGTGGATCCAATGAAGATCAAGGCCATTAGAGACAGGCCCCAACCCAAGAATGCCTCAGAGGTTTGAAGTTTTTAGGGTTAGCGGGAACTATCATAAGTTTGTAGAGGGTTCTCTAAGATTTCCACACCCTTGACCAACCTAACTCACAAATACCAGTTCACATCAAGTGAGAAGTGTGAAGAAAGCTTTCAGACTATGAAAGATAAGTTGATCTCTACACCGATCCTTTGTGTTCCCTCAGAGGGAAGGAAGTTCATTGTGTATTGTGATGCATCTAAGAATGGATTGGGGGTGTGTATTTATGTAGAATGAGAAAGTGGTAGCCTACACCTTGGGACAAGTCAAGGACTATGAGCACAGATACCCAACCCATGATCTTGAACTAGCAACAGTAGTGTTCGCACTAAAAATATGGAGGCACCACCTTTTTGAGATAAGTGTGAGAAATACATCGATCATAAAATTATACAGTACTTCTTAACCTAGAAATAACTTAATATGAGACAACACAGGTGGTTAGAATTAGTAAAGGACTACGATTGTGAAATTCTATACCACTCAGGCAAGGCCAATGTGGTGGATGATGCATTAAGTAGGCGAGGACATGGAAATGTCTTAGCTCTGAGTACAATAGAGGAACCTTTGCAGAAAGAAATTATTAGTGCTGGTATTGAGTTAGTAATAGGATGCCTAGCAAACCTCACTCTACAGTCCTCCTTATTGGAACAGATTAGAGAGGGGAAGAAGGTAGATGAAGCCCTAATGAAACAAGAGGTATTGGTACAAGAGAGTGGTAACAACGACTTTGCTATGTCTAACGAAGGATTGTTACGATATAAGAATATGATCTGTGTGCCTAATTACAATGAGATTTAGGAAAGTATTATGAAAAAGGCACATACAACACCCTATTCCTTACATCTAGGGTCTACTAAGATGTAGCAAGACCTTAAAACATTATATTGGTGGCCTAGAATGAAGAAAGATGTTGCTGAGTTTGTTGCCAGAGGTTTAACATGTCAGCAAGTGAAAGTAGAACACCAAAGGCCAGCTGGGCTACTTCAACCACTTTACGTTATGGAATGGAAGTGGGAAGATATAACGATGTATTTTGTTGTAGAATTACCTAGGACCACAAAACAACATGATTATTCTTGGATAATAGTAGACAGCGTCACTAAGTCCACCCATTTATTGCCGGTTAAGACCACCTACTCTGCGGACTAATACTCAAAGTTGTATGTTAGCGAGATAGTGAGACTTCACAGGGTGCCAAATTCGATCATCTCTGAAAGAGGGTCAGTATTCATATCAAACTTTTGGAAGGGATTGCAAAAAGCAATGCGTACAAGGTTGAAATTCAGTACCGTTTTTCACCCCCACACGGATGGGCAGTTTGAAAGGACTATTCATATTTTAGAAGATATGTTGAGATATTGAGCTTTGGACTGTTTGGAGTCTTGGAACCGATACTTACCCCTTAAGGAGTTCACCTATAACAATAGTTATCAGTCCACTATTGGGATGTCTCCCTATGAGATGCTTTATGGGCGCAAGTGTAGATCTCCCTTGCACTGGGATGAGGTTAGGGAGAAGCAAATTTTAGGCCACAAGGCTGTTAGGGAAATCACTGAGGTGATTGAGAAAATCGGCGAAAGGATGCTTACTGCTCAAAGTATGCAAAAGAGCTATGCAGACCTTAAGAGAAGGGACATCGAGTTTTAAGTTGGAGAGTTTATGTTCTTGAGAGTCTCGCCAATGAAGGGGGTTATGCGTTTTGAGAAGAAAGAGAAATTGGGCCCGAGATTTATAGGTCCATTTGAGATTTTGGATAGAGTTGGGCAAGTTGCGTATCATTTGGCACGGCCCCCAGCACTAGCCAAACCGCATAACACCTTTCATATCTCGATGTGGCGTAAGTACGTGTTGGATCCTTGTCATGTTTTGAGTTATGATGAACAACCTGAACGTATCATCGAAGAGGGAGTCGAGGAACTGAGATTCAAAAGGATTTCATTAGTAAAGGTCCCGTGGAAGAATAATACGGACTGAGAAGAAACATGGGAGCTGGAGGAATACATGAGAGAAAGATACCCAAAATTATTTTGTAAGAAAGAGTTTTAGGACGAAATTCCTTTTAAGGAGGGTATATTGTAGTGCACCAATTTTTTTTTATTTTTTTTTATTAACTTGTGTGCTTTATTTTATTTTTAATTGTTAAGTGTTAGGAATTTACTTTTATTGTTTGAATTGTTTGGTAGAAATTATGTGAATTAAAATTTTTAATTGTTTTATTTTGTGAGTTCTTGAGTTTGTGTTGTGTGCACCAATGTGCATGGTTAGTAAAAAGGCACCTTAGCACATGGGTGTGTGCATTTGCATGACTATATTGTGAGCATGCAATAGTTTTTCCATGCATTATTTAATTTATTCTTTTATTTATGAGTTTTTTTTTATCTAATTAAGAAAAAGAGATATTAGGAGAATGTTCTAGAGAGTAGTGTTCATATTTCAAAAAAAGGAAACATATAGGGTAGAGGGAGAGAGTGAGCTCGCGGTAGCCACAAAGTGAAAGGAAACTTGATTTCCTAATTATTTTATTAATTTCCTTGATGGGTCAAAGGTTTTTATTGCCCTTATTTGGGAGAGGGAAAATAGGAAATAACAAGGGAATGATTTGGCTTACTTGTGCATTGTGGCCGACGACATAGGGAGAAGGGAGAGAGAGAGCACGTGAGGATAGAGAGAGAAGGAGAGAAAGAAAAGAAGAAAGAGGAAGAGAAAGAAAGGGGTTTTGAAAATCAGTAAGGGTAAGCATTCTAGTCATGGTGTTATTCTCATTATTCTTCTACTTCTTAATTATAAGAGCAAGTTGTCTTTTCTTTGTTGTGGTTTTCGAAAACCCTAGGTGTATCAAAAGGAGGTTTCAGTTTTGAGTGGTTAACCTCTATCAAAGGAGGTAAAGGAAATCTCTAACCCTATTATTGTTTTTATGACTTATATGTTCTTTTTTTTTTTTTTTATGTTTTGATATGTTGTTGGTTGTTTGGGTGGATTTTTCCTCTATGTATTTTGATTATTCTCCATGTCTTTATTTTCTTAATCCATAGAAACATGAAAGGAAATATGAATGTGGGTTATGTATGAGTAGTTTTCTATAAAATATTTGCTATGGAATTTTGTATTCTTGTAAGTGGCCTAGGTGTGTGGGCTCTATGGCTGTGTGTGTGTGTGTGTGTGTGTTAGGGCTTGTATGTATATTTAGGCAAACATGAGGAAATTTGGGTATGCATGATGTATGAGTTTGATGAGATTTTTTTGGGGATCTTATGTTTATAATGCCATGGATAATTTCATTCTAATGATTTATGCAATAATATGCAATGGTGATGATAGATGCATGTTAGAGTTTTAGTCTTGAGTTCGGTCTACTATATGATAATGTTGTTTCCTTATTATACTTATAAACATCCAAAAGAGAATTGGATTGTTTGATCATGTTATTGGTTTCAGCCTTGGGTGTTTTATATGGCTTAGAATAGCTAGATTTTGGTGTTGTTAGTTTTGCATGCTAATTGTAATATTAATATTTATAAAGTATAGAAGCATGTTAGGGTGAATTGTGAAATTTGTTTAAAAATGAACTACAAGCATTTTTAGAATATTAAGTGATTTTAGAATTGCTGATTTTTATTGTTTTAGAATGTTAATTTGCAAAGATGGTTTAAAAGAGAGTAAATTATGTCTTGAATTCATGTTATAAGTTTGTGGATTCAAAAATTTTAGTTGCACAAGGCCCCGCCTCGTGATATAGGCTCGGAATGGAAATATCCAAGACCGGCCTTGCACCCTGCGCCAAAGGCCTCGCAAGGAATGCGCCTCTCCTATAGAGCCTCGCTTCATGCCCAAGCTCACGTAGGATCACCCCTCAAAACTATCGACATGTCTCACCCTGAGGGTCCTAAAGGGGTGCACGTCCTTCTAATAATGGCCCACCTTGCACCAAAAGCCTACGTGTCATGCAAACAGCTCGCGAGGCATGGCCTCACACCACAAGCCTTCGTCTCGGGCAAGCACCTCGTGAAGCATTGCCTTTCACATGAACCTCCGCCTCGTGAGAAGGGTCTCACCCACATGCCCTTGTGCCTCGGGCCAAGGGCCTCACGAAGCATTGTCTCGCGCACCAACCTCCACCTTGTACCAGCATCTCATGAGGCTCTTGCCTTCCATGCCCCTTGGGCCCATATCTTCCATGACGACCCAAAAAGACTTCAACACTTAAAGGTTAAAGGAATAGGATGCACTGTGAGGATGAAAACCCACGCATGACTAGAAGAGCATGTACATGTGTGGAATGGCAGACAAGTAGTGAACCTTGTCCACCCCAGGTACGACCCTGAAAACTCCAGATGTCTGACCCTAACTCCACGCCAGAAAAGTGGTGGTCGTACGGGCAAGGTACTTGACGTGGTCCTTCTCAGCAAGCCTCTGACATTGGTACCAAACAGACAGTGGAGGTACAACCAGGTACTAAAATTAAGGTGCTCCAGCAGAACCTTGGCGTGTACTGGAGCTGACCACCACGCTCCTGGCACGACCACCATCTGTAGACGGCATATGCAAGGTCATGTCTCTAGGGATCACCATGTACAGTGAGCCAATAATGCTCTGCTATAAATATGACCTCCCTTCACCTGAGAATGGGGTTAAAGGGAGAGAATTTCGTAATCATTTGTTGCTAATGAAATCACATATTCTACATTCTCACTTTTTTTTCATTATAAAATTCTAGCATTTACATTTTGTGTTCTTGAAATCATAAGGAAGTTTTCTTGAAGTTTAGTTTGTGTAAGTTCACTTCTTTTACAACTCACAAAGTTCTTGATCTAACTTAGTTGATGAGTTCTTACTGTCACTAGTTTGGCGTCGTTTGTGGGAAGGATAAGTGCCAAGCCACTGTTCTTCTATTGATTCTGGTAGAGAAAGATGCCAAGACGTTCTATGTGTTTGAGAGAACCATGAGAGCTTAAGGTCCACCTGGACAGAGATTAGATGAAAGCCTCCATTAGGAATCCTCCACCACCCGAAAACGTGGATGCACCAAAGGAGCCCAGAGCTTCTGAAGATGAAAGGGAGGCTTCATCCCAAGCTGTCCATCCTGATGAAAACCGTCCAGGACCAGCGACTGCCCCTACGAGAGGTGCCGGAGCATTTATGCCCCCTAGGCCGCTGTAGGTGCCAAACTCTGGCCGGCAAGATCCGGGTCCATCAACGTGCAGACCCGACAAGAGTCCCCGAGTACATTCCATAAGCACGAGCTCTAAGACTCGGTTCTTCGAAGAGGAGATACGAGAGTTACACCGAAAGAACCAAAGGCTAGAAACCACCTTAGAAAATAAGCAAGAGGTGTTGAATGGCCTGCTACATGGAAAGTCAAGCATACCTCTTTCTAGGCGAAAGGAGAAAGACCATGAGGGAGGAGAAACCACAGTCCCTGTGGATGATGGGAGGACTCGGCTGTCCACTAGCAATACCCCACGGCCAAAGCAGCATGAATGTCCCGGACAGGCGAAGTAGCCTAAGAGGCCAGAGCGGATGAATGACACTGACCCTCAAGACAAATTTGAGGTCACTTAAGGGAAAACACCCCCAGACTTGAGGGAAGAACTCAACAGGAAAAGGAAAAATGAGAGGACCACACCTCCTGTGGCTCCCCCAGAAGATAAAATGAAAGGAAAGGCTAACCCATCAAACTTGAGAGACTCCTTGAACAAGAGGAGACAAGACTTAGATACTGAGATGAGGAGCCTACGGAGCAAGATAATCACTGCGTCTGGGGGCACGCTGTTGAAAATGAGTTTGATTACGAATCAACCTTCATTAGGGAAATCCAAGTCGTTCGGCTCCCAGCCAACTTCAAAGAGCCTCACATGACCCCTTATGAGGGAAATACGGATCCAAAGTACCATCTTGACGCGTCCAATGACCTAATGAAGTTAAGAGGAGTTAATAGCAAAGCCAGATGCCACTACTTTACTGTCATGTTAAAGGGTCCTGGGTACAAGTGGTTCAAAAGACTCTGACCAGGGTCCATCAGGTCTTGGCAACAATTTTCTGACAAATTTCTCCAGCAACATCACGCTGTGCATGATTACACTATGTCAGGCACCAACCTCGCTAACGTAAAACAAGGAGAAGACGAGAGCCTAAAGAGCTATATCCACAGGTTCAATATGGAGGTAGCTAAACTAGGAAGCCTGAATCGAGGGGAGTTCAAAATGGCCATTACAGCTGGAGTGTGCCCGAGTAGTAAGCTATGGGATAACATGCTAAAGAGGGAGGTCACTGACTTAGACAAATTCTACGAACGGGCAGAGAAATACATCCATGTTGAGGATGGTCACGAGAGTCTTAAGGCTGGGAAGGGCGGGTCGTCCGTAAAACCCTCAATCCGGGAAGGCCTAAGTAGCGCAAAGAAAAAGAGGGTCTACAAAAGGTCGAGAGATGATTGTCCTTGGAAGCCCCAACGTGTTGATGAACACAGACAGACCCCATACACCTTTTATACTGACCAAACTCATGCTAGGGAGCATATCTTCATCACGAATGAGAATCAGGTCCCCTTCAGGAGACCCCTGCCAATGAAGAAAAATCGATCAAAAATAGACCCCAATAAGTACTGTTAGTGTCATAGAGACATTGGCCACACCACCGCATAATGCACTCATTTGAAGTTAGAAATCGAAGAGATTATACGCAGGGGACACTTGAGTAAATACGTTCGTAGAGCAAATCAAAGACCGAAAGAAGGAATACCCTCACCACAGGCACGAGATGTAGCCCCAGAGGTGTAAGGAGAGGTTAGGACCATCTTTGGAGGGCCAGGATTCAGAGGCGAATCGAAGAAGGGTTGAGAAAGATACACTAGGGAAGCCAGGCAAAGTCCACCTCCATGCGTCTTAAGTTTGGAGCAACGATGTAATGCCCCAAAATTCCTAATGCGGTTTAATGGTTGGATTAGTAGGCCGGGAGGGCCATAATTTATTTATTATGCCATTGAATTATTATATGCATGTTTATGTGAATTATATTATAATATGATGTTAAATACATGCATGTGGGTCCATATTTCATCACAGGGGTATTTTGGTAATTTAGCCCGTTGAGGGTGTAATTGTATATTTGTATGCATGTCGGTGATCTATTGTTGAGGCCACATTATAATGTGGATTTGTTCGAGCTTTTCGGCATGAGACGATCTTTGAGTGCAAATTAGCGGTTTGGTCATAACAGGATTAAGTTCGAGGCTTGGGGTGAGTCTTGGGGTAATTTGGTGATTAGAGCGTTGCAATGAATTAAAGGGTAACATGATATGAATTATTGGTATTTGAGAGTATCGAGGCTGTCAGAGATTGGCCAAGGCCGAAGAATGCTTCTGAGGTTAGAAGGGTTATTATAGGAGTTTCGTGGAAGGGTTCTCAAAGATTTATACTTCATTGACTGAGCTGACACGCAAGAATCAGAAGTTTGTGTGGTCAGACAAGTGTGAGAGCAGCTTCCAGGAACTGAAGCGGAGATTGATTACAGCTCCAATTCTGAGTCTTCCAACAGATCAGGAGAAGTTTGTGATTACTACGATGCTTCACATCAAGGTTTGGGTTGTGTTTTGATGCAGTCAGGGAAAGTAATTGCTTATGCCTCACGTTAGTTGAAGGAGTATGAACAGAGATATCCCACTCATGATTTGGAGTTGGCAGTTGTGATATTTACGTTAAAGGTATGGAGGCATTATCTTTATGGGGAGAAGTGTGAGATCTATACAAACCACAAGAGCCTAAAATACTTCTTCACGCAGAAAAACCTGAATATGAGACAAAGGCGTTGGATGGAGTTAGTAAAAGATTATGACTGTACGATTTTGTATCATCCAGGAAAAGCCAATGTGGTAGTCGATGCTTTAAGCCGGAAGGGTCCGGGGCAGATTTATAGTGCAAGGCTAATAGCCAGAGAGTTAGCTGATGATATGACCAGAGCTGGTATAGAGTTGCTGGTGGACCAATTGGCCAATATTACGCTACAGTCTACACTGTTGGAGAGAATCAAGGAGGGTCAGTTGAGTGATCCACAGTTGATCAAGATCAGAGAGGATGTTTTGGCTGGAGCATCTAGAGATTATGCAATGTCTGATTTGGGCCTGTTGAGATACAAGGGGCGGATATGTGTTCTGTTAGACACTGCTATGAGGCGAGAGATTCTAGATGAATCTCATAATACACCTTACTCTTTGCATCCAGGCACCACAAAGATGTATCAGGTTGTGAGATTGTTGTACTGGTGGCCGGGAATGAAGAGGGATGTAGTAGAGTATGTGGCTAAGTGCTTGACATGTGAACAGGTCAAGGCTGAGCATTAGAGGCTGGCAGGGTTATTGCAGCCTCTGGATATCCCAGAGTGGAAATGGGAGGACATCACGATGAATTTCGTGGTGGGGTTACCCAGGACTGTTGGTAAGCATGATTCCATTTAGGTTATAGTGGATCGCTATACCAAGTCAACTCACTTCTTGCCAATGAGGACTACTTATACAGTTGACCAGTATGCAGATCTCTATGTGAGAGAGATCGTGCGCCTCCATGGAGTGCCGAGGTCGATTGTGTCAGATCGGGACCCTACTTTTACTTCCAAGTTCTGGGGGAGTTTATAGAAGGCCATGGGAACACAATTGAAGTTCAATACTGCTTATCATCCTCAGACAGATGGGCAATCTGAGAGGATGATCAAGATATTGGAAGACATGCTGCGAGCAAGTGTGCTAGACTTTGGAGGATCTTGGACTAAGTATCTACCTTTGATACAGCTTTCCTACAACAACAGTTCTCAGTCTACCATTAGAGTTGCACCTTATGAGATGCTGTATGGTAAGAAGTGCAGATCTCCCATTCATTGGGATAAGACAGGTGAAAGGAGATACTTGGGTCCTGAGGCAATTTAGAGGACTAGTGAGGCCATTGAGAAGATTAGAGCTCGCTTCTCAGAGTAGACAGAAGAGTTATCCAGATCCCAAGCGTAGGAACATGGAATTCCAAGTGGGAGACTACGTCTTCCTTAGAGTCTCACTATGGAAAGGGGTGAGAAGGTTTGGGAAGAAGGGAAAACTGAGCCCTAGATTTGTAGGTCCATTTGAGATCCTGGAGAGGATTGGTCAAGTGGCTTACAGGATGGCCTTACCTCTAACATTGTCAGCCATGCATAACATGTTTCATGTTTCAGCTCTTCGGAGGTATGTATCTGATATGACTCATGTTTGAGCTATGAAGATCTGGAGCTTGAGGTAGATCTCTCCTATGAGGAACAGCCAACCTAGATACTTGATAGGAAGGACAAGGTCCTCAAAAATAAAACGATACCTTTAGTTAAGGTATTGTGGAGGAACAGCAAGATCGAGGAAGCGACCTGGGAGCTGGAGTCAGATATGCGAAGTCAGCATCCCGAGCTGTTCAGGTAAATTTCGAGGACGAAATTTTAGTGAGGGGATAGTTGTAATTCCCCAAAATCCCTAACGCGGTTTAATGGTTGGATTAGTAGGCCGGGAGGGCCATAATTGATTTATTATGCCATTGAATTATTATATGCATGTTTATGTGAATTATATTATAATATGATGTTAAATACATGCATGTGGGTCCACATTTCATCACAGGGGTATTTTGGTAATTTGGCCCGTTGAGGGCGTAATCGTATATTTGTATGCATGTCAGTGATCTATTGTTGAGGCCACATTATAATGTGGATTTGTTGAAGCTTTTTGGCATGAGACGTTCTTTGAGTGCAAATTAGCGGTTTGGTCATAACGGGATTAAGTTCGAGTCTCGGGGTGAGTCTCGGGGTAATTTGGTGATTAGAGCATTGCCAGAATTAAAGGGTAATGGGATATGAATTATTGGTATTTGAGAGTATCGAGAATGATGGGAATTGGAGGGGGTTAATTATGATTAACGAAATAGGTGGAAAAAGACAGTTTTACCCTTGGAAGTCTTTAGAAACTTTTATTTGACCGAGGGGCAAAATAGTCTTTTCACCTCTAAGATATATATATCAGCTATGTAGACTGTAAAAGCTTACAAAAATAGTGCACTCTTCTCCTTCAACTGATCATCATTCCTCCTCCTTCTTCTTTTCAATTTTTGAACCTCAATTTGAAGAACCGAGCTAGGAAATCAAAGGTTGGAGCTTAGGACTTTAGTTCATCCATTGAAGAGGACTCAAATCCAGCTCGAGGTAATAATTCATCCATGAAACCTTAGCTATACTCTGTTTTTCTAATGGTTTTCAGCTGAGAAATTTGAAGTGTTTAGTTGGGAATCAATGGAAGTTTTTTAGGAAGTTTACTTGGGTTTTGATGAGGTTGGGGTATAGATGAGGTTTTGGGGTTAAAGGGCATGTTTGGGGGTGATGTTTGGGGCTGGTTTGAAGGCTTGGTTTTCAAGGGAAATGGCAGGGGAGGAAACTAGAAAAATCTGGTCCTGCAGGTGGTGCCCCAGTGCTAGGCAGAGTAGAGAGTTGGGTTTCTCTTACTTGGGGCAGTGCCCCAGTGCTACCTAGTAGCGCCCCAATGCTAGGTCAGCTTCAACAAGTCCTATTTTTAGGGCTCGGGATGACTTTGGAGGCTCGGGGATTGGTTCCTTTACCCCGTTTGGGTGGATTAGAAGTCCCGAGAGTGCAGGATTGATCCCGAGAGTGAAGTTTTAGATTATGAACCTTTTATTGATTTACTTTATTAATGGATTCCAATTGGTTATGACTAGGTGACTGCTAAGGAACTAAAAGTCAGATCGTTCTCAAAGGTTTTTATTTTACTAATTGTCGCTTGAACCCGAGGTAAGAAAACTGCACCCTATGTATATGACATGCGTGGTTATTATAGAGGCATGTTGATTGCTAAATGTGGACATTGATTTCATATTAAATTCTTAGCAAATCTTGCTTACTTGTGTATGGCACTGATTAATCAGAATCGACACTGGTCGCGTGTTACTAGCCTAAGAGTCAGAAACGGCATAAGCATCATGAATGCAAAGCCGATAAAAGATTAGATCTAATCAATATTTGCATTGAATGACTCATATGGAGCATTAACGCTGGACCAACCCTAAGTTCGTTGAACATCTACATTGAATGACTCATATGGGGCATTAATGCTGGACCGACCCTAAGTTCGATGAACATCTACATTGAATGACTTATATGGAGCATTAATACTGGACCGACCCTAAGTTCGATGACAATTATAAGCGCTTGTCTAGTCTATGACTAGTTACTCAGAGCCAGGGCCAAAGGCCTAGGTGACTGTTTTGTCACATGGCTGAGGGAAACAGAATCCCACGTTAGTGACTCTAGGGTCACTCGGCAGGTTTATGTTGGTAACTATTTCATCAAATACCTATCTTGTTTAAGCTAGTGAAAGGATCACTTATTTGTAAAGCCCAGGTGACCGTGTCATCACATGGCTAATGGGAACAGAACCCACCTTAGTGACTTTTACAACTGTCACTCCTCTATTTTGGACTAAAAGTCCTGGATGGTTAATATGATCATCGTTTGATATTATATTCTTACAGTATTGAGTTTTCTTGCTGGGCCTTGGCTCATGGGTGCTATGTGGTGCAGGTAAAGGGAAAGAAAAGCTCACCCAACCTTGAGTTGAGAGCTTAGGTGGTGATGTGTATATATGCGACCGCTTGACCACCACGGCCAAGGAGTTCTTAGGGGAACTAGGGGGTTTACCCTATTTTTGCCACTTAGATTGGCAGGTTGTAAATTTTATACTGTAATGACCATTTTGCATTGTAGATAACTTGTAAACGTTTTTATGGGCCCATGAACAGTTTCATGTTTTAAATAAAATATATCATTTCCTTTTGATTGGTATTCCACCTTAACCTATTAATAACACCTAGAAGCACGTTTTTAACCAAAGAACTCAGTTAGCGAGTTAAATCACGGTTCAACATTCACCGTAACTGTCTTGGGGTAACCAGGGCGTTACAAACGCCCCAAGGATTTTTAAGGGGGAGAATGACTCGATATCCTTCACCGAAGAAGACACACGAGGTATGCATTTTCCTCACAATGATCTATTGGTGTTGAATGTACAACTTGCTAACATGAGGGTGCATCGGGTCTTGGTGGACAATGGGAGCTCCATAGACATCCTATATTGCCCAGCTTTAGACAAGATGGGACTGAACATCAAGAACCTAAAGCCCTGCAATACCTCCCTGTATGGGTTTACAGGAGACTTGATACAGTACATAGGCGCAATTGAGTTAGCCCTCACCATGGGAAAGCAACCCAGACAAACCACCATAATGGCAAACTTTGTCGTGGTAGACTGTGCCTCAGCCTTCAATGCGGTATTAGGGAGACCCTCCCGAAGAGAATTGAAGGAAATAACCTCAGTATATCACTTGTCCCTAAAATTCTGGACTCCTAGAGGGATAGCGAGTGTGAAAGGGGAGCAGAAGGAAGCGAGGGAATGTTATAACACGTCCCTCCGCATAGCCATAAAACCGTCAGTGCCTATGGTGATTGTAGTACATGGAAGATCAAACCTGCACGAATTGGACCCACGGTGGAAGAGAAACCCAGTGCCGAACCAGTAGAGGAGTTGGAAGAAGTCACAATTATGAATGAGCCGTTGAGGAAGCTGGATGTAGGGAGAAACCTTCTAGATATTTTGAAAGAAAAGTTGGTAGAATTTATAAAAGATAACCTTGATGTGTTCCATTGGAGTCACGAGGACATGGTGGGGATAGATCCATCAGTCATGTGCCATCACTTGAACATCGACCCAAAAGCAAGACTTGTGAGGCAAAAAAGGAGGGTACAAGATCCAGAAAGATACGCGGCCCTAAAAGAAGAAGTTGACAAGTTGAAGACAAATGGATTTATCCGAGAAGAATTCTACCCAGTATGGGTATCCAACCCAGTCCTAGTCCCAAAGCCCAATGGGAAGTGGAGGACTTGTGTGGATTTTGCTAACCTCAATAAAGCCTGCCCCAAGGACAACTTCCCGCTTCCTAGGAAAGATCAGTTAGTAGACACCACGGCTGGGCATGAGCTACTTAGCTTCATGGACGCCTATTCCAGGTAAAACCAAATACCCATGAACCCAGCTCATGAAGAGGATACTTCGTTTATAACAAACAAGGGGCTTTATTGCTATAAGGTAATGCCTTTTGGGTTAAATAATGCGAGCGCTACTTATCAAAGGTTGGTAAACATAATGTTTGCAAGTCAAATAGGAAGAAATATGGAAGTATAAGTAGATGATATGTTGGTAAAGACAAAGAAGGAAAAAGAGCTCACAAACGACCCTGGTGAGATGTTTGACACCCTTCGAAGATTCATAATGAAGTTGAACGCACTCAAGTGCACCTTTGGAGTTTCGTTGGGGAAGTTCCGCGATTTTATGGTAAATTCTCGGGGTATCGAGGCCAATCCTTATAAACAAGAGTATTATTAGAAATGAGCCCACCGAGAAACAAAAAGGAGGTGCAATGCTTGTCAGGGAGAGTTGCAGCACTCAACAAGTTCATTTCCTGATCCATCGGCAAGTGTCTCCCCTTCTTCGACATCCTAAAAGGGGAAAAAAAGTTCTCTTGGGCTGAAGATTTTCAGGAAGCCTTTGCTAAGCTAAAAGAGCACCTCGGACAACTGCCCCTTCTGGCTAAGCTAGAAAAAGGGGAAAGATTGTACCTATACTTAGCAGTGTCGGAGCATGCCATTAGCGTTGCCCTAGTCAAAGGGGAAAAGAAGCACCAACAGCCTGCATACTATGTCAGCAAGTAGTTGGTAGATGCAGAAACCCAGTACCCAGAAATAGAAAAAATAGCATATGCTTTGGTAGTGGCCTCACAAAAGCTAAGGCCCTATTTTCATGCTCATGCTATTGAATTGCTCACCAACACCCCTTTGCATCATGTCTTGCATAAACCAGAGACTTCAGGAAGGTTGCTAAAATGGTTGATCGAATTAAGTCAATTTGACATCATTTATACCCCAAGAATCTCGATCAACGGGCATGCACTTGTAGATTTTATAGTTGAGTTTGCCTACCGACCCCATGAAGAGGGAGAAATAGAAGAGAATGAACCAAGTTGTGGAGGAGAAAAGCAACCTAAAGAATGAAGCCTCCATGTAGACGGAGCGTCCAACGAAGGAGGGGTTGGAGCTGGCATAGTAATGATAGGACCTGGGGGAATAAGATGTATTTTTCATTAAGATTTGGATTTGAAGCTTTCAACAATGAAGCAGAATATGAAGCACTCTTGGCTGGCCTGTGACTAGCCAAAGAGCTGAAGGTAACACATTTGCATGTCTTCAGTTACTTACAATTAGTGGTAGTTTAAGTGAAAGGCAAATATCAAGGAAGAGGCAAAAAGATGGCTGCATACCTGGCCAAGGTGAAAGAGTATTTGGACCAGTTCGAAAAGTATACCATAGAAAAAATCCCAAGAGAGAAAAACACGAATGTCGATGCTCTCACAAAGCTCAGCTCTACCTGAGATGAAGATACGCTTGAGTCCACCCTTGTGGAATACCTGTCCAGACCAAGTATAGCAGAAGGCGAAGTTCACATGGTCAATGCTCCCGGGGATTCATGGTCCACACCCATCTTGATGTACTTAACTGATGGAACGTTGCCTTTGGACAAAAAGGATGCCCATAAGCTGATTTACAAAGCCGCCCAATACACCATGGTAGATGGAGTCTTGTATAAAAGAGGCTTCTCCACCCCACTCCTCCGGTGTATAGACAAGGAGGAGGCTTCGAAGGTTCTACAAGAGATACACGAAGGAGAATGTGGAAATCATGCTGGGGGGCAATCCACGGCAAAAAAGGCCATGCGACATGGGTATTATTGGCCTACCATGGAAAAGGACACGAGTGACTATGCGAAAAGTGCCAACAACATGCGAACTACCCCAGGCAGTCACCAAATGAGCTGGTGAGCATGACCAGACCATGGCCCTTTGCTGTGTAGGGGATCAACTTGATTGGCGCGTTACCCATAGGAAGAGGAGGAGCAAAGTACGCGGTTGTAGCAGTAGATTTATTTACTAAATGGGTTGAAGCACTAGTCAATATAATGACTAAGCAAATCTTCGCCTTTGTCAACAAGTTTATCGTCTGCAGGTATGGAGTGCCGTACAAGATAATCTCTAAAAATGAAAGCCAGGTTGAAGAACTACCTAATGTGCTTTGGGCCTACATGACCACTCCCTGTTCTACTCTGGAGAAACACCTTTTGCCTTGGCTGTTCTTCCAATAGATATGAAACTCAACTCTTTCTGTGTACAAGCATACGATGACCAAGCTAACCACACAACATTTGCTGAAAATTTGGACCTGTTGGAGGTGAGAAGAGAAAAGGCACAACTGAGGTTGGCGACGTACCAGCAGCGTGCCGCAAAGTTCTATAACTCAAGGGTGCGAGAGAGTACATTCAAGGTTGGAGACCTCGTGTTAAGGAAAGTCCTGCCAAACACTCGCGACCTAGAGGCAAGTGTACTAGGGGCGAACTGGGAGGGACCCTACCAAGTTGCCTAGGTGGTGCCCCCTAACACCTACATGTTAGCACGTTTGGATGATACCATGGTACCCAGAGCGTGGATTGCAGAGCACCTAAAAAAATATTATCAGTAAGACCTCCATATCTGAGGCAATAATGTCATTACTTTGTTTAAGTATGCAAGTTCGGGTTAAATAGTTAAGAATTAAAAAGGTTATCCCAAAAGCCTCAATAGATGCAATACTGCCACGAGCACCTTTGTAATCTACCTATCTTTAATGAGAACATTTCATTTTTCACCCTAGTCGTTACTTTTTTTTTTTTTTATGAAAACAACCATGTAATAGATATGTGCACATAGTGGGGATAAAATGACCAAAGTGTTCAATGAGATAAATCCCACCAACCACTTAGGGGGCAAGATGGAGATATATATAATAAAAAAAGAGCCTCGTAAAGCATCTCTTGGGTTCATGAGGATTAGCTACCCTCACGGATCTTAGGAGAGCCAAGAGGCTCTACGGGGGTAACACCCCTGAATAAAGAGGTAACATGACAAAGGTATTCCCCAAATTTATGAGAAAAAACTACCCTTATGAATGATAAAGGGGGCCTATCAGATAGATAGAAATAACCTCCTAGAAAAGGTCCATCAATAAGTCTGGAGTGACAGTCAAGCCACCCAGCCAAAAAGGAACCCAAAGGAGACCTTTGCAAAAATAGTACTATACATAATGACGAGAAGGACGCTTCTCGCAAAAAATCACAAGAGCGCGCAAGAATATATAAAAGGATAGTAGGAACCCAAAGGGTTAATATATCCTTACAAATACAATCAAGGTGCACCAAAGAGACTATTACTACCGGTCCAAATAAAACATCAACAAGTTATCAGAAAGAAGAGAGACCTATCGAACCCCTTTTTCTCCTGCATACAGGAGCGGGCTCAAAAGGACCTCAAGCATAAAGAAACAACAAAAAAAGATCACACACACACATATATATATATATATAAAGTCATGATAATGCTACAGGATAAAGTCAGCACCAACCACAACAAGACTTAAAAAAGTTGCTGAAGGAAAAAATAAAGAACCTGGAGAAATCTCTCTGGCATAATAAGGGACAAATAATTATACAATCAAATTGAAATGGAAAATAAAAACTATAGAAATGAAATCTCAAGGCCTCCCGCCGCGAGCATTCCACTAGGCCGCCTTGGCAAGGACATGGTCACCGAAGGAGGAAAAGTCAAAACCAGGATTCTGCCTCCACACTCCATATAAGGTGCGATCCACAGACTTGTATTCAACCTCTGCCAGATCGGCCTCCAAGATGGTGATCCTCTCTTGCAACACCTCAGACTGGGTTTCTGCTCTCTTCTTCTTTTTGGATGACGAAGAGGCCTTCGCCAGGGCTATCTCCACCTTAAGATTGGCATTAGCAAGCTGACCCTCTAGCTCTTGAACTCTAGCCACAAGAAGATCCCTTTCAGTGTTGGATGAAGATAAGTCATGCGCCAAGTCTATCAAGCGTTGAGCCACCAAAGAAGTCTGCAAGGAAGTAAAAAAGTGAGAAAATAGGGAACCAAACACACAAAAAAGACCAACGTAAGATGTATGAACTCACCCCAGTAGTGGAGTGCATAAGGGTCTCCCCAAGCTCCACCATATTAAAATTCTCGAGACCTCTCCACTCGGTCTCGGAGACATCCTCGGCGACCCAAGTATACCTACGCACGTAAGGAGCTGATGTGAGACTCACCCAAGATATCCCTTCCAAATCATGAGCATTTGGGTGAGCAGGGACAAATGACCCACTCACCGAGCAAGGAGGAGGCTCGGGAGCATTAGACGAAGGGTGCCTGGAATAGCCATGAGTAGTGGGGGCGTGGGGGAGACTGTCAAACTCATCGTAGGATGGCATAACAAAGCGCCATTGCACAGACTATGGACCATGAGAATGAGAAGCCATGGCGTGGTCCATAAGAGCAGAAGAAGGGCGTCCGCTGGAGGCTGGAGATAACCGAGTTGGACGTTTTGATTCAAGTTAAGTCTCCTTAGGCACCCATTCAACATGACCCTCGTGTTAGTAAGGTTCTTCTGGAATTGCCATCTTCTTTCGCTTAGAAATGTTCCATAGCAGGCCGGGATCTGAAACCCTGTATAGACCATAATAATTGAGGTTGGCCATAGTAAAAAGATGGGCAGCCATTTTCGTTGAAGTGTCTACATCAAGGAAGACATCTACCGGCACCGCCTCTGACTCAGGAACGTCGGGGATACTGAAACTATCTAAACAATCAACTCAGTTATCAATATGAGTATAAGGTCCACAATAGAAAGCTCAATGTAAAATGAAAGACTTAAAGTGCTTACTTGGAGAGGAGCAGAAATGTTTGCAGACAGAAAAGGGACCTTTCACAAAGAAAAAGTCCTGCTTCCATGGACCTGGGTTAGAAACGGAACCTTCTATCAAAGAGACTTGAGAGTTGGCTTTCTGTAAAAAGTAGAAGCCCTTCGATTTTGGAGTGGGCATGAGATTGTACATAAAATGCACCTCCTGGGTCGTGGGAGCGCGACCGTTAAGCGTCATGAACGCCATATACAGGCAGCTCAAGGTCAACCAGCTATTGGGTTCTAGCTGGAGTGAAGAAAGGTCAAAGTGATTTAGGATAATGACGAAGAATGAATGTAGGGGAATGGTCCCACCTGCCTTCAAAATATGTTCGCTCAAAGCTACGTAGCCCTTGGGGGGGGGGGGGGGGGGATTATCAGCCCGACATTTATTAGATGGAACATACAGTTTGTACTACTTTCTAATATGGTATTTCTCGGACAACTCTAATAGTCTTTTTCCGACACATTGGAAATATTGTGGATGCTAGTAAAGGACCAGAGTCTGGCTTCTTGGGAGCAACCTGTTACCTCATTCTCTTCGACATGTCTGTAAAACGAAAGGAAAAATGTGAGGTCAAAACAAAGCACTTTACCCTCCATTTTCTTCTTCTTACGAGAGTTTTCCATCGAGGCACTGAGTGTGGAAGCATCGAACACGGGTGGATTAAGGACAAGGGTTGAGGGGAACCAAGAGTGACCTCAGGATTACTATAGGGAGAACATGGGGCTGAGGGTTCAGGAGGGAGGTTTCCCTCCATGAAATCTAGCTCCATTTGTAGGTCAAGGAGGCTCACTCTAAGGCTAGCAATGTGATCACTAAGATGAAAGAAGAAAGGGACTCCATCACCCCCAAAGCCAAGTCTATCTCGCTCTCCACCACCCAGATTTTATGCCTAAACTCAGCCATGCATTCAAGGTGATATATACGGGCCTTCCTTAAGGTGTCGTAGCTTTGGTAAGGGTTGTTTTCGGGGGACCCTAAGTCTTAGGACAAGTCTACAAATGCGACACCCGGAGGAACACTAGACGACCCCTCAAATGCCATAAAGTCGTGTCTCATTGGTGATATGGGTGCAAGTATATGTGAAAAGTGTACTACAAAACACAAAGGAATAAGCTCAAAACCTCTAGACACAAGTGCTCGAAATAACCAACTACATGGTGCACTGAGGATCACCCCTCAAAACTAACGACGCGTCTCGCATTGAGGATCCCAAAGGGGTGCATGTCTTGCTAATAATGGCCCACCTCACGCCAAGGCCTCGCGAGGCACAGCCTCACGCACGCATGCCTTCATCTCGCATAAGCATCTCATGAGGCATGGCCTTGCGCCATGAGCCCCTGTCTCATGCCAAGGATTTGCGAGGAACAGCCTCGCGTTCGCATGCCTTTGTCTCGTGCAAGCATCTCATGAGGCATGGCCTCGCGCCACGAGCCCCCGTCTCGCGCAAAGGATTCGTGAAGCTGAAGCTCGTGCTCACATGCCTTCGTCTCGTCTGAGCATCTCATGAGGCATGGCCTCGCGCCACGAGCCCTGGTCTCGCGCAAGCGCCTCGCGAAGCATTGCCTCGCACACCAACCTCCGCCTCGCGCAAAGGGTCTCGCCCACATGCCCTTGCGTCTTGTGCCAAGGGCCTCACGAAGCACTATCTAGCGCACCAACCTTCGCCTCATACCAGCATCTCATGAGGCTGTTGCCTTCCATGCCCCTTGGGGCCATATCTTCCATTACGACCCAAAAAGACTTAAACACCTAAAGGTTAAAAGAATAGGATGCATTGTGAGGATAAAGACTCACGCATGACCAGAAGAGCACGTACATGTGGGGAATGCGCAGACAAGTAGTGAACCTTGTCTACCCCAGGTACGAAATACGTACGGAGGTATAGCTCTGAAAACCGTAGATGTTTGACCCTAACTCCACGCCAGACAAGTGGTGTTCGTACACGCAAGGTACCTGATGTGGTCCTTCCCAACCATCCTATGACATTGGTACCAAACGGACAGTGAAGGTACAACCAGGTACTAAAATTTAGGTGTTCCCACAGACCCTTGGCGTGTACTGGAGCCGACCACCGCGCTCCTAGCACCACCACCATCTGTAGACTGCATATGCAGGGTCGTGTCCCCAGGGACCGCCATGTACAGTGAGCCAATAATGCTCTACTATAAATATGACCTCCCTTCACCTAAGAAGGGGGTCGAAGGGAGAGAATTTTGTAACCAGTTGTTGCTAATGAAAACACATATTCTACGTTCTCCCTATTTTTCATTCTAAAATTCTAGCTTTTACATTTTATGTTCTTGAAATCTTAAGAAAGTTTGCTTGAATTTTAGTCAGTTTAAGTTCACTTTTTTTACAACTCAGAAAGTTCTTGATCTAACTGAGTTGACGAGTTCTTACCGTCAACAAAGTTAAAATGAGAAAATGTATAATTTTTATACATGTATTATTGCACTTTTTAATATGACGTGTGCTGAAACTTTATTTCTAAAAGTTATAAAATTGGAACTGAAGAATGCTTAAGGTTTATTTTCTTCAAAAAGCATGTACATGTTGTGAGTTCTTTTGCCGAACGTAATAAATTAAATTATGTGATGACATGCTTGCTGATTTTATTTAGATTCATGGAAAATCTCTTTTAATTAAAATATATCAAATATATATCTTAGAAATTTATATCTTAATATTTATATATGATAAATGTAATTTTCCATACTTTAATAGATATTTTTCTCATTTATAAATATGCAGTTTTGATTTGCAAAATAATTAAGTAAAATTATTTTTTTAAAAGTGACCAAAAAATTTATTTAATAAATGAGAATGTAGTTAGACATTTCCAACTTTTATATAATTATGACATAAATGTAAAATTTTGTGGTCTAGCAAATTTTTTTTTCCAAGAAATTTTGTGAATTAATACCCATTTTTTTTGTAGGAAAAGTACCCAATGTCCACTTCCGTTGGTATTCGTCGGTAACCAGCCAATTAAGTCCGTTAAAAGCTGACCCTAGACCCACGTGTTAGCTCCTTATTGGCACATTTAAAAATATTTTTTTAAATTAAATTTAGAAATAGAAAAAAAATAATTAAAAAAAATTTAATCAGTAAAAAAATTTACATTTATTTTTATTATCACTTTCAAGAAAAATATTATTAAAAAATAAATTTTAAATCGAAAAAAATTAATAAATCAATAAAAAAATTAAAATAAAAAAAAATTATTTAATCAATAAAAAATTTAAAATTAATTTTTATAATCAGTTTTTAGAAAAAAAATTATTAAAAAATTAATTTAAAGTAGAAACAACTTATTTTTTTTTAAAATTGATTATAAAAATAAATTATAATATTTTTATTGATTAAATAATTTTTCTCTATTTTAAATTTATTTTTTAATAATATATTTCTAAAAAATTATTATAAAAATAAATTTTAATTTTTTTATTAATTAAATAATTTTTTTCGATTTATTATTTTTTTAATAATTTTTTTCTAGAAGCTGATAATAAAAAATAAAATTTGTTTTTTTTTTATTGATTTTAATTTTTTTACGGATTAAATATTTTTTATTAATTTTTTTCTA
The DNA here is from genome assembly GCF_963169125.1 of Humulus lupulus. NCBI lineage: Eukaryota > Viridiplantae > Streptophyta > Magnoliopsida > Rosales > Cannabaceae > Humulus > Humulus lupulus. Next base: position 72,271,081 of record NC_084795.1, on the reverse strand, counting down.
TATTTAAATTTAATTTTAAAAAATATTTTTAATGGGCCAATAAGGAGCTGACATGTGGGTCCAAGGTCAGCTTTTAACGGGCTTAATGGGCCAAGTACTGACAGATACTAACAGAAGTGGACATTGGTTACTTTTCCCACAAAAAAAAATATTGATTATTAATTCACAAGTTTTTCAATACAATAGGTACTTTTATCACTAATCCCTATTTATTTTATTTGCCAAGATAAAAGAGGACTTTTGTGAAATTAATTAATCATGCCAAATTAAGTATTTTATAAGTATCTACAAATTTTGTCACATTTGTTTTGTTAATAACTATAAATGATATTGTTGTTTTATACAATTAAAGCTAAAGAATTATTTTAGTAAATTAAAATTTTGTAATAAAATTTATGGATAGCAAATGAATGACTTAAAGTAATAAAGTAGTGATAAATCAAATAGGCAATTTATTTTATGCTTGCTGAATTTTTGTGATATTGACAAGAAAATAAAGGAATAAATATTACCAACTCCAAAGCAAGTTTTAAGAAGTGTCTCATATAGGCATGTTACATGCAAGCTAAGTTTTACGTTAAAAAATATGTCATTTGATTAAGCACATGATTCTTGTTTTGTAAACATTAAAGATTCACTTATGAACTTAAGATTATTATTTTATGATTTTATGAGAAGTTGTTGAATGTTTATAGTTTGGTGAAACATGTGCCACGTGTGCATGGCTGATGCACACGTGGGGTATGAATGTTGGGCATATGTAATCTTACATGAGTTTAAGACGAACGGTTGTGGCCCACTTAGGGAGCTTTGGCCTAGAATGGTTTTAGGGTTTGGTGAGGCTCGGGGATCCGAACCTAGGCGCTCGGGACGGATTCTACTACTCGGTTTAGTAGAATTCGAGGTCCCGGAGGATATTATTTGTTCTCTAAGTATTTTTTTTTATTAGAAATGATTGTTACCCGTTAACACTATGACTAGGTTTATCGCTAAAGTTCAGGACTGAGGATCGTGCTCGGGACCGCTCTTAGTTCTTTGCTCGGGAATCCAAGGTAAGAAAAATGCACCCATGTGGTTGTGTTTAGGACTAAGGTTCCCTATACCTGGATATATGTGTTGTGTAACTGTATTATTGTTATGTGAAATGTGAAAGTATGGCCTAAGAGAGTAGGGGATGACGATTAGCGCATTGGACGCGACTCGACCACTGTGAGCCGAGGTCAGCTAAAGAAACAATGGACTTGTAGAGTCCAAGAACTTTACTTAGCTAATTGTTTAGTAGTATTATAGTATGTTTAGTGTTGTCATTGTTACTTTGGATTTTTGGTTCAGACCGGGAGTTATTTGGACACTCATAGTAGTACTTATAGATTTTCTAAGTTTAACCTATAGTTTAAGAATATTAAGTATAACCTAAGGTTTGATTAATGTGTCTGATATTAAGGATTATATTATTATATTATAACGTTTAGACATCAACCAATAGGATTTTAAGCACATGTTTTGAATGGTAATTAAGGATTAAGTATTTTTGAGGATTAAATTAAATAAGGGTAAAAGTTTGAATGTATAGGGTCAGTCAGCAGCCTTGAGTACGTTGAGGGCTTAGTCAAGGCTGTTTAATCCATTCAAACTTAGCTAAAAATGTGTAAATTCGTGTTTAAATATTCAGCGTATGCCGATATATCGCAGCTATAGGGAGCGATATGTCGCAGCACGTAGATACGGAAAACACGAATCGATGCACGGTCGCCTCGGGAACAAAGGTCCAGGCGATATATCGCCTATAGGGGGCGATATATCGCCTCCACCAGCATGAATTCAAATACATTTGAATTCTTTTCCCTTCAGCCATTCAAACTCCTTCAACAGTCCAGCATCTTCTGAACGAGTCTTCAGCCTCTGCTGAACGATTATTCAAATGATTTTCACCTAAAAAGCCATTATTTTTATTCAAGTAAAATCAAGATATTTTCATTCCCAAACTCTATAAATAGGACCTAGTACCCAGCCATTATTCACCATTTGCTCTAAGTTCAGAGGCTGCTAGTGTTAAGTGAGTGTGAGAGTGTAAACACTTGGTTTGGGGAAAAACTATAAGCTTAAACATCATAAGCTTATCAAACACTTTGGGAAGTAAGTGAGTGCTATAGTATTTCGGTGGATGTTATATTGATCTTGCAATCTTTGAGGTAAACCCAAAACTCTAGTTCTTTTCTGTATTTTATGTTATTTCCTTTCTCAAAACCTTCCACTCAGTCCCCTAACCTTATTCTTATTTTGGTTAGGGAATCCAAGCTTTTAAGCATATAAGTTGGTAAGTATGTTTTCTATGGTTTAGTCTTTCCATCTCTTTCATTTCATCTCCTTTCTTTAGACTTACTCTTTTTTTTTTATGGTTTTAGGAGTGTTCCAACAATCCCAACTCAGTCCATAATCTCGGTAACTTTGGTAAGGAAAATAGGCTAGAATCTACATGTTTATGATTATGCTATTTTATGTGTTATGTTTTCATATGTTATATGTTATTGATGTGTATGTTGTAGGCTTGGGCATATGCCTATTTGACTAACAAGACCCCAAAAGGATTGTGGGCATAAGCCTATTTAGCTGGTAGGACCCCACTAATCTCATGGGCATAAGCTTGTTTAGTCTATGGGACCCCAAGTAATAATGGCCATTATAATAAGTGAATTATGTGTTATGATATGTCTTTATGTTTTCTTATGAAATTATGTATATGACTATGTGTTAGGTTTTCCTTGCTGGGCATTAGGCTCACTCCTTTCTGTTTATGTGCAGGAAAATAAGTTTAGAGGCGGTAAGATTCGTGACGCTTGGAGGATGTGTATCGATGATGAATGGAGTCAAGGGGCCGAGCGTTATTCGATTCGAGGATATAGTCTCCTTTTATGTTTTTATGGTTTTTATGTGTATTTTCCGCATTATTATGTAATGTCTTTTATTTTAAACCATGTTTTGTTTTAAAGACAATGGGATCCCAAAATCCTCCTTAGTATTCTGTTTATTTGTAAATAACTCTTATTTTCAAGTTACTCAATAAATTATGGTATTTTCGTAAAAATGTAAGTTTTATGTATAGTTTCGATAATGGGCCAATTAGTCTAGATTAGTGGGTCATTACAGTTGGTATCAGAGAAAACGGTTCCTTCGCATGAAGTTCTCCTCGATACACATGCTCAAAGCTCCGAATCGGACCGCCAAGTAAGTGTTTAAGTTACAAGTTACTAGTTACTAGTTACTTTGCTTATATGTATAGCTAACAACTTTAGTGTTTATGTTTCAGTTAAAAATGAATGGAGCTTTAACCTACCAAGATATCCGAGCCATTAAGGCCTTAAAAAGAATAAGGGAGCCAAGAAACACCGTAGGAGCCCTAGAAAGGATTACTAGAAGGTTGCTTTTGTTTCACCAAGCAATAGGTGGCCTTCAAGAGGCTAAACAAATAATGCTAAGATCAACGGAACAATATGTATTAGTGATTAGGTTGTTTAAAGATTTCCATCCTGTAATAGCAGCCTTAGAAGAAATATGGGAAGAAATGAATGATGAGGATGAATCACCATTAGCAATGAGATACTATTTCCTCTTAGTTAGGTTCACCGCAAAATTTGAATTTCAATTCACCAAGGAGCAAAAGAATAGGATTCTCACAAACCTTCCTAGAGGGCATTTTGATGCTCATGATAATGATGACTATGAGGCTATAGATGATGATATGTTAGATGACGGATCGGATGTAGAAGATCCCGATTTTTAGATTAGTAGTTTTTATTTGTTTTATTTACTTTTATGTTATGATTGTAATAAGTGAAATTGTTTTCCAAATGAATAAACATGCTATTTGAATATCATGTGTGAGTTTGAATTTTTTTTCACAATCATAATAAATACTAAATAAAATGAATAATGACTGAGTTTGGTGAGGGTGGATACAAATCAATGAACTTGGTTTCCTTATTGAGAGTTAGGGGGCCTTAGTAGTGGGAACGATTTTACTGATCCCAGCCCTCCCTCAATATGGTTAACTTTGGAACAAAGATAAGTTTCGAGCCTGAGAATTAAGTCATATAGGATGATTAGAAACACACTTAGAAAATAAAGATGACTTGTTTTTCTAAGTATAGAAACCCACTCTAATAATAAATAAAGACCTATATATTTTTTCATAAAAAGTCATAATAAATAGGTCCGAGATATGTTTGTTTTAGAATAAGTATTTGCCTTAGAGCCTATTAGGAAAAAGTTCTAACATGTTTCTTTTAACTGTTAGAACTCTGCTACGATGTCTCTCCGAAGATCTGCTCGCACCAACGGGAACGCTTCCAACGATGTTCCAGCGACCAATGCGGTCCCTACCGTTCGCCGGAGGAGAGTGCGTGTTACTGCTCGCCGCAACACGCCGGCACAGCCAGCTGACAACACTGCAGAGATTGCCAGACTGCAACAACAAGTCGAGGAACTTCTGCAGTAACAACGCCAACAGGCTCAATCTCAGCCTCAGCCTCCGCCACAGCCGCAGCCGCAGCCACAGCCAATAGCCCCAACACCCCAACAAGTTGTTCTGTATGGGGGATGGCCTATGACGAACTACGCTCCTTATCCTGTACAGCATATGGAGCCGGTGTACGAGAGGTTCCGAAAGCAGCACGCTCCGAACTTCGAAGGGACTACGGACCCCTTTGAAGCAGAAGAATGGCTAAGGAATGTGGAGCCAATCCTAGCCCACATGAACCTTAGTAATGCAGACCGCATATCCTGCGTCTCATCTTTGCTCAAGAAAGATGCCAGGATATGGTGGGACTTGGTCCAGCAATCCCACGATGCTGCCACCATGACGTGGACCCGATTTGTGGAGCTCTTCCACAAGAAGTACTACAATTCAGCAGTGCTTGCTACGAGAGTTGAGGAGTTCACCAATCTGAAGCAAGGGAACTAAACAGTGGCGGAATATGCTCGTCAGTTCGATCGCTTAGCGAAGTTCGCAGCAGAGTTGGTTCCAACCGACTATCTAAGGGTGAACAAGTTTGTTAGAGGACTTCGCCCGAAGATCGAGATGGGGGTTAAACTAGCAAACCCAGGAAACACTTCATATGCCGACGTTCTTGAGACGGCAATTGAAGTAGAAAGGTTGCAAGCCAACGTGAGCAAAGAAGAAGCCAACAAGCCGGAACCTAGGCAGCAGAGCCAACCTCAGGCCAGTCGGAACAACAATCAGTCCAGCAACAGTCAGTCCAACAACAACGGTAACGGACAGAAGAGAAGGCATCCTGACAACAAGCAAGCCGACAACAATAAAAGGGCACGACCAAATAATGGGGGAAATAAGTCAAACTACGTGGAATACCCGTCCTGTGCCAAATGTCAGAAGAAGCACCCCGGAGAATGTCGTGCCAACACCAAGGAGTGTTTCAATTGTGGTCAAGAGGGGCATCGCAAGAAAGATTGTCCTCAGCAAAAGCCGGAAGGAAAGAAGGACGAAAAGATGGTTCCTGCTCGGGTTTTTGCTTTAACCCAAGGAGAGGCGGATGCTAGCAACAAGGTGGTCACAGGTCAGGTTTCCATCCTCAATAAATTATGCCATGTATTATTTGATTCGGGAGCCACTCATTCGTATATTTCGTTAGGAATGATAGATAAACTAGACAAACCTAGTGAAAGATTTAGAACTAGGTTTGCAACCGAGTTTCCTTCGGGCAAAGTAGTTCTATCATCACGAATTGTACGAGGCGTACCAATCAAGATTGAGGACAAGGAACTAGAAGGAGACCTGATAGAGCTGGTGATCAAAGACTTCGACGTCATACTAGGCATGGATTGGCTAGCACGGCATGGCGCAACGATCGACTGCAGACGCAAGAAGGTGATGTTTGAGACTCCTGACGGCCAGAAACTGTGCTTCATGGGACAAGCTTCAGGACTACGCACCCCGTTAGTATCATCTCTCAAAGCTCAGAGAATGATGGAAAAAGGATGTCAAGCATTCTTAGCCAACATCACGAATGTGGAGAAGGAGACATCACTCAAAGTTGGAGATGTTCGAGTCATACAAGAATTTCCAGAAGTATTTCCCGATGACTTGCCAGGATTGCCGCCAACTAGAGAAATAGACTTCACGATAGAATTAGTACCAGGCACCGAGCCTATCTCTAAGGCACCATACCGGATGGCACCTACGGAACTCAAGGAGTTAAAGACGCAGCTACAAGAACTCCTAGACTTGGGTTTCATTAGGCCAAGCCATTCACCGTGGGGAGCTCCGGTACTATTCGTGAAGAAGAAGGACGGAAGTATGCGCATGTGCATAGACTACCGAGAGCTGAATAAAGTAACAATTAAGAACAAATACCCGCTACCTCGGATTGATGATTTGTTTGATCAACTCCGAGGCGCGACTGTATTTTCTAAGATCGATCTACGGTCCGGGTATCATCAGCTCAAGGTAAAGGGAGAAGATATCCCCAAGACAGCCTTTAGGACTCGTTATGGACATTACGAGTTCTTGGTTATGTCTTTTGGTCTTACTAACGCACCAGCCGCGTTTATGGACTTAATGAATAGGGTCTTCAAGGACTACTTGGATAAATTCGTCGTTGTGTTCATCGACGACATTTTAATTTACTCCAAGGATGAAGTGGAACACGAGGAACACTTGAGGATGATTTTGACGCGATTGAAGGAGCACCAACTCTACGCGAAGTTCAAGAAATGCGAGTTTTGGCTCTCACAAGTGGCGTTCCTCGGGCACATCATATCGAAAGACGGAGTTGCAGTAGATCCATCGAAGGTAGAGGCCGTGAAGGATTGGCCTAGACCAAAGAACGCGTCGGAAGTAAGAAGCTTCTTAGGGCTAGCAGGTTACTATAGAAAGTTTGTAGACGGCTTTTCTAAAATAGCCACTCCACTCACCAACCTGACCCGGAAGCAACAAAAGTTTAACTGGAATGATAAGTGTGAGGAAAGCTTCCAGTTGCTTAAGGATAAGCTTTGCTCAACACCAGTACTTAGTGTCTCAACACCCAACGACAAGTTCGTTGTCTACTGTGATGCATCAAAGTTAGGATTGGGATGCGTACTGATGCAAAATGACAAGGTGATAGCCTACGCGTCACGTCAGTTAAAGGAGTATGAACAATGCTATCCAACTCACGATATGGAGTTGGCAGCGGTGGTCTTTGCGTTAAAAATCTGGCGCCATTATCTTTACGGAGAACGGTGCGAGATTTATACGGACCACAAAAGTTTAAAATACTTCTTTACTCAGAAGGAGCTTAACATGAGGCAGCGCCGGTGGTTGGAATTAGTAAAGGATTACGACTGCGAAATCCTATACCACCCGGGGAAGGCAAACGTAGTTGCCGATGCACTTAGCCGAAAAAGTTATGGGAACTTAGCAGCCTTATCCGGAATAAAAAAGCCACTGCAACAGGAGCTTATCAGTGCCGGAATAGAAGTGGTTGTAGGCAAGTTGGCTAACTTGTCTATCCAATCGAATCTGCTAGAAGACATACGGAATGGTCAGAGACATGATGATTCACTAGCAACGCACATGGATGCAGTCAGAGAAGGCAAGACTACAGATTTCTCAATATCCAGTCAAGGTTTATTGAGATATAAGGATCGGGTATGCGTGCCAGACGATCAAAGTATTAAGAAGACGATCCTAGAAGAAGCGCACAACACCCCATACTCGGTTCATCCAGGGTCTACCAAGATGACTCATGACATCAAGGCAGCCTATTGGTGGCCAGGGATGAAGAAGAACATAGCGGAGTATGTATCTAAGTGTCTGGTATGTCAGCAAGTGAAGGCGGAGCATCAGCGGCCTGCAGGATTATTGCAACCGCTTAGCATACCGGAGTGGAAGTGGGACGATATAGCCATGGACTTCGTGACGGGTCTGCCAAAGACAAATAAGCAGCATGATTCTGCTTGGATAGTCATAGATAGACTAACCAAGTCGGCTCATTTTCTGCCTGTTAAGACTTCTTATACGGCAGACCAATATGCAGACATCTACATCCAAGAGATTGTACGATTGCATGGAATCCCCAAGACAATAGTATCAGATAGAGGATCAGTGTTTACGTCAAGATTTTGGAGAAGCTTACAGCAAGCCATGGGTACTAAGTTAAGTCTTAGTACAGCTTTCCATCCTCAGACAGATGGGCAGTCAGAGCGTACGATTCAGATTTTAGAGGATATGCTACGCGCATGTGTACTTGACTTTGGAGGATCGTGGAACAAGTACTTACCGCTGATCGAGTTCTCGTACAACAACAGCTACCAGTCGACGATCGAGATGGCACCTTATGAGTTGCTATATGGAAGAAGGTGCCGATCACCGTTGCACTGGGACGAGGTAGGAGAAAGGCAGCTTCTAGGGCCCGAAGCTGTTAGGCAAGCTCAAGAAGCAGTAACGCTTATTAGACAGCGTATGCTTGCTGCTCAAAGCCGACAGAAAAGCTATGCAGATACCAAGAGACGCGATGTGGAGTTCCAAGTTGGAGATCAAGTCTTCCGGAAGATATCTCCTATGAAGGGTGTCAAGCGGTTCGAGAAGAAAGGCAAGCTCAGTCCCCGATTCTTAGGTCCTTTTGAGATATTGGACAAAGTGGGACCAGTTGCGTATAGACTAGCCCTACCGCCAGCACTAGCCGATAGTCACAACGTCTTCCACATCTCGATGTTACGCAAGTATGTGTCAGACCCATCTCACGTCCTCAAGTACGACACCATAGCACTCCAGAAGGACTTAAGTTACGAGGAACGACCGGTTAGCATCCTAGATAGGGGGATGAAGCAGTTACGGTCCAAGAGCTTTCCTATAGTTAAAGTCCTATGGAGCAATAGTTCTGAACGCGAGGCAACGTGGGAGTTGGAAGAGGACATGCAGAGCCGGTATCCGGAATTATTTGGTAAGTAAATTTCGAGGACGAAATTCTTTTTAGTAGGGGAGAATTGTAGAGTCCAAGAACTTTACTTAGCTAATTTTTTAGTAGTATTATAGTATGTTTAGTGTTATCATTGTTACTTTGGATTTTTGGTTCAGACCGGGAGTTATTTGGACACTCATAGTAGTACTTATAGATTTTCTAAGTTTAACCTATAGTTTAAGAATATTAAGTATAACCTAAGGTTTGATTAATGTGTCTGATATTAAGGATTATATTATTATATTATAACGTTTAGACATCAACCAATAGGATTTTAAGCACATGTTTTGAATGGTAATTAAGGATTAAGTATTTTTGAGGATTAAATTAAATAAGGGTAAAAGTTTGAATGTATAGGGTCAGTCAGCAGCCTTGAGTACGTTGAGGGCTTAGTCAAGGCTGTTTAATCCATTCAAACTTAGCTAAAAATGTGTAAATTCGTGTTTAAATATTCAGCGTATGCCGATATATCGCAGCTATAGGGAGCGATATGTCGCAGCACGTAGATACGGAAAACACGAATCGATGCACGGTCGCCTCGGGAACAAAGGTCCAGGCGATATATCGCCTATAGGGGGCGATATATCGCCTCCACCAGCATGAATTCAAATACATTTGAATTCTTTTCCCTTCAGCCATTCAAACTCCTTCAACAGTCCAGCATCTTCTGAACGAGTCTTCAGCCTCTGCTGAACGATTATTCAAATGATTTTCACCTAAAAAGCCATTATTTTTATTCAAGTAAAATCAAGATATTTTCATTCCCAAACTCTATAAATAGGACCTAGTACCCAGCCATTATTCACCATTTGCTCTAAGTTCAGAGGCTGCTAGTGTTAAGTGAGTGTGAGAGTGTAAACACTTGGTTTGGGGAAAAACTATAAGCTTAAACATCATAAGCTTATCAAACACTTTGGGAAGTAAGTGAGTGCTATAGTATTTCGGTGGATGTTATATTGATCTTGCAATCTTTGAGGTAAACCCAAAACTCTAGTTCTTTTCTGTATTTTATGTTATTTCCTTTCTCAAAACCTTCTACTCAGTCCCCTAACCTTATTCTTATTTTGGTTAGGGAATCCAAGCTTTTAAGCATATAAGTTGGTAAGTATGTTTTCTATGGTTTAGTCTTTCCATCTCTTTCATTTCATCTCCTTTCTTTAGACTTACTCTTTTTTTTTATGGTTTTAGGAGTGTTCCAACAATCCCAACTCAGTCCATAATCTCGGTAACTTTGGTAAGGAAAATAGGCTAGAATCTACATGTTTATGATTATGCTATTTTATGTGTTATGTTTTCATATGTTATATGTTATTGATGTGTATGTTGTAGGCTTGGGCATATGCCTATTTGACTAACAAGACCCCAAAAGGATTGTGGGCATAAGCCTATTTAGCTGGTAGGACCCCACTAATCTCATGGGCATAAGCTTGTTTAGTCTATGGGACCCCAAGTAATAATGGCCATTATAATAAGTGAATTATGTGTTATGATATGTCTTTATGTTTTCTTATGAAATTATGTATATGACTATGTGTTAGGTTTTCCTTGCTGGGCATTAGGCTCACTCTTTTCTGTTTATGTGCAGGAAAATAAGTTTAGAGGCGGTAAGATTCGTGACGCTTGGAGGATGTGTATCGATGATGAATGGAGTCAAGGGGCCGAGCGTTATTCGATTCGAGGATATAGTCTCCTTTTATGTTTTTATGGTTTTTATGTGTATTTTCCGCATTATTATGTAATGTCTTTTATTTTAAACCATGTTTTGTTTTAAAGACAATGGGATCCCAAAATCCTCCTTAGTATTCTGTTTATTTGTAAATAACTCTTATTTTCAAGTTACTCAATAAATTATGGTATTTTCGTAAAAATGTAAGTTTTATGTATAGTTTCGATAATGGTCCAATTAGTCTAGATTAGTGGGTCATTACAGGACTCTGCGTAAGTGAGCCGGGGTCAGCTTAGTAAACAGAGGGCTCGACCTAAGGGCACTGACCTTGAGCATTTGTATTGTTGGTTCAAATATATTCTTGAAGATACATGTTTACAATTATTAGCATGATGGTTATATTATGTGGAATTTCTGAATGAATGTGTTAAGAATGATTGGATGCTACTATTGTATATGTGTTTGCTGTTTATGGTTTTCTTGCTGGGCCTTGATTCACGTGTGCTACGTGGTGCAAGTAAAGGCAAAGGTAGGCTGGACCAACCATGAGTTGGAGAGCTCTGGGGGCGGGGTGTACATAGTCAGCTACTCGTCCGCCACGACTGAGGGAAAGTACGTGAACAATGCCATAAAACTTGTGTCTTGCCATTAGAGTGGCTTTGGTTGTATTATCTTTTGGAGATTGTAAATTATCGCTTATACCCTGTTTTTCTGGATCCCATGTATTAAACATCTGTTTTAATGAAAACTAACTGTATACAATCAAAATCTTTTAACTCAAACATGATAATTGACTTTAGGAACACATTATTGTTCAAACGACTTGATTAACAAGTCTTATACCATTTTAAAATACACAATGTAACGGTCTTGGTTATCCAGGGCGTTACAACTTGATATCAGGGCGGTCTAGGTTTAAGGGTTCCTGAAGATTGGCTGGACATGTACACTCACAGCTGAAGACAAGCTCGACTCAGGGTTTGGTAACTGTATATATGTGATTACATGCTTAAATTCTTGAATGAAATATAAATGTTCTAATCTGTATGATTAATGGGGAGAATGTGATACTGATACGGCCTGGCCCTTGACTGCTGTGTGGTTATGATGGGGCATGCTTATTAGCATTGCTGCTGCATGTGAATGAATGTTTAAATGATTGTTTGCATCTTGATTGCTTATGGTTGGTTAAGTTTTGATGATGGAATATGGAAAGAATGTTAACATGTCATTATTTTCTGACTGCCGAGTCATTGATTCCAGATAAACTTGGATACCTATGTGTCCAAGGAGTCGGCACATGATCCGAGGCTAGAGATGATGACTAGGGCCAGAACCTTCCGCCAAGCCCTGAGAATTGGCAACAGATACTTACTGATATGCAATCCCGGTTACAAAGTTAGGAAGAGAAAACCCGTCTCTTGAGACAGCAGGCTCATCAGGGAGTACTGCACCTATAATGCCACCTGTTGTGGCACCAATTGTACAGCTACCTAAGGTTGGGAACATGTGGGAGCCACTTTATGAGCGGTTCAGGACATTACTTATATGGAGAAAAGTGCGAGATATACACCGACCATAAGAGCTTGAAGTACTTCTTCATCCAGAAGGACTTGAATATGAGGCAGAGATGTTGGCTGGAGTTGGTAAAGAACTATGATTGTGATATCCTTTACCACCCAAGGAAAGCCAATGTGGTGGCAGACGCATTGAAGTGGAGGGGCTCGAGACAGTTATTCAGCTCTACACAGATATCAAAAAAGTTGGCAGAGGAGATGGGTAGAGCGAGGATAGAGCTGGTTGTGGGTCAGTTGCCAATAATACCTTACAGTCGACCCTTCTAGAGAGGATAAGAGAGGGTTAGATGGATGATACACATTTGCAGGATGTCAGAGGGAACGTCCTAGCTGAGGTAGCTAATGACTATTCCATTTTAGAGACTGGTTTGTTACGATATAAGGATTGAATTTGTGTCTCGACAGATGTGAGTATTAGACGAGAGATACTTGATGAATCACACACTACACCATACTCACTCCATCCAGGCACCATAAAGATGTATCAGGATCTACGGACTTTATATTGGTGCCCTGGGATGAAGAAGGACATAGTGGAGTATGTGGCCAAGTGTTTAACCTATCAGCAGGTGAAGGCAGAGCACTAGCAACCAGCGGGGTTGCTACATCCTTTGGGTATTTCCTAATGGAAGTGGGAGGATATTACTATGGATTTTGAGGGAGGTTTACCCAAGACAGTGGGGTTACATGACTCGGCGTGGGTGATAATAGACAGATATACCAAGTCAACACACTTTTTACTAGTAAGAACGACCTATACTGTGGATCAGTATGCGGAGTTGTACGTGAGAGAGATTGTACGTCTCCATGGGGTTTCCAAATCTATAGCATCAGATCGAGATCCCATATTTACCTCCAAGTTTTTGGGGTGGTTTGCAGAAGGCTATGGGGATTCAATTAAAGTTCAGTACAGCCTTTCATCCCCAGATGAATGGACAGTGTGAGAGGACAATACAAGTATTAGAAGACATGCTTAAGGCGTGTGTAATGGACTTTGAGGGGTCTTGGAGTAAGTACCTTCCGTTGATTGAGTTTTCATACAACAACAGTTATCAAACAACGATTGGAGTAGCTCCATATGAGATGTTGTACGGAAGGAGATGTAGATTGCCCATTCATTATGATGAGATGGGTGAGAGAAATTATTTGGGATTGGAGCTGGTTCAAAAGACTAATGAAGCTATTGAGAAGAACTGAGCTTGAATTCTAGCTTCGTAGAGTAGACAGAAAAGCTATGCTGATCCTAAGCGTAGGGACGTGGAGTTCCAGGAAGGGGACCATGTGTTTCTGCGAGTGTCACCACAAGCGAGGGGTGAGGAGGTTTGGGAAAAATGGCAAGCTGAGCCCTAGATTCATAGGACCTATTGAGATCCTAGAGAGTATCGGACAGGTAGCCGATAGATTGGTACTACCGCCATCGTTATCAGGGGTTCATGACGTATTCCACATCTCTATGCTTCAGAACTACATCTCAGATATGACTCATGTGTTAAGGTATGAGGAGTTGGAGTTACAGACAAATTTGTCATATGAAGAGAGATCAATTTAAGTCCAAGATAGGAAAGATAAAGTTTCGTGGAACAAGACGATTCCTCTAGTCAAGGTATTATGGAGGAATAGAAAGGTCGATGAAGCGACCTGGGAGCTTGAGTCAGCTAAGTGGGATCTGTATCCTGACTTATTTAGGAAAATTTCGAGGACGAAATTCTCGATAGGAGGGGATAGTTGCAACGACCCTGTTGGCCTGTGAAATTGGCCAACGGTCGTATGTACAATATACAACACCTTTTGAAATGAATATAAAATTCGACATAGTACAAATATTTCAAACAAACACACAGGAATTTATAGTGATTCAGCCCTGTTCTGATGAACAGTAATAACCTAATCCACTTAGTTTTTAGTATTGAATTACTTGATAGACAATTACATTGATCAACAAAAGTATTCACTCGTTGCTAATTTGCCCAAAGTTTCTCCAAAAAAATTCATCAGATCCCCTTCAATGAAGCCCTGGGTCATTTATTTATATTGCCCAGGGGCTATTACATGATTAGTAGTACTAGGATCATGGTTTGGTACACAATTATTAGGTAGTGGATATACGTGTCCACCTCCCCATGATTATGAGATCATGGGTCTTCTCGTTGTTTCTCTGAATCATGGTAGACAATGTACGATTGAAACCTCAAGGAAAATGCTAAGTCTAGATTGGTCTATGAGACTTAGTTGCTAGGCTCGACGACCCTTTAGAGCTTGGGTGCTAGGCCCGTTGGTCCTCTGGATGCTAGGCCTGTTGATCTTTTGGGTGCTAGGCCTGTTGATCTTCTGGGTGCTAGGCCTGTTGATCTTAGTCTGAACGTGCATGAGTTTTACTCATTTTTGGGAGTGTAGGCTAGCCACCCTATGGAGGATAGGGTGGGCCGACCACCCCTAGGTGTTGGGGTCAGGCCGACCACCCTTAGGGGGTTTTTGAATATCTCAAGCCAACCATCCCTAGGGGTTGGGGTCAAACCGACCACCCCTAGGGGCTAGGGCCAGGCCGACCACCATTAGGGGTTTAGGTCTGGTCGACTTCCCTATAGGTCTTGGACCTATCTTTTTTGCTCATCGACCTTTTTTCAATACTTCATCGTTTTTCCCTGATTTGTTGATGTCGCATGCTGCTTTCTCATTCACCACGTCATCCCTGTATTTTTGAGGGATAACAGACCCAAAATTGCTAATAGGGCCTAGTGCCTTGATTATCGTGTCAGAAAGGCATAATTGGATATATGTGTGTGTAATTGGTTAAATGTGTGGCTATGTGGCATGCATGATTAATATGATTATGTGAGTATGTTATGTGCACGTTTATGAGTATTAAATATGCATGTGACCCCTTTAGTGTTCATAAGTCTAGAGTCCCCACAGTATATATCCTTTAACCCCTAAAAAGACTAAGTCTATAGTCCCCACAGAGTATATCCTTTAGTGTGCATAAGTCTAGAGTCCCCATAGTATACTCAATCATGACGAACTCGGAGTTGTCACCAATCAACGCTATGTTTATACTCTGCTTCCAATTAAGGAAGTTTTCTCCAGTGAGTTTCTCCATTGAAAGTTGAGAAAGGATAGGAGTACACACAGACATTGCATAACTTAAAACTACAAATTATCAATAAAATAGAAATCAATAACATTTGCTCAAGAAAACTCTTATTCATACAAATTGCAAGAAATAGCACAACATATATAAAAAATATGTAAGATATAAGAAAAAATACCAAAATAATCATATCTCTATTGCTTAGGTTTTTAACTAATCTAGGATATCCTTTTCCTAGTTAGCGAGAGTAAAAAATACCACTATTTAAATAACGTTGTCAACTTATTTTATAATGGACACCATTATTAACAACCTACTATTCGATCAAAATAAGAAAACAAAATCTCTTATTTTATGAGCTAGACACACGGTTTCGATAATAAATAGATTTAGTCAAAGTAGTCACCGTAGGCGTGAGTCTAGTAGAATTTGACGTATAATTATCTATCTTTCGAAATCTAACATTATCAAAATAACTAATGACCACCTTCTGTAGGGGGACGAATCAAAACGTCTCGAGGCCCCATTAAGTTATTGACTTTGTTAAACCAACGGTGGAGATCGAATATAATTCTTGAAATAAGCTCATTATAAAATTAAAAATAGTATTTTTATTATTTATTTATTTTTTTAGAAAATTAATGACTGGTTCTCCAAAAAATTGAAAAAATTATATTTTTAAAACCAAAGTCCTATAATTTCCTATTAATTCTAAAGTGTCACATTGAAACAAATTCAATTAATTTACAATTAATTTGTTGCTAATCAATATTTAGGTTTAAATAATATAATGAAACTATACAATCAAGTCCAACTCAGGTAAATGAACCTTAACAATTGGGCTTGTATGGAGGAGGATTGGGTCCAGTATGTTGTTCCCACTACTAAGGCCTCCAAACATCCATACAAGGTCCAAAAGACAGGAATTTAAACATTCATTTTATTAATTGTTATTAATTGATTAGACCAACTATAGTCATGCAAAACAAATAGGCATTCACAAGTGGAATCACCCACAAGAAAGGAATTTAAACTTTACATTTTCTAATGAGCCCAAATAAAACCTATCATCTTATGAATATTTTATTTGGAAAAATCCATATATCTAATAAACATATGGGCCACTATATGCATCTAAGCCTAATTACAAAAATATCACATGTAGTGCAAACAGACATGTTATAATTGGATGGGCCTAATCATGTTACTATATGAACAAGTCTATGAATTTATGCAAAAATACCACAATTTATTTCATTTGCAAAAATATCACAATTAATTATTTAGAATTTATCAAAAAATTTGAATTAATATAATTTTTTCAAAAATAAGTCAATTTAAATGAAATTTATCAACAATTAACAAAAGTTAATTTAAATTTCATTAATCAACAATTAACTTGGTTTAGGTTAATTTCAAAAAAATATCAATTTAATTTAAATACGATTTATCACCAATTAACCAAAGTTAATTTAAATCTCATTTATTAAAAAAAATTATTAATTGGTTGAAAAAAATTGATATTTTTCAAAACTTAACCAATTTAAAATTTTAAAATCAATATCTTAACTGTTTTTCAAAAATATCTTGTGTTCTTACAACAATAAGCTAATATTTTAACCATTTAAAAATAAAATATTAATAGTTATAACAACCGTAAAATGTCTTAAAACAGTTAAACAAATTCAAATATCCATGAAAATATCTAACTAACAAATTTCAAATTTCAAATAATTTAAATATTAAAAATTATAGAATAAACAGATATTTATATTTTCAAATAAATATTTAATAAAAATATCAAGTATTTAAAAGAAAATATATTAAATATCTCATATCTTAATTCTAATAATTTAATATATTAAAAGATTTAAAATTAAGTTGTTAATCTATTTTTAAATTTGAATTTGAATCTTTGGAGAAAATATCTAATTATTTAAATCTCAACAAAAAAATATCTTCTTTAAAAAAAATATTTTTAAATACAAACAAAAATCTGATATTTTTGGCTTTGATTATAAATAATCAATTTTCCAATTTTTATTTTTAATTTAATTTTTTTTGGATGAACAGTACCCGGGTACTCTTCATCGTGGGCGTTGATGGTTGGGGTGTGCACGAGCGTGCGAGGCCTTATGGCTGCCGAGGGCTATGCGCGGGTGGCAGAGTGATGCATGCACGTGTGGTGACTGGGTTACGCGCTCGCGCAGGAGGTTGTGTGCGGGTGATGCGCCTGCGTGCGCGCACGCATGGGTAGGCAGGCCAAAAAATTTCTGAAATTTTTTTTGTGCAATTTTTCAAACCAAAAACGTTTTTTAATTAATTTTTAACATGTTTTACACAAAATAAAGCATATATAAAAATTAATGGCATAGAAAACACCACAAAATAACCTAAAAATTGCTAATAATCACAGAAAATCAATATGTTTCATAAAAACATGAAAATTCATCCAATTATTCAAACACATCAAATAATTCAATTTTTAACATGTTAATGCATGAAAATAAAGATTAACCGGGCTCTGATACTAGTTGTTGGGAAACTTATACATGACCTTTATTTATTTTCATGTAGATCTAATAATAAACAAGTTAATATGAGACAACCTAGAACATGTTTCTAAAATTTAATTCAAAGAGAAATAATGATAAGAATACTTACATTATACGCATCGGAATGAATGACTCATTCCTTCAGTTTCTCTAACCCTTGTATCCTTTCTATTGCAGAGTATTACCAAGAAACTGAACCGATGTTCAATTTTCTTCACAACCTTCCAAAGTATCATTAGAATCACCTAGACTAGAGTGGGAAATTCTCAACATATGAGATAGATACAGAGAGAAGAAGAGAAAATAACAATAAGGCTTACAAAAGAACTTATGTTTAGAGAGAATCTAAAACCTATCAGAAACTTGTGTTTCAACTTGTGACATGTCTTGTATTTTCAATTCTCTCTTAACATTCCTTTTATAGACTCATTTAGGTCATTTATTTAATTAAAAAATCAATAAAATAATAGCCAATTAACAGCCCTAGGTTGAAATTATCATGGGCTTTAGGCTCGGGAAATTTCCCATTTGATTATAAGCTCATTGGACTTAAAATCAATGTCTATATTATTTTATATTGATTTAATTAATTAAATAATTATTTAATTCCTTTATCAAATTAATTATTTATAATTTGAACCTTAATTTAAACTTATTTATTAATTTAGATATCAAATTATCTTAATTAATAAATCTGCCCTAATTTCTCTTTTCTTCTCTAAATTACACTTTCTGAAACTATCCAAAATTTACCTCGACAACTTTAATATTTATAATTGATAATTAAATCAATTAATTGTGACTATCTAATTGATTTTATCCAAGGTACAGTGTGGACAATGGACCTATGAAATCAAGTTTCAATAAGTTATCATAAATCTAACAAATAAATTTACTAACTTATTAATTCCTCATGACTCCACAAAAGACTCGGAATTGCACTCTTGAATTCATAGAACACTATATAATAAATATAGATAAGCTATTAATTATTCATTGTTACAACCATAATTGTCACTCAATCCTCTATAGATGGTCTACAATGAGATGGGACTAAAATACTGTTTTACCCCTCATTGTATTCTATCCTTAAAACACTTAGTTCCTTGTAAATGATATTTCATTAAACTAATATTAATTACTGAAATGAGATCTCTATCATTTAACACCTTGAACCAAACTAAAAGGAAATCATCGTTTCACTTCTTCATCATAAGCTATAGATTTTCACATCTATGATTAACACTCCCACTCAATTATACAACCGAGTTCCCAAGATGTAAGTATGGGCTAGTCCGTAGGGTAAGCTGGTAACGAACAAGTCAAAGAACTCAAATAATACAATTAGTTAGAATACTAAATACTTAGAATTGAGATTGAATTGACCTATGGTCAACTATATGATATGACTAGAATAGATAATAACGTTTTGTTTACTTATCCTATCAACTGTCAATATCGGTCATGTCTGTTGTAACAAATACATCATATCTTATCTACTTTACTAATGTTCTGGAAAGAACATAACACTACAATTTGTAAGTATATCATATCGTAGATTGACAAGTCAGTGTAAATACAGTGAAATTTATATTATACATAAATCTTTAAAGTGTATTGCCTGGATACAACCATAGTTCTACGATAAGGTTTCGATAACATCAAATAAATTATTACTAAAATTATTAAAAGTACTATGTAAAATACAATTTTTAGGCATGAGTATTGTATGGTTTAAAATTACGAGCAATAATTGATGTATTTTTAGTAAAGCTTTTGTAAATTCAGAATTGCAGTATTCCAGTTTTCAAGAATAAATTTTGTTTTACAAAATATATATATGTATGTTAAGTACGGAGGTCGTTACAGAGTGGTATCAGAGCCGGTGGGTTGTTAAGCCAATCTCATATGTACAAGCATGATGGTAAGCGTGGTACTCATCATGTAAGTCCTTAGATACTATTAGCGTTAAATTTAATCCCTTAAGAAAGTTATTTTTAGCACTACTTGACATGTACATAAGTTATATGGTCATATACTTTCAAGAAAGTTTTATTCATTGTAATCATCACAATTCATGAACTTTTAGAATTGAAGAGTGGAAGGGTATGCAGCTAGAGAACCTACAACAGAGTAAACTGCTCCAAATGTGCTCAAGCTAATGCAAAAATTTCAGGAAGAAAGCGAGAAAAATTGATGGTTAGAAGATTTATTATAGCAACCCCTAAGTCAACAAAGAAATGAAGGATGATTGCAAGGTAATGAAGAATCACCACCAGAAAGTGCAAACCACCCATGTAACGCCCCACGTCACTATGGCTGCTTCCTGGAATCGCGAATGATCCTATAAACCAACACGAGTCTTTCCAGCGTTCTTTGTCCTCACTCGCACGCTTCCTGGGAAACCTTCCCAGGAGGTCACCCATCTTGAGATTACTCCAAGTCAAGCACGCTTAACTTTGGAGTTCTCAAGTGATGGGCCACCGAAAAGAAGATGCATCTTGTTGGCATAGGTAGTACCCATCAATCCATTTAAGCCCTCTTCAACTGTGTAGTCCCATACCTACACAGTCTTAGAATCATCACTTGACCTTCCGCCAGGCGATGTGGGATTGCACATCTTTACCCGGGCTTTCCTCCTACGGATCACAGGATACAGACTGTCACAACCCACCACCTCAGACTCCTCAAATAGAAGTCAGAAATACAACATCCAATTACTCTCTTAAGACCATTATGAAGTTCCACTGTAATGACCCAACTATTTCTAAGACCTTGGACCATTAAAACTACTAGACATAAATACTATTTTGGGAAACATACATAAGAAATAACATAACTTTATTAAAAACCCAAAAATAAATATTGTGCAAAATACAAAGTAAAATATGAAATATAAAATACTGTATGGGTACCCATTGTTTGATACATAAAAGCATAAACTTTAATTGTTTATATATTAATTGTGGAAATACATCAAAACATAATTCAAAAGACTTAAAAATAACTTCATCCGCGATCTTCACGAAGTCCATTCAATCCATTCACCCTTAACATACAAGCCAAGCTTCCATGAATCTTTTGCCTTCCACATTCATTTTCTTGCATCAAGCTAAAAATAAAGGAATGAGCCTAATGCCCAGCAAGGAAAATCTACTAACAACATACATCATAAACATACGACTATAACATAAACATATACTACAAAACATATGACTATAAAACATATAACATATAGGACTACAATATTAATGGCCATTAAATCATTAACATGGCATGTGATAAAACCATCTAGGTCCTCTGTCTACTAATCGAGGTAGGTTAGATCACATGGTAGTATATGATAACCCATCTAGGTCCTCTGTCTACTAATCGAGGTAGGGTAAATCATAACTCCAAACTATAAAAATGATAAAAATTCTTGGGGCTTGCTATCTAAGCAAGTCATATGCCCAAGCGACTACAAAACATATTCTTGGGGCATGCTATCTAAGCAAGTCATATGCCCAAGGACTACAACATATATTTATACATATACATATTATAGCATAAAGCATATCATAACATAAACATATAAACACATATAATCTATCCTATTTTCCTTACCAAAAATCGAGATATGGAGACAAGCACAGGATTTGCAACACTCCTAAAACCAATAGTAAGAATGGTGAGTTTCTAAAGAAAAGAGATGAAAAAGAAAACTAAACCATCCGGGTAGAAACTTACCGAAAATAACCTTAAGTTCCAAGATACTTAAACACCTAATCAAGAATCATAAACAATAGTTAGGATCTGAAAGAAAATAAAAGAAAACTAAAGAACCATGAAGTACTGAGCTTAAGGATAAGAATACCTTAGATGATCTTATGAATTGTTCTAAACCTCGATACCGAAATCACACTATATCTCACTTCCCAAGTTTTTAGAAGAGCTTAGATTGATAAAGCTTTTAACCGAAAAACCCAAGTGTTTCTCTCTATAGTAACCTTAGCAACTTGGAGGCTCTTGAAGAATGAAGAAAATGGCTGAGTACTAGGTCCTATTTATAGAGTTCAAGCAGTGAAACTAACCCCTTTTAATTTGAATAAATAAATTAATATAAAAAGAAAAAGATTTGAATTTCCGTTCAACAAATGCCCAGAACTCGGTCAAAATCATTCAAAGGTAGGTCTACGTGGTTAAGGCTATTTTTAAATTTAAAACCACAAACTTCCAAAAATGTGAGTTGGAGCCGATATATCGCCCCTATAGGCGATATATCGCCTCCTCCATATTCTCGAGCCCCGTTCGATCGTTTGTGCAAAGTTGACGTGTTTTCCATATCTTCTATAGGTGATATATCAGCTGCTATAACTGCGATATATTGGCATACGTTGATAAATCAAACACGTATTTGCACTTTTTCATCATATTTTGAATTAAGTAAACAACAATGACTAAGTAAAAATATGATCCTAACAGCTACTGGAAGGTTCTAGGGCTTCTAGATCTTTCTTTTAATGAATCTATTCATCAAAAACACTTAAATCCTTATTAAACATGATTATGACAAGTGTCATGCTCTTATAAATTATATCTAAACCTTAGGTTATAATAAATAATATTTCTAGGACCAACAATATTAATCAAACCTTTTGTTATAATTAATATTTCTAAACTATAGGTTAAACTTATAGAATCCATAACTGCTGCTATGAGTTTCCAACTAAGTCTCGGCTTGAACCAAAATACACGGCAACTAACATACTACAAACTATGCTAACTACTACTACTATCTAGCTAAGTAAAATTCTGGGACACTACATCCACCACCTTGAATTCAATGACAGTATTGATTCGAACTTAACAAAGAATTGGATTCGAACCATGGAATGACCTTTTGATTTGGCTTGAGTCCCACAACTAGAAAAATTTCATCTAGCAATATACTTATTGAGGGAGGATGCTAGCTATTGGTAGGATACTATGGCTGTAACGTCCCAAATTTGCTAATAAGGCTTAGTGTCTTGATTAGTGGGCCAGGAGGGCATAATTGGATTCTTATGTGTTAATATGGTTTAATTGTGATTATTTATGTGATTATGTGAATTATATGAGTTATATTATGATATGACTGGTTAGGCATGTTTAGGTGTATTAAATTTTCTTATAGGCTTATTTAGGCTAGAAAATGGCATTTTCATAATTTTGACCCGTTGATGGTATATTTGTAATTTTATGTGCTTTATGATCGAGACCACATTATTATGTGGATATATTTGTGACATTCGGCAGGAGGCGATCCTAGCTCGCAATTTAGCAAAAAAGTCACAATAGGGTCAAATACTCGGCTTGGGGTAAACTTAGGGGTATTTTGGTATATTGCCGGGTTTATTGAGTAATGGCAATTAATTTGGTGGGTATTTGGGATTAATGTATTTAATTGGGAATATGTGATGTAATTTGAGGTTAATGGGGGGTTAGGCTAAAGATGACTATTTTTCCCTTCAGAGTGCTTTGGAAGGGATTAAGAGGTGAAGGCAAAATTATCTTTTGGCTGGTGAGCTGAGTCAATTGAGTTAAGTGCTAGTCACTTTGGGGGACTTACACGTTACTTTCCATCTTTCTCTCTCTTTCTCTTTGTGGTTTCTCTCTCAAAAGCTTGGTTAAGCACTTGAAGATTTGGTGTTTATTCTTGGAAGTTTGTTGGAGTTTCTTGAAGAGGAGTGGGAATAGATGGAGTTCAGCACTACTAGGTGATCATATTAGGTCAAAATTCATGAAATTCTACATCTAAGGTATGAATTTTCTGAGTTTTCTTGTTTTTCTTGGTATTGATGGGTTTTGATTCTCCAATTCGTAGTTGGTGCTTTTGGTAGTGTTTATACATTGGTTTGAGGTTGGGAATCAGTTTATAACCTAATTTTAAAGCTTGCTGTGGTCTGAGTTATAATTTAGAGTCTTTGATTTTGTATTTGACAAGAGTTGAACTTTGAAGCTCAAAGTTATGATTTTCAGAATCCTTGTGTTGTTGGGTGTTTTAGTCTTGTTTTGAGTTCTTTGGCATTTGGGTAACCTTTTTGGGCTCAAAAATCTACACTGGAATTTTGATTTGTTGATTTGTGATGTCTTAGGTTGGAATGGGGTGACTTTGGGTCGGAAAAGTTGAAAAAAGGCAACTCAGAATTCTGAGTTTACTATGTAGCGCCTGTGCCCTTTGTGTGGGCACCCCTATGCTATGCATGGGAGGGCTTGAGAGGTCTCTGCCCAGTTGGGGTGCCCCTGCCCTTGGTTTTGGCTCCCCTTCCCTATTCCCATTTTAGCATGACTAAGTTTTAGGGCTTGGGAAGAATTTGGGGGCTCGAGGGGATGATTCCACCACCCCATTTGGAATTGGAGGTCTCGAGAGCACGTGATTGGTCCCAGATTTAGTGTTTGGATTTAGTTCTTAACATGAGTACCAATTATGGTTGTGACTAGGTTTACCGCAAGGCTCAGGAAAGGATCGTGTCGGGGTCGTACTATTTATTCACACATGACCTGGGGTAAGAAAACTGCACTTGAGTTATGATTAGGGCTTGAGCCTCGGTTATTGAACATGATTATAATCATGCCTTTGAATATTTGTTTAAATGTGAATGACTATGTTATGTCTGAATTACATACTTGATTAAATTTGATTGAAAATCTAGGCTTATAAGTCGTGGTCAGCATAAGCATGTGGACTGCAAACCGTTATGGTTGGGTCACTTTAGAAGTGCGACATGCACTTGTCTGTCTTTGAAGCCTCTTGAATAAATGAAGTGCAGTAGGCACTTGGGTGACTTTATGGTCGCGTAATTGAGTTAAATGCCTACTTGAGTATTATTATTACTGCAAAGCATGCTATTTGTGATTGGTTGATTGTCTATAGCTGTTTATTTAAGTTTTCTTGCTAAGCCTTGACTCACAAGTGCTATATGGTGCAGGTAAGGGTAAAGGGAAGCTAGACCGGCCATAAGTTTGAAGGCTTCAGGGGTGGTGTGTACATATGCAGCCTGCTCGACTGCCACGACTAGGATCTGTGTTAAGGAACTAGGGTTGAACCCTATTTTTCCACTTAGGCTGGCCTCTCTTTTGTATTATTTTGAGTTGTAATTAACTTTTAAACTCTTTTTGGGATGCCATGTACAAACTGAAAATTTTATTGGAAATTAATTACTGTTTGACGAAAAAATTTAATACCTAATCCATTAGTTACCTTTAATTACACGTTTAGGTCCAAAAGACTCGTATAGCAAGTTTAGTACTATTAAAACACATAGTGCAACAGTCCTGGATTAGTAGGACGTTACAATGGCGACCATCCATGGAGTTGACTCGATATCTTGGGAACAGTTTCGAACCTTACTGGAAGAGAGATATCTTACAATTTCCTTGAAAGACGAGAAAGCAAGGGAATTCACTTACTTAAGTTAGAAAAAGATTTTGATGGAGGATTTTATCCGTAAATTTAATGAGCTCTCAAGATATGCACCACACATGGTCTGCACCGATGAAATAAAAATCAAGCATTTCAAAAATGCTATTCATCCTAACATTTGCAAAGATCTCGATGTGGCAGACTTGGAGGGAGCTTATTGTTCTAAAGTAGCTAACAAAGCTCTAAAGATTGAGAGGGCGATATTGATGTGAATGGGAGAATGAAGCTGAAAACAAATGACAAGGCACAATGAACATTCAAAATCGACAAAATAACCATTTCATTATGGTGGTACAAGTCAGAAGAATGGTGACAAGAAGTGACCTAACCAATGAAGCTCTAACAACAACCACTAGAGAGGAAAGGGTCAGTCCCAAAAAGAGCATGGATTTCCTCAATGCTCGAAATGTAACAAACTTCAACCTGGTGAATGTCGGGTTGAGACTAACAATTGTTACATCTGTGGGAAGTCGGGGCACTTTGTAAGGGAATTTTCCAACCGTAACAAACAATATAAGGGAGGAGAACAAAACAAAACAAATGGCAGAGTCTTTGCCTTGACTTAGGAAGAAGCGAAAGCAAGTCCATCCACAGTAATCTCAGGTCAACTCCTTATCAATAACATCCATGCATCAATATTAGTAGATTTTGGAGCTACACACTCATTCACATCAGTGCATTTTGTTGGTAGATTGAATGGAATACCTTTAAAGATGGATACAATTTTTATTGTAGCACTGCCCTCTGGGGAAGTATTATACTCAACTCATTGGTATAAGATTATACCAATTTCAATCAATGACATGGAACTATATGTTAACCTGATCATTATCGACATGAAGGACAATGACGTCATTTTAGGAATGGATTTCCTAACAATGTTGTAACACCCTGGGTAGCCAAGACCGTTACACTGTGTATTTGTAAAGGTGCAGGACTTGCTAATCAAGTCATTTTGTTAAAAACGTGTCACTGAAACCACTAATGAACTAGGGTTAAAAGGTTTTGGTCATAAAAGATATATTTCATATAATTAAACGCTTTGTACAAGGGATCCCAAAAGAAACAGCGTTCGAAAGTTAGTTTACAAAATTTCCAAGGTATGAAACAACCGCTAGCCCCTCTAAGGGAAAAACAGACATTTATGGTCCTCCTGTTCCTGCCTCTTCCTCAACTGTGGCGGTCGAGCAGCTGGTCATGTACATTATGCCTTTAGAGCTCTCTGAATCAGGGCTAATCAAGCTTACCCTTGCCTTTACCTGCACCACGTAGCACTCGTGAGCCAAGACCCAGCTAGAAAATATAACATTATAGCACAACAATAATAATAATTAAATAACTCGTTAAGCATGTTCATACACTTAGCAATCCGCATTAACCACATAGTCCATAGACATAGCCAGAGAATCTACAAGTTAATACTCAGCTATACAACATACAAATTCATCAATTAACATTGATAACCAAAACACATGATAGTCTGGGTCGACACCCTTAGGTCGCACCATCTGTTTACCCCACTGACTCCGGTCCGCTTAAACCGAGCTCATTGAATAATAAGCTATCCTCTGCTACCAGTGGCTGACCCGCGCCCTGTGAACCAATGTAAACTACGCCACTCTTAGGCCATTTATTTATTATTCACATGGCATAATACCATTTGCATACAGAACAAGGAACCCTTAGTCCCACTATAAATTCACAACCGGGTGTAGTTTTCTTACCTATGTACCGAGCTTATTGAGCATAGAAATCCCGAGCATGATCCTCTAACCCGAGCCTCGCCGAAAACCTAGTCACAACACACATACATTGCATTCTCATTACTAACCAATTCATAATTGTCTCCCGGAACCAATCCCATGCTCTCGGGACCTCCCGTTTCCCCGCACAAGGTAGCGGAAGCGCCCCCCGAGCCCCCTGAGCCAAAACCCTAAAATCTCAAATTCCCCTTTCCTGAATTTAGCCTAGCGTCGCGACACAACCATATAGGGGTCGCGGCGCCCAGAATGGTCCCCATCTCCTGATTCAACCTAGTGCCGCGACACGGAAGAACAGGGTCGCGACGCTCATACGCGAACCCAGAAAACTCGGTTTTTCCCAACATTTTTCCCGAGCCAAAACTCTTGCAAATCAACCCCAAGGTACACCCAAGTCCCAATTCAACCTAAAACTTCAGATAAAAAGTATGGCAACTCAGAAACCACAGCAACAAACCCAAACACACAATCAAACCCAAGAATCAACTAATGGCTCAAAATTACCAAAATACCCCTAAGCTCCTTCTGAGCCAGGTATTTGACCCCGTTGTGACTTTCTAACTAAACGGCTCCCTAGAACCATCTCGGGTCGTGCATCACAATTATATCACCACTCACACATGGTATCAGTCACAATATATACAAATATCACATTTATGCCCTCAACGAGTTAAAATTACAAATATGCCCCTAGCAACCAAATGGGGCCTGCATGCATTTCATATATTCATATAATCATACAAGCATGCTTAACACATAATCATGCATTAAATTACTTAATTCACACATAAACCAATCGTGCCCTCCCGACACACTAATCAAGGCCCTTAAGCCTTATTAGTGATTTTTGGGTTGTTACAAATGTATAACGCTAGAATCGATTGTAGTAAGAAAGAAGTCATTTTTGCACTGGTAAGAGAAGACGAATTTCATTTTCAAAGGAAAGTGAAATAGACCCATTCACCAATGATTTCTGCAATGAAAGAAAATAAATTATTAGTAAATAGATGCATTGGATTTCTAGCAAAGATTTTTGATATCTCGAAAGAGCAGCTTTCGAGACCTAAAGATGTTCGTATTGTATGAGAATTTATGGAAGTGGTGTAACCTAAAAACATGAGCTCAACTATCTAGCTCAGGGTACAGTTGGCGTGAAATAAATAATGGAGGCAAGACATTTGAGATGTTTTGTTAACTCTGGACCAAACAGCTCGTGGTTGTACCACTTCGTTTGGAACAACCCAGGATCTTCCAGACCATTGGAGAAGCAAATGACAGAGATCGAGGTACCATGTGACCCGATTGCCTGCAGCTAGCCCGAACATTATCTAAGTCAAGCCATCTTGCTCTAGTCATGTCTTGCTCGAGAATGGCATTAAGCTCAAGGTGGTTCAACGACGCACATGGGAGAATCCCTACAGACTCGAATGCTCGATATGCGTAATAAATGCATGCAATTGTTATATACATTTATCGATTGATGTATATAGAAATAGGCTTAATTAGGATTTTTAAATGTCCATTAACATGGGAAGTTACCCAAAATTGTACGTTACCATTTTGTAATGACCCAACTACTCTAGACTTTGGACCATTAATGACTACTATACATAGACACTAATTTTAATAAGACTTACAAGTGAAATAATCATAACTTCATTAAAAACTTGTAAAAACAAATGTTAAACTATATAAAATTTTAAAGTAGGATATGGGATCCCATTGTTTCTAAAATAAAAACATAACATAATTTTAAATAAATGGATTACATAATAAAGTGTGGAAAATACATATAAAATTTAAAGAGACTTCATCCTCGAATCGAACGCTCAGTCCATCGATTCCATTCTGCCTCAATACACATCCCCAAGCTTCCAAGAACCTTTCCCGCCACCAAAGCTATTTTCCTACACATAAGGAGCGAGCCTAATGCCCAACAAGGAAAACCTAACATGTAAATCATATACATAAAATTCAATTCGCAACATATACTAAAACATATCATAAACATATGTCACACATACTATAATGGCCATTATTATTTGGGGCTCGTAAACTAAACAAGTCATATGCCCATTAGATTTGTGGGGCTTGCTAGCTAAGAAAGTCATATGCCCATAAATTTATTGGGGCTTGTTAGTTATACAAGTCATATGCCCAAGTCTACAACATACATACCATAACACATAAATCATAAGATAACATATAGCATAACATATAATATCCTATCCTATTTTCCTTACCAAAAATACCGGGATATGAGAACAGGATTGGGACTTTGGAACACTCCTAAAAACCATCAATGAAAGGGTGAGTATACTAAAGAAAAAGGGATGAAAATAACGAAAGAACTATACCATTGGAAGATACTTACCATGAACCTTATGTTCAAGATCTTAGATTTCCTAACCAAGAATAAAGAATAGATTTAGGATGTTGAGTAGAAAACTATAAGAACTTAAGGAAAACAATACCAAAATGAACTAGAGTTTGGAATACCTTGAATGCTTCTATGACCGATCTAAACCTCAAACTGAAATGTGCTATAAACCTTACTTCCCAAGTGTTTGGTAAGCTTATAATGATTAAGCTTAAAATCCCCAACCGAAGTGTTTACACTCTCAAGTACTCCTAGCTGCTTGCAGCCTCTGAACTTAGCTTGATGAATGAATAAATGGCTGGGTACTAGGTCCTATTTATAGAGTTCAAGAATGAAAAGATCTTCATTTAACTTGAATAAAATAATTGCTTTTTAAGTGAAAAATATTTGAATTATCGTTCAGCAGAGGCTGAAGACTCGGTCAGAAAGATGCTGGACTTATCAAGAGGTTAAAGATTAAAATGAGAACGTTTTCAAAAACATTCAAAAATCCATCAAAGGAGCCGATATATCGCCTGGGCTAATATGCTCGAGGCTCGTCGAGTTGGTCGTGCAAAGTTACGTGTTTTTCGTATCCCCGTACTGCGATATATCGCCCCCTATAGCTGCAATATATCGACATATGCTGAATATTTAAACACGAAATTGCACATTTTCAGCCTAATTTGAATTGAGTAAACATCCTTGACTAAGTCGTCTAACGATTTCAAAGCTGCTGACAGACCCTAGGATATTCAAATATTAATCGTAATAAATTTATTCCTCAAAAATACTTAATCATCATTACACATACATACGACAAGTGTCACTATCTTATTGGGTCTATCTAAACCTTATAATATAATAAATATCACCATCAATATTAGTCATCTTAATCAAACCTTAGGTTAAAATTAATATTCTTAAACTATAGGTTAAACTTAGAAAATCTACAAGTGTTACTACGAGTGTCCAATTAAATCCTGGTCTGAACCAAAATCCACAGTTATAAAAATACTTATACTATTACTATTACTACTACTATCTAACTAGCTAAGTAAAGTTCTTGGACTCTACAATTCTCCCCTACTAAAAAGAATTTCATCCTTGAAATTTACTTACCAAATAACTCCGGATACCGGCCTTGCATGTCCTCCTTCAACTCCCACGTTGCCTCTCGTTCAGAACTATTATTCCACAGGACTTTGACTATAGGAATGCTCTCGGACCGTAACTGCTTCACCCCCTATCCAGGATGCTAACCGGTCGTTCCTCATAACTCAAATCTTTCTGGAGTGCTATCGTATCATACTTGAGGACGTGAGATAGGTCTGACACATACTTGCGTAGCATCTTGATGTGGAACACGTTGTGACTATCTGCTAGTGCTGGCGATAGGGCTAGTCTATACACAACTGCTCCCACTTTGTCCAATATCTCTAAAGGACCTATAAATCGGGGACTAAGCTTACCTTTCTTCCCAAACCGATTTACACCTTTCATAGGAGATATCTTCAAGAAGACTTGATCTCCGACTTTGAATTCCATATCGCATCTCTTGGCATCCGCATAGCTTTTCTGACGGCTTTGAGCAACAACCATACACTGTCTAATAAGCGCTACTGCTTCTTGAGCTTGTCTAACAGCTTTGGGACCTAGAAACTGCCTTTCTCCTACCTCATCCCAGTGCAACAGTGATCGACACCTTCTTCCATACAGAAATTCATAAGGTGCCATCCTGATCGTTGACTGGTAGCTATTGTTGTAGGAGAACTCTATCAGCGGCAAGTACTTATTCCATGATCCTCCGAAATCAAGTACACACACGCGTAGCATATCCTCTAAAATCTGAATCGTATGCTCGGACTGCCCGTCTGTCTGAGGATGAAAAGTTGTACTAAGACTTAACTTAGTACCCATAGCTTGCTGTAAACTTCCCCAAAACCTCGATGTAAACACCGATCCTATTTCCGACACTATTGTCTTGGGGATTCCATGCAACCTTACTATCTCTTGGACGTAGATGTCTGCATATTGGTCTGCCGTGTATGAAGTCTTAACAGGCAGGAAATGAGCCGACCTGGTTAGTCTATCTATTACTATCCAAGCGGAATCATGCTGCTTATTCGTCCTTGGCAAACCTGTCACGAAGTCCATAGCTATATCGTCCGACTTCCATTCTAGTATGCTAAGCGGTTGCAATAAGCCTGCAGGCCGCTGATGCTCTGCTTTCACTTGCTGGCATACAAGACACTTAGACACAAACTCTGCTATGTCCTTCTTCATCCCTTGCCACCAATAGATTACCTTGATGTCATGAGTCATCTTGGTAGACCCTAGGTGAACTGAGTACGGGGTACTGTGCGCTTCTTCTAGAATCATCCTCTTAATCTTTTGATCATTTGGCACGCATACCTGTTCCTTATATCTCAATAAACCTTGACTAGATATTGAGAAATCTGTAGCCTTGCCTTCTCTGACTTCATCCATAAGTGATGCTAGTGTGTTGTCATGTCCCTGACCAATCCGTATATCTTCTAGCAGATTCGACTGGATAGACAAGTTAGCCAGCTTGCCTACAACTACTTTTATTCTGGCACTGATCAGCTCCTACTGTAGCAGCTTTTCTATTCCGGCTAAAGCTGCTAAACTTCCATAACTTTTCCTACTAAGCGCATCGGCAACTACGTTTGTTTTTCCCGGGAGGTATAGGATTTCGCAGTCGTAATCCTTCACTAACTCTAACCACCTC
Organism: Humulus lupulus; assembly: GCF_963169125.1. NCBI lineage: Eukaryota > Viridiplantae > Streptophyta > Magnoliopsida > Rosales > Cannabaceae > Humulus > Humulus lupulus. The sequence continues at coordinate 72,238,923 of NC_084795.1, read as the reverse complement.
CGCTGCCTCATGTTGAGCTCCTTCTGAGTAAAGAAGTACTTTAAACTTTTGTGGTCCGTATAAATCTCGCACCGTTCTCTGTAAAGATAATGGCGCCAGATTTTCAACGCAAAGACCACCGCTGCCAACTCCATATCGTGAGTTGGATAGCACTGGTCGTACTCCTTCAACTGTCATGAGGCGTAGGCTATCACCTTATCATTTTGCATCAGCACGCAACCCAATCCTTACTTCGATGCATCACAGTAAACTATGAACTTATCGTTGGGTGTCGATACACAGAGTACTGGTGCTGAGCAAAGCTTATCCTTAAGCAACCAGAAGCTTTCTTCACATCTATCATTCCAGTTGAATCTTTGTTGTTTCCGGGTCAGGTTGGTGAATTGAGTGGCTATCTTAGAAAAGCCTTCTACGAACCTCCTATAATAACCTGCTAACCCTAGAAAGCTTCTTACTTTAGATGCGTTCTTTGGTCTTGGCCAATCCTTCACGGCCTCTACCTTTGATGGGTCTACTGCAACTCCATCTTTTGATATAATGTGCCTGAGGAACGCCACTTACGAAAGCCAAAATTTGCATTTCTTGATCTTGGCGTAGAGTTGATGCTCCTTCAGTCGCGACAAAATCAATCTTAAATGTTCCTCATGCTCTACTTCATCCTTAGAGTATACTAAGATATCATCGATGAACACTACGACGAATTTATCTAAGTAATCCTTGAAGACCTTATTCATCAAGTCCATAAACGTGGATGGTGCATTAGTAAGACCAAAGGACATAACCAAGAACTCGTAATGTCCATAACGAGTTCTAAAGGCTATTTTAGGAATATCTTCTCCCTTTACCTTGAGCTGATGATACCCGGACCGTAAATCAATCTTTGAGAATACAGTCGCGCCTTGGAGTTGATCAAACAAGTCATCGATCTGGGGTAGCGGGTAATTATTCTTTATCGTTACCTTGTTCAGCTCGCGATAGTCCATACACATCTGCATGCTTCTGTCCTTTTTCTTCACGAATAGCACCGGAGCTCCCCATGGCGAATGGCTTGGCCTAATAAAACCCAAGTCTAGGAGTTCTTGTAGCTGCGTCTTTAGCTCCTTGAGTTCCGTAGGTGCCATACGGTACGGTGCCTTAGAGATAGGCTCGGTGCCTAGTACTAATTCTATCGTGAAGTCAATTTCTCGAGTTGGCGGAAATCCTGGCAAGTCATCGGGATATACCTCTGGGAATTCTTTTACAATACGGATGTCTCCAACCTTAAGTGGTGTCTCCTTTACCACATCCATGATGCTGGCTAAGAACGCTTGACATCCTTTTTCCATCATTCTTTGAGCTTTGAGAGATGATACTAACGGGGTGCGCAATCCTGAAGCTTGTCCCATGAAGCATAGTTTCTGGCCGTCAGGAGTCTTGAACATCACCTTCTTGCGTTTGCAGTCGATGGTTGTGCCATGCCGTGCTAGCCAGTCCATGCCTAGTATTATGTCAAAGTCCTTGATCACCAATTCTATCAGGTCTCCTTCTAGTTCTTCGTCCTCAATCTTGATCGGTATGCCTTGTACTATCCGTGATGATAGAATTACTTTGCCTGAAGGAAACTCGGTTACAAACCTAGTTCTTAATCTTTCACAAGGTTTGTCTAGTTTTTCTATCATTCCTAACAAGATATACGAATGAGTGGCTCCCGAATCAAATAATACAGAGCATATGTTATTGAGGATAGAAACCTGACCTGTGACCACCTTATTGCTAGCATCAGCATCTCCTTGGGTTAAGGCAAAAACCCTAGCAGGAACCATCTTGTCGTCCTTCTTCCCTTCTGGCTTGCGCTGAGGACAATCTCTTTTCCGGTGTCCTTCCTGACCACAGTTAAAACATTCCTTGGTGTTTGCACGACATTCTCCAGGATGTTTCTTCTGACACTTAGCACATGGCGGGTATTCCACATAACCCGACCTATTTCCTCCATTATTTGTCTGTGCCCTCTTACTGCTGTCAGATTGCTTGTTATCAGGATGCCTTCTCTTCTGACCGTTACTGTTGTTGTCGGACTAATTGTTGCTATTATGGTTGTTGTTCCGACTGATCTGAGGTTGACCCTGCTGTCTAGGCTCAGGCTTACTGGCTTCCTCTTTACATACATTATCCTGCAACCTCTCTACTTCTATTGCCATTTCTAGAACGTCGACATACGTAGTATTTCTTGGGTTTGCTAGCTTAACCCCTAGCTCGATCTTAGGTCGAAGTCCTCTAACGAACTTGTTCACCCTCAAAAAATCAGTTGGAACCATCTCAGATGCGAACTTTGCTAGGCGGCCGAACTGACAAGCATACTCTGCCACTGATAAACTACCTTGCTTCAAGTTGGCGAACTCCTCAACTCTTGAAGCGAGTACATCCGAATTGTAATACTTCTTGTGGAATAGCTCCACAAATCGAGTCCATGTCATGGTGGCAACATCTGGAAACATCATGCAATTGCTGGACCAAGTCCCACCATATCCTGGCATCCTTCTTGAGCAATGATGAGACGCATGATATACGATCTGCATTACTGAGATTCATGTGCGTCAGAATTGGCTCCACATTCCTTAGCCACTCTTTTGCCTCAAAGGGGCCTGTAGTCCCTTCGAAGTTTGGAGCGTGCTACTTGCGGAACCTCTCATAAACTGGCTCCATGTGCTGTACTGGACACGGTGCGTAGTTCGCCACTAGCCATCCCCCATATGGACCAACTTGTTGGGGTGCTGAGGCCATTTGCTGTGGCTGCGGCTGCGGTGGACGCTGAGGCTGAGTCTGGGGCTGAGCCTATTGTCGCTGTTGCTGCAAAAGTTCCTTAACTTGTTGTCGCAGTCTAGCGATCTCCGCGGTGTTGTCAGCTGGTGGTGCCGGCGCGTTGCGGCTGGCAGTAGCACGCACTCCCCTTCTGCGAACTGGAGGGGCTTCATTGCTCACTGGAGCAGCATTGGAGGCGTTTCCGTTGGTGCGTTAAGATCTTCGGAGCGACATCATAGTAGAGTTCTAACAGTTGAAAGAAACATGTTAGAACTTTACCTAATAGGCTCTAAGGCAAAACTATTTCTAAATTTTATAAGTCTTCTTTATTTTTAGAATGGGTTTCTATACTTAGAAAAACATGCCATCTTTAGTATTTCTAAGTCTGTTTCTAATCATCCTATATGACTTAAATCCCAGGCTCGAAACTCATCTTTGTTCCAAAGTTAACCATATTGAGGGAGGGTTGGGATCAGTAAAATCGTTGTGACTACTATGGCCCCCTAACTCTCAATATAGAAACTTGGTTCATTGATTTGTGTCCACCCTCACCGAACTTAGTCGTTATTTATTTTATTTATTATTTATTATGATTGCGAAAATAAAATCAAACTCATACATGATAACAAAATAACATGATATTAATTTGGAAAAGAGTTTTCACTTATTACAACCATAAAACAAACAATAAATAAAACAAACAATGAAACTAACTATTCTAAAGATCAAGATCTTCTACATCCGATCCTTCATCTAGCATATCATCATCTAGCTCATCATAATATTCATTATCATGTGCCTCAAAATGTCCTCGAGGAAGGTTCGTAAAAATCTTATGCTTTTGCTCATTTGTAAACTGAAATTCTGATTTTGAAGTGAATCTAATTAAGAGAAAGTAATATTGCACTATTGCTGGCAGTTCATCTTCATCATCCATTGTTTCCCATATCTCCTCTAAGACTACAATTACGGGATGAAAACCTCTAAATAGTCTAATTACTAAAACGTATTGTTCCGTTGCTCTCATCATGATTTGCTTAGACTCTTGAAGGTGACCTATTTCTCTGTGGAACAAAAGTAGTCTCCGAGTGATTCTCTCTAGTGTTCCTATGGTGTTTCTTGGTTCTCTTATTCTCTTTAAAGCCTTAATGGCTCAGATATCCTCATAGGTTAATGCTCCGTTCATACTTAACTGAAAACATAAATGCTAAAATCCTTAGCTATACATATAAGTATAATAACTATAATTTAAATACTTACTTGGCGGTCAAATTCAAAGCTTTGAGTGTGTGTATCGAGGAGAACTTCATGCGAATGAATCGTTGCTCTGATACCAACTGTAATGACCCAACTACTCTAGACTTTGGACCATTAATGACTACTATACATAGACACTAATTTTAATAAAACTTACAAGTGAAATAATCATAACTTCATTAAAAACTTGTAAAAACAAATGTTAGACTATATAAAATTTTAAAGTAGGATATGGGATCCCATTGTTTCTAAAATAAAAACATAACATAATTTTAAATAAATGGATTACATAATAAAGTGCGAAAAATACATACAAAATTTAAAGAGACTTCATCCTCGAATCGAACGCTCGGTCCATCGATTCCATTCCTCCTCAATACATATCGCCAAGCTTCCAAGAACCTTTCCTGCCACCAAAGCTATTTTCATGCACATATATACATAAATGAGTGAGCCTAATGCCCAACAAGGAAAACCTAACATGTAAATCATATACATAAAATTCATATCGCAAAATATACTAAAACATATCATAAACATATGTCACACATACTATAATGGCGATTATTACTTGGGGCTTGTAAACTAAACAAGTCATATGCCCATTAGATTTGTGGGGCTTGCTAGCTAAGCAAGTCATATGCCCATAAATTTATTGGGGCTCGTTAGTTATACAAGTCATATGCCCAAGTCTACAACATACATAACATAACACATAAATCATAAGTTAACATAACACATAAATCATAAGATAACATATAGCGTAACATATAATATCCTATCCTATTTTACTAACCAAAAATACTGGGATATGAGAACAGGATTGGGACTTTGGAACACTCCTAAAAACCATCAATGAAAGGGTGAGTATACTAAAGAAAAAGGGATGAAAATAATGAAAAAACTATACCATTGAAAGATACTTACATATGACAAGTATAAAGAATAGAGTTAGGATGTTGAGTAGAAAACTATAAGAACTTAAGGAAAACAATACCAAAATGAACTAGAGTTTGGAATACCTTGAATGCTTCTATGACCGATCTAAACCTCGAACCGAAATGTGCTATAAACTGTACTTCCCAAGTGTTTGGTAAGCTTATAATGATTAAGCTTAAAATCCCCAACCCAAGTGTTTACACTCTCAAGTACTCCTAGCAGCTTGTAGCCTCTGAACTTAGCTTGATGAATGAATAAATGGCTGGGTACTAGGCCTTATTTATAGAGTTCAAGAATGAAAAGATCTTCATTTAACTTGAATAAAATAATGGCTTTTTAAGTGAAAAATATTTGAATTATCGTTCAGCAGAGGCTGAAGACTCGGTCAGGAAGATGCTGGACTTATCATGAGGTTAAAGATTAAAATGAGAACGTTTTAAAAAACATTCAAAAATCCATCAAAGGAGCCGATATATCGCCCCTAGTAGGAGATATATCGCCTGGGCTAATATGCCCGAGGCTCGTCGAGTTGGTCGTGCGAAGTTACGTGTTTTTCATATCCCCGTACTGCGATATATCGCCCCCTATGGCTGCGATATATTAGCATACGCTGAATATTTAAACATGAAATTGCACATTTTCAGCCTAATTTGAATTGAGTAAACATCCTTGACTAAGTCCTCTAACGATTTCGAAGCTGCTGACAGACCCTAGGATATTCAAATATTAATCTTAATAAACTTATTCCTCAAAAATACTTCATTATCATTAAACATACATATGACAAGTGTTACAATCTTATTGGGTCTATCTAAACCTTATAATATAATAAATATCACCATCAATATCAGTCATATTAATCAAGCCTTAGGTTAAAATTAATATTCTTAAACTATAGGTTAAACTTAGAAAATCTACAAGTGTTAGTACGAGTGTCCAATTAAATCCCGTTCTGAACCAAAATCCACAGTTATAAAAATACTAGTACTATTACTATTATTACTACTATCTAACTAGCTAAGTAAAGTTCTTGGACTCTACACATTTATAGTACAGTTACCCAATACTGTCCACCATAATTATGCTGGGGTTTTATGCCCTAATTAAAACCCAATTTCTTTGTAATCTCATTTTAATTATCAATAAAAGAATATAAATCATTATTTGACTTGGTCAATCACTTTGCTCGCATGTTTTACTTTCATTATTATTTGTTTGATATAAACTTCTATTAATTCTCGAGCTTATAGTAAATCATATTTATAGTGATGTAATCACAATGGAATATAAATATGATTATATCTTCAAACATTAATTAGTCCTAAGAATAGTCAGTGTACATGATTTACACTGACTTGCCAATCTATGATATGATCTACTTACACATTGTAGTGTTATGTTTTTTCCAGAACATTAGAAAAGTAGATAAGATCGGATGTATTTGTTACATCGGATTGGACCGATATTGACAGTAGATTGGATAAGTAAACATACTGTTATTATCTATTCTTGTCATATCATATAGTTGACCGTAGGTGAATTCAATCTTAATTCTGAGTGGTTAGTATTCTAACTGATTGTATTATTTGAGTTTTTTGACTTGTTCGTTACCAGCTTACCCTAAAGACTTGCTCATACTTACATCTTGGGAACTTGGTAGTATAATTGAGTGGGAGTGTTAATCATAGATATGAACATCTATAGCTTCTGATGAAGAAGTAAAATTATGGTTTTCTTTTAGTTTGGTTCAAGGTGCTAAATGATAGAGATCTCATTTCAGTAATTAATATTAGTTTACTGAAATATCATTTACAAGGAACTAAGTGTTTTAAGGATAAAATACAATGAGGGGTAAAATGATATTTTAGTCCTATCTCATTGGAGACCGTCTATAGAAGATTGAGTGACAATTATGGCTGTAACAATGGATAAATAATAATGTATCTATATTGCTTATAGAGCTTTTTATGAATTCAAGAGTGCAATTCTGAGTCTTTTGTGGAGTCACAAGGAATTAATAAGTTAGTAAATTTATTTGTTAAATTTATGATAACTTATTGGAGCTTAATTTCATAGGCCCATGGTCCCCACGGTACCTTGGATAAATTCAACTAGATAGTCTCAATTAATTTATTTAATTATCAATTATAAATATTAAAATTGATGAGGTAAATTTTGGATAGCTTCACAGAGATATACAATTTAGAGAAGAACAGAGATTTTAGGGAAGATTTATTAATTAAGACAAATTGGTGTCTAAATTAATAAATAAGTTTATAGGTCAAATTTCGAAAGATAAATTTAATATTTCGAAAGATGGATAATTATCGGTCAAAATTCTACGAGACTCACCCCTACGATGAGTACTAGAACTAAATCTATTGATTATCGAAACCGTGGGTTTGGCTCATAAAATAAGAGATTTTGTTTTCTTATTTTGATCGAATAGTAGGTTGTTAATAATGGTGTCCGTTATTAAATGAGTTGACAACTCTATTTAACTAATGATATTTTTTGGCTCTCGCCAACCGGGACAACGATATCATAGAATAGTTAAAAACCTGAAGAAATAGAGATATGATTTTTTTTTTTTGTATTTGTTTTTTCCATATCTTACATATTTGTGTTATTTCTTGAAATTAGAGTGAATAGAAGTTTTATTGAGCAAATGTGATTGATTTCTATTTTATTCATAATATGTAGTTTTAAGTATGGCTATGCCTACTCCCATCCTTTCTTAACTTTCGATGGAGAAACTCACTGGAGAAAACTTCCTTAAGTGGAAGTAGAACATCAATATAATGTTGATTGGTGACAACTCGAAGTTCGTCATGACTGGGGAATCCCCAGAAGTTCCAGCTGAATGAGCTACGAAGTCTGTAAGAGACAAATACGAGCATTGGCAGACAACTAATAACAAGGTACGGTATTACATGTTGACAAGTATGGTTGACACTCTTAAGACAAAGATGGATAATGTCAAGACGGCCTACGAAATCACAGATCAGCTCCAAGACATGTTCGGTGACAAGATGTTTGAATCTCCCAAAAAAGAAACAACTATATGCCAAATTCAAGAAGTGTGAATTTTGGCTTGATAAAATTAACTTTTTGGGACATGTTGTGTCAAAAAGTGGGATTTTGGTTGATGCAACTATGGTAGAAGCAGTAAAAGGATGGTTCCAGCCAACGAATGTAATTGAGGTAAGAAGCTTTTTGGGCTTAGTTGGATATTATCGACGATTTGTAGAAGGATTTTCCAAAATTGCAACCCCACTTACGGCACTGACCAAATGAATATTCAATTCATATTAACAGAAGCTTGTGAGGAGAGCTTTATCGAATTAAAGAATCGACTAACTAACTCTCCAATCCTCACCATTCTGAATAGTACAAACAAGTTTGAAATTTTCACTGACACTTCAAAGATGGGATTAGGAGCGGTGTTGATGCAAGAGGGGAGAGTAGTGGCTTATGCCTCCAGACAATTAAAGGATTACGAGAAGAACCCTACACATGATGTGGAATTAGATGTGGTAGTTTTTTCCTTGAAATTTTTGTGACATTATCTCTATGGAGTAAGATGTAAATTTTTTACTGAGCACAAGAGTTTGAAGAATTTCTTTACCCAAAAGGAACTTAATATGAGATGAAGAAGGTGGTTAGAATTAGTTAAAGACTATGACTGTGAAATTTTATACCACCTTAGTAAACCTAAAATAGTAGCAGATGCATTAAGTAGAAAGATGTCAGCAAGCTTGATGTTCTTTCAAGCCTTGTCCAAACTGCTACAAGAAGAAGTAGTAAGATCTGGTATAGAAGTAGTGATTGAAAGATTGTCCAATCTGACGTTACAGTCGACTCTACTGGAGGAAGTAAAAGAAGGTCAAGAATCAGATCCTCACCTAACCAAGGTCAAAACATAATTCACAGAACAAAAAGTGAAGAATTTTAATGTTTTTGACTCAGGAGTATTAAAATTTAAAGGAAGGATTTGCATACCTGCATGAAAAAAAGATTATGAATGAAGCTCATAACATTCCATACAAGGTACACCCAGACTAAACGAAGATGTACAGAAGTTTGAAGGAACACTTTTAGTGGCCTGGCATGAAGAAAGATGTAGCTCAATATGTAGCTTGATGTTTTACGTGCCAAAGGATTATGGCAGAACATCAACGACCCGGAGTAGAACTGTAGCCCTTGGAAATACCAGAAAGGAAATGGGAGCAGATGTTAATGTAATTTGTTATAGGACTTCCACGAACAAGCAAAGGATATGATTCAATATGGGTTTATTATCGATCGGTTGACAAAATCTGCTGACTTCCTTCTGGTAAAGGTGACGTACACAGGGGACCAATTACTGGAATCCTATGTGCAAGAGATAGTACGGTTACATGAAATTCCAATTTCCATAGTGTCAGATACAGACTCCAAATTTAATTCGAAGTTCTGGCTAAGCTTGGACGAGGCTATGGGGACAAGATTGAAATTTAGTACACATTTTCACCCATAAGTAGATGGCCAAATAGAAAGGAATATACAGACTCTTGATGATATTCTAAGAACCTGTGTTCTGGACTTTGAAGGATTGTGGAGTAAGTATTTACCGTTGATTGAATTTTCTTATAAGAACAGTTATTAGGAAACCATAGGGATGGCACCCTATGAAACTTTATATGGGAGGAAATGTCGATCTCCTATCAATTGACACAAGGTGGGTGAAAGAAAATATATAAAGCAACATAATGGATTATATATTGTGACTTTGACAACGAAAGTCGTTCAAAAAATTCAACAAAGGATAACAGCAGCCCAAAGCCGACAAAAGAGCTATGCAGACAAACAATGAAGACCATTAGAGTTCCAAGTTGGAGAAAAAGTATTTTTTACGAATAACACCAATGAAATGTGTTATGATATTTGGACAAAAAGGAAAGTTGAGTCCAAGGTACATTGGACCTTTTTAAAAATTAGACATAGTTGCAAAAGTGGCCTATTAGTAGGCATTGCCTCCAGAGTTGTCGGATGTACATGGCGTCTTCCATGTGTCGATGTTGAAGAAATATATTCCTGATCCCAGTCATGTGTTGCAACATGAAGTTATCCAGGTCGACAAAGACCTTACCTATGAGGAAAAACTTATTCAAATCTCAGATCATAAGAATAAGGTCTTAAAAAATAAAGAAATACCTTTGGTAAATGTATTGTGGAGAAGTCAAATAATAGAAGAGGGTACGTGGGAAAGGGAAGATGAGATGAAAGCTAAATATCCTGACTTATTCTAAATTTTTGAGGACAAAAATTTTTAAGGTGGGAAGATTGTAATTCCCACTCCTTTCTACAAATGTATTATAACAAAAAAAATAGGGAATATATTTTATTCATACTTTTGAGTACAATACAATGTCAATCGAAGGCTCAAGCTATTAAGTAAAGTGGAAGAATAACTAATGATAATGCAATTATAATATCCATGGGAACTTAGTGTAATACCCATAGAATGATGAAAAGTAGAAGAAAAAATTTCTAAGTTATGATCAATAAAAAGAAATTCATGATTAAAGGATGAACATATCTAGAAGGGTAAGAGATGAAGAAGTTGTTGCGAGTAAATTGTTGAAGGAACAAGTATTTATAGGACAAAAACTAGTCATTATCACTCTTGGTGAATAGTCATCCGACCGTTGGAAACAATAGTCTAACCGTTAAGGATATAGCTATTGTAAACAATTTTCTATTGCGGTATTTTAACAATTATTGGATGTTCAAGTAACTAACAGATGAGAATAATTAATTTATGGATGTTAGAGAATATTTTTTTTCCAGAAACGTTAGTGAGTCCAAAATGTTAAACTAAGTCATATAAGAAGATTGGGATGTTTTCATTTTTGGTTACTATTCACCTAGTGCTATTCATAGTGAGTCCTAGAGTAGGGTCTGCATGGTTCCCACAGCGAGGTCCACCCCATAGTTCCCACTTGTTGATGCAATAGTGATACAATGCGATTGTGTAATGATGACTTCAGCAAATTACTATGCTTGATATTTTGGATATTTTACTATGTATCATAGTAACCAAAGGTTTTCCTATAAGTAGGCTCTTCCAAAATTCATTTTGAATTACAAAAATCATTTTCTTTCTCTCACTCAGCCTAAAAAAATTCTTAGCACTCTTTTAAAGTTCTAAATCTTTAAGATCTAGGCGAAGTTTTGTTTGTAGCGCTAGCCTATGAAGAAATTTTAGGTAAGCTCCTTCCCGAGCCTTTCTATTCAGTTATTTAGCAATAATTTATATATAGATTATTTTACTATGTCATTATAATGCTAGAATTTATATATAGATTATTTTACTATCCAATTATAATGCTAAAATTTTTATATATATATTATTTTACTATTCCGTTATAATGCAAAAATTTATATATAGATTATTCTACTATAAAAAAAATAACGCTAAAATTTATATAAAGAATATTTTAATATGTCGTTATAATTATAAAATTTATATATAGATTAATTTACTATGACAATACAATGCCAAAATTAAAATATAAACTATTTTTAATGTGTCATTATAATACTAAAATTTATATAGGCTATGGTCACACTTTGGACTATTATGGACTTTTTATACCCTTATGTGGACTATTATATGAACTTTTATTATATGACTGTTTTCCCTATTACTATGGACATGTATTATGATCTGGCCATTTTTGTACGACCACGACCATGACTTATAGACCGGGATCTTACCATGGACAATTTTAGTATGACCATACGCTTGAACATAAAATAAATAACAAAATCAGAAAAATGGAATAACAACAATTATAAACTAAAATTATATCATGTAGAATTTTTGGAAGTTAATAGTTTGTGTTTTTATTAAGAAGCTAACAATTTCGATTATTTTATCAGGACGTGAGGTAAGTAGTGTAACATCACGTGTTTTGAACACCCGTTAGTAGCCGATTGGAGCTGGTGAAGAATTACGTGAAATATAATTTTGATAAATGAGATTATATGAATTTGTGATGGTTCGTGAATTTTTATAGCTGTTGTGATGATTCGGTAAAAGATCCAACATTATGCAAAGAAAGATTGCTCTCAGACCAAGGAATAAACTATAGTAGGAGAAAAATCTCTTGTTAAATAAAATAGGAAATTCTATGGAATAAAAATATTTATTTTTTCTGGCAACTGAGACTTTAATTTCAAGCCAATATGTTTAAGAATAATTGATTGAGGTTGAATTCCAATCAACTGGGCTTAACAATTAGAATTTCTTGCTCAGGATACTAAGCGCATTTTGGTCAATTTGATCAAATTACTAAAATTATGTGATATGTGACAAATTTAGTTTTGGGTCACATTTAATTTAATTAATTATGCTTGGAGATTTAAAAACTATAGGTTAAAAAAAGGGAAATTTAGAGCAAAAAATTCCCAAAGGGCCCTTGGATCCCTTAAATGTGAGGTAAGGTGTTGGCGCGACATTCTCCAGGGTGCTTCTTCTGACACTTAGAACATGGCGGGTATTCCACGTAGCCCGGCCCATTTCCTCCGTTATTCATTCGTGCCCTTTTATTGCTGTCAGATTGCTTGTTGTCAGGATGCCGTCTTTTCTGGCCGTTACCGTTGTTGCCTGATTGACTGTTGCTGGACTGATTGTGGCCATTATGGTTGTTGTTGTTCCGACTGGCCTGAGGTTGGCTCTGCTGTCTAGGCTCTGGCTTACTGGCTTCTTCCTTGCTTACATTGGCCTGCAACCTTTCTACTTCGATTTCCGTCTCAAGAACGTCGGCATATGTAGTGTTTCCCGGGTTTGCTAGTTTAACCGCCATCTCGATCTTCGGTTGAAGTCCTCTAACAAATTTGTTCACCATCAGATAATCGGATTGAACCATCTCAGAGGCGAACTTTGCTAAGCGGTCGAACTGACGAGCATACTCCGCCACTGTTAAATTTCCTTGCTTCAGGTTGGCAAACTCCTCAATTCTTGACACGAGTACAGCTGAGTTGTAGTACTTTTTGTGGAACAGCTCCACAAATCGGGTCCATGTCATGGTAGCAGCATCATGGGATTGCTGGACCAAGTCCCACCATATCCTGGCATCCTTCTTGAGCAAGGACGAGACGCAGGATATGCGGTTCGCATTACTAAGGTTCATGTGTGTCAGAATCGGCTCCACATTCCTTAGCCACTCTTCCGCTTCAAAGGGGTTTGTAGTCCCTTCGAAGATTGGAGCATGCTGCTTGCGGAACCTCTCATACACTGGCTCCATGTGCTGTACTGGATACGGCGCGTAGTTCGTCATTGGCCATCCCCCAAATGGACCAACTTGTTGGGGTGCTGGGGCCATTTGCTGTGGCTGTGGCTGTGGCGGAGGCTGAGATTGAGCCTGTTGGCGTTGTTGCTGCAGAAGTTCCTCGACTTGCTGTCGCAGTCTGGCAATCTCCGCAGTGTTGTCAGCTGGCGGTGCCGGCGCGTTGCGGCGAGCAGTATCACGCACTCCCCTTCGGCGAACTGGAGGGACTTCATTGGTCGCTGGAACATCGTTGGAGGCGTTTCCGTTGGTGCGTGCAGATCTTCGGAGCGACATCGTAGCAGAGTTCTAACAGTTGAAAGAAACATGTTAGAACTTTACTTAATAGGCTCTAAGGCAAAAACTTATTCTAAAACAAACATATCTCGGATCTATTTATTATGTCTTTTTATGAAAAATTATATAAGTCTTTATTTATATTTAGAGTGGGTTTCTATACTTAGAAAAACAAGTCATCTTTATTTTCTAAGTGTGTTTCTAATAATCCTATATGAATTAATTTCTCAGGCTCGAAACTCATCTTTGTTCCAAAGTTAACCATATTGAGGGAGGGCTAGGATCAGTAAAATCGTTCCCACTACTATGGCCCCCTAACTTTCAATAAAGAAACTTGGTTCATTGATTTGTATCCACCCTCACCGAACTTAGTCATTATTCATTTTATTTATTATTTATTATTTATTATGATTGCAAAAAAAAAAATCAATCAAACTCATACATGATAATAAAATAGCATGTTATTCATTTGGAAAAATAGTTTTCACTTATTACAATCATTAAATAAAAGTAAATAAAACAAACAATGAAAACTACTATTCTAAAAATCGGGATCTTCTACATCCGATCCTTCATCTAGCATATCATCATCTATCTCCTCATAATCATCATTGTCATGAGCATCAAAATGTCCTCTAGGAAGGTTTGTGAGAATCCTATGTTTTTGCTCATTTGTGAACTGAAACTCGAATTTTGCGGTGAACCTAACTAAGAGGAAGTAATAACGCATTGCTAATGGTAGTTCATCCTCATCATTCATGTTTTCCCATATTTCTTCTAAGGCTTCTATTACAAGATGAAAATCTTTAAATAGCCTAATTATTAGTACATATTGTTCCGTTGATCTTAACATTATTTGCTTAGCCTCTTGAAGGCCACCTATCTCTTGGTGGAACAAGAGCAATCTTCAAGTGATCCTTTCTAGTGCTCCTACGATATTTCTTGGCTCCCTTATTCTTTTTAAAGCCTTAATGGCTCGGATATCTTGGTAGGTTAAAGCTCCGTTCATACTTAACTGAAAACATAAACACTAAAGTTGTTAGCTATACACATAAGCAACATAACTAGTAACTTGCATACTTACTTGGCGGTCAGATTCGGAGCTTTGAGCGTGTGTATCGAGGAGAACTTCATGCGAAGGAACCGTTTCTCTGATACCAACTGTAATGACCCACTACTCTAGACTCTTGGACCATTACGAACTATACATACAAATTCTTACTAATTCTTACATTTGCGAAACTACAATAATTTTATTAGAAAACTTATAGAAATAAGAGTTACTTACATAAATACCAAGAAGGATATGGGATCCCATTGTTTGAAAAACAAAACATAACATGATTTATAAAATAAAGGGATTACATAGTAAGTGCGGAAAATACATATAAAGACCATAAACAAATGACTACATCCTCGAAATCGAACTCTCGACTCCTTGACTCCATTCATCATCGATACACAATCTCCAAGCATCCACGAACCTTACCGCCACTAATAGCTATTTTCCTGCACATAAAACAAAAAGGAATGAGCCTAATGCCCAGCAAGGAAAATCTAACACATACATCATGTACATAAATTTCATAATAAACATAAAGACATAACATAACACTTATTACATACACATACTATAATGGCCATTATTATTTGGGGTCCCATAGACTAAACAAGTCATATGCCCATGAGATTAGTGGGGTCCTACTAGCTAAGTAGGTCATATGCCCACAATCTATTTAGGGTCTTGTTAGTTATATGGTTCATATGCCCAAGCCTACAAACATACATATCATAACACTTATCATAACATAAGAAACATAAGATAACTTATAGAACATATAACATATGCATTTTTATCCTATTTTCCTTACCAAAGTTACCGGGATATGTGGACAGCGTTGGGACTTTGGAACACTCCTAATAACCATTATGAAAAGGAGTGAGTCTAATGAAGAAAAAGAGATGAAAAGGAATGGGAAGACTAAACCATTGAGAAACATACTTACCGAAACTTATGTGCTCAAGAACTTAGAGTTCCTGACCAAAATAAGAATGAGGTTAGAAGACTGAGTAGAAGGCTATGAGAAAGAAAATAACATAAAACCAAAGAACTAGAGTTTTGGGTTACCTTAAAGACTTGTAAGACCAATCTACACCACAAACCGAAATACTATAGAACCTTACTTCCCAAAGTGTTTGATAAGCTTATGATTTCCCCAAACCAGGTGTTTACACTCTCACACTCACTTAGCACTTGCAGCCTCTGAACTTAGAGCAAAAGATGAATAATGGCTGGGTACTAGGTCCTATTTATAGAGTTTAGGAATGAAAGGATCTTAATTTCACTTGAATAAAAATAATGGCTTTTTAGGTGAAAATAATTTGAATAATCGTTCAGCAGAGGCTGAAGACTCGTTCAAAAAGATGCTAGACTTATCAAGAGGTTGAATGGCTTAATGGAAAAAGAATTCAAAAACTTTCAAAACATACTGAAGGAGGCGATATATCGCCTGAGGAAGTCGTGCATCGTCTCGTGTTTTCCGTATCTACGTGCTGCGATATATCGCCCCCTAGAGCTGCGATATATCGGCACACACAGATTAATTAAACACGAAATTACACATTTTTAGCTAAGTTTGAATGGAGTAAACAGCCTTGACTAAGCCCTCAACGTATTCAAAGCTGCTGACTGACCTTAATGCATTCAAACTTTTACCCTTATTAAATTAAATCCTCAAAATACTTAATCCTTAATCACCCATTCATAACATGTGCTTAAAATCCTATTGGTCCTTATCTAAACCTTATAGTATAATAAATATTATCCTTAATATCAGTCATATAATCAAACCTTAGGTTAACATTAATATTCTTAAACTATAGGTTAAACTTAGAAAATCTATAAGTACTACTATGAGTGTCCAAATACTATAATACTACTAAATAATTAGCTAAGTAAAGTTCTTGGACTCTACATAAGCCCCGAAACATACATAACATATAAAAACATACTATATTATAATCAGAACATATAAAACATACTATAGCATAATCATAACATAATCATAACATATAAAACATACTATAGCATAATCACATAAGCATATAATACTATCCTATTTTCCTTACCAAATACCGGGATGTGAGTATTCTAAAAGAAAGAGATGAAAAGGAATGAACTAAACCACCTAGAAGGTACTTACCGACAAGAAACCTCAAGTTCAAAGATATTAGATGCCTAACCACGAATGAAAACAGCGAGTTAGGAATTAAGTAGACAAAAACTGTAAAAACTAATGAAACAATACAGAAAGGAACTAGAATTAGGAATACCTTGAATGCACTGTAACTGAACTATACCTCAAAATCGAAATACACACTATTCTCCTTACTTCCCAAGTGTTTAATAAGCTTAAGATGATAAAGCTTATAACCCCAACCCAAGTGCTTAACACTCTAAAGTAAACTAACAGCTTGAAGGCTCTGAACTCAGCTTGAATAATGAAGAAATGGCTGGGGATGAGGTCCTATTTATAGAGTTCAAGAATGAAAAGATCTTCATTTCGCTTGAATAAAAATAATGGCTTTTAATAGAAAAACATTTGAATATTCGTTGAGCAGAGGCTTAAGACTCGGTCAAAAAGATTATGGACTTATCAAGAGATTAAGGATTAAAAAGGAGCTTGGTTTCAAAATTATTCAAAATTCATGCCCTAGAGCCGATATATCGCCCATGCTAGGTGATATATCGCCTGGGTTGATATGCTCGAGGCTCGTCGAAGTGGTCGTGCGAAGTTACGTGTTTTTTGTATCCCGTGCGGCGATATATCGCCCCCTAGAACTGCGATATATCGGCACATGCTGAAATATTATACACGTAATTACACTTTTTCAGCCTAATTTGAATTGAGTAAACAGCTTTGACTAAGTGCTATAACGATTTCAAAGCTGCTGGCACACTTTGGGATTTTCAAATATTACTCTTAATAAACTATTCCTCAAAAATACTTAATTTCTCATTAAACATGCACATGACAAATGTCATTATCTTATTGGATCTATCTAAACCATATAGTATAATAAATATCATCTTCATAATCAATCATATGAATCAAACCTTAGGTTATAATTAATATTCTTAAGCTATAGGTTAAATTATAAAATCTACAAGTGTTGCTACGAGTGTCCAACTAAGTCTCGGCTTGAACCAAAATCCACACTAATAAACATACTATAACTACTACTAGCGATTACTATTATTACTATTATCTAACTAGCTAAGTAAAGTTCTTAGACTCTTTCACATTCTTTTCTTTTCTTGAATAATGCATTCCTAAAAACAAGACAAAAATATGGTTTGTGGCATAAAAATTTAAATCAACTATTCAAATATATTAAAAGGAGATGAGCAAATCATATTTACCCTTTCTTCTTGCAAACTTCTCAAGTGTCAAAAGAATCTTTTTTTATCCTTTCCCATATCTCGTATACAGATCTAAGGTTTACATATCTCGATTTAATACCGTCAGACATAGTCTATAGTATGCAATGACGAGCAAAATAATCAAATATCATCCAACCCGCATATTTTTTATGACTATCATAATCAGATTAAGTTAATTGCTCATCTGGAGGCACATCAATGATTACATCATACACTTTTAGTTCACTCAGAACTATATGTATGTTTATGTACCAAGCATCAAGATTATTGAAGTCTAAATAAAAAGTACTTAGGTAGCCGTCACGAGGACTCACTAGTTCTTTCACAATTTGAGGTTCTTGATCTGGATTAAGAGAATTAACCGTTGTTGCTGGAAATAAATAAATAAAATATAATGATTTATATTATATAATAAATACCAGATTTTATTTGGAAAAGTAAACATAATGCATGAATGCAACATATAAAAACACCTAAAAATATATACTAATCCACGATAAATTAATTTGAAAATTAATGAACCGCCTTGGGGTAGGTCAAACTAACTCCAAATTAATTTTGAGACAAATCTCAATTTCATAAGCGAAAACTTAAAAACACATTTTTCTCTTTTGACTTATGAACTGTCGTTAGTTTGTTCAAGATGCACTAGTCGTGCTCGAAATCCTAGAGACACCTTTGGAGTGTAACCCATTATTTTCAATCAATGACTTAACTCAAGAGTGTGCCTTAGGGTCAGTCGAACTTGAAATACATCACTAATTATATTCTCATAAGAGAAGTCAACCTTGAGATAAAATAAATATATTCGGAAGCCTTTCCTTAGGGAGGCCACAAACGGAGGCAACACGAGGCTCTTCCTATGCCACTCAGTGTTCAACCAATAATGGAGACCATGGGACTTATTGTCATAACTCTCTCTCCCACTCACTATTTTGGAAGTGTGTTTTTCACAAAATAAAAAAAATATTAATATAGTTTTAAAAATAAATGTAATTATTTTTACCAAATCATATTCTAATAATTACTAATCCAATTAAGCAAAACAAAACAAAACAAAATTGTGCCTTTAATTCTATTTCTAATTTTTCTTTAATTAAGAGAATATCATTTTTATTTTAATAAAACATTTTTCATTAAAACAATAAATTAAAAAACTTTAATTTTGATTTACTATCTTAACTAATTAAGACTAAATTTATTATTATATGAATTATCACATATAAACATATAACAAAATATAGGACGTTCTTAATAGCATGTGTTCTACACGAATGTAAAGCATGCTAATTGCATACTGTGTGGGCACATAGAGAACATGGTATTGTAATTTAGGAAACACAAGTATTTTTCAACAAATGATAACTCGAATTATGGTCTGAGAAAAGTTAGAATAAAGAAGAAGAAGATAATCTTTTATCTGACAAAGATTTTGAAAACTATTCTGAATTCTTACTCACTTGTGTATGGCTTCTTGTTTGTGTGTTTTTCTTCTTATTATTCTATAACATATATATAGAGATCATTTTATTACCTTATTATTCCTAATAATAATAGTAATAAAATAATAATATCATAATGATGATAGGAATTGATTTAGGTAAATATCTAACTTACCAAATTTGAAGAAATATATTTTCAAATTATTAAATAACTAAATAAATAAAAACAATACAGATACAATATTTGTACATTGTTACACGCATGGCATAGCCCCTAGACTGTGTCATGGGTGAATAGCAGTGTAATCCTTTTTCAGGGTTATTTCGTTTTTCTTTTATTTATTTAACTAAAATCAATCTTCCACAAAATAAGGTATTTATCTTTTTAAGGGAATGATGACAACCATATTTCAATATTTAAATTTTAAATTCAAATTGATGATCATCATTATCATCATCTTTTAAAATTCAATAAATCAAAAAACTATTTTTTTACCAA
This sequence comes from Humulus lupulus, assembly GCF_963169125.1. Lineage (NCBI taxonomy): Eukaryota > Viridiplantae > Streptophyta > Magnoliopsida > Rosales > Cannabaceae > Humulus > Humulus lupulus. The sequence continues at coordinate 72,218,952 of NC_084795.1, read as the reverse complement.
TTTTATTTTTCTCCCACTCAAATAAAATAACTAATTTAAAAATTTTATTTATTTATTTATATATTTGAATTTCGAAAATTATATATTTAAATTAATAAATATATATTTGAAAATTTAAAAATTAATTCCAAATTAATTATTTAACCTCAATTATCACATAATTGTATACTTGACCTAAAGAATAAAATTCTTCTCAAATTTTCAAATTACAGTTTTACCCTTTTATCAACTCTTACATGTATATGGTGTTGATAGAGCTACCTTGGGGACCTATGGACCTATAATATCAAACTCCAATAAATATTAGATTATTAATCAAAGCTATTTGATTAAATAATCATATTTATTAATCTCAGGATTACTCCACTATAAATATGAGATTGAGCTCTTGATAATTGTAGACATATTTACAGAGAATTTTCCGTTGATATAATCATTACATACAACGTTAATCCTATATTAATGGCTCATAATTAAAAGGGAATAAATTTAACGTTTTACCCTTTTAGCTATGTCTTGTTCCATTGACTTTACTAGTGAAGGTTGTTTCACAACAAGTTTGCGACGTGAGCGCTCATAACCTTTTAAGTTTCAAAAGTCAACCCAATAGGGAACCATTATTCAATCTATAAGAAAATATAGATTCCATATCTGTTAAACTATCTCTCTAGCCATATATCATTGAGTCCCTTAAACAATTGTTCTTAGCCTGATTATTCTAACAAACCATAACGCATGAATCAAAAGATCAGATGACATATATAGGAGTTCATAGCAACCTCAGGATTAAGATCATCGTGTAGATGATCATCATTTGAAGTGTATGATTAATATTATGAAACAGTGTTTAAATAAGTATTAACAAAGCACATCTCGTCTAGTTCTACATATCACTATATACAAAGTATCTTCACTAAAGTGTCCTACTACACCAGTGACCCAGATCTAGGTCACTTGTATTAATAATACTAGAAACCATACTAGTAGTAATTAATCTAATGATTTCGTAACTTTATTTTACTGCGAACTGTTTTAAGTTTATTATCTTAATCCCGATCATCTCATACCAATATGAGATTAAGACCACATAGATAAACTTTGGAATTATTTGATATTTAATTAATACTATCAACACAATATCGAACATAGTCTATATATATAATAATTCAATTCAATTATTTATTTCATTTAAAACATTTGCCAAATACAATTGCTTTAAGGGCATTATTCCAAATAGGAGGTCGTAAAGAGGAGCATGAGGGCTTCCTCGTAGTTATCTCTCTCATTTACATGAGTAATGCGCGCATAGGTTTTCTATTTGATGATTAAGATGATTGTGATGATGAAGATGCTATGTCTTGTTATAATATGAGATTATGGTTTGGCTATATGAATTTTTATTTATGTTGATGTTTGGTTTGATTATCCATACTACGCTTTAGCTCGCCCGCTTATTCCCTCTCCATAGGCAAGAATTGAACTAGTGATGGCATGGTGAGCGGGGATAATTCAAGAAGGTGTATGTGCTCTTTAAAGGAACTGCATGGACGACGATGATACTAAGAACACCACAGTTTATTTTTAGATTTATGAAATACATTTATTTTATGTTGAGATATATTTCATTTATTACATGTTTTGGCTTTATCTTTTCTGAAACTCAGCTTCATAGCATTTATAAAGACTAATTTGTTTTGCATTTAAAATGTTTATTCAAAGAATATGTCCTGGTAAAATTAAGCTATTACATCCTCATCCTTACTCTTAAGCAAATACACATATGTATACCTAGAGCAATCATCTGTAAAAGTTATGAAGTGCCTATTTCTCCTCTAGTCAACATGCCATTTAGTTCACATAAGTCACTATGTATTAAATCTAACCATTTTTAACATCTATTAGCACTTGAAAATATTTCTTAAACATTTTAGATTTAACACATATTCACATTTATCATGCTCATTCACATCACGGTTAATCAATCCACATTTAACAACTCTTTTAATTGTGTTATAACCTATACGAGCAAGTCTATTATGCCACAAAGTAATAGAACTAGAATTAATCTAATTACAAGAATTAGATGTCACATTATTATTGTCATTATCAAGAGTAAAAAGTTTGATAATCCCATAACATGAATAACCCTTTCCCACAAAAATGTCCAATTTAGTCAAAATGAGTTTACCAAATTCAAACTGCATTTTAATGCCTGATTTACTCAATAAACCTCCACTCACAATGTTTCTAGACATATTGGAAACATAGAAAATATTACTGAGGGTCACTTTCTTTCCATTAGTCAAGAACACATCAAAACATCCCCTTCCAAGTACCTAGGATCTCTTTTCATTTCCAATTTGGACTTCCAGTCCCATCTTTCCACTTTCAAGGGTTTATAAAGAGTTTTATCATTGGTTGCATGAATGTTGGCACAAGTATCATAACACAATCCTTGCACCAATTGTTAAATAATTATAAACTAATTTGAATTTTATGACCTAGAAATCTTATTTTTAACAAGGTTTAAACCAAGTCAAGTTTTTTATTATTTAATTAATTTTTTTCTAAATTAAATAGAGTACTTTTTGTAACATCCTGTAAAATTCCTTAACATAATTTGTGAAAAAACATAACCGTTTGCTAAAAATAAGGTCATCGAAAATCCATATAAAAAAAACTTTTCAAAACATGCAATAGTTCAGAACTATGCGCATACTTAAAAGTGAATACAGTGTCATAATTTAAAAACATTCAACAAGCCCAAAATAAAATCTTAATTATCATATAGGTTCTAGTCCCCAAAAGATAAATTCCCAAAAGGTCGGTCCACATGTGGAACCTCGCAGATAAACTCAAGCGCTCACTGATCCACTTTTCCTTTGGCCTTACCTAAAATACAACACATCTAGGTAAGCAAAACGCTTAGTAAGAACAACTTAACAAACATAACCACATAAACGGAGCAAGAACTTAAACCAACTATAACTAGGCAGATAACCAAGAAAGAATAGGATTCTAATGAAACCGAACCCTAACATACAATTTAAGAATGTGCAAACGTTCTGGAAAACTATGGTCATGCCTCATAACCAAAATTCATATCCTGAAAATACACCGACACGCAGAAAATCCCATAGCATACATATAGTCATAACTGGTAACATACATAACATTCTCAACATAGTTAACGTTCTCATCAAGCATACATAGTTTTCTTACATACTCACTAATCTTAACATACATACGTACTTACTCATTCATCTTAACATACATACTTACTTACTCATTCATCTTAGCATACATACTCACTTAGCGTTACGGAGGAACCATCAACATAACTTAACATATCTTAGCATACATACTTACTTACTCATTCATCTTAACATACATACTTACTTAGGGTTCCGGAGGAACCATCAACATAACTTAACATATCTTACTATAGCGTCGACGGGTGTAACTAATTACACTGGTTTCCCAGACTCCTAGAAGAGTTCGACATACTATCTTAGTCATATAGATTTGATTTCAGATTCAACTTACTTATGTGTTACGGAGTTTAACCGGACTCTTATGTCATGGGTGTTAAACCAGACTTCTTACATATTGCAAAATCAACTTACTTATGTGTCACGGAGTTTAACCGGACTCTTATGTCACAAGTGTTAAACCAAACTTCTTACATATTGCGGTGGCCAATCGACCTTAGTTACATAATCACCAGTGGTTAAATGGTTTCTTCCTTAGTTCCTGGTGGCTAGCTAGAGTTCATAGTTGTCACAATAGCTAGCCGGACTGCTTTCCTTTGTCATGAGTATGTGAACCCTCTAGGACCACGGTCTTGAGTAAACCTTCTAAGACTAGTTCTAATTATTATCTTGTATCTTAGTTATTTCAACAAGTCTTTATCATGTTGTAGCCAAACAAATCATAAGTTGTCTCACCCAGATCCCTTAGCGCTTGATTGTGGAAATCTTTTATCCAGAAGCGAGCCTACCCACTTATATAAGACTGTAGTTAAACCACACAGTGACTTGGATGAATTATGGAAATTATCTAAGATTGTTCATTCATAATTTGGGCATTGAAAGTCTAATACTTAATTCTTATCATTTCCAAAACTTTACTTTCACTATTTACATTAATGTGGTAAAGTCTCATTTTTTTTTAAACTTTTGCCGTAAGTTGAATATTTTTGGCAAAATCTCTTAAACTATTGTTCACACATTCTGTGTCATAAGGATGGGAACTAGGCGAAAGTCTCGCGTCAAAACTTGTTTTAGGTTAAGAGAACTTACCTCTCAAAATCATTTTTCGTTAAGGTTCAAAATTGCTACCTTTCAGTTTTTAGAGCAAACTTATAAAAATCATTTCCCTTAAACCGTGACACATTTTTCTTTAAATTATTACAGGAGTACTTGTACACATCTTAACTAATTACCTTCAAAATTTCTTTCTTTTTGGGATGGCAAAACTCCAAATATTCAAAGCCATCTGGGCAGTGCCTGCTGCTCAGAAGTTTTTCCCAAATTTTAAGGTACTTTGGAAATTTATTTCTCTTACATTGTAGCCTAGTTCTTTCTGAAATTTTACAGAGATATTTATACGTGTCTAAATTAGCTTCTTTCAAAATTTCATAGTTTTTGGAATAATAAAGTTCATCAAAATGTTTAAACAAAGCTGGGCAATGCTTGCATCCCAGAAGTTTTGTTTCCAGATTCTAGGGCAAACTTTGAAAAATCATATCTCTTATACTTCAAATATTTTCCTCTACAATTTTATAGTGACCCTTAAACATCTTTAAACTAACACCCTACCAAATTTCTTAGCATTTTTATTAGTAAAAACAATTCAAAAGTCAAAACCATCTGGGCAGTGCATGCTGCCCATACATTTTCTGGATTTACATCACAATGCCATACTATGCATAACTTGAGTATAAAAATACCTTTTTAGGATTTTCCAAAGCCTATCATCAAATAATCACAAAGAACTATGAAACTACAAAAATATTTTTAATAAACAGAGGTAGTGGAGTGTGACCTGACCTGTTGGAAACAAGACCACGAAATTTTGGCAGCATGCATTTTAACACAACCTAACAACAATAAGCATTTCTAGCATAACCCTAGTCACATGCGTGCATGAAAATCATCAAATAACACAACCTCAACCTTAAGCATAAAATTAACTCAAAAAACTACTAAAATAACCTATACAACCAGATCTACCAACATAAATCACAAATCTCAAGAACAACCATAAATTTCTACCTTTGATAGTTCTAGCTTGTGGATGTGCTCCTTAGCTCTTCAAAACCTTCCCTTGGTACTCTTCACTCTCAAACCGAGCCCCAAAGTCCCACATGCATAATTTTAAGAAAAAATTAGGGTAGAAAAACTTAGATGAGGGAGAAAATATGCAAACTACCAAGACCTCTTACCTTGCTTTCACTTGACCACTAAAGTGCTAAATCCTTGAGATTGTACCCGTACAAGCCTCTCTTGAATCCTAGAACACAAGATCAAAGCCACGCATGGCTATTAGCTCACATACATGCAAAATAAACCCTTAGGGTTTCGGGTTTGAAGAGGAAAAGAGGAAAAGAATGAGGTAGGTTTCGAAACTTAGTCTACCCCAAGTGTGCTCTTGATCTTCAACCTCCTTCAATGGGGAAATGAGTGCTCTTGGATTATGGAGAGAAAAATTGTATCAATGGAGAGTAGAGGGACTTAGGGTCTCATTTTTGGGGAGAGGAAATGGAAGAGAGTGTTTTTCTTAACCAAAAATAAATTTTTAGAAAATGATTAGATGTGTAAGAGATAAGTGATTAAGGTTTAGCCAATGAGTGGGTAAGGCTCTTACTCTTCCCTAGGGTAGATGTCCTAGGCTCTTGAGAGCCCTAGGAATAGTCTTGTCGCCCCCCTTCTCTCTCTCCTCCCTTGGAAAATACCTTTATGCCCCTGCTCCTTTTTACCTCTCTCTTTAGACACTCAACCCTTTAGTAATTTTACTTATCTAAAATTCCCTAAAATTTTAGCCAATAGTTTTTAAATATCACCAAGATTAATTAATTATATTAAATGTGACCCAAAAATAAATTTTTTTCACATATCACATAATTTTCATAATTTTATCAAAATGACCAAAACTGTAATGACCCAACTACTCTAGACTTTTGGACCATTAACGAAAACTATACATACTAATCCTTAATAAAACTTACAAGTGAAAATACTATAACTTTATTGAGAAACTTGTAAAAATAAGAGTTAAACTTACATAAAATTTAGGTTAGGATATGGGATCCCATTGTTTTAAAAACAAAACAAAACATAATTTAAAATAAAAAGGGATTACATAACAAGTGCGGAAAAATACATGTAAAAACCATAAAAAAACAAAACTACATCCTCGAATCGTAACGCTCGGCTCTTGAATCCATTCGACCTCAATACACATTCTCCAAGATTCCAAGAACCTTTCCCGCCACTAAGACTATTTTCCTACACATATAAACAAAAAGGAATGAGCCTAATGCCCAGCAAGGAAAATCTAACACATAGTTCATATACATAAATTTCATAAGAAACATAAAAACATAACATAACACTTATATCATACACATACTATAATGGCCATTATTACTTGGGGTCCCATAGACTAAACAAGTCATATGCCCATTAGATTAGTGGGGTCCTACTAGCTAAGCAGGTCATATGCCCATAATCCATTTGGGGCTTGTTAGTCATATGGGTCATATGCCCAAGCCTACAAACATACATAACATAACATAACATATTTCATAACATAAAAACATAAGATAACATATAAAAAGCATATAACATATAAATTCTATCCTATTTTCCTTACCAAAATTGCCGGGATATGAGGACAGAGTTGGGACTTTGGAACACTCCTAAAAACCATTTATGAAAGGGTGAGTCTATTGAAGGAAAGAGATGAAAGAGATGAAGGAACTATACTATTAAAATATGCTTACCCAAAAACCTTGTGCTCAAGAACTTAGATTTCCTAACCAAAGTAAGAATAAGGTTAGAAGGCTGAGTAGAAGACTATGAGAAGAAAATAATATCAATTGAACTAGAGTGTGGAAATACCTTGAAGACTTGTAAGATCAATCTAAACCTTGAACCAAAATGCTATAAAACCTTACTTCCCAAGTGTTTGATAAGCTTATGATTCCCAACCCAAGTGTTTACACTCTCACACTCACCTATCAACTTGCAGCCTCTGAACTTAGAGTAAAAGATGAATAATGGCTGGGTACTAGGTCCTATTTATAGAGTTTCGGAATGAAAGGAACTTAATTTAACTTGAATAAAAATAATGCCTTTTTAAGTGAAAATAATTTGAATTATCATTCAGCAGAGGCTGAAGACTCGTTCAAAAAGATGCTGGACTTATCAAGAGGTTGAAGGGTTGAATGGAAAATGTGCATCGTTTCGGGTTTTTCGTATCCTCGTACTGCGATATATCGCCCCCTATAGCTGCGATATATCGGCATACGCTGATTATTTAAACACGAAATTACACATTTTTAGCTTAATTTGAATTGAGTAAACAGCCTTGACTAAGCCCTCAAACGTTTTCAAAGCTACTAACGGACCTTAGAGCATTCAAACTTTACATTTAATAAATTTAATCCTCAAAATACTTAATCATTAATCACCCATACATAACATGTGCTTAAAATCCTATTGGTTCTTATCTAAACCTTATAGTATAATAAATATTATCCTCAATATCAGTCATATTAATCAAACCTTAGGTTAAAATTAATATTCTTAAACTATAGGTTAAACTTAGAAAATCTACAAGTACTACTACCAGTGTCCAAATAAATCCCAGTCTGAACCAAAAATCCACAGTCATAAAGATAATACTAAAATTACTATTATACTACTATCTAACTTAGCTAAGTAAAGTTCTTGGACTCTACAAAAACGACCTTAGAAGCTCGAGCAAGAAATTTTCATTCTTAAGCCCGTTTGATTGGAATTCAAACCTCAATCAATTTTTCTTAAACTTATTTGCTTGACTACAAAGTCCTAGCTGCAAGACAAAATTAATATTTTTATGCCATAGTATTTTGTATTTAATTAATTCGAGATCTTTACATGATTAGGGTTTGTGACCTGGTCCACAACCAAAGGTCTCTGTTTCTAAAAAAATCGCATTTACCAAAATATGACCAGCATTGAAACATCACGAACTTCTTGTAACATAAAATGTTCCTCTGAAATAATACATAATACAGGCAATTAAAATACCTGAAACTAATGTTTCCCCGATGCCCTAAACGCGGGGCATTACACTTTTTATGAAATTAATTAATTTTGTCAAATTAATTATTTTATAAGAAATAATAAGTATTGTCATTTTTTATTAAATAATAAATGGGATTATTATTATTTGGTACAAGTATAGAGAAATATCTAATTTAATAAAATTACTTTTATGAAATAAAATTTAAAATGGAAATTACGACTTGAGTAGTTAATATGGTAATATTAACAATAGTTGGTAAATTATTGTAATGACCCAACTAATTCTAAACTTTGGACCATTAATAACTACTCTACATAGACACTAATCTTAAGATAACATACATATGAAATAGTCATAACTTTATTAAATACTGTAAAGCAAAGGTTAAAATATAAAAATTCGGTGTAGGATATGGGATCCCATTGTTTGAAATAAAACATATCTTATATCTTACAAAAATTCGTTACAAAATCAGGTGTAGAAAAATACATCTAAAGCATAATTGAAATGACTAAAAATAACTTCTTCCTCGAATCGTTCACGTAGTCCATCGAATCCATTCTTCCTCAATACACAATCCCAAGCCGCCAAGAATCTTTCCGCCGCCATAACTATTTTCTTGCACATATAAAATAAAAGAATGAGCTTAATGCCCTGCATGAAACATAATCATAAACATAAACTATAAACATATAACATAATTCTAACCCATGTACATGGTAAACATTGGGGTTTGCTAACTAAGCAACTATAAACCTCAACATACAATGAGGTTTGCTAGCTAAGCAACTATAAGCCCCAAAAACATAAAAGTGTTGGAGTTTGTTATTTAAGCAACTATAAGCCCCAAAACATATATATAAAAAAAAACATATTATAACATAATCATATAAGCATATAATAACTATCCTATTTTCCATACCAATACAGGGATGTGAGAACAAGGACGGGATTTTGGAACACTCCTAAAACCAATAATAAAAAGGTAAGTATTTCTAAAAGGTGGAAAGAAATGGACTAAAACCACCGAGAAGATACTTACCGACAAGAAACCTCAAGTTCAAAGAACTTAGATGCCTAACCAAAAATGGAAAATATTGAGTTAGAATTTGAGGAGAGAAAAACTATAAAAACTAATGAAATATATAGAAATGAACTAGGAATAGGAATACCATTGATTGCACTATAACCGAACTATTCCTCGATATCAAAATACACACTATTATCCTTACTTCCGAAGTGTTTAATAAGCTTAAGATGATAAAGCTTATAACCCCAACCCAAGTGCTTAACACTCTAAAGTAAACCTACCTGCTTGACGGCTCTGAACTCAGCTTAAAGAATGAAGAAATGGCTGGGTACTAGGTCCTATTTATAGAGTTCAAGAATGAAAAGATCTTCATTTAGCTTGAATAAAATTAATGGCTTTTAATTGAAAAACATTTTAATATTCGTTCAGCAGAGGCTTAAGACTCGGTCAAAAAGATTCTGTACTTATCAAGAGGTTAAGGATTAAAAAGGAGCTCGGTTTCAAAATTATTCAAAATTCATGCCCTAGAGCCGATATAACGCCCATGGTAGGCGATAAATCGCTTGGGCTTATATTCCTGAGCCTCGTCAAAGTGTTCGTGCGAAGTTACGTGTTTTTCATATTCCCCAAGTGGCGATATATCGCCCCTTAGAGCTGCGATATATCGGCATACGCTGCAATATTATACACGTAATTGCACTATTTCAGCCTAATTTGAATTGAGTAAACAGCTTTGACTGAGTCCTATAACGATTTCAAAGCTGCTGGCAGACTCTGGGGTTTTCAAATATTACTCTTAACAAACTATTCCTCAAAAATACTTAATTTCTCAATAAACATGCACATGACAAGTGTCATGATCTTATTAGTTCTATCTAAACCTTATTGTATAATAACTATCATCTTCATAATCAGCTATATTAATCAAACCTTATGTTATAATTAGTATTCTTAAACTATAGGTTAAACTTATAAAATCTATAAGTGTTGCTACGAGTGTTAAACTAAGGCCCCGCCTGAACCAAAATCCACAGTAATAAACATACTACAACTATTACTAGCAATTACTACTACTACTACTATCTAACTCGCTAAGTAAAGTTCTTGGGCTCTACAATTCTCCCCTACTAAAAAGAATTTCGTCCTCAAAATTTACTTACCGAATAATTCCAGATACCGATCTCTCATGTCTTCCTCCAACTCCCACGTGCCTCCCATTCAGAACTATTACTCCATAGGACTTTGACTATCTGAATACTCTTGGACCATAACTGCTTTAGCCCTCTATCTAGGATGCTAACTAGTCGTTCCTTATAACTCAAGTCTTTCTGGAGTGCTATCGTATCGTACTTGAGGACGTGAGATGGGTCTGACACATACTTTTGTAGCATTGAGATGCAGAACATGTTGTGGCTATCTACTAGGGCTGGCGGTAGGGCTAGTCTATATGCAACTGCTCCCACTTTGTCCAATATCTCAAAAGAACCTATAAATTGGGGGCTAAGCTTGCCTTTCTTCCCAAACCGCTTCACACCCTTCATAGGAGATATCTTCTAGAAGACTTGATCTCCGATCTTGAATTCCACATTGCGTCGGTTGGCATCTGCATAGCCTTTCTGAGAGCTTTGAGCAGCGAGCATACACTTTCTAATCAGCATTACTGCTTCTTGAGCTATTCTAACAGCTTCGAGACCAAGGAGCTGCCTTTCTCCTACTTCGTCCCAATGCAACGGTGATCGGCACCTTCTTCCATAAATTAACTCATATGGTGCCATCCTAATCGTTGATTGGTAGTTATTGTTGTAGGAGAACTCTACCAGCGGCAAGTACTTAGTCCATGATCCACCAAAATCAAGTACACAAGCACGCAACATATCTTCTAAAATCTGTATCGTACGCTCAAACTGACCGTCTGTCTGAGGATGAAAAGTTGTTCTAAGACTTAACTTAGTACCCATGTCTTGCAGTAAACTTCCCCAAAATCTCGATGTAAACACCGATCCTCTATCTGATACTAATGTCTTGGGAATTCCATGCAACTGTACTATCTATTGGACATAGATGTTTGCATATTGATCCGTTGTGTATGAGGTCTTAATAGATAGGAAATGAGCGGACTTGGTTATTCTTTCTATTACTACCCAAGCTGAATCATACTGCTTACTTGTTCGTGGTAAGCCCGTCACAAAATCCATAGCAATATCGTCCTATTTCCATTATGGTACGCTAAGTGGTTGCAATACGCCTGCAGGCCGCTAATATTCTGCTTTCACTGGCTGGCATATTAAGCAATTAGACACAAATTCCACTATATCCTTCTTCATCCCTGGCCACCAATATATTGCCTTAATGTCGTGTGTCATCTTGGTCGACCCTGGGTGAACTGAGTACGGGGTACTGTGCGCTTCTTCTAGAATCATCATCTTAATCCTTTGATCAATTGGCACGCATACCCTATCCCTATATCTCAATAACCCTTGACCTGATATTAAGAAATCTGTGGCCTTACCTTCTCGAACTGCATCCCTATGCACTACTAATGTGTCATCATGCTCTTGTCCAATCCTTATATCTTCTAGCAGATTTGACTGGATTGACAAATTAGCTAGCTTACCGATAATTACTTTTATCTCAGCACTGACTAGTTCCTGCTTTAGCGGCTTTTATATTCCAAGTAGTGCTACTGTACCTCCATAACTTTTCCTACTTAGCACATCAGCAACTACGTTTGCCTTTCCCAGGTGGTACAGGATTTCGCAATCGTAATCCTTCACGAGCTCCAACCACCTGCGCTGCCTCATGTTGAGCTCCTTCTGAGTGAAGAAGTACTTTAAACTTTTGTGGTTCATATAAATCTCGCACCGTTCTTTGTAAAGACAATGGCGCCAGATTTTCAATGCAAAGACCACCGCTACCAACTCAATATCGTGATTTGGATAGCGTTGCTCGTACTCCTTCAGTTGCCTTAAGGCGTAGGCTATCACCTTGTCAATCTACATCAGCACGCAACCCAACCCTTGCTTCGATGCATCGCAGTAGACTACAAACTTATCGTTGGGTGTCAGTACATAGAGTACTGGTGCTGAGCAAAGCTTAACTTTAAGCAACAAGAAGCTTTCTTCACACTTATCAATCCAGTTGAATCCAGTTGAAGCTTTCTTTGTTATCAATCCAAGAAAGCTCCTTACTTCGGATGCGTTCTTTGGTCTTCGCAAATCCTTCATAGCCTCTACCTTGGATGGGTCTACTGCAACTCCGTCCTTGGATATAATGTGCCTGAGGAACGCCACTTACGAAAGCCAATACTCGCATTTCTTGAACTTGGCATAGAGTTGATGATCCTTTAGTCGTGATAGGATTAACCTCAAATATTCCTCATGCTAGACTTCGTCCCTTGAGTATACTAAGATGTTGTCGATGAACACTACGATGAATTTATCCAAGTCGTCCTTGAAGACCTTATTCATTAAGTCCATAAATGCAGCTGGAGCATTGGTAAGACCGAAAGACATAACTAAGAACTCGTAATGCCCATAACGAGTTCTAAAAGCTGTCTTAGGAATGTCCTCTCCTCGCACCTTGAGCTGATGTTACTCAGACCGTAAATCAATCTTTGAAAATATGGTCGCACCTCAGAGTTGATCAAACAAGTCGTCAATCCGGGGTAGCGTGTACTTATTCTTAATCGTTACCTTATTCACTTCACGGTAATCTATGCACATCTGCATGCTTCCATCCTTTTTCTTCACAAATAGAACTGGTGCTCCCCATGGCGAATGGCTCGGTCTAATGAAACCCAAGTCTAGGAGTTCTTGTAGCTGCGTCTTTAACTCCTTGAGTTATGTAGGTGCCATCCGGTATAATGCCTTAGAGACAGGCTAACTGTGTCCACTACTAATTCTATCGTGAAGTTAATTTCCCGAGTCGGCAGCAACCCAGGTAATTCATTGGGAAATACTTCTGGGAATTCTCTTACAATACGGATGTCTCCAACCTTAAGCGGTGTTTCCTTTACTACATCCGTGATGCTGGCTAAGAATGCTTGACTCCCTTTTTCTATCATCCTTCGAGCTTTGAGAGACGATATTAGCGGTGTGCGTAATCCTGAAACTTGTCCCATAAAGCATAGTCTCTGGCCGTTAGGAGTCTCGAACGTCACTTTCTTGTGTTTGTAGTCGATGGTTGCGCCATGCCTTACTAGCCAGTCCATGCCTAGTATTACGTCGAAGTCTTTGATCTCCAGTTCTATCAGGTCTCCGTCTAGTTCTACTTCCTTAATCTTGATCGGTACGCCTCGTATTATCCGTGATGATAGAACTACTTTGCCCGAAGGCAACTCAGTTACAAACCTAGTTCTAAATCTTTCACAAGGTTTGTCAATTTTTTCTATCATTCCTAACTAGATATACGAATGAGTGGCTCCCGAATCAAATAATACAGAACATATATTATTGAGGATAAAAACCTGACCTGTGACCACCTTATTGCTCGCATTAGCTTCTCCTTGGGTTAAGGCAAATACCGTGGTAGGAACCATCTTGTCTTCCTTTTTACCTTTTGGCTAGAGCTGAGGACATTATTTCTTCTGGTTTCCTTCTTGACCATAATTGTAACATCCCTTGGTGTTTGCCTGGCATTCCTCAGGATGATTCTTGTGGCACTTAGTACGTTGTGGGTATTCTACATAACCCGACCTACTGCTTCCATTGTTCGTTCATGCCCTTTTATCGCTATCGGACTGCTTATTGTCAGGATGCCTTCTTCTCTAACCGTTATTGTTGTTGCTGGACTGATTGATGTTGTTGTGGTTGCTGTTCCGGCTTAGTCTGAGGTTGACTCTGGTGTCTAGGCTCAGGCTTACTGGATTCTTCTTTACTAACACTAGCCTGCATCCTTTCTACTTCTATTGTCGTTTCTAGAACATCGGCATAGGTAGTGTTCCCTGGGTTTGCTAGCTTAACCCCTAGCTTGATCTTCGATCGAAGTACTCTAACGAACTTAGACACCCTCAGATAGTCAGTTGGAACCATTTCTGGTGCAAACTTAGCTATTCGATCGAACTGCCGAGCATACTCTGCCACTAATAAACTCCCTTGCTTCAGGCCGCCGGCGAACTCCTTGACTCTTGAAACGATGACAACCGAATTATAATACTTTTTGTGGCACAACTCCACAAATCGGGTCCAAGTCACGGTGGAAACATCATGCGTCTGCTGGACTAAGTCCCACCATATTCTGGCATCTTTCTTTAGCAGAGACGAAACGCATGATATGCAGTCCACATTGCCTAGATTCATGTGCGTCAGGATTGGCTCTGCATTCCTAAGCCATTCTTCTGCCTCGAAGGGGTCTGTAGTCCCTTCAAAGTTTGGAGCATGTTCCTTACGAAACCGCTCATAAACTGGCTCCATGTGCTGAACTGGATATGGCGCATAGTTTGCCATTGGCCATCCCCCATATGGACCAACTTGTTTGGGTGCTGGGCCATTTATTGAGGCTGTGGTAGAGGCGGAGGCTGAGTCTGAGGCTGAGCCTGTTGTCGTTATTGCTGCAATAACTCCTCAACTTGTCATCGCAGTCTGGCAATTTCCGCAGTGTTGTCAACTGGCGGCGGCGGCGGCGCATTGCGTCTGGCAGCAGCACGCACTCCCCTTCTGCGAACTGGAGGGGCTTCATTGTTCACCGGAGCAGCATTGGAGGCATTTCCATTGGTGCGAGCTGATATTTGGAGTGACATCTTCATTAGAGTTCTAACAGTTGGGAAAAACATGTTAGAACTTTACCCTAAAAGGCTCTAAGGCACACACTTAATCTAAACAAACATAACTCGAGCCTATTAATTATGACTTCTTATGTAAGTTATATAAGTCTTCTTTATTATTAGAGAGGGTTTCTATACTTAGAAAAATAAGCCAACTTTATTATTTTCTAAGTCTGTTTCTAATCATCCTATATGACTTAATTCTCCGGCTTGAAACTCATCTTTGTTCCAAAGTTAACCATATTGAGGGAGGGTAGGGATCAGTAAAATCGTTCCCACTACTATGGCCCCCTAACTCTCAATATAGGAACCTGGTTCATTGATTTGTATCCACCCTCACCGAACATAGTCATTATTTATTAAATTTATTATTTATTATGATTGCAAAAGAAGATCAAACTCATACATGTTAAAAAAATAACATTGATATTAATTTGGAAAAAAAAAATTCACTATTTACAATAGTAAGAGAAAACAAATAATAAATTAAAATAAACAATGAAACTAATCTTTTCTAAAAATTGGGATCTTCTACATCTGATCGTTCATCTATCATATTGTCATCTATCTCTTCATAGTCATCATTGTCTTGTGTCTCAAAATGCCCTCCAGGAAGATTCGTAAAAATTCTATGTTTTTGCTCATATGTAAATTGAAATTCCATTTTTGAAGTGATCCTAAGTATGAGAAAATAATATCTCATAGCTACCGACAATTCATCTTCATCATCTATCGTCTCCCAAATTTCTTCTAAGGTCGCATTCACAGTAGGATAATCTCTAAAAAGTCTAATTACTAAAACGTATTGCTCCGTTGATCTCATCATGATCTGCTTAGATTCTTGGAGGTGACCTATCTCCCTGTGGAAAAAAAGTAGCCTTCGAGTGATTCTTTCTTGCACTCCTACGGTGTTTCGTGGTTCTCTAATTCTTTTTAGGGCCTTAATGGTTCCGATATCCTCATAATTTAATGCTCCATTCATTCTTAATTGAAACATAAAGGCTAAAATCATTAGCTATTCATATAAACATAATAACTATAATATATACACTTACTTGGCGGTCAGATTCAGAGCTTTGAATGTGTGTATCAAGGAGAACTTCATGCGAATAAACCGTTGCTTTGATACCAACTGTAATGACCCAACTTATTCTAGTCTTTGGACCATTAATAACTACTATACGTAGACTCTATTCTTAAGATAACATACATACGAAATATTCATAACTTTATTAAAAACTGTAAAGCAAACGATAAATACATAAAAAATCAGGGTATGATATGGAATCCCATTATTTGAAATAAAACATAACTTAAATCTTAAACAAATTCGTTACAAAATCAGGAGCGGAAAATACATATAAAGCATAATTGAAATGACTAAAAACATGATTAGGGATTATCCTACCGTGACTGCAACCTTAGAAGAAATTTGGGAGATAATAGATGATGAAGATGAATTGTCGGTAGCTATGAGATATTATTTTCTCATACTTAGGTTCACTTCAAAAATGGAATTTTAGTTTACAAATGAACAAAAACATAGAATTTTTACGAATCTTCCTCGAGGGCATTTTGAGGCACAAGACAATGATGACTATGAAGAGATAGATGACAATATGCTAGATGAAGGATCGGATGTAGAAGATCCCGATTTTTAGAATAGATTAGTTTCATTGTTTATTTTGTTTATTTGTTTTCATTTATGATTGTAAATAGTGAAAACTTTTTTTTTCCAAATTAATATCAATGTTATTTTTTTAACATGTATGAGTTTGATTTTTCATTGGCAATCATCATAAATAATAAATATAATAAATAATGACTAAGTTCGGTGAGGGTGGATACAAATCAATGAACCAAGTTTCTATATTGAGAGTTAGGGGACCATAGTAGTGGGAACGATTTTACTGATCCCTGCCCTCCCTCAATAAGGTTAACTTTGGAACAAAGATGAGTTTCGAGCCTGAGAATTAAATCATATAGGATGATTAGAAACAGACTTAGAAAATAATAAAGATGGCTTATTTTTCTATGTATAGAAACCCACTCTAATAATAAAGAAGACATATATAATTTTCATAAGAAGTCATAATTAATAGGTCCGAGTTATGTTTGTTTAGATAAATTTTATGCCTTAGAGCCTATTCGGGTAAAGTTCTGACATGTTTCTCTCAACTGTTAGAACTCTACTGCAATGTCGCTCTGATGGTCTTCTCGCACCAATGGAAATTCCTCCAACGCTGCTCTAGTGAGCAATGAAGCTCCTCCGATTCGCAGAAGGGGAGTACGTGCTACGGCCAACCGCAACACGCCACCACCGCCAGTTGTCAACACTGCGGAAATTGCCAAGCTGCGACAACAAGTTGAGGAACTATTGCAGCAAGATTGAGCTAGGGGTTAAGCTAGCAAACTCAGGAAATACTACCTATTCCGATGTTCTAGAGAAGGCAATAGAAGTAGAAAGGATGCAGGCAAATGTTATTAAAGAAGAAGCCAGTAAGCCTGAGCCTAGACAGCAGGGTCAACCTCAGACAAGTCGGAACAACAACCACGACAACAACAGCAGTCAGCCCAACAACAACTATGGTCAGAAAAGGAAGCAATCTGACAATAAGCAGTCCGAAAATAATAAAAGGGCACGGACGAATAATGGAAGTAATAGGTCGGGTTATGTAGAATACCCACAATGTACTAAGTGTCAGAAGAAACATCATGGTGAATGATGGTCACCAAGGGATGTCACAACTGTGGTCAGGAAGGACACCGAAAGAAAGAGTGTCCCCAACTCAAGACAGAGGGGAAAAAGGAAGACAAGATGGTTCCTGCCAGGGTATTTGCCTTAACCCAAGGAGAGGCTGATGCCAGCAATAAGGTGGTCACCGGTCAGGTTTCTATCCTCAATAATATATGTTATGTATTATTTGATTCGGGAGCCACTCATTCGTATATCTCATTAGGAATGATAGAAAAACTAGACAAACCTTGTGAAAGATTTAGAACTAGGTTTGTAACAGAGTTGCCTTTGGGCAAAGTAGTTCTATCATCACGGATAATACGAGGCGTACCGATCAAGATTGAGGAAGTAGAACTAGACGGAGACCTGATAGAACTGGAGATCAAATACTTCGACGTAATACTAGGCATGGACTGGCTAGCAAGGCATGGCGCAACCATCGACTATAAACACAAGAAAGTGACGTTCGAGACTCCTGACGGCCAGAGACTATGCTTTATGGGACAAGTTTCAAGATTACGCACACCGCTAATATCGTCTCTCAAAGCTCAAAGGATGATAGAAAAAGGGAGTCAAGCATTCTTAGCCAGCATCATGGATGTAGTAAAGGAAACACCGCTTAAGGTTGGAGACGTCCGTATTGTAAGAGAATTCCCAGAAGTATTTCCCGATGAGTTGCTGGGGTTGCCGCCGACTCGAGAAATTGACTTCAAGATAGCCCGAGCCATACCGGATGGCACCTACTGAACTCAAGAAGTTAAAGACGCTGCTACAAGAACTCCTAGACTTGGGTTTCATTAGCCCGAGCCATTCGCATGGGAAGCACTGGTTCTATTTGTGAAGAAAAAGGACGGAAGCATGCGGATGTGCATAGATTACCGCGAGCGGAATAAGGTAACGATTAAGAATACGTACCCGCTACCCCGGATTGATGACTTGTTTGATCAACTCCGAGGTGCGACCGTATTTTCAAAGATTGATTTATGGTCCGGGTACCATCAGCTCAAGGTGCGGGGAGAGGATATTCCTAAGACAGCTTTTAGGACTCGTAATGGGCTTTATGATTTCTTAGTTATGTCTTTCGGTCTTACCGACGCTCCAACCGCGTTTATGGACTTAATGAATAGGGTCTTCAAGGACTACTTAGATAAATTCTTCGTAGTATTCATCGACGACATGTTAGTATACTCCAAGGAGGAAGTCGAGCACGAGGAACATTTGAGGTTGATCTTGTCACGACTAAAGGAGCATAAACTCTACGCCAAGTTCAAGAAATGCGAGTTTTCGCTTTCGCAAGTGGCGCTCCTCGGGCACATTCTATCCAAGGACGGAGTTGTAGTAGACCCATCAAAGGTAGAGGCTGTGAAGGATTGGCCAAGACCAAAGAACTCATTAGAAGTAAGAACCTTTCTGGGATTAGCAGGTTATTATCGGAGGTTCGTAGAGGGCTTTTCTAAGATAGCCACTCCACTCACCAACCTGACCCAGAAACAGCAAAGATTCAACTAGACTGATAAATGTGAAGAAAGCTTCCAATTTCTTAAGGACATGTTGTGCTCAGCACCAGTACTCTGTGTACCGACACCCGACGACAAGTTTGTAGTCTACTGCGATGCAACGAAGCAAGGGTTGGGTTGCGTGTTAATGCAGAATGACAGGGTGATAGACTACGCCTCAAGGCAGCTGAAGGAGTAGGAGCAACGCTATCTAACTCACGATATGGAGTTGGTAGCGGTGGTCTTTGCATTGAAAATCTGGAGCCATTATCTTTACAGAGAACGGTGCGAGATTTATACGGACCACAAAAGTAAAGCACTTCTTCAATTAGAAGGTGCTCAAAATCAGACAACGCATGTGGTTAGAGATAGTGAAGGATTACGACTGCGAAATCCTATACCACCTGGGAAAGGCAAACATAGTTGCCGATGCGCTAAGTAGGAAGAGTTATTGAAGTTTAGCAGCACTAGCTGGAATGGAAAAGCAGCTATAGCAGGAGCTGATCAGTGCCGGAATAGAAATAGTTGTCGGTAAGCTGGATAATTTGTCTATCCAGTAAAATCTGCTAGTAGATATAAGGATTGGACAAGAGCATGACGACACATTAGTAGTGCATATGCATGTAGTTCGAGAAGGTAAGGCCACAGATTTCTCAATATCAAGTCAAGGGTTATTGAGATATAAGGATTGGGTATGCGTGCCAGATAATCAAAGGATTAAGATGATGATTCTAGAAGAAGCGCACAGTACCCCGTACTCAGTTCACCCAAGGTCGACCAAGATGACTCACGATATCAAGGCTATTTATTGGTGGCCAGGAATGAAGAAGGACATTGCAGAATTTGTGTCTAAATGTCTAGTATGCCAGCAAATGAAAGCAGAGCATCAGCGGCCTGCAGGCTTATTGCAACCACTTAGCATACCAGAATGGAAGTGGGACGATATAGCCATGGATTTTGTGATAGGTTTGCCACCAAGGAATAAGCAGCATGATTCATCTTGGGTAGTAATAGATAGACTAACCAAGTCCGCTCGATATGTTGCGTGCTTGCGTACTTGATTTCAGAGGATCATGGAATAAGTACTTGTCGCTGATAGAGTTCTCCTACAACAATAGCTACCAGTCAACGATCGGGATTGCACCTTATGAATTAGTTTATGGTAGAAGGTGCCGATCGCCGTTCCATTGGGACGAGGTAGGAGAAAGACAGCTTCTCGGTCCCGAAGCTGTTTGAAAAGCTCAAGAAGCAGTAGCGCTAATTAGAAAGTGTATGCTCGCTACTCAAAGTCCTCAGAAAAGCTATGTGGATGCCAAGTGATGCGATGTGGAATTCAAAGTCAGAGATCAAGTCTTCCTGAAGATATCTCCTATGAAAGATGTAAAGTGGTTTGGGAAGAAACGCAAGCTTAGTCCCTGTTTTATAGGTCCTTTTGAGATATTGGACAAAGTGGGAGCAGTTGTGTATAGATTAGCCCTTCCGCCAGCCCTTGCAGATTGCCACAACGTGTTCCACATCTCAATGCTATGAAAGTATGTGTCAGACCCATCTCACGTCCTCAAGTACGATATGATAGCACTCCAGAAAGACTTGAGTTACGAGGAACGACCAGTTAGCATCCTAGATAGACGGATGAAGCAGTTATGGTCCAAGAATATTCCGATAGTCAAAGTCCTATGGAGTAATAGTTCTAAACGGGAGGCAATGTGGGAGTTGGAGGAAGACATGCGAGACAGGTATCCGGAATTGTTTGCTAAGTAAATTTTGAGGACGAAATTCTTTTTTGTAGGGGAGAATTGTAGAGTCCAAGAACTTTTCTTAGCAAGTTAGATAGTAGTAGTAGTAGTTATAGCTAGTAATAGTGGTAGTATGTTTATTACTGTGGATTTTGGTTCAAGCCGGGACTTAGTTGAACACTCGTAGCAACACTTATAGATTTTATAAGTTTAACCTATAGTTTAAGAATATTAATTATAACATAAGGTTTGATTAATATAGATGATTATGAAGATGATATTTATTATACAAGAAGGTTTAGATAGAACCAATAAGATCATGACACTTGTCATGTGCATGTTTATTGTAGAATTAAGTATTTTTGAGGAATAGTTTATTAAGAGTAATATTTGAAAATCCCAGAGTCTGCCAGCAACATTGAAATCGTTATAAGACTCTGTCAAAGCTATTAACTCAATTTAAATTAGGCTGAAAAAGTGCAATTACGTGAATAATTTTTCAGCATATGCCGATACATCGCAGCTCTAGGGGGCGATATATTAGCACTCGGGGAATACGAAAAACACGTAACTACACACAAACACTTCGCCGAGCCTCGGGAATATGTGCCCAGGCGATATATCGGCTCTAGGGCAAGGTTTTTGAATGATTTTGAAACCAAGCTCATTTTATTCCATAAACTCTTGATAAACCTCATAATCTTTTTCACCGAGTCTTAAGGCTTTGCTGAACGAATATTCAAATGTTTTCAATTAAAAAGTCATTATTTTATTCAAGCTAAAAGAAGATCTTTTCATTCTTGAACTCTATAAATAGGACCTAGTACCCAGCCATTTCTTTCATTCTTCAAGCTGAGTTCAGAGACTTCTAGCTGATAGGTTTACTTTAGAGTGTTAAACACTTGGGTTGGGGTTATAAGATTTATAATTTTAAGCTTAATAAACACTTGGGAGGTAAGGTTAATAGTGTGTACTTCGATATCGAGGTGTAGTTCGGTTATAGAGCATTCAAAGGTATTCCCATTCCTAGTTCATTTCTGTATATTTCATTAGTTTTTACTGTTTTTCTCTACTCGAATCCTAACTCAATATTTTCCGTTCTTGGTTAGAAAATTAAGTTCTTTGAACTTGAGGTTATTTTCGGTAAGTTCTTCTTCTCGGTGGTTTAGATTCATTTCTTTTTCATCTCCTTCTTTTAGAGATACTCACCTTCTCATTAATGGATTTTAGGAGTGTTCCAAAATCCCGTCCTCGTTCTCACATCCCGGTATTTGTTAAGGAAAATAGGATTGTTATTATATGCTTATATGATTATGCTATAATATGTTTTTATATGTTATGATTTATATATGTTTTGGGGCTTATAGTTGCTTAAATAGCAAACCCCAACACTTTTATGTTCTTGGGGCATATAGTTGCTTAGCTAGCAAACCTCATTGTATTTTGAGGCTTATAGTTTCTTAGTTAGCAAACCCCAAGGTTTACCATGTACATGGGTTAGAATTATGTTATATGTTTATGATTATGTTTCATGCTTTCAGTAAATTTTCCTTGCTGGGCATTATGCTCATTCCTTTATTTTATATGTGCAAGAAAATAGTTATGGCAGCGGAAAGATTCTTGGCGGCTTGGGATTTTGTAATGAGGGAGAATGGATTCGGTGGACTGCGTGAACGATTCAAGGACAAAGTTGTTTTTAGTCATTTCAATTATGCTTTATATGTATTTTCCGCACCTGATTTTGTAACGAATTTGTTTGAGATTTAAGTTATGTTTTTTTTCAAATAATGGGATCCCATATCATACCCTGAATTTTTATGTATTTAACCTTTGCTTTATAGTTTTTAATAAAGTTATGACTATTCGTATTAATGTTTTTCTTAAGATTAGTGTCTATTTATAGTAGTTATTAAGTCTAGAATTAGTTGGGTCATTACATTAAAACGTGTTTGATTGATTATTCTACACTGGTTGTGAAGTTATCTTGCCATTTTAATAATTTGGACTTGAGGTAAGGAAGTCAGCTAGGACCTTTACGAGTTTCTGTTGACTGTATGAGATGTAATGTTATGAGATGAGTTGCTTGTATGTATGCTTGTATGTGGTATGAGAAAGCAGAGGTTGTTAGCGTGTTGAACGCGGCACAACAAAGGAGTTACTAAGGTATGACGTAACACATAGGGTGGACGCATTGAGTTATTCTAGGACTCGAGCTCCTGAATACCTTTGATAGGAGGATTTACTGGTATATGCTTTACTGGTTGCGTCATAGATTTGTTTGCGTTATATTTTATGATGAAATATTCAGATAAAGTGTATAAAATTTGATATGTCTATCATATGCTATTTTAAGTTTGAGTACGATGAGAATAGTTCTGTATTGTACTTATGTGAATTGTTTGCTTTGTTTTGTTTGTTCTTCCTTAATGGGCTTTTATCTCACCCCCTTATTTTCCCCGTTTCAGGTAGGCAATAGGGTTTCTCATTGCCACGCATGGTGATGTGGGGCATTCCTGGGTTTGATTATGCATGTCTTCGGGCTCTGATGAATGGAAAATGATTTAGTTAAAGCCAAGAACATTATATGGAGTTTATATATATTTTTCTTACGTTTATAGTGGGACTTTAAACTTTTATTTTAAATTTTCATAAAATACATTATACTTTCATTTTTAAATAAATGGATCATATTGCATGTTTTATTAAGGCCCCACTAAACTTTTTTTTTCATAATTATGGTATTTTTCTTAATAATTGCCAAGTAGTCATCATTTGAAAGGATAGTAGTATAGGGTGTTATTACACGGTCCATCATGAAAGCATGGATTCCTTTATTGTAAAATAATGTTCCCAACCATTCATGATATCGAATCTCCAAAACAAAAGTCACTAGCTATATTATATTAGGAGACCTTATCGAATGAATCAAAAGTTCCAATAAATATGAACAGGGGTTCATGGTAACTCAGTATTTAGACTGTACTACAAATGATCATCTATTAAGATATAAATTAAATCTTTATAGCAAATGGTAAGTTTATAAATATCAATTCACATCGATCCTGTCATATATAATCACTACTATATATAGCACATTTACCAAGATATGTATCCACATCAGTAATTTGAATCTAGACTACTTGCATCTCATATGCTTAGTAAACCGTAAGAGCAACCATTCATTAAAGATTCGATACTATAATATGTTGCTGGTTGCTGACTATTTTACTCATTATATATAATCTTAATTCTCACGTACACATACAAGATCATATTCTCATAAATGAATATGGAATTTTCTGATATATATAAATTATTCAAATAATAATTATAATATTCAAATATAATAAAATGTACTTTTATTTAAATCAATAAAAATGTCTTTTCACATGCTTTTGGGGCACAAACCTTAACAAAAATCAACCTAGTCCACGAGTCTCTGTTATTGCTATTTCTATCAAGAAATTATTTATGCCAATTTCTCCAAAGTTTTAGTATATACAAGAATGCCTCCTATTTCCTTTCCTTCCATCTCTATTTATTGGGGTTTAATGGACAGGTGTGGGTAACTTACAATATTGTTTAACTTCCAAAATATACAAATAATTATATTTAATATATCGATTGCCTAATATTACAAATTTATCAAGTAAGAATACAATATTCTAATTATGTATATAAAATCTGGAGTCTTCAATTCAAGGATTCGATTCTGTGCATTCCATGCATTAGCAACGAGCTAAATACACACTATGCGAGCTAGAGGTTTTCGGGTTATGTCGATCTGAATGATGAGATGTTCAAGCTATGCATACATGACCTAATGGTTTGGCTAGGTGATCTCCTTAATACCTTGTCGACATGTGCTTAATCCGAGCTACTCATTAGGAAACTCGAACCATGATCTTGGAACTAGGAATAACTTCGTTAAATGCATCCCAGTTGTACCACGAACATCACACATCAATTCGTATTTTTCAGGTATAAGAGGGTGCAAATGGGTGTCCAAAACAAATATAGACTAATTAGGAAACATTTAGATTCATAAAGCAAGATTCGTTGCTAAGGGATTCACTCAAAAAGAAGGAATTGATTATGCGGAGACCTTTTCCCCTGTTTCTAAAAAAGATTCCTCTAGAGTACTCTTGGGATTAATTGCTCATTTTTATACAGAGCTTCAAAAAATGGATGTGAAAACTGATTTCCTTAATCGTGACCTAGAGATGGAAGTATACATGAAACAACCAAAAGGATTCTCCTCTAGTGATGGTGAGCACTTGGTATAAGAGCTTAAAAAGTCCATCTATTGATTAAAAAATGCGTCCAACCAATGGTTTTTAAAATTCCATGATGCCATCTCTTCCCTTGGATTTGACGAGAATGCCATGGATCAATGTATATACCAGAAGGTCAGTGGGAGTAAGATTTGTTTTCTTGTTTTATATGTGTGATATTCTTCTTGCAACCAATGATAGGAGTTTTGTCAATGAGGTGAAACAATTCCTCCTAAAAAATTTTAAGATCAAGGATATGGGTGAGGCATCTTATGTTATTGCCATTAAGATCCATCGAGATAGACATCAAGGAATCTTAGGTCTATCTCAGGAAGCATACAACAACAAATTTGTAGAGAGATTTCAGATGAAGGATTGTTCACCAAGTGTTGATCCTATTATTAAGGGTGATAAATTAAATTTGAGTCAGTGTCCGAAGAACAATTTTGAAATTGAAGAAATAAAGAAAATCCCATATATGGTTCTGATGTTGGAAGCTTAATGTATACTCAGGTGTGCAAAGGACCTCACATTGCTATTTCTATCAGAATGTTAGGAAGATATCATAGTAATCCGAGTTTAGGCCACTAGAGAGCTCCGAAGAAAGTGATGAGGTACCTCCAAGGTACTTAAAATTACAAAATGATGTTCGGACGAACCGGCAATTTGGAAGTAGTTAGCTACTCAGATTCAGACTTTGTTTCTTGTGTTGACTCATGTAAATCAGCCTCTGGTTACGTGTTTATGTTTTCCGGTGGAGTTGTGTAATGGAGGAGTACCAAGCAGACATTGATTGCTACTTCCACTATGGAGGCCGAGTTCTTTTCCTGTTTGAGGCTACATCGCGTGGTGTATGGATAAAGAGTTTCATTTCAGACCTTAGAGTTGTATATTCTCTTTCTAGGGCATTAAAAATATTTTGTGACAATTCAACTGTTGTATTCATGGCTAAGAACAACAAAAGTGGTAGTCAAATCAAGCACATCGACATTAAGTACTAAGATGTTAGAGAACGTATTAAAGAAAATAAAGTGGTCATTAAGCACATAAGCATTGAATTGATGATTGTTGATCCTTTGAAGAATGGCTTGCCACCTCATAAATTCAAGGATCATGTAGTGAACATCCCTTATGTAGTTTTATTGTACAACTGAAGTTATAATCAATGAAAATCTTATTTTGATGTTTTCTCATATTTATGTGCATCTTAATATTATTTGAGAAAATTCTATTTTCATATGACCTGAATAAACATAGGGTTTATTCATTAAGTTGCATCGCCACATAAAGTTTATTGTTGAGAAATATATATATTGTAATACATGGAAGATAATGCTCATCATAAAAGAAGACATATCACTATTATTCATGTGTTTGTTACCTAATAAGGATAATAATTGAGTTTAAGTCGTACTTTAGTTTAAATGCAAACAAAGTGGGAGAATGTTAGAATTTTATGAATTAATTAGAAAATTCCAAAAAAAAAAAAAATTCTAATTGATTCTGATTAAAGTCAATATTTTGATTAATAGACAAATATTTTCAATATGGTGACCCAATTCATATTTTATCCTATTGATTGTCAAATATTCTAATATCAATTGTGGCTAAGACCTTTATGAAATATCTTACCTATATAAATATAAGGATTTGGTCCCCAAGCTCACTACTCATTCTAATACTATATCTAAAGAGTTTGTAAGAGCTTGGAAGTTCTTTACCCTCACTAATTTTCTTTTCTCTTACTTTTGCAAATCTAAAGCTCTTAGATTGAGGTTATCAAAATCAATGGCTGAAGGTTTACTTTAACGATCTGCTTTAATTTTGTGACAATCCTATACATACATTTATAAATATCTTTAAAAACATTCATATTATTCTTACATAGCTAGTCGTTTCAATTTTGCAAGTTTTTTTTCATTTTGATTGGTGGTTAGAATATGATAGTGATATGTTAGAATAAATAAATAAGGAGAGAGAGAGAGAGAGATAGAAGAAAAAATGAGAGAAAATCATTTATCAAAATAAATTACTAAAAAGTAAGATGGATTTAAAGTTCTAAAATTTTACCTTCCAAACAAAATATACGAAGATTAAGAAATCTAATAAGGATATTAGTGCTTATTTGTAAACTGAAATGAAATAATAAGAACCCTTTCGTACACACACAACTTTTACGTGGCTCAGTGGTTAAAATCCACCTTGTCCACGAGACAGTTATTGCTTTTCTCTCACAATTTATGTAGAATTTTAGTAATACAAAAAGGTCGTCCCCTTCCCTGTCCTTTATCAATGATATTTATAGGGAAATTTCCTGGACAAGTTTGGGTAACCGGGTGAATAAATAATGTATACATTTAATACAGATTATTCCCATTTACATTGGGATATGATTTGATAACATAATAGAATATACTTCTGCTATCTCGGGTAATATATTATAGATACGCAATACAGCCTGAGCATTAATGAGGGTATAAGGAGCCTCTGAATCTCTTGAGATCCTTCAATATGCGTTATAACCAGGTTTAAACGAGGTGAATATCACACCCGAGCTGGTGTTCAAAGACTATCTGAACCTTAGTTCGTATTAAACTCAAAGCGCCCAAATGTGGATCTGACCATTTTACGTCTCAAATTGGATTGTTATCCTAGGAGGCGGTATGATAACAACATGTACGTTGTGCTATCAGGTCCCAATGCTCACATCATTGTTAATGAGAGGTTCTACTTGGATGCTTTTCCACGTATTCATCTACCAGTTGTACCTGAACTGAGTGACTAGACTCGTGGTAATTTTTAGAGTAAAACATTTGCCCCCCAAGCTCCTGCTCGTGCTTGATGTCATCACTTTCTGACATGCACAGTAGGAGCTTTTAGGCTTCTGCAATGTAAAATCATGCATGCCCACTACTCGAGTACTGGACACGTGGTAGTCTGTAATTGGCGTCCGTTCGGGTTTCGAAAACTGTGACAACTATCCTATCAAATTTTCACTGTCGTATAGTTCATTTAATCTTGGCCTTTGGATCTCAAGCTAACCCAATCGGATGGTCTGAATTAATTCCCATAGTTTACGTATAAATAGGGTGATCAGACTTGAACCCTCACAACCTTTGCATTCAAAAAGTTTCCTTTCAAAAACAAAATTTCCCTTTTTTCTTCTCCAAATTCTCCCGAAAAACTTCATCTCCTTTCAAACTCTCTGAAGCTTTAAAGGAGTTTCCTGTGAACGTATCGACACTTTCTTTGAACCGATCATATAAACTGTAAGTATTTCCTCACCTGTTTTGAATCTTTCAATTCTTTGATTTCCGGTGAGTTTTTTACTTTTAGAAAACATCCTTTGCTCAATGTCGTTTAGGCTACGACTGAGTGTAAATAGGAAATATGGTTCGGTTTAGGCTGAATGAACGATACTAGGCTTGCTTAGAAATAAGGTTTTCATAAAATAGGCAATTTTTCTAGGTTTCACATAGAAAATTCTGCTGGTAAATTGATTAGAATACCTGTTTGGGGTGTAGAAGCCAAAAGGGTTTTAGGTTTTGTTCTAGGTAGCTTAACGGTTATGATTCATTAAGCGGTTTTGCATTAAACCCCTTTCAAAAGAAAAGTAGTGGATCTGACGAGTCTAAGACACAAATCCCGAAGTATCAGGGAATTTTAAGAAATCAATGTGTGTGGCATAGGACCACGCGTGGAACCACGCATTGAGGCTAGAACACAACTTAGCTCGTATAAATTTTAGACCCCCAAAGTAAACCCCTTAAACCCTCAGATTTTCATACCTCCATATCCGTAGCTAGTACTTATCTTAGGTCACCACTAATAGGTCGATTTTTCGTCAGGCAAGCTAAATCATAGCCCCCATAAAGAAAAACACCGCGAGCTTTTCTGCTCAAAGCTAGGATAAAAGCAAGCAGGTCGTCTCTGACTTTCCCATTCCTCATTTCGGCCCTGTGGTGGAGAAGGAACTCGTGGTCGACCCAACGTGTTTCTCAAGGTCGAGAACATAGTATCGCAGATCACGATTCAGAGGAAAGTTAACAATATCCTACTGAGTCATGGGATTGAGATGGGAGCCGATGGCCTCTATGCCCGACCTCCTTTGGAAGGAGAGCGGAGTTGCACCCCTCTCCAAGATGAATACGGGGCGTGGAGTGATGAGCACTAGACGGTAGGTGCCTTCCTCCCATTGGACCAGTATTTTGTAGACTTCCTAAACTACGTCAGACTAGCTCCACTCCAGCTCTCGCCAAACTCTACAGACTTTTGGCGGGGTTAAAGTATCTGTTTCTGAGGCACGAGTGGGAGGTCCCCTTTAACGCCATGGATAACAAAGACTGTTACACTGTGTATTTTAAAATAGTGCAATACTTTCTAATCAAGTCATTTGAACAATATTGTGATCCTAAAGTCAACTATCAGGTTGGGGTTAAAAGATTTTGGTCATAAATGGTTAATTTCCATTAAAATAGATGTTCGATACATGGGATCCCAAAAGAAGGGTATAAGTGGTAATTTTCAATCCCAAAAAGTTAATACAACCAAAAGGCATTCTAATTGCAAAATACAAGTATTAGGGCTCTGTCCCTGTACTTTCCCTCAACCGTGGCGAACGAGCAGCTGACTATGTACACTCCGCCCCCAGAGCTCTCCAACTCATGGTTGGTCTAGTTTCCCTTTGCATGTACCTGCACCATGTAGCACTCGTGAGCCAAGGCCCAGCATGAAAACCATAAACAGCAAATACATATAGCAATGGTAGTATTCAATCAATCTTAAAACAAGTCATTCAGAAATTCAACATAATATAAGTATCAAGCTAATAATGGTAAACATGTATTTTCAAGCATATATTTTAATTAGTAATACAAATGCTATGGGTCAGCACCCTTAGGCCGAGCCCTCTATTTATTAAGCTGATCCTAGCTCACTTAGGCCGAGTCCACTGTTTATTTGGCTGAGCCCAGCTCACATTGGTCGAGCCAAGTCCAATGCACTAATCTTCAACCCCGGCTCTCTTAGACCATACTTTCACATTTCACATAACAACAATACATTTACACAACACATATATCCATATACAAGGAACCTTAGTCCCAAACACAACCACATGGGTACAGTTTTCTTACCTCGAATCTGGAGTGGAGAATTAAGAACGGTCCCGTGCACGATCCTCAGTTCTGAGCCTTACCGATAAACCTAGTCACAACATCAATGGGTAACAATCAATTTCTAACCCAAATAAATACTTAGGGAACAATATTAGCCTCTAGGACCTCAAATTCTACTAAACTGGGTAGTAGAATTCATCCCGAGCGCCTAGGTTTGAATCCCCAAGCCTCCTCGAGCCTAAAACCTTGTCTTCCCTCAATTCCCTATTTAGGGTTGCGACTTTCCCCTAAGGGTCGTGGCCTGCCCCTTAGACAGAGGCCCAGTCATCCCTAATGGAGGACACGGGCCGCGACTAGTTATTAAAATTTTTGTGTTTTATTTTAATTAAGTGTTAAGTGTGTTGAATTATTTTATTTAAAATTTTTTTATTCTATTTAGTTGTTGGTTGTTTTATTTAATTGTTTGTTATTTTATTTAATTGTTAGAATTGTTTGTATAATTTTTGTGAAATTATTTGTTAAATGATATTTACTTATTTTTATTTTTAAAATGTGATTATGTGAGGTTTGTTTGAATGCACTAAGGTGCATGGTAGATAGTGATGTACCCTAGTGATTTAATGTGTGCTAGTGCATGGTAGCGTGGTACACATGTGTAGATTTTCTACACACTTTATACTTCCTTATATTAGATTTTTTTTGAATTAATTGATAAATAATAATAATAATAATAATAGGAAAGGGAAACAAGGCTTGGGCGTGTGGCTTAGAGTGGGAAAGGAAAAGGAGTTTTTCATTTATTTTATTATTTAAGTAAATTAAAAATTGGAGGATAATAGCTATTTTGGGTAAGGTAAGATCATATTCTTATCTTCTATCAATTTTTTTATAAAATCAAATAAATAAAAATTAAAGGGAGATAATAGAAATAGGAAACTTACCATTTTCTCTTAAGTAGACCATTATGGAGAGAATTAGGTTAAAGAGGGAATGAAAAATTGGAAGAGCATTATGCTCTTGGGGCTGCCGTGTGTTGAAGAGAGGAAGAGAGAGAGAGAGAGAGGCGAGCTAGAGAGAAAGGGAAGGGGCTGCCATTTTCTAGAGAGAAAGAGGAAAGAAAGAAGAAGAAGGAGAAGAGAAACCAAGTCTAGAGTATGTTTTCTTTGTGATTTTGTTTGTCTATTCTCTTCTCTTGATTATAATGATATTGACTTTGTTTTTTAATTGTAGTGTGTGGTTGGATCTTTCGTCTTCTCATGGTGGATTTCGAAAAAAAAACCCTAGGTTTGAACATGGGGTGGTAAAATTTGGTATTGGTCACCTTGTGTTCTTAATTCTATCAATCAAGAAAGGTAATGAACCCTTGGCCTTTTGGTTTAGGTATTGATAGTTTATATGAATGGGAGATTTGATCTAGGCATGGTTATGTTTTTGTGTGAAATTTTGGAATGATAATGTTCTTATGTTCATGGTGATGAGTTTGAAGGGGAAGGTTGTTTTGAGGGTTTCGGCCTATGTGGTTTGGGCATATTGGATTGTTTGATTTTCTTGTGTTTCATACATGTTAGAAACATGCTAGGTTTCATGTGTATATAGATGAGGATTTTGTGTCTATTCTTGTTGGGTATCCTAGGTGTTTCGGCCTAGGGGTGATGTTCAAGCATGATTGATTTCCTTGTATGTTTTAAAATCAATTGTGATTCTAGAAACATGATAAGGTGTATAGGAGATTATGTATCAATAAATTATGGTATGTATGAAAAATGATAGGAACATGTTAGGTTTAATATAAAGGCATATATGAAGATTGGTGTTTATGTTATTCATGCATGTTGTATTTTTATTTTGTTGGGTTGCATGTATGAACTCATTAGAAATAGAATAAGGTTTTGTAAGGTTGTATATGAATATGTGTTAGTTATGTTCTTTGAATGATTTGTATAATAAGAGCATGTTAGGATTTGTGAATTACTGTGTTTATGAAACATGAATGATCTTGTATGAATTTTATGAGGCATGATGTCAAAGATAAAATTCATGGTGATTTATGCTTGCTGATTTTGTGATTAAATGGTGAAAAGATTGATGAAATAAGGATATGTATGCATAAGAATGACTCTAATGATATGTGGTGTTTGTGAAAATAAAATGATGTTTTAATTCACACTTAAAATGATGTTTTTGCACAAATAATTACCTACATATTTTTTTTTATTATTTTTGAGAAAATATGCGTTTTTTAAATAAGGATGGTGATTTGAATGATAAATTTGATTGCTGGATTTTTGTTTAAAAATGTAAAGTGTATTTTAATAAAAGGAATTTGATTGGTATTTTGAAATAAATTAATAACCTAAACAATGGTAAATTTTAAAAGTGATATTTTTAATATAATATGAGTGGTTATTTTACAAGTTATGATTTTCTTTAATTGGATTAAGAAAAAGTTGGATTTAATTCACTTGTGATTTTTAAATAATGGCTGAAAGTTTAGTTTAAAAAGTTTTAAATAGTTATTTAATTTTCACATATGAATTTATGTTACATAAAATTAAGTATTAAAAATAATTCAAGCAAAATATATTTTTCCCACACTTAAAATTATTATTTTTCTCACATCAAATTATATAATTCTATTAACTTAAATTAAATTGTTATTTTCTAAGGAGACATGATAATCATATGGTATTTTCTTTTTAAAATAATTTCCAAGCCTTTGCTTTTCCTTGTAATTTAAAAATAATAAATGGGTCTTTTATATATTTTTAATGGCTGAATAAAATTATTTTTATGAAATAAAAAGAATGTCTTGGGAGATTTAATCAACCTAATAATTTTAAGAAGATAAACAATGGTAAACAAAACATGCTACAAGTCTATTATTTTTAAAACGATAGAAGTAAGACGCATGGAATTATCATTTTAAACACCACATTTACGCAACGTTCCCACGTATGCGTGTTACATGCAAATTCACTTTTACGTCCAAAATTATGTCTATTATGAAATCATGTAGTTTTTATAGAAAGATCATGCATGCAATATAGGTAGAATGAGCATTATTCTTTTATGACATTATGTGTAATTAAGCATATTTGTATGTTGTGTGTAACTCCGACCATGTGTGCATGATCCATGCACACATGAGTTATATGAGAGGGAAAAATAGTAATTATGTGAAGCTAAGGACTGTCGTTTTGATTATGGTATAGGTTCGTTGAGAAGTTGTGGTTTTACTTAGCTTGGACCTAAGGTAAGGAAGTTAGATAGAATTTATGATTGTTATATTATGAATGGTAAGACTGTTGTGTGAATGATATGTTATGAATTATGAATGCCATAATATGATGATATGTTGGCTTGTATGAACGTTGTATGATATGAATGGATGTTAGCGTGATGAACGCGACACATCAAAATGGGTTGCTAAGGATAAGAAGACGTAACCCGATTTACTAAGGATATGAAGACGTAACTACATGGGCGAATGCGCCAAGGTTATTCAAGGACCAGAGACTGTTGTTTACCTCAAAGGGTGGCATGGACAAGTTAGCGGGCCATATTCACAAGGAATTTTTTATGATTATGTTATGATGTTTGGTGATGTTTATGATTTTGTTATGATGTTTGGTGATGTTTATGATTTTGTTATGATGTTATGATGTTTATGATATGATGGTGGCATTATGTGGACGTGGATATGTTTATGTTTATGATATTGATGCCAATTTTATGATGACGCTATGATGTATAAAGATGAATGATAGTGTTTGTAATTTTTTGTATCTTACTTGCTTGTTGTTTGTACTTCCTCACTTGGTTTTTAGCTCACCCCCTTACTTTCCCTTCCAGGTAGCAAATAGGTTTCTCTATGGCACGCATGGTGATGTGGGGAGTTCTATCGTCGTGGTGTGTATGGCGTGGGGGCATCCTATGGACGAAAAAAGATCAATTAAAAATGCCATTTTTTTAATATTGTTATGTTTTATGAGACTTTTTAAACTTATCAGTGGGACTTGAATTATTGGTTGTGTTTAGAACTTTGCATAAAAATTGATATTTTCTTTTAAAACTATTGGGTCCAACTTGCATGTTTTAAGAAAGACCCCACTGAACCTTTATAATAAGTGGCTTTCTTTTATAAACCAGTGAAAATGTGAAAGTTTTATTAAGTATTAGTCTAGGGCGTTTTACAGACTTGCACCCCTCTGAGTTGCGGCGTGCCTTGCAAACAGAGGCTCCCAGCCTCCAAAAGTATGTGGGTCGCAGCGCCTGAAAAACATGTATGCGACCCGAGCTCCCAAACCTAGAAAAACCACACTTTCCAACATTTTTTTCCACGAGCCTAACCCCAGATGACCATCCAAACTCAAATTCAAGCCTAGAATTCCTATCCTTATATCCCAACCATCACAACTTACCTATAACGATTTTCTTGCACCATCAAACACCCAAATTCAGCTAACAAACTAAAACTCATGCAAACTCTAACTTTAATATAACCTCCAACATAATTCAGCAATTGAATTTGAAATTACCTCAGTTTTTGGCCTGAATTTCTCCAGCTATCCTCTGCCCACTTCCAACCTTAATTCTTCAGTTTAACCCAGCCCAAACTCAGCTCCAATCCAACTTAAACCAAGTCTTTTCCTTCAACAAACTCAAAGCCTTCACACAAGAGGGAGAGAAGGAGTGAACGTGAGTGAGAGGGTGAGAGAGAGAGCTGAGAGTCTTCCAGTACATTCTGGTTGTTCCTTAGAGTTTACTGAGTATATAACTTAATTAGAAAAGACCAAATTTCCCTTTATTATTAACCCAGCCTTCCAATTACCTCTAAGGGTAGAATGGTCTTTTCCCTGATTCCCACTAATTCCTAAAGTATTCCTACCATATACCAATTAATTACCAAATACTTATCCAATACTCAATAAATCCCAAAATATTCTCTAACTTCTGAAAATACCCCTAGGCTCCACCCGAGCCGGGTATTAAACCACACTTGTGACTATTTTGCTCATCCACTCACTAGGACCGTCTCAAGCCAAATACTGCAAATATATCCACATAATAATGTGGTCTCAACCATTTATCACATATAATCACATTTATGCCATTAACAGGCCAAAATTACAAATATGCCCTTATGAACAGTGGAGGGCTCACATGCATATGTAATACTCACAAACATGCATATAATATATTGACATAATAATATTAATCATGCATGCCACATAGTCACACATTTAATCAATTAAACACATATATAAACCAATTATGCCCTCCTGGCATGCTAATCAAGGCACTAAGCCCTATTTGCAATTTTGAGTCATTACATCCCCAGTCCAACATACATTATGTAATTATTTTGCCTCAAGGCCAGTCCCGACCAGAAAGGGTGAGGTGACGGATCTTACTACCTCACTCGCTTTCCCAACTCAACATACGTCGTCGATCTCCCCAGCCATCCAAATGACTATAAAGACTTGTTCTTTATGTCAAATGGGTTCAAGAACTGCGAACACCGATACTTCAACCGCCCTAGTAAGTCTTCTATCTTTATAAACTCAACACGTAAACTTTTTTCACTTTCACACACCTCTTTTTTATGTATTCTAACTGAGTTCTTTCCTTGTGCAGCAATATTTGCGAGGACAGGGTGATCTGAGGACTTGAGTTCCTCTTCTTGTCATCCCCCATCTCCCCTCTCCTCAAGAAGCCTTGCCAGCCAATGAAGACATCGAGGAGGAAGAAGACGTGGAACCGCTGGTGCGATGAAGGTGAGCTCTTGAAGATAATCAGGGGCCTTATGTAGAGTGAGTTGCGTTCGGGGCAGAAACTGTCCCCTCTGGCCAAGGTAACCTATACCCATACAGAGAGTTAGATCGGGTTGCTACTAGTTATAGGCTAATTCGTTTCAACAATAACAAGCTCATTAGTCATCATCATACCGACTCAGGCCTAAACACAACCCTCCTTCAGTGTGTAGACCATGTGGAGGTACGCTATGACCACAGTTACCCAAAGGTACCATTGTGGTTGACAACACTCTCAATTTTAGGTCCACCATTTTTTAAGAGTATAGGACAAACCATAGGACCTTGCCTTCTTTATGTCAGGGTGCATATGCCCCTGGTTCTGGGCAGTATGTAGACGAGTCTAGCCCCGAGGAAGGACCTGAACCCCCTAGGACCCAGGAGGTCATAATTTTAGATTCTCCCCCACCTCCATTAATCTAAGAGTTAGAGGTTGTGCCTAGCCCAGTCCATAACTCTGAGCTGATCGTAGTAGATTCCTCCCCTAGCTCGGAGGGTAGGGTTCTTGCTCTTTTTCTTTTCTTTATATTACTTTGAATAATTATTTCTTAAATCTGAACCTTCTGCTCGTTCTTTCTCAGGTGAAGAGATGGAGCTGCCAGATGCCCCAGGTTTGAGGGTTACTTTTAAGGCTGGTGGGATCGAAGCTGGTCCTGTGGTGAAGAGGGCCAGACTGACAAAGAACAAGCTCCCAATACTGGGGCTACCACTGGGTCTAACGCTAAAGACAAAGGTGCCAGCTCCACCCGGGAGCAACCACAACAGAAACTCCCCCCAGTTCTGTAACAACAGTCACGGTTCACCAAGATCCTCCTCCTCTTCCTCGGCATGTACCTCCCTCAATTCCTCAGGTGATCCAAGCTGAGGCTCCCACCGTCCAGATCCCAGTCAAGCCACTCGACCTGGCCAAGATCCCCGAGGCATTTTGGGCTACTGTGTACGAGATGGAGAGCCATATGGTTGGCCATGACAATAGAGCCAATGCCAAAGTCTTGAGGGCTATAGAGGACCGTACTCCCAAGGACGTCCTCAAATCTGCTATGGGGATGACCCTCACCGTGAGTCCTTCTCTCTCTTCTAAA
Organism: Humulus lupulus; assembly: GCF_963169125.1. Taxonomy (NCBI): domain Eukaryota; kingdom Viridiplantae; phylum Streptophyta; class Magnoliopsida; order Rosales; family Cannabaceae; genus Humulus; species Humulus lupulus. The sequence continues at coordinate 72,181,611 of NC_084795.1, read as the reverse complement.
TTTTTCATTTTTCTTTATTCCTTAGTTTTTTTTACTATTCTTGACTTGCCTCATCATTTTGCAGTCTGTCCTGGCTCAATTTTGAAAAATTTATCAGGTTAAAGCTAGGGACGAGGAGCTTCGAGCCACCCTGAGCACTGCTCAAGAGGGAAAACAGACCACCAAAGTCGCCCTGGTTTCCTCCTAGGAGATCGAACGGTCTGCAAAGGCTGCCCTGTCTGCCTCCCAGGATCAAGTCATGGAGGAGAGCAGTCGCGTGGACCAGCAGCATGCCGAAAATGAAAGACTCAAGAAGAATTTGAATGAGGTCGAGGCCAAGGCCAAATAGGAAGTTTCGGAGTCATCAACTCAAATGGAGGAGAAGCCTTACCGTTGTTGGGCTTTCAACAAGGACGGGAACTTCTCCTTTATACAACTTGAGCCATAGGAACCATGTCTTCCCAGGTTCAAGATTCGGTTCTCACAAGAACCCTCGGAGAACACCGAAGCTTTTGAAGCTGTTGAGGGAGATGGCAAAGAGGTGACCTCTCTGGAGCGAGTTGACGAACCCCAGAGATTTATTATTTTTGTTTTTATTTTTATCTTTATGCTTCTGTAATTAAGTCTTGGGACCAAAACAATTGCCTTCGGGCTTAGGTCGAGGTTTTTCCTCCTCGAGATGACAATATTATTTTGAATATATATCTAGCTTGTGATCTATTAGTGTTCGCCTTAGTCTATTATTTTCTCATGCTTGTGAATCCTTAGATTCTTGTACATTCAAAATCTTAGGGGTTGACTTTAGATCAGGATAGATTTTATTGATATCTTAGTTGTATCCAAGATTGTTCTTGCTTAACTGCGTCATACCTGTTAAGAGTCAGGTCATGAACCTGGTCACATCCAGGGTATTTTAATAAGCTTAATAGCATTGTACCTGTTAGGAATCAGGCCTTGGACCTGGTCATATCCATTGATTTTGGTAGGCTTAATAGCATTGTACCTGTTAGGAATCAAGCCTTGGACCTGGTTATATCCAGGGTTTTTTTATTTTTAGAGATTTTTCAAACTTAATTCGCATTCAGAATTTTAAAATTCAAGCTTTGAAATTCCATTGAATAATCAGTTTTTCCAAACTCTGAGTTTTAATCTTTATTCGAATAAGCTGAACTCTTCTTAAAAGCTCTCTTCGGTTATGTGCCCCCCAAGCAAGCAGAACGTATAAATGTTGTTGGTTTCTTTTACAAAGTGAGCTTGTGATAACAAAACAATAAAATTGGTTACTTAATAATCCAATTGCTATTAAATTGAAATGGATTTTATAAATAAGCCTTACATAAACAATAATTCTAAAAACATTAAAGACAACAAAACTATTGATAATACCTTTTTATGTGTAGGAAATTCCAGGTTCGTGGGACTATCTCTCAACTTAACCAGACTAGCTTGAAATTTCCTTCGTGTAAGGCCTCCATGATTTGATATGGTCCTTCCCAGTTCAGCCCTAACACATCGTCCTTGGGATCTTTACTTGCTAAAAAGGCCCTTCGAAGAATCAGATCGCCTAATCCGAGTCTGCGTCCCTTAACCTTTGAATTGAAATAACGAGTGATCTTCTATTGATAATGGACGAGTTGTAACTGTGAAACCTCTCATTTTTCTTCGATTAGATCGAGGGATGCACTAAGTAGCTCGTGGTTATGATCTTGATCAAATTCTTGTGTCTGTGGGTCGTCACCATCACCTCAATTGGGAGCATAGCCTCGCTTCTAAAAGTTAGGGGAAAAGGGGTAAGTCCCGTGGAGGTTTAAGGTGATGGTTGCCAAAGGTTCAGCCTCTACCCACTTTGTGAAATAATCGATGGCGACTACTGCATAACGAACTCCTTCTTTTCCTATTGCCAGAGAACCAATTAAGTCAATTCATCATGCTTCAAATGGGCAAGGGGATGAGATCATGGCTAGCTCGATGGGTGCAGCTCGGGCAAGTATGGTGAAGTGTTGGCATTTGTCACACTTCTTCACATACGAGATCGAGTCCTTTGTCAGCGTGGGCCAAAAATAGCCTTGTCTTAATACCTTTAGAGCTAGGTTTTTCCCCCCAACGTGGTCTCCAAAGAAGCCTTCGTGTATTTCTTGCAAAATATTATGTGCTTCCTCGGGCAAAACACATCGCAGGAGGGACAGCGAATGCCCTTGTGGATATAGGATCCCTTCAACCATAATATACCATGGAGCTTGATACAGCAGCTTTCTCGCGTCCTTTCGATAGTTAGGTAGCTATCTAGTTGGGAGGTACTCCACTATAGGGGTCATCCAGGTCGGTTTTATGTTAATCATTCCAACCTCAATCGTCTATGCTGTTATACTCGAACTTTCCAAGAACTCCACCGGAACTACATTCAATGTATCTGCCTCTTTGGTGGTAGCAAGTCGAGCATGAGCATCAGCGTTGGAATTCTGCTCGCAGGGTAATTGCTGAAAGAGCTAAACTCGAACTCAGACAACTCACCTATTACCTTAGCTAAGTAGGCTGCCATCTTGATACCTTAAGCTTGGTATTCCCCCAATATCTGATTGACTACGAGCTGAGAATCGATATAACATTGGATGGATTTTGCCTTTAGTTCTTTCGGAACTCTTAGCCCTGCCAATAAGGCCTCACATTCTGCTTCGTTGTTAGATGATTCAAATCCAAACTTGAGAGTTGTACGAAACCGATGCCCTTTAGCTGAGATTAAGATTATCCCAGCACCCGATCTATTTTTATTAGATGATACATCAACGAAGATTTTCCATAATTTCTGCACTACTCCCTTATCAGCTCGTCCTTAGAACCTATGCACTCGGCCAAAAAATATGCAAGGGCTTGGCTCTTGATTGTCGTCCGTGGCATATATAATATCTTGAACTGGCCGAGTTCGATGGCCCATTTTAATAGACGTCCCTACATTTTAGGATTTTGATAAACCTGCCTTGAAGGTTTGTTGGTTAAGACGAGAATAGAATGGGACTGGAAGTATGGCCTGAGCTTCCTTGAAGCCAAAATGAGAGAGAACAAAAGCTTTTCTATTAATGGGTACCGTGATTCAGCTCCGAGAAGTCTCTTACTTACATAATATACGAGTTTATGCGCCTGATTTTCTTATCAAACTAACATTGCACTGACTGCTTTTTCTGTCATGGCCAGATATAGAAATAGGCATTCTCAGGATGTCGGTTTTGATAGAATGGGGGATCAGCTAGGTGCGTTTTCAGGTCGTGAAATGCCTGCTCGTATTCTTCGGTCTATTTAAACTTCTTGTTTCCTTTGAGCAAGTTATAGAATGTTAGACACTTGTCAGTGGATTTTGAAACGAAGCGGTTTAAAGTCGCCACCTTTCAAGTTAGTCTTTCTACTTCCTTACGCGACCTAAGCGAAGGCATCTCTAACAACGACCTAATTTTTTTTGTATTCGCCTCTATCCCCCTTGTCCTGACTACAAGCCCCAGAAACTTTCCCAACGCAACTCTGAAAATGCACCTCTAGGGATTCAACTTCATGTTGTATTTTCTCAATATGCCAAAACATTCTTCCAAGTAGAATACATGGTTACTGACACTCTTTGACTTAGCGAGCATATCATTGACATACACATCCATGTTTCTCCCGTTCTGGTTAGCGAACACTTTGTTGACTAACCGTTGGTATGTAGCATCGTCATTTTTCAGCCCGAATGGCATAACTTTGTAGAAATATACGTTATGGTTAATCATGAAGCTGGTATGCTCTTGGTCTATAGGGTTCATCGCGATCTGGTTATATCCAGAATATGTGTCCATGAATGACATGAGCTCGTGACCGGCCGTGGCGTCTACCAACTGATCAATTCTTGGTAGTGGGAAACAGTCCTTGGGACATGCCTTGTTGAGGTCAGAGAAATCAATACAAGTTCTCCACTTCCTATTTCACTTCGGGACCAGCACGGGATTAGCAACACAGACCGGGTATTTTGCTTCCCTTATAAATTTGTATTTAAGTAGGCGAGCTACTTCTTCTGCTAATGCTTCAGATCGTACTGTCCCCAAAAGCCTCCATTTTTTGGACTTTGCAGGCACATTCTTGTCCAAGTTTAAAATATGGATTATTACATTCGGACAGATTTCCACCATATCCTCATGTGACCAGGCAAAGACATCTAGGTTCTTCCTCAGGAATTCAACCGGCTCTTTCTTCCTTTTGGCTTCAAGATTTTTTCCAACTTTGACAACTCTTGAAGGTACTTCCGGGTCAATATTTACTTCCTCAAGTTCTTCTATTCCTTTAAGCTCAGAACTATCTTCGCCTACTCACGGATCAATGTCATCTCATTGGGTGACCTCATTATTTCCTTCTTGAGGTTCTTCCATCCCACGAGTAACTTCCATTACCCAAGACTCATCACCTCATTAACTTATGACCATCGCCTGCTACCCGGATTGTGATTTTCCCTTCATAGCAATGTTGTAGAATTCTCTGGTAGCGAGCTAGTCTCTTCTTATTGTGCATATCCGCGAGGTTGAGGGGAACTTCATTGTCAGATGTCGGATCAAGGTGATGGCCTCAAATGCCATCAGCGCGGGTCGTCCCAAAATTGAGTTATCTGCAATCGGACAATCGATTACCATGAACTCCAGTATTTTAGAGATAGCTCAAGCCTCTTCTCCCTGCGTAACAACCAGTCTGATCGTCCCTGTGGCCGTCGTCCCTTCACCTAAAAATATGTATAGATTCATTGAGGTCGCCTTTAGATCGGTTACAGACAATCCCATCTTTTCCAAGGTGGACCTACAAAGAAAATGTACAAAAATTCCATTATCCATCAGTATCATCCGTACCCTTCAGTTAGCGAGCTGTGTGGTTACCACCAGCGGGTCATTTTGCGGGATTTAAATGTGGCTAGTGTCCTCTACCATGAAAATGATTGGTTGTTTTTCCATCTGTTGTTGTTTTGATAGTCGTTGCTCCAGGACAAATTCGACACCGTTATAAGTTTTCAGCTCATTTAAATACCTTTTTTGGGCCCCACTGCTCGTGCCTGCCAAATGAGGTCCTCCAGAAATGGTAGTTATATCTGCTCCTACTATCGGGGGAGGGTCCACCCGATTCTGATCTACCTGAGTTCCAGGCTAACGTGTCGAGGCCTCTAGAGCTGGATGAGAAATTTTCCCGGCAGGTTGTTTGGGAACATCCTGATTTCAGGCATACTGGGATAGTGGTCCAGCCTGAATAAGAGTTTCCATTTCATCCTTTCGCTGTCGTCAATCATCGATGTTATGACAGATGTCATTGTAGAATCGAAAAAACTTTGAGGGATCTCTCTTCGCCCACTGATGCCTTAAAGGTTGTGGCTTCTTCCATGGGAGGCGATTAGAATTTTCTAGGAAGATATGTTCCCAGGTATCCATTAGGTCAGTGTAGGTGGCAAAAATGGGCTTGAATTTCTCCACAGACTTGTTCTTATTCATGTTGTTCTGGTCGCCCTCACCATTCCTCTTCCTCTTGTTGTTTCTTGCTTGATTATTCTAGGTAATAGGTTGAGTAGTAGTTGCAAAATCTGTCACCGCTCCAGCGGGTTGAATAGGGGCCTGGCTGGTTCCTGCGATAGCAGATCACATGTAACACCCCAACTCCAGGGACCGTTATGGTGTGCCTTGTAAACAGTGCTAAACTCGCTAATCGAGTTATTTGGCCAAAATCGTGTAACTAAGTATGATTAGCGGTTTAGGGATCAAAAATTTTGGTTAAGATGTAACGTTTCATTAGAACGTTTAATATATATGTTGGGATTCCAAAACTATAATTTCAGAGTCTACTACAAGAAAATATTTACAACAGGCCGTTCTAAGCGGCAAAACAGGGTTTAACCCTAGTTCCTCTTTAAACCTCGGCCGTGGCGGACGAGCAGCTGCATATGTACACGTCATCACCTAAGCGCTCCAACTCAAGGATGGTCCAGCTTTCTTTTGCCTCTACCTACACCACATAGCATCCGTGAGCCGAAGCTCAACAAGAAAACACAATATAACATGATATAATATCAACAGTGATTGTATTAACTATTCAGGACCAACAGTCCAAACAAATAGGTGACTGTCACAAAAAGTCACAAATATGGGGACAGCACCCTTTAGCCATGTGATGATAGGATCCCCAAGGCTTAGCAGTTATCACAAGTCACTAATATGGGAACAGCACCCTTTAGCCATGTGACGATAGGATCACCAGGGCTTAACAAATAAGTGAGCACCTCACTAGCTTTAACAGGATAGGTGCATGGTGATTAGTCACCAACATAACCTTCCTCCTGACTCTAGAGTCATAACTGTGGAACAGTGTTCCCTAGCCATGTGACAAACAGTCACCGGGGCCATATGCCCTAGCTCTGAATAACTGGTCTTAGACCAGACAAGCGCTTATAAGTTCATCGACCTTAGGGTCGGTCCAGCATTAATACCTCATATGAGTCATTCAACGCTGATATCGATTAGATCTAATCTTCATTTGGCTCGGCGTTCACAACGCTATGCCATTTCTGACTCTTAGGTCAGTAAAACACGACCAGTGTTCAACTCATTGTAAACTTGACTAATAAATCACAGCTTCGCAGATGGATCTAACACCATTGCCGATTCTGACTAATAAGTTAGTGCCATACATAAGTAAGCCATGCCACCAAACATATATCACATGACCAATATCCATATACAAGGTATTCAGCATGCTTACTTAACTAATACAAGTATAATTAGGACCATGCACGAACACAGAGGCTCAAGCTCTGAACGATATCATACTCAGTATATAAAGCATATCCTAATCACATATCTCTCATGCATCATATGCATTATATTTAACAATCCAACATGCACCAATAATCGCCGTGCATGTCACATTTAATTGTCAACCAACAGCCATCATGAATAGCCATGCATGTCACATACACACAGGGTGCAGATTTCTTACCTCAGATTCGAGCTAGAATGATTAAAAGAACGACCCTTGGGAACGATCAACTTTTAGTCCTTTAGCGGTCACCTAGTCATAACCAAATGTAGGATACCATCAATAAAAATTATCTAACATAGGTTCCCAAACCAATATCTAGCCTCCGAGACATCAATCCACACTTAATCGGGTAGTTGGATCGACCCCGAGGCCTAAAGCTAGTATCCCTAAGTCAAAAACCCATTTCTGTCCAATATGCCTCTATGGGCCGTGGCCCTCCCTAGCCATGTCGCGGCTCACCCTCAGACAGAGGCAAAACCTCCCCAAAAACCAACATAGGTCGCGGCTCACCATAGCCATGTCGCGGCCCTTTGCGCAAAACAGCAAACAACAACCTTTCTTCCCCTGCGTTTTTCCTCGAAACCAAACTTTCAAACCAGTCCTAAACCTCATTCAAACACTCAATCCAACCCCCGAACATCATCTATATCAAACCCTCATCAAAATCCAAGTTAAACACCAACCTAGCTTCAATTAATTCCAACTATCCATCAAGAAATCACAAACTAAAACTTAAACCAAAAATAGAGTAAAACCAGAGATTCCATGGCTGAAACTTTCCTCAAACTTGGGATTAAACCCTCTTCAATGGTTGAACTAATTTTCTAATCTCCCACCTTTGGTCTCCTAGCTTGTCCCTTGAAATTGACTTCAAAATTCCAAAGAGAGAAAGAGGGAAAATGGTGCACGGGTGAGGGAGAGAAAGAAGGATGATGATGCTCTATTTTTTACACTTCCACAGCCTTCTAAACTCAAAGGGCTGATATATATCTTAGGGGTGACAAGACCATTTTGCCCCTAGGTCAAATAAAGGCTTCTAAAGTCTCCCGAGGGTAAAACTGTCCTTTCCCGCTTATCACGTTAATTATAATTAACACCCTCAAATTCCCGCTATTCTCAATAATTTCAAATGCCAATAAATCATATCCCATTACCCTTTAATTCTCGATAATGTTCTAATCATCGAAATGACCCCGAGACTCACCCCGAGCCTCGAACTTAAACCCGTTATGACTAGACCGAACACTTACATTTCATGATCGTCTCATGCCGAATAGCTCGAACCAATCCACCTTAAAATGTGGCTATATTAATTAATCACAAACATGCACCCAAAATACACAATTACGCCCATAGCGGCCAAATTACCAAAATACCCCTATATTCATAAATACACCCATATGCATGCATTTACCATCATATAATAATATAATTCACATAAACATGCATATGCTCATTAAATAGCATCGTAACTTAATTATGGCCCTCCCGGCCTCCTAATCAAGGTCTTAACCCTTATTAGGAAATTCGGGGCATTACATCACACCTCTTCTAGGTTTATCCACTCTTGAGCTCGAGCCAAGAACTCATCAACCTTTTAACTCCTTTTCGTTGGAGTTCTTTCCATAGGTCACCTCCCACCAGGATTCTTATCCTCATCGCCATGAGCTTGGAGCTATCATCAACGTCCCTAGCTCGTGCTACAACATTGGTGAATCTACTCACATATGCTTTTAGTGGTTCACTGTTTTATGTTGGCCAATGAATCGACCTTTACACGAGTTGCATGTGAAGCTCGGAATGCTCTCTTACACTCAGAAGAAAACTTCTTCCATGAGCTTATCGAATGCTTCTTGTACTATTTAAACCACTGTCTGCCAGGTCCGACTAGAGTTACAGGGAATAGGATACACCTTAGATCAAGGCCGACGTTGTGGGTCATCATCATTGTGTTAAACATCCCGAGTTGGTCGGATGGATCTGTATTTCCATCAAATGTCAGCATGTTCGCCATCCTAAAGCCAATAGTATATGTAGCTGCTGCAATGTTTGGAGCGAAAGGTCCGAGTTCCTCATTTGAGTCACAATTATGAATCCCCTTTCTAGATAGGAGCCTCTTCATCTGCTCATCCATCAAGGCCAGGCGCTCAAGGGTTAGGTCCTTGGTCTCTAGGTTAGTTGGGGGTTGTTCAACAGCTCCCATCCTATTGTACATGCTTGGTGGGTTATTGTCCCTCCAAGCTCGAGCTTGGTTAGGTGGGACATTCCCATTGTCGTGTACGATAGATGGACCCCTTTCATGTCAAGTATAATGCATATCTTCTTTGCTAGTTGGATACCTTCTTTGTGAGTTCAAATGATCGCGCAGGTCGAGTTGTGGATCGTACCAAGGACTTTGCGCTGAGCTCAGGTGATTTCTCAAGTCTCTCTTAGAGCTGCCTCCACGCTGGCTCCTTGTCCAATAACTTCCATTTGCAAAACTTACAGCTCGGGGCTGAGATCGAGGACCCGAAGTCTCGGAACGTACCTGTGGGGCGTAAGTATCTACTGATGGGGGAGGATTTCTCCTACTATTCCTATGAGCAGAAGTATCTCGTTGTGGGCATGGTGGGGTAGGATATCTAACTGGTGATGGTGGATGCCTTATTGGCAGGGTTATCCTCGTTCCACCAAGACGAACTAAATTAGCCCTCTTTGGCTCTACCCCAATGTCCTGAGTTCTCTGTGCCTGGGGTTCTGGTCGTGGCACAGGAGGATTCACTAGAACGTTTTGCCTCTCTGAACTTGTCCCAGCCCACCCTGGTGGGTTGTTGTGGGCATTCCTGGAAATCAGTGAAGAAGGCACAGAGTTGGGGGTCGCAATTCTGACAAATCGGCTGGCATGCTGATGATGACTCCTCTGATGACCAGTGGGCTGAGCACTTCAGTGGTTTCGCTCTGAAGGCATAGAGCTTGGAGTGGCAGTCCTGACAGAGCGACTAGGTTTAGACCGGTTATTCTTGTGGGACTTATGAGACCCACTTTGCCTCTTTTCGACATTAACGCCAGTTGCAAGAGGGGGTAACTGAGCCAAGACCTCCTCGATCTGTATGTTTTCCCTAGCAAGATGGCTCCTTAATTGGCCATTTTCCATCTCAATGACAGTCAAATATCCTGGATTAGGATTCGGTGGGAGTGACGCAGAACTCTCAGCGTCATCTTGGCCCACTAGTTGCTTCCAAGGACGTTGTTGAACATCTAGGCCCCTTTCAGTGGGCACAGCGGTATGATGGTCCTCCTGCCCACCAAGCTGATCCATCTCATTGGCATGCATCGATCGAGTAAGCACGATGATGAATGTTGACTGAAACTTATGAAGCACTAATTTCCTCTCAATGAAAGCACCAAAATGTTGACTCATTTTTTCGCCAATATTATATTAAGAAATCTAATAAGGATATTAGTGCTTATTTGTAAACCAAAATGAAATAATAAGAACATTTTTGTACACACACAACTTTTACGTGGTTCATTGGTTAAAATCCACCTAGTCCATGAGACAGTATTATTTCTTTTCTCTTACAATTTCTGTAGAGTTTTAGTACTAAAAAAATGTCGTCACATTCCCTGTCATTTATCTCTGATATGTATAGGGGAGTTTCCTGGACAGGTTTGGGTAACCGCATGAATAAATAAGTTATACACTTAATACAGATTATTCCCATTTACATTGGGATATGATTTGATAACATAATAGAATATACTCCTACTTTCTCGGATCATAAATGATAGATATGCAATACAGCCTGGGCATTAATGAGCGTATAAGGAGCCTCCGAATATCTTGGATTGTTATCCTAAGAGGCGGTCTGATAACAACCTCTATGTCATGTTGTCAGGTCCCAATCCCGCCCAAATATGTTTGCAAGTGAGATAGTTGTCTCTTCAACACAGCCACATCTCTTTTTGGAAGACGGTTGCTCACATCATTGTTAACCAGAGGTTCTACTTGGGTGATTTTCCACGTATTCATTTGCCAACTGTACACGAACTGAGTGACTAGACTCGTGCTAATTTTTAGGGTACAACAATGATAGATTAAGTATGATAAATTATTTTTTATGGTGGTTTTTCAAAACAAAAATTGCCCAAGACTTGATCTACGGGTTTGTATCGTTGAGTTCACACTTAGGCGATATATGGTTGGGGGTAAAAGAATGGAATGGAATGGAAATGAATTTATTTTCATTCCACTCATTTGTTTGGATGCATTTTAGAATATTGAAATATCATTCCAATGGAATGGTTTTTCCACCATTTTGGTGGATTGACTATTCCATTTAAAAATTGGAGGAAATATCACTCCAATGCAAGAATGAAAAAAATTTAATAATTTTTTATCAATTTTTTTATTCATATTAATTTTTATTTCATTTATTCCCTATTATTTTTCTCATTCTCATTCCTGTTCCCCTATTTTTGTTCCCTCCATGAATTGGGCCTTACCTCGAGGTAACAAAAGTTGATCGTTAGGTCTACTCTAATAAACCTAAGGATGAAGAATTGCTAAGGGGCACCACCGGTGCCCAAAATCACAAGTAGGTGGCATACCGCTATTGGTGCAATCCAATATCAGGTTCCACGTATTTGAATTAATTATGTATTATAGGGTATCGCTTACCAATTATGGGGTGTCACCTCATATGGTGTTGGACACCTTAAGGTGCTACTCTTCAAGTTAGCCACGTGTAATGATAGCTATAGCAGCTCTCAAGCTGCTAAATCTGAGTGGCAGCTTACAGACTCGACAATTATCTACAATATTCACTGGGACAAATGCATCCTATCCCCAATATGATCAACAAACTAAAATTTACCTTTAGGTGCCTACTCGATTCAACAGTTAGGAGCAATCTGAATGTTACACATTTTTTTGGAGCTCAACCACATTCATTTATTGTAAGCTAGAGTTTAAGGTTTAAACTCCTTTCTTTGTCTCTCTCTATAATTACTCATCTTTATTACTATAATTATGCCCAAACATTTTCTAAATTTTCTAGAGCATTTAACCTTATTTATTTCTATGCTAACTTCCTCACTAAAGATCTTTTGGAAAGTATTGAACTAATACCAACCCCAAAAAAATTGCTACACCTTGGAGGCATAGTCTCACGAGAGAAGCTACTGGTTGACCTCAAATTTGAACCTACCTTGATAGCATAGTTTAAGGCTCAAGTTTAGTAATGACACGTGTTCGTATATTTGATCCTATGCTCTTCTATAGTATTAAAATGAAATCTTGCACCAACAATTATTAGTTGCTAAATAAAATTAAATTGTTCTATACTACAATAATTTATTAAGTCGTTGGATTATTATTTTAATATCCATATTTACTCCCAACATTTTCTAAATTTCCTAGAGTAGTTACCCCTATTTATTGAAAAGTGCTCGTTCTTGAGTTTGAACTTTTCTTGAGGGCTAAATTTAAGGGTCAATCTCAGTAACTATAGGTGTCCACAAATTTGATCTGGTTCACTTCTACATCATTGCAATGAAATCTTGCACCAATTATTTTAAATTTCTCAATGAAAATAAATAATTAATTAAGTAATTAGATTTTATGCAACCATGGAATAGATATACATGTTTAGGTTTTCATGTATGTTAATTGTTGAATGTCTTTCTTAATGTTTCTTGTATGTCTTTCAATTTATTTGTATTTTATTTTGTATAGTAAGACCTATAAAATCTGCAAGAGAAATATGGTTCAAAAAGATTACACAAATATAATTTTTTTCCAATTATTTTTTTAAAATAATTCAAATTTTGATATTTTTTTATTTCTTTCTTTTTTTTTTCAAAAAGCATTCTTTTATTTATTAAATTTCAAAAATTTAAGTTAATAAAATATTATTATTTATTTTCTATTGTAAATATATAATAGCAAAGATTTTATTTATTAAACTAAGCTTGAAAATATTTACTTTCTCTGCAAGCAACAATTGAATTAATTTAATTCATTGATTAAAATCCTTCTGGATAATTAATTGAATTGAATTAATTATGCATAATTGATTGATTGATTTTTTTATAAATTAATTGATTGACTATGATTTGTTTTAGCAATTTATTTATTTTGGAGCTAAATATGATCATAAATTATGACACATGTCATATAGTATTTATGTTAGGCCGGTCCAATTAATTATAACATATCATGCATCATTATAATTCATTTTTATAATTAGGCTTATATAATAGGTTTATAATGATGACCCATTATTTTTGGGTAGTGGGAGATTCAAATAAAACTTTTCAATAATGCATTACGTTTTATTTGGGCTCGATTGAAAGTGTAATGTTTAAATTCCTCTCTAGTGGGTGATTCCACTTGTGAATGCCAATTTGTTTTGTATGATTAAGTTGGGCTTAATTAATTAATAATGATTAAAAAAACTAAGGTCCAAATTTTTGTCTTTTGGGCCTTGTATTGGATGTAGACGCTTTTGGAGTAGGAACAATATACTAATCCCAACTTCCCTCCATGCAAGCGCAATCGTTAAGACTCATTTACCTTAGTTGGACTTAGTCGTATTAGGTTTGTCTTTTATTTGAAACTTAATAATTAATTAAAAACATACTAATTCTAAATATTTAAATGGGGAATTTAGAATTAACATAAACTTATAGACTAAGGGTTTTTTTATTTTAATAATTTGGCAAACCTAATTTTAATAAATTCTCATGGATAAAATAATTAGAGATAAAAGAAATAATGAGCTTAATAAGAAATTTGATCTCCACCGTTGATTTAACAAGGTAAGAATCAAGTGAGGCATTTAGGCGCTTTCATTTCGTCTCCCTACGTATGGTGTTCGTTAGGCTTGTAACATGGCAAAAAAAATTTAGCATAGATTGTTGTAGATGAATTCCTTATAGACTTATCCCTACGTTGACTATTAAGAATTAATCCTATGATCATTGAAACTGTGGGTTTAGCTCATAAAGTATGAATTATTTGTATTCGTCACTTTGATCGAATAGGAAGGTAGTTAGTGAAAAGTTGAAGACTATCCATTAATTGAGATGAATCTCTATTTAACTAAGTGAATTTTTGTGGTTCTCACCAACTAGGACACATGTTTCATGGCTAGATGAAATATCTAAGAAATAGGTGTTAAGTGTTTCAAGTGTTTTGCTTATCTCTAAACATGTCAAAATGTTTTTTTTTCAATTTCTGAAACTTCTACGGATAATTGCTTGTTAAGCAATATAAATGATTTGTATTTTTCATAAATGTAGTTCTATGGCCTCCAACCCCAAACGTGCCGTCCGACAAGAATTTTGCGAAATGGAAGTTCAATAAAAACATTATGCTGATCGGGGACAATACCAAGTTCGTGATGGCTGATGAATGCTTTGTAATTCTCATCGCCATGGCTAACAAAGCTACCAAGGAGGATTATGAACACTTGTAAGGTACCAACAACAAAGTGAAGGCGTATATGCTTGCTAGTATGTCTGACACACTTATAAACAAGTTGGAAACAGTTGCCATTGCGTTCGAGATCATGGACCAACTTCAAGGGATATTTGGGTAAAATGCCAAGCAAGCTCGATTTGATACTACCAAGAAGTATTCCAATTCAAGGATTGTGCCAGGGATGCATGTTCGTGACTACTATATAAATATGAAGAACTATTTCCAATAAGTCAAACTACATGGAGCCCAAATAGATGAGCAGACTCGAGAGAGGCTCACACTAAACAGCCTCACTCATGAATTCATCTCGTTCACCACCAAATACTTCCTCAACAAGTTGGAATATGGGATGACCCAGCTACTAAACGAGCTCTAGATGTTCGAAGGAATATCAAGTGAACCAAACAAAGGAAAGAAGGTTATTGCTAAAGATGAGGCTTCTCCTGGCGAGGCTAACTTAGCTTCATCTTCAAGAGCAAGAAGAGGAAGGAACACAAAAATAATAACAAAAAGAACGAGAATTCCGCTGGCAAGGCACCGGCTTTTGAAAAGCATGTTGAACCACAAACTGCTTTAAAGAAGGCTAACGGGGAGTGTTTCCACTATAAGGAGACCGTCATTGGAAATGCAATTACCCGACTCTCAATCCAATGGAAAACCAAGGTAATGAAATGTATGTCCTTGATGCATGTGTTTTAGAATATGATTCTTCAGTTTGGATCATTGATTTAGGATCTACTAATCATGTGTGTTGATTCAAGATGTGTGCCGTTAAAGAGGTACACACATGATTAGTAAATCTTGAATCAAAGATCCAAACCAAAGAATCATCTTCTATAACACATGCATCCAAACAAATATTTAATTACCATGGTTTCCATTGGCCTTGAGAGCTGGGCAATTACATTTCCAATGCCTAGTCTCTTTGTAGTTGAAGCACTCCTCTTTAGCCTTCCTTGCTCAAGCAGGCTTTTCAAAAGCCAAGGCTTTTGGATATCTTATCATTGCCTGATAAGCTGAGTCATTGATTACAGACATACTTGGAAGGTATGCCTCCAAGGAAGTTAATCAAACTAGTCAGCGCTTATATCAAGCTGAAGATGGTAACCAGGGTTAGAACCCTCAACCTGCCCCTCAGAACTGGCAGCAGATTTTTGCAGATATGCAAGTGAGACTTCAGAGACAGGAGGATGAGATTATATGGTTGAGACAACAGATTCTGCTAGGGAATGCTGCTCCGCATATGCCACCTGTAGTGGTACCTATTCTGAGACAACCAGAGGTTGAAACTATATGATCTTGGAATTTAAATCTAGATGCATGCTTCCTAATATATTTCCAAAAACATAGCGAAAACATAGATTAGCATGGCATATATATGAACATGTGATTCGTAAATTAAAACAAACACAAAGATGTAAAAACTTGCGAATACGCAGCGGAACAATGACTCCTTCCTTTATATTCTCTAACCCTTGATTATTGGTGGTAACAAGGTATTTCAAAGAATATAAACCACTTAAATTATGCCAAAGTCTTCCAAGCCTATCTCTAAATCAAGTCTAACAAAGAGTGGGCAAGTTCTCAACACATGACATAGAATTAAAGAGGGGAGAACAAGAGAATGAGTTGCCAACAAAGGATTAGACTGTCTAGGTTTTCACTTACCCAACGAATCTACTGAGACTCACTTTTTTACCCATGAAAGCCCTAGATATCACATTCCTTATATAGGCAACTTAATGGGCTTTATTATAATTTAAATTTAAATTAATTAAAATAATAAACAAAAAATCAAAGCCTTGGCCTCCCAAAAATGGACTTGTGCCCAATCTCTTTATTTTGAATTCAAATCTCAATTGGGTCTAAATTCAAAATCATTTCATCTATTTATCTTTTAATTAATTAAATAAATAATTAAATCCTTATTCAAATTAACTAATTATAATTTGAAACTTGATTTAATATTATTTATTTATATTGCACAAATTTATCAATATTAATAAATCTGCCCAAAGATTCTCTTTTATTCCCAAATTCTTATTACATGTAAATATCACTAAATTGACCCATTCAATTTGATATTTCTAATTGATAATTAAAACGATTGTTTGAGACTATCAAACTTGATTTGATAAGAGACGACACGGGGAACATAGATCCATCAAGCCAAGCTACAATAAATTCCCATGAGTTTATTTATTACAACAACTTATCTCACAACTTATTAATTCGTTATGACTCCACTATAGACTCGGAATTGGAATCTTGAGTTCAGAGAACGTATTTTACCAAACCACAAATACGTTATTCATTTTCATAACAGTTATAGTCAGTCAGTCCCCTATCGATGACTTACTAATGAGATGGGTGAGAATTATCGTTATACCCCTCATTTGTATTTTATTCATAACTCCCACTAAGTTCTTTGTAAATGATAAATCTATAATATCCGTTTTCTCGGAAGGGCAATTTTGTAATTTTTCCACTGCGTGCATCTTTGTCATTTTTTTTTCTCTTTTCCTTTGATGGAATGTTGGATATGTATCATTTCCAATGTGGATAAAATTCATGGTTTCTTATGTTTAAATATCTTGGGAATGATTGTAAAATCCTAGGATGTGCATAATGCCAAATAAATAAATAATGACTTGGGTTAAAGTTATTATTTACTTTATGATATTATTATTATTATTATTATTATTATTATTATTATGTTTTTTATGAGTTATTATATTATTATTATTTAAATTGATTAAATAATAGTAATTATAACAAATTATGAAATGACTATAATGTCCTTATTTTTGGGATTTGTTGAGGGATATTTTGAGGGAATTTTATGATAAAAATATCCTAAATATCTGATTAAAATTCGTAATATAACCAGATATTATTTATTTTAATTGTTTATTTTTTTAATAAAGGAAAAATGCCTAGTTTTTTGGGAATGAAGAGGAAGAATTGTTCAAATATCAACAAGTTATCTTTTACTCCTTTATTTCTTGTTATAGAGCGATCAAGAGAGTTTCTGAGTGAGAGAAATCGTGGGAAGTAAGAAAAGAGAGAGAAAGAACCGTTTCTCTCACAAAACCTAGAGAGAGAAAGCATAATTTCGGGTTTGGGAAGCTTAGGGAAAATCTGAGTTGTTTTGATCATTTTAGATGCATTATTTATGATCTAAGGAAGGTTTTTGATGTGATAAAAGCACCTAGAAGTGTTGTTTTTGAAATCCACTATTTTTCACCATTAAAGTTAAGGTTCTTGGATAATTTCGGATTTGAGAGTGTTTAGATAAATTCTGGGTGCATGGAGGCATGTGTACAAGCTTAGGGGACTACAAGGACTAATTTGAACATAAAAAATCGGAGCTTAAAGGCTTAGAACGCAAAGTGCATTTTTTTTGCTCCATTTTTGGCAGTACACCGGACTTGGAGAAGAAGACTTCGGAACAAGGGATTACGGACATCTTTTTGGGCTGGGTTCTATTGTTTTGAAGTTATGGACACAAGGGGATCATTTTCCAAGCAAGAGAAGGGTTGCAACGCAGCAAAACTCAGCCCTACAGTTGCCAACGCTGGAGAAGAAGACAACTCCGGCGATATCTCCGGCGAACCCGATCTGGACATTTCCAGAGGTTTTTTTTTGTTTTTTTCTTGTTATAGATTCTACATGATAATTTAGATTTTTTGGTTAAGTTTGGTATGTTTTTGAAAAATTCTTGATTTATTATGAATTATTTAAATTTTCTTAGTAAATAATTATAAAAAATACTTAAACTATTCAGAAAATTCTGGGATAATTTTTATATGATCTATTATTGATACCAAACAGTTATGTATGTTTAAATTGAATATATAAACGTTTTTGTAATTTTCTTGAATTTATTTGG
The DNA here is from genome assembly GCF_963169125.1 of Humulus lupulus. Taxonomy (NCBI): domain Eukaryota; kingdom Viridiplantae; phylum Streptophyta; class Magnoliopsida; order Rosales; family Cannabaceae; genus Humulus; species Humulus lupulus. The sequence goes on along the minus strand of NC_084795.1, from coordinate 72,163,468 downwards.
TTATTTCTTAAATAAATTATAGAAAATACATAGGCTAATATAAATGGCTCAGAATCATTATTGTAAGCATGTTTAAGGGTTAGAAGCTATTTTGTGAAATTTGGGATAATTATTTACTGTTTTATTATTTATCTTTAATTATTTGAATTAAAATGGTTTATCTACATAGATAAATTATAGAAAATAACTTGGTGTTTTTAAAATTATTTTTTACTGTTTGGGCACTGTTCTTATGAAGTTGAAATGGTATCTTAGTGTCTGGGACTGATTTAGAACTATGTTAGGTTGATTTGTTATTTTTGGTTAATTATTTGGTATTTTATGCATGTAAAAAAAGGGGTAATATATGCATAAATAATTACAATAATTTGTATAAGTTTCTAAGTTGTTTAATCATGTTTCATAATCTGTATAAATGGTTAGGAAGCATGTTAGATTCTAGTTTGGGTAATTGTATTGAGTATCCAATTATTTTGAGAATTATGTGTAATTAAAATGATAATTATTGAAAATAAATAATTATAAGGAAATAATTAGTTTAATCTGACTTTATAGGCGTAAAAAATAACTTAGAATCTGATTTAGTAAATTGTGGTCATTTATTTGATTATTTGATTATGATCTTTTTGTTTTGTGCATAAAGATGATAAGAAATTTGATGATTAGTATTATAGGTTGTAATTTTGTGGTGAAACCTTGATGTTTCATAATTGTGTTTTGAGTGTGTCATTGTATTGTTGGGTGTTTAGGATCTAATTCTCAACAAGGACACTCAGCGAGGGATTCGAGGTAGAACAAAGGAATATTTTTTGCAATTGAGGTAAGAAGAGTGGACATCTGCGCACAGGGTGTATGTTTAAGCATACAATCTTGTTTCTCGGTTTGTATTTATTTATGTTATGTACTGTGGTTGATTACTGTACACACTTAGTATTGTTAGCATGAGAATAGTGCTAGGGTTTCGCTGCTTGTGTGAGCATAACACTTGCAGGTACACTAAGAGCTTATCATTGGTGAGTACAACTTGTGGTAAGTGAATGCCTCGTTGGATGCCAAGTGTGAGAATAACACGAGGCAGGGCATATTACATTTCATGTCTGATCAACATGAATGTACAGTTGATTATCGTATGTGAGCATAATGTGCAGTATGAGACTTTGTTTGTTATGTGTGTGAGTATAGCATGCATTGTATCAGTATTATATTAATTCTTATTGCTTAATGTTTTGATTAAGCTATGTTGTATTATTTGGTTAGGGGGTTATGTCCTACATAGCTCTTCTTACTGGGCGTTAGCTCACGGGTACTCTGTGTGCAAGTAAAGGCAAAGCAACGCAGTGAGTGAAGCGGGCCTGAGGCATGGATGTTACATGTTAGCGGAGGGTTCACAACGTTTTAATGTTTTAAAGACTTAAGGAACTTTTAACACTTTTGGACTATGTTTTTTTTTATGTTAGATTAAGTTTTCAGACTTGAAAATATTTTATTTTAAAGAAATAGTGAGATCTCATGCCTTGTTTAGTTCAATAAAAAAGAATTTTAAATGGTTATTTTATTTATTGATTTAAATGGACTTTCATAAGTGACGTCTCGGGAAATTGGGGCGTTACAAAATCTGTGAACTTAGTCATAGATATGAGTGCTCAATCACAGATATGTGGTCAACGCTGTGACATTTATTAGATTCAATAACAACGATACTTATTTATCTATCAATAATCAATATCGGTCCTTGTCCAATGTACCCATATACATCCAATCTTATCTACTTTGTCAATGGCTTGGATAAGACATCACACTCTGAATGTGTAAGTAGATCATATCGTAGATTACCAGATCAGTGAAAATCCAATGCATTGACTTAATCTTAGGACTCGTTCTTTTGAATATACAATTATAATTTTACTCCATTCTGACCTAGTCACCATAATTGTAACTATTTATATGTTCGATATTTTATATGTAACGTCCCAATTTTCCTACTAAGGCTCAGTGCCTTGATTAGGGGGCTGGGAGGGCAATAATTGAATATTATGTACATGTTTGTGATTCTATGCATGATTATGTGAGTTATATTATAATATGACTATATTGGCTTGTTTAGGTATATTAAGCATGCATGTGGACATGTTTCTTATTAGAAGGGCATTTTTGTAATTTTGGCCCTTTGAGGGCGTATTAGAATATATATATATATATATGCATGTGTGTGTGTGTGTTTTATGATTGAGACCACATTATTCGGCATGAGACCATCCTAGGGAGCAAGTTAGTGGTTTAATCACAACGGGGAGTAATACTTGGCTTGGGGCGAGCCAAAGGGTATTTTGGGTGATTTGGAGAGTCACCGGGACTCATTGTAGCGTGAGTAGTATTTTGGGAGAAATAGCAATATTCCAGGTTTAGCGGAATTATCTGGGGAGATTTGGGTACAGAGCAGGATTAGACAGTGAAAATGACATTTTTTCCCTTGTAGAGTATTGAGAGAGAAACAGGTTGAGTGGGGGAATTTCGGTCATTCAAGAATGTTTGAATATAAGGCTATACTACAAAAAATTCTACTTTCAATGACTCCATACAATGTCTTACACTATTGGTGTAAGACATTAAAAATTAGGATGGGTTTTTAATATCTTATGTTGGGAGACATTGAATTTTTTTAATAATAAATTAGAAATTGGAAGACATTAAAACGGTGGGAAGACGTTGAAAAATGGCAGTTTAACACGTGTTCAGGGAGTACTTCCAATGTCTCCCACTGGGAGACGTGGCACACGTGGCACGTCTCCCAGTGGGAGACATTGGAAGTCCTCCCTGGCTATTACCCTCGACCTTCTTCTCTTCCAACAGGCGCGATTACACAACAGAGGCATAGACGAATTGGGACTTTTTCTGGCGACTTTTAGGGTTCAGACCTACGAAAATCTCTCCATTTTTAAACTTTTGAGGTAAATTTTCTTGAAAAAGTTTATAGGTTTAGTATTAAGATGATATATATATGCGATTTTGTGTTAGTTTTTTTATGATTATGAGTTTTTTCATTATATTTTTTAGGATTTTCTTGGAGAATATAAGAGGTGTGGGAACTTGAGATTTTGAGTCAAAAATTTTATTTGAAGCATACATTGGAGGGAAGTTTTCAAAATTATAAGTATAAATCATTGTTAAAATGACATTTAGTGATATTTTTCTTTACTAGTTGTGATTATTTGGAGATTTTGAGTGGGTTTTTAAGAAAATAACTTTGTTGACAATGTAGAAAATAATTTTAATTTTAATTTTACATATCACATTGTGTATAGATTTGATTCAAGTTGTGAATGCCAAAAATTGACCAGAGCCATAGTCAACACTCAAGAGAAAAATTGAGGGTTACCCTCATTAGCCTCAGGCAAACCAAGCAACCCAATATCTTGCCCCACGCGAGACTCATGTCTCATAGGAGGCCTTAGCAAAAATGCCCAGAAGGGCAAGGAACCAAGGGCCTTGCTATGCGAGGCTGCCCTTCACCTGCGCGCGCCTGCCAAGGCCACAAGGGCCTCGCTATGCGAGGCTGCCCTTCACCCGTGCGCGCCTGCCAAGGCCACAAGGGCCTCGCTATGCGAGGCTGCCCTCACCTGCACTCCTCGCGACCCAGCTGTGCAGCAACGCCTCGCAACGAGACACACCTCACAACGCCTGTGTGCGTCTCGCAAGGTACGGCCACGCTAAGGAGCCTCGCACCACCACCATCTCGTGGCCCTCATGCAACCCCATCACGCCTTGTGAAACCCATCCCCGAGCCTCGTGAATGCCCGGGTCATTCATGGGTACTCACTTAGGCACCAAGGGTCTCGCCTTGTGAAACCCATCCCCGAGCCTTGTGAATGCCTGGGTCATGCATGGGTACTCACTTAGGCACCAAGGGTCTCGCCTTGTGAGACCCATCCCCGAGCCTCATGAATTTCCAAGTCACGCCTGGATACTCGCTTAGGCACCAAGGGTCTCGCCTTGCGAGACCCATCCCCAAGCCTCATACATACCTATTTCCAGGTCTCGTACCTGGAGGTAGGGCTAGGATAAAAGAAGTATGGATCGACACTTACTAAAATATAAATAAACTTAGAGAAGATATTTAGGTAAGGGGGACCACTAGGCATGAGATAAATGTACAAGCACGGGATGTACAACCCTGGAAAGGGCAAAGGCATGACTCTGACATTTGTGTCCTACAAGTAGTGGAGGTACAGATTTGTACAGAGAGTGGAAGTACTACATGCATACCTCTGACTATGTACCAAGATGACACCATAACCTTCTGCTCCACCACGACCTGTGCCACTACCCAGACAATGTACCTACGTACAATCTTGTCCCTTGGGACCACAATGTATGAGGAGCCATTAGAGCTCCAGTATAAATAGATCATCACCCCTCTAAAAAAGGGGTTGGAAAATTCCTTGTATGCTGAGGCTATTAAGCAATACATGAACTTACTCCATTGTGGTTCTGCATATTTACTCTTTCAAGTTTTCTCCATCTTCTTCTAAGATATCTCTTGCAATACAGTCTCAGTTTTCTAACCCTATATCGTTGACGAGATTTCACCGTCAACACGAGTATATATATATATGATTTTTTTATTATTAATTAATTTGAAAATTATGTATATTTTATATCTATATTTTAATTTTTTATTAACATTGTAGCTAAGTTATATGTTTTTGTTGATTATTGAGTTTTTAGTAACTTAGTTGTTAGAGTTTATAAGTCTAAGCTCTATATATACCACATTTTTTGTTTAGTTTAATTAGTGGCTCATTGGAAATTGTTTAGTAATCTTTTATATATTAATTAAATTAATTTTGTAGGTTGTGGTTATGTTGGGGTGAGATTTAAGGGTATATTTTGCCTCAAAATTTTTATTTCAAGCACACATTTGAAGTAATTATGTTTCTAAAATTAAAATAATAAGTTATATATTGTTGGATAGTTAGTGATATTTTATTTATTAATTATTAATTTAATTTTGTTGGTTGTTGATTCAATAGGAAAGTGGATTGCTAAGTGAAGTAATTTTATTAGTTGGATCATTAATTGCAAGAGGTACAAATATATTCTCTTACTTCTACATTTAATATTATTAAACAAATTTTATTTTGAATATTTTAAATATTCATCAATAGTGAAGTAGTGTAACGCCCCAACTCCAGGGACCGTTACGATGAACATTGCAAACAGTGCTAAACTCGCTAATCGAGTCATTTGGCCATAAACGTGTAACGAAGTATGATTAGCGGTTTAGGGATTAAAAATTTCGGTTTAGATATAACGTTTCACTAGAACGTTTACTATATACATTGGGATCCCAAAAATATAATTTAAAGGTCTATTACAAGAAAATATTTACAACCAGCCGATCTAAGCGGCAAAACAGGGTTTAGCCCTGGTTCCTTTCCTTCAAACCTCGGCCGTGGCGGTCGAGCAGCTGTGTAACGACCCAAATTCGCTAATAAGGCTTAAGGGACTTGATTAGTGTGCCAGGAGGGCATTACCGGAATAATTGTGATTTAATGAGTAATTATATGTCTAATAACGTTTATATGATAATTGATTATATTGTGTGGTAATATGATATGTGATATATGCGAGAACCACATTATTATGTGGACAGGTTCGCTGAGCACGACCCAAGACGATTCTAGGGTCAAATAGCGAGAAAAGTCACAATGGGATTTAAGTTATGACTTTGGAGAAGCCGGGGATATTTTTAGATAACGGGTAGTGATTTGGGTTATCGGGACATGAAAATAAATATATGGAGATATATTTGAGGTTAGAATGTCTAGGCGGGAATATTGGGGGATTTTACCATTTTGGCCTCGGGGATGGTTCCGGCACCCTGAGCCTCGAGATTGACTTAATATGTGAGATAGACCTTAGGAAGCTTTTAGAAGAAAACATAAACCGACTTTAACTTAGCTTCAGCTCTCTCTCACGCTCAAGAGAAACAAAGGGGAAAGAAAACACAGAGAAATTAAGGGGGAAACAAGCTGGAATTCTGAGATTTGAGGTGTGGATTTGGGGGTCTAGCTCAGGGATTTATCAAGCATCAAAACAGGGTTAAGGTAAGCTCTTAATTTTCTTCTCTGTGGTTAGGATTCTGGACTTTGACTAAGTGTTGAGACAAGTATAGTCTTGGTGTTTTAAGGCAGAATTAAAGAAGGGAATTTGGGGACCTAGCTTGGCTATAGCTTGGTGAAGTGATTTTACAGCAAAGGTAAGTCTCCACTCCTGGTTTAGAGGTTTTTCATTGAGTTTGAGTGGCTGGTTTGAGTGTTTATAGCACTTGGGTTTCAGAAATTGAAAGGAAGAGATTAGAGGGTGTTAGGCTGTGTTTTCCTGGGAGTTATGTTGTTTAGATCATGCTAAAGAAGTTGGGAATTAATTGGTTAAGAGTTGGGGAGTTTTGGGATGGTTTAAGGTGAGGTTTCAGACTTGGAAATGGTGTAAAATCTGGGTTCGAAGGGGAGGTCCGCGGCTCTGTTCTAGAGCGCTGCGGCCCTAGCATGCAAAGAAGCCAAGGGGGCTCGGCCAAGGGGGCGCGCCGCGGCGCCCAAAGCAAGGGTCGCGGCGCGTGTGTGGTTCAGTGAGGGAATAGGGTCTGTTTTGGGGAAGGGCCGCAGCTAGGCTTTGGGGGCCGCAGCCCTTGTTTTCACACTTGAGATTTTGAGGGTTTTAAGCACGGGGGAGTGGTCTAGTGTGCTCGGGTTTGGTTTCACCACCGTGCTTGGTGGAATTACGAGCTCCAGGAGTTAGTTTTGTAACTGGAAACCTATAATTGAGTATTTATGAAACCCTATACTTTGGTTGTGGCTAGGTGATAAAAGCTTAGGCTCGGGGACGGATCGTGCTTGAGGGGCGTTGCTCGTAATCCGATAACCGTATAGACTAAAGGTAAGAAAACTGCACCTGGTTGAATATATGTGACGGGACTAAGGGCTCCCTATTGTAGAAGCTTGAAAAGATGGTATTATGCCATGCAAGCCATTTAGTGAACCAACGGCCTAAGGGTGCCAAGGGTCTCACTAGCGCACAGGCCGCGGCTCAGCCACTGGTAGCCGAGGACAACTTATTATGCACTGAGCTTGGTTTAAGCGGGCCATAGTCAGTGGGTTAAACAGAGGGTGCGGCCTAAGTCGTCGGCCCTGAATATTATATGTGATAGAATGTATCTTGAATTAGATTGTATATGCTGAATATCTGTTGTGGATTATCTGATGAGTATGCATGCTTACTAAGCTATTTGTCTTTTGTTATTGTTTGAATTATCTATGATGTTTTCTTGCCGGGCCTTGGCTCACGGGTGCTACGTGGTGCAGGTAAAGGCAAGGGCAAGTTGGATCAGCCCTGACTGGAGAGCTCAGCGAGCGGAATGTACATAGCCAGGTGCTTAGCCGCCACGGTTGAGGTCTAGGCAAGGACATGGAACCTGGAGATTGTCTGTTTTGCCTTAGTATGGCTAGTGGTTACTCATGTACTTTTGGGAGTCTGTAAACTTTCTTTAACTTCGTTTTTATATGGGATCCCATGTTTACTACGGTATAAATGTATGAAATGAGTCTTTTGAGACCAAAACCTTTTTAACCTTAGCTTTTGCATGTTTAGTGACACATTTTCAAATTAATAACTTGATTAGCAAGTCCTGCACCTTTATAAGTACACAGTGTAGCGGTCTTGGCTATCCAGGGTGTTACAAGCTGCATATGTACACATCGTCACCTAAGCTCTCCAACTCAAGGATGGTCCAGCTTTCTTTTGCCTTTACCTGCACCACAATAGCACCCGTGAGCCGAAGCCCAGCAAGAAAACTCATATGCTCATAAACAGTCATATCATGATATCATATCATATCTAGCATGCCAAGCAAACGTAGCTTTATTCAAGCATGCAGACAAGTTCAACAATGCTGGGGTATCCAGGATAAGAAATCCTGCCCTTCTGATTGGATGACTATCAAGTCAATCCTAATCAGATGAGTGAATATCACTCTGAGGTTCTAGAAAACCATACTGGGTGACTGACAAGCAAGTCACTAATTTAAACAGAAGAGTGGCTGCTAGGTAAGCCACTAGCCATAAACAGAAGAGCGGCTGCTAGGTAAGCCACTAGCCTTCCAAATGAGTGACTGATAGGTAAGTCACACAAGCGCTTATAATATTCATCGATCTTGAGTTCGGTCCGGCATTAATGCTCTTTGAGTCATCTAATGCAGATTGTCAATTAGATCTAATCTTTGTTGGCTTGCATTGAACACGCTAAGACCGTCCTGACTTATGAGTCAGCACCGTGTGACCAGTGCCCAGTACCACTCCCGAACCTGACTAATGAGTCACAGCTTCACAGTTGATACTAACACCTTTGCCAATTCTGACTAATGAGTCAGTACCATGCACAAGTAAGCATTGCTACCAAACATATGTCATATGTCGAATATTCAAATGTAGGGCATTCAGCATGCTTACTTACCAGTTGCTAGCATAATTATGATCATGCACAAACACAGAGACTTAAGCTCTGATCAATCTCACAGTCAGTACTCATGGCATGCCCTAATCACATGTTTCTCGTGCATCTCATGCATCACACTTAATCATCCAGCATGCCTCAATAATAATCATATGCAAATGAGCAAGATTGCTAAGCATTCAATATGCTATCAATGTTTACATTTAAACATCCAACATGCATCAAGAATAACCATGCATGTCACATATGGGGTACATTTTTCTTACCTCGGGTTCGAGCAAGAATTAGTAAAAGAACGACCCTTGAGAACGATCAATCCTTTGGTCCTTTAGCGGTCACCTAGTCATAACCAAATATGGAATCCCATCAATAAAATAAATCATAAAAAGGTTTATAATCTAAAACCTCACTCTCGGGATCCATCCCGCACTCTCGCGATTCTCAATCTACCCTAACGGGGTAAAGGAACAAACCCCCGAGCCTTAAAAGTCCTCCCAAGCCCTAAAAATAGGTTGCTGGAAAATCCACTAGCGCTGGGGCACTACCTAGTGGCGTTGGGGTGCTGCCCCAAAGTCAGAGAGCTCATGAATCAGCCCTGCCTAGCGTTGGGGCGCCATCAGCAAACCAGAGAGAATTCTGGTCTTCTCCCCTGTGATTTCCCTCTGAAACCAAGTCTCCAAACCAATCCCAAACATCATCAAAACATCAAATTCAACCCTAAACCTCATCTACATCACACCCTCATCAAAACCCAAGCAATCTTACACAAGAACTTCCATTAATCCCCACAATTAACACCTCAAATTCCCAACTGAAAACTAACTTGTAAAACAGGGTAAAGCTTAAGTTCTTGGATGAAACCTTACCTCAAGTTGGATTTGAGTCTTCTTCAATGATTGAACTAAGTTCCTAAGCTCCCACCTTTGATCTACTAGCTTGGTTCTTCAAGTTGGCTTCAAAAATTCTAAAGGATGGAAGAGGAGAAATGGTGTACGGGTGAGGGAGAGAGATGAGGATGATAATGCTCTATTTTTAACAATTCCACAGCCTTCTAAACTCAAAGGGCTGATATATACCTTAGGGGTGAAAATACCATTTTGCCCCTAGGTCAAATAAAGGCTTCTAAAGACTCCCAAGGGTAAAATCGTCCTTTCCCACCTATCTCGTTAATTATAATTAACACCTTCCAATTCCCGTTATTCTCAATATTATCAAATACCAATAATTCACATCCCGTTACCCTTTAATTCCCGGCAACGTTCTAATCACCAAATTACCCCGAGACTCACTCGAAGCCCCGAACTTAATCTCGTTATGACTAGACCGAAAACTTGCATTCCATGATCGTCTCATGCCGAATGTCTCGAACCGATCCACATATAATGTGGTATTATTTATAATTCACCCACATGCTCGAAAATACACAATCACGCCCTCCACGGGCCAAATTACCAAAATGCCCTTATAATTAAAAATGAACCCATATGCATGCATTTATCATCATATAATAATATAATTCACATAAACATGCATATAATCATTAAATATCATAATAAATCAATTATGGCCCTCCTGGCCTCCTAATCAAGGTTCTAAACCTTATTAGGAAATTTGGGGCATTACAAGTAGGTTATGTGATTAAAATTGTGTGGTGCGATGATAACGGAAGGTTGAGAAATTTGTTTGTGTATTGCGGAGCAATAAGGAGGAAATTTATTGTATGCTATTTGAATTGTTCGTTTTGTTATTCATATGTAGATTGTTAGGTCACCATTATAGGGGAAATGATGCCCGATTTTATCTAGGATTACAAACAATTAGCTTTATATAGACATCCAACTCTATCACATACTTATTTAGTGTCGTTTCTTTTATTTTTCATACACATAGGAGAATATATGGATAGAAAGTGGATGACAGAAAATAGGTTATCTGCGGAATATAGGAACGAGGTCGATTTGTTCTTGAGGTTTTGTTCGGAAAATGTGAAAGACCCAAATTTTACTTCTTGTCCATGTCTTAAGTGTGGAAATGTTAAAAGGATGAATCTTAAAATGATTAAAGAACACTTATATTTCAATGAGACAATGTGGCATGTGGATACTACATAATGAGGATATTGAAGGATTTGATTGAACATACGAGTCCATGACATTACTTGAGAATGGTATTATTAATTAAAATTTACAAATTATTTTTGAAACCATATATATAAATGTAATCAAATAATTAATTAATATATTTTATATTATATTTTTTGCAACTAACAAGTACGCCATATACAGATGCACAAATTGATGAGTTGCGACAAGAATGGACAACAAATGTGTTACCAATAATCCAAAGTTACCGACCCTGTTGTTAGGTTTTCTTACTTTTTATCGCTTTCTTCATATATAGTACAATATTTGTTAATTTTTCACATGTCTAACAAATATTGCTTATCTTGTAAAACAATATAAATTTTCATTAATGAAGATTTACAATTTCAATTTATTAATTAAACATCAATTTAAATTTATTAATTATATCAATTTCAATTTAATTAATTATTAAATCAATTTAAATTTATAATAATTATTAAATCAAATTTATTTTAATTAATTATTAATTCAAATTAAATTAATATTTATTATATTTTAATTCAATTAATTAATTCATTTTTTTAAATGGGAGACTTTTCAATGTCTCCCACTGGGAGATGTGGAATGTCTCTCACGTCTCCTAGTGGGAGACATTGAAAAGTCTCCCAGGGACTTTCAATGTCTCCCACTAGGAGAAGTGAGAGACTTCCCACGTCTCCCAGTAGGAGACATTGAAAGTCCACGTTTTTGGACACCTTTCAACATCTCCCTTTGGGAGACGTGGGATGTCTCTCACCTCTCCTAGTAGGAGACGTGAGAAGCGCACTTACAATGACTCCACCTACAATGTCTCCCCCAGCGGGAGACATTGTATACTTTTAATGTCTCCCAAATAAATTCATAGAACTCTTATATTGTTGTAGTGTTAAGGCTATGTTCGTAAACTCTGAAAACACAAACCTATCCGTCTCTCTCTCTCTCTCTCTCTCTCTCTCTCTCTCTCTCTCTCTCTCTCTCTCTCTCTCTTTCTCTAAGCTCGTTAATGTTTTCAAAGGAAACTCAAGTTTTAGAGCTTGAATTCGAGTGAGACTATAATCATAGAGATTCTAGGGAAGACTAGAAGTTTTATAGCCTGGGGATTTAGCTAAAAAAATGAATTTATCAAAGGTAATTCAAGCTTTCAAGTTTTTGAGTTTTGTTTTCTAAGTTTCTTAAGCTTTGATTTAATTTTATTATTTTGAGGGTGTTATGATTCCATATTGAGTTGGGTGTTGCTGCATGTGATGTATTGAAGATGTTTTGGGACTCAATTATGGGCTTGTTATCGCTTTGGGGTGAATTTGTAGGGTTTTGGCTCAAAGAAAATTGTTTTTTACTGAGTTCGCAGGGTCGCACCACGACCCTGTTTTGCGGCACCACGACCCTCATTAACTCAGAGGCCAGAACAGTTCCCTGAATTGCCTTTGTGTTGCAACGCTTGGTGGGGTGCGTCGCGGTCCGTGTCCAGGAAAATTGAGGGCTGGACTCTCTGACTTGAGGAGAGTCGTGGCTCTTGTGAGGGGTGTTGCAGGTCAAATTAGAGACTTTGGCTAAATTAGGTTTCGGGTGGTGGGAAATCGAACTTAAGGCCTTGGAAAGGATTCTACGACCCTGTTTAGTAGAATTTGAGGTCCAGGAGACTAGAACTCAGTCTGGAAGTCTTTATTTACTTGATACTGATGGATATAATTTATTATGGTTTTGACTAGGGTACCGCTAGGGCATGGGACGTGATCGTGCTCGGGGATCATGTTAATTAACTTGTGCCTGGACCAGAGGTAAGAAACCTGCACCCAATACGTGATATAGGTGATTAGGGCTTGGCCCAATTGTTAGAAATAGATACGATTAGCGCTCTGGCTCATGTGAATGAGCATGATTAAGATTATGCATATGATTGCTTGATTAAGCATGCTTGAAAACTCTCTATCTGGATAATTGTTAAATGATGTATGCTTGTTTGCATTATCTAATTGAAAAGCATTGACTTATATCTCAAGGAGGGCAGTAGCACGATAAGCGATGGTTGAATGCATTGACTTATAAGTCAAGGGTGGCAATAGCGCGCTAAGCGCTAGTCGGTATGGTTAGGCCTAATCAGGATCGTGATATACACTTGACCGACCCTATGGTCGTTGGAAATTAAAGCGTCAGGTACGTTGGGCCAGCTCTAAGGGTGGTTACACAAAGGATAGGGCAATGGGCCCCGGGGTGACTCTATAGTCCCATATCCTAGGGCAACAGGCCTGGGTATGACTTATTAATCATTTATTTAGGGTTGAGGCCCCAGGGTGACTCTATGGTAGGCATGGCAAAATGGGGCAGCGGGGCGGGGCAGGGCCCCGACCCGACAGGGCATCTTTGCCCTGGTAAAAACGGGGTGAAATTCAGGGCAGGGCGCCGCCCCGCGCCGCCCCGCCTCGCTAGGAATTTAAACAGGGCGGGGCCGCCCCGCCTCAATTTTTTTTTTTTGTATACTCTAACTCAATTCTCTCATGCTACTTATATACATAGTACGTAAAATTGACATTTTATATGTGGTTTAGAATATTTTTAATTCTATATAGACTAGAAAGAATTATAAATATTGAAAAATATGTTTTATATAATTCATCCTTATTCTTGTATTTATTTTGTAAATTTTAAAATAAAAAAACAAAATATAATATTTGATGGTGTAGTTGATACCAAGTGTAAAATATAAAGATTACAATAAAAAATAATATTTAGGCTTGGAGAAAATTCTAAAATTATAATTTAATGTTTCTTTAAAAAAAAAAGTTAAATGGGGCAAATGGGGCGGGGCAGACCTGCCCCGATTAAGCCGGGGCGAGGCGACCCACCTCGCTCCAAGAAACTAATTGGGGTGTGGCAGGGCGGGGCGGGGCAGGGCAGACCCGTCCCATTTACATCCCTACTCTATGGTCACGTATTTAGAGCAATGGGCCACAGTTTGACTTATTAGTCACTTATTTTAATAGAATGCATGCATGAGTAGGGTTATTACTAGTAGGCATGCTTATTATGATTCTGTAATATGTTATTAACTAGTTATGAACATGTTTAAGTTTTCTTGCTGAGTCTCGACTCACGGGTGCTTTGTGATGCAGGTAAGGGGAAAGGAATGGTGGACCAGCCATGAGTTGGAGAGCTTCGTTGGCGAAGTGTACATATGCGGCTGCTCAACCAACACAATCAGGGTTTCTCATAGGAACTAGGGTAAAACCCTATTTTGCCGCTTAGTTCGGCTAGTTGAAACTTTTGAATTGTAATTAACCTTTTAAATGTTATTTTGGGATCCCATGTATGGAATTAAATGTTTTAATGGCATGGTTATCCGTTTTGACCAAAAATTTTAACCCTAAACCTTTATTCACGCTTAGTTACACGTTTATGGCCAAGTGACTCATTTAGAGAGTGTAACACTATTTAAAACACACAGTGTAATGGTCTTGGCTATCTAGGGTGTTTCATTATAAATGTTTGTATTATTCCAATAATCATGTAATAAAACAAGCAAGCAACATGGTTCTCAAACTAAATGATTTATACTTCTTTTATTGACAATATAAAATTGTGTTACATGTCCGATATGGTTTTATAAGAGAATAAAACCCACAGAATATAGGCGAGAACTTTTGTATGAGCGATTTCAAAAGAAACACCATCCAACATTTTAGGGAGGCCCAGATCCACTTAGAGTCGAGTAGTGGATGGGCATGATTAGTTGCATCCTTGATTTCATGAGGATGGCTGGCAGCGACAGGGTAGCCTGTGTCACTTATATGTTACGGAATGATGCCCGAATCTGGTTGGAGCCTGTATCCCAATAACTTTATATTTTACAATTATCGTATCTCACATTATGATCCATAGCGTTATAAAAAAATTAAGTATAACTATAACCCTTGAATTGTCCATTAACATTCACCATTTTACTCCTAACATAACCTATCAACTCAAAGTCACAAAAATATGGCAGTAAACAGATTTCATTCAAATTCTTGAAATCTATACATTTAGAAATAAGAAATTTGATGATAGCAAGAAAACTTCACAGCATAACATATAATAATTTATTTCAACAAATGCATAACTAATTAAACACAACAAACAATCTACAAGCTTCTATTAGAATTCACAACAGCGGCCTAAGCCAGTCAGGGTGAGTTACCAGGGACCAAGTTCTCGGTCTTAACCAAGCAGGTGAGTACGGCACCCTTAGAGGGACTCACCCTGGTGGCCTGCATTCAACATGCTTAATGTCGATCCCAGCCTTTACCGCTTCCGGCCCTTGCCGATCCCTACCTTTGTCGCTCCCGGCCATTTCCAATCCCAACCTTTGTCGTTCCGTTACAAACACATGTATGACGTAATAGTTACAAACAATTACACATAAATCTAAGCACAATATAGGCACAGATAATCGGGTCATGCCCTGCTCTACGAGCACAGACCGTTTTCTTACCTTGAGTCCCAAGTTGAGGGTACAAAGCGATCCCTAATCCCGAGCCTTATCAGTAAAACCTTCTCATAACGTAATAACGAATAACTATCAAAACATAAATCAATTAGAGGGTTCAGAATAATATACTAGCCTCCGGAACCACGAATTCTACTAAACAGGTAGTAGAATCCTTCCCGAGCCTTTAGATATAAGTTCCCGAGTTAAAACCCTTAATTGGCAAATATTCTCTATTTGAGTCGTGGCCCTCCTCAGAGGCGTCATGGCCCTCTACAAGTGAGAGAGCCTGAGGCTCTCACCTGGGGTCACGAGTTGCGGTTCACCTAAACCTGCGTCGCGGTGCCTGGAAGATTCAGCAAACCCCATAGACTTTCTAGGTTCATGCAGGGCGCGGCGCTCAAGAACAGTGTTGCGATGCGACCCCGTGAACCCAGAAAAATAGTGATTTCAGAAATCATAAACCTCTCCCAAACCATTCCGAACATAGTTTTTTACCGCAAATGGACCACCCAAATCATTCAAGCAATTCAGATACATGATAAATAACAACCTATAGCTCCTAAAACATTCCTAAACATCAAAATTCAAAACTCACCCAGAACACTTAAATGACTCAAGGTTAGACCTCCATACCTTTGAATCTCGGAAGAATTTGAATCCACCCTTAGCTGCCGGTACTCCTAGCTGCCTCCAATCCTTAATCACAGCCTTAAATCTAACTCAGATCATCACTACATTAAAAGCACAAAGAATCCCCACACTTCCACCCTTTGAGAGGAAACTGAGAAGGAAAGAGAGAGAGAGAGAGAGAGAGAGAGAGAGAGAGAGAGAGAAATATGAGAGAGATTCATGAGAGCTTCTAATGTATTAAGTTTATCCTCTATCCAAATGACTATTGTACCCCTGCCTTATAACTCTCCCGTCAAAGCCCCTCAAGGGCGAAACGATCTTTTGCCACATTTCCCGCTAATCCTTGAATCACACTATAATTCCTCCAATAATCCTGACATACCCAATTAATCATCAAATAACTACCTGTTACCCGTTGTATCCCCAATACTCACTAGGTTTCCCAAACTACCCCTAGGCTCACCTCGAGCTAGGTATTTGACCCCGTTGTGACTATTTCGCTAATCCACTCACTAGGATCGTCTCAGACCACACATCTCAAATATATCCCCATAACACTGAGGTCTCACTCACAAGACATACATAATGAAAATATACCCTCAATGGGTCAAAGATTACATATATGTTCTAATTTATAGAAATGGGCTCACATGCATATTTAATACACATAAACATGCATATATATTCTCATTACCACGCAAATCGTTTATACCGCATAATCACACATATGTTCCACTTATCCCACATATAATTTTGATTATGTTCTCCAGGAACAGTAATCAAGGCACTCAACCTTAATAGCAAATTTGGGACGTTACACAACCAATGTGACCAAGAAGGAACGATTTGTTCGGAGACTGAATACCATGATAGCCCAGGATATGAAAATTACCTCTATTCTTGGAGTTACCACTTATGCCCAGGTAGTAGAGAAGGCATTTACTGCTGAGGGCATTGAGGATAAGATATGGAGGAAAGGAACCATGAGGCGCGATGTTGGGAGGGTGGTACCTTCGTTTACTGGGTCTAGTAGGGGCAGCGGCCCCAGTGATCAGAAGAGGAAGGCTACAGACACCTTTAGCACCCCTAGACTAGAGAGGAGGTTTCGGGGAGCTCAGAGTGGCTGTCAGGGTGGGAATGAAAGTTGGAAGAATTATTCGGAATGTCCTCGGTGTAGGAGACATAATTTGAGAGAATGCCTTGCCAAGGATTGTATCCTATGCGGGGTGGCGGGTCATCTCAGGAAAGATTTCTTGTAGTAGAAGAAAGAGGAATCGATGAGGGATGACAACTTGGTTTCAGCCAGAGTATTCACATTGACCCGGATAGAGGCTGAGACTAGTCCCTTGGTGGTGATAGGTCAGATTTCTAGTGTTGGCTCTTCTTATATAGTATTGGTTGAATTGGGTGCTACGCATTCATTTATATCGAGTAGGGTGACGTACGAAGTTAGTAGACCCTGTGATGTATATGTTGTGGGGTTTGGGACTTTTTTTCCCTACTATGAAATTGGTAGTCTCTAAGAGATGGATCAGATCTTCACCAATTTAGGTAGGTAGTAAGGAGATTTCTGTGGACTTGATTGAATTAGCGATGGAGGATTTGACATGATACTGGGTATGGATTGGTTGGTGAAGTATGGGGCAACCATATAATGTAAGACGAGGATGGTGACTTTTGAGCCTGAGGGAAAGGACCCGTTTGTGTTTGTGGGTGCTATGAAAGGGCCCCGTGTTCCTATGATTTTGACATTAAAGGCTAGAGACCTATTGCAAGGAGGTTGCATAGGATTCCTAGTTAGTGTGGTGGATACTAGCAAGGTTGTACCAGTCGGACTATATGAGACTAGATTAGTTTGTGAGTTTCTAGATGTGTTCCCAGAAGATTTATCGGGATTTCCACCGCATCGAGAGATTGAGTTCGTTATCGAACTGGCACCAAGGAAAAACCAGTATCCAAGGCACCGTATAGAATGGCACCAACACAATTGATGGAATTAAAGGTTCAGTTACAAGAGTTTCATGATTTGGGGCTCATCATGCCTAGTGTCGTTGTGGATGTTTATCGACTACATGGAATTGAACAAGATGACTATCAAGAATAAGTATTCGCTACTTAGGATCGATGATTCATTTGATCACTTGTAGGGGAAGACAGTTTTTTGAAGATTTATCTTCAATATAGTTATCACCAGTTGAGGATCAAAGAGGAGGATATTCCAAAGACAGCTTTTCACACGAGGTACGAGTATTATGAGTTTTTTTATGTCTTTTGGGCTGACCAATGGCCCATGAGCATCATGGATCTGATGAACATGGTGTCTAAATATTATTTGGACAAGTTTGTGATTGTTTTTATCGACGACATGCTGATCTAGTCCCAATTAGAGATAGAACAAAAGGAGCATCTTCGTTTGGTATTGTAGAGGCTGAGGGAACACAGGTTGTATACAGTTTAAGAAGTGCGAGTTTTGGTTACCTCCGGTGATGTTTCTTAGTCATACTTTTACTAAAGATGGGATTAAGGTACATCCGACCAAGATAGAGGCAGTGAGAGATCAGCCAAGGCCAAGGAGTGCTGGAAAGATTAAAAGTTTCCTTGGATTAGTAGGGTGCTATTGACATTTTGTAGAAGGGTTCTCGAGGATTTCAACCCCATTGAATGAGTTGACACGTAAGAACCTGATGTTTGTTTCGATTGATAGGTGCGAGAATAGATTTCAAGAGAATTAACGATGGTTGATTACTGCACTAGAACTTAGTCTTCCTTCGAATCAGGAAAAGTTTGTGGTTTACTGTGACACTTCTAGACAGAGGTTAGGTTGTGTTTTGATGTTGGCTGGTAAGGTGATTACCCTACTCATGATTTAGAGGTGGTAGTAGTGGTATTCACACTAATGGTATGGCGACATTATCTATATGGGGAGAAGTGCGAGATATACAATGATCATAAGAGTTTGATGTACTTTTCACACAAAAGGATCTAAACATGAGATAGCGAAGTTCGTTGGAGTTGGTAAAGGACTATGACTGTGATATCTCCTACCATCCAAGGAAGGCAAATGTAGTAGCAAATGCTTTGAGTTTCAGTGGTGTGGGATAGTTGTTTAGCTCAAAATAGATATCAGGAAAGTTGGAAGAGGATATGACTAAAACAGAGATGGCGTTTGTGGTGGGCAAGTTAGCCAATATTATACTGTAATCTACACTTCTGTGGTGGATAAACGATGCTCAGATGGGTGATCCTCAATTAATGAAACATTGGAAGATGCTCTAGCTGGAGTGTCTAAGGATATTACGGTCTCTAAGACTGATATGCTGAGGTATAAGTCTCAGATATATGTTTCGATGGACGCTGGTATCAGACTAGAGATTCTGGATGTGTCTCACACCACTCCTTACTCGTTGCACCCAAGCACCATGAACATGTGTTAGGATTTGAAATCTTTGTATTGTTGGCCAGGGATAAGGAAAGATGTGGTTGAATATGTGGCTAAGTGCCTGACTTATCAACTAGTAAAGGCTAAACACCAGAGTCCAGCAGGGTAATTACAACCCTTGAGTATTTCCGAGTGGAAATGGGAGGATATAACCATGTACTTTGTGGTTGGATTGCCTAGGATGGTGGGGCAGCATGACTCGGTATGGGTGATCGTGGATAGATATACAAAGTCAGCACACTTTATGCTTGTGAGGACATTTTTTATTGTTGATCAGTACGCTAAAAAGTATGTGAGGGAGATTGTACGAATCCATGGGGCACTGAAGTCTATAGTATCAGATCGGGACCCCACCTTTACTTCCAAGTTATGGGGACACCTATAGAAGGTTATGGGCACACAATTGAAGTTCAGTACAGCTTATCATCCTCAGATAAATAGGCAATCTGAAAGGACAATTTTGATATTGGAGGACATTCTTTGAGCATGTGTATTGGATTTTGAGGGATCGTGGAGTAAGTATCTTCCCTTGATTAAGTTTTCCTACAACAACAGTTATCAGTCGATGATCGGGGTGGCCCCATATGAGATGTTGTATGGTAGGAAGTATAGATAACCCATCCATTGGGATGAAATAGGTGAGAGGAAATATCTGGGTTCTGAGGCAGCTCAGAGGACAAGTGAAGCCATTGAGAAGATTAGAGTTCGAATGCTTGCTTCACAGAGTAGACAAAAAAGCTATATAGATCCAAAGTGTATGAACATGGAATTCCAAGTTGGAGACTATGTTTTTCTCCAAGTTTCACCACTAAAAGGAGTAAAACAGTTTGGGAAGAAAGGCAAGCTGAGCCCTAGGTTTATTGGACCTTTTGAGATCCTGGAAAGGATTGGGCAGGTACCTTATAGAGACAGTTGAAAATTGTGATAAAGATATATTTTTTTAACTCTAATATCCATTATTTATAGTGTAGGAACCATCACTAAGTCTAACCAATAGGATTAAAGCTTTTAAACACATCATTTGGAGCTAAGCCATGTAACTGTACGGTCCCATACAGATCGCCCAGACGATGTGTCGCCTGCTAGGTGGTGAAGCATCGCCTACACCCAGACAATGCGTCGCCACCCATCAAGCGATGCATCGCCTATTGGGTGTTTTGTTTCCCGAGAAATTCTAGGTGATGGGTCGCCTCTCATAGACAATGCATCACAGATGCCTCAAGAAAACAACCCTTAGCGTGACCCCGAAAAGTTTCAAAATACCTCCAAACTATTAGGGAATGTTTCGATTCCTCATTGTATCATTTTAGACCCATAAATGTCACTTTTAGATGCATACTACACAATCTCATATTTTCACTTCAAATTAAGTAAAATTTGTTAAGTGTTGCACCTTAACGTGTAAACATATTAACCATTATATTCAACCAATCTTAACACCTTCATACATCTTCGGGTACACCAGAAGACGGGGAATGTTTCCACCTCCAGACTCTCCACCCCGAGGACGTCCTCAGCAACTGTAGAAGGTGTCGAGGAGATTTTGAGGAAGAGCATGTTCTCCACCCAAGGAACCTAACCTAGGGGTGGTGACGTTCGCTGCCTATTCGCTAGAGGGGAAGGTCCCACCTCTTCGTGGGGTCGTTGGGACTTTTCTGACACAAATTTGCTGAATCTCGTCCCAAGTACAAGTGTAATGCAGGCGATGTCACAAAGCCCCATTTATTCTTCAAATGAGAAAAAAAAGTATTAGAAAAAATGAAAAGAAAAAGAAAATAGTTCAAATTAAAAGACAGTGAAGTCGAGAGCATGTGGGCTTCTTGGGAACCAACCACTGTATGGCTTCTCCAGATGAAGAGTTGAGTGCGCAAACTCCCTAACAAGCCTACCCATCTTCTAGGTAGTATTGGTCTCATACTGACAAAACGAGTTTGCATAGAAGGGCATCATATCGTCTAGTGGCACAAACCCCCATGGAGGTAGATGTCTCTTCGGATGGTGGAGGTAAGGATCGACCAGGTCCATGTAATCCTGGGACTTCTCCTGGGTCCAAGGATGGTCTGAAGTGAGGCCACATTGAATGAGTGATGGAGAAGCCCACACGTGCTTGGGACTTACCCCGTCTCTTACATGTCTAGCATTATAAAATAAAAGTGGAGATTTACCTTAGACTAGGGAGGAAGATATTATTCTCGCCTGGAGCTATTCTTCAAGCTCCTCGTCTTCCCAAGCTTCTTGAGTTGCTCGGGCAGCTTGAGCATTCTCGAACCACTCCTCTAGTAGTCGCTGATTATGCTGGACGCGAGGCAGTCCATCAATGTAGTAAATTATGTGTGGTGCCAGTTCACCAGACTTGAAGGAGTCCCTGTGCTGGGTCAGGTCGAGATCGGAAATGTGTTGTCCCTCCTTGAGGAGACCCACATTAATTAGATTTACCTCCACCACCAGGGAACTCAGTGCTAGCTCTGCATTTGGAAGATTTTTCATCGCCTCCTTGCAATCATCAAACTTTTGGACGAGGGGAGTGCGGCACAACGGACCTAACAAAGGAAGGGCTACTAAGTACAAAAGAGATCTACAAACTATGGAGAATATAGCTAGGAAAGTAGTGAAATACATACCAACCATGGAAAACTCGAGGAGAAGGGTCGGGTTGGTCCACGTTAGAAAACCATTTGTGAAGAAAAATGGTCTTTGTAGTCCTATGTGGCTCTCGTTGAGTTGAGGAGCGTACTTCATCAAGGTAAAGTAACCATCGTTATCACACTGCCTCTTCTTCGGGGAGGCCCGAAAACTATAGAGGTAGAAGATTTCTTCCAAAGAAGGCTCAGGCCAATCTCTCTTCCAGACTAGGATGTACAGGCCCGCAACAACCCTACAGCCGTTGGGGGACAGCTGGAAGGGAGCAATCCCCACCTACTTCAAGAAACTCACGAAGTACTAGTGTAGAGGAGGTTGCTCCGACCTGCAGTTGTGACTAGCTCCAGTCTCCAAGACCATTCACGCTTTGGTGGTGTAATTCCCTACTACCCAGGGACCGTTAGACTGTGTATTTTAAATAGTGCTAAACTCACTAAACGATTCATTTGACCATAATCATGTAACTAACTGTCATTAACGGTTTAGGGTTAAAAATTTGGTCAAGGATACAAACATTTCACTAAAACATTTACTGTATACATTTGGATCCCAAAACACATTTAAAAAGGTTAATTACAATAAAAGATTTACAACCAGCTAACCTAAGGGTCAAAATAGGGTTTAACCCTAGTTCCTCTTTAAACCCTCGGTCATGGTGGTCGAGCAGCTGCATATGTACGCATCGTCACCTAAGCTCTCCAACTCAAGGATGGTCCAACTTTCTTTTACCTTTACCTACGCCACATAGCACCTTTGAGCCAAGGCTCAGCAAGAATACTCAAACATGCTCATGAGAAGATAATAACATGTCACCAAATCATAATAAGCATGCCTAGCAGTAATAACTTTATTCATGCATGTAGGCAAGTACAAATAAATGATTATGGGGTCCTACACGCTAAATAGATGGTTGTTGAGTCATTCAGGGGTCCTGTGCCCTGAATAAATGGCTGGGGTCATGTGCCCTGAATAGATGACTGGGGTCATGTGCCCTGAATAAATGACTGGGGTCCTATACCCTGAATAAATGATTGGGGTCTTGTGCCCTGAATAGATGACTGGGGTCATGTGCTGTGAATAGATGACTAGGTTCATATGCCTTGAATAAATGACTGGTGTTCTATGCCCTTAATAAATGACTATTAAGTCGTTCTGGGGTCCTGTGCCCCGAATAGATGACTGTGGGGTCAACCTGGGGTCCTGTGCCTTAAAAAGATGACAGTGGAGTCATTATGGGGACATGTGCCCTAAGCCATGTGACCATCAAGTCACTTGATCCTTCTAGACCTGACTCTGAGTAAATAGCCCTAGACTAGCCTAGCGCTTTAGTTTTTCTTCGACCATAGGGTCGGTCGAGCGTATAATGCTCTGTTGATTAGATCTAATCATTTCGACTTGATTTCAATGCTCTATTGCCACTCTTGACTCATAAGTCAACTCCATACAACCAGTGCTCAGTATTATTGCCGATCATGACTGATAAGTCAGAGCATCACGATCAGCACTAAACATCATTGTCGTTTCTTACTAGTAAGTCAGTGTGTTGCTCAGATAAACAATGCATTCAGACATTCATAATGCAACAGATATCCGAATATATAGCACTCAACATGCTTGAACAATAATCATGTATGTCACATAATGGGTGCAGTTTTTCTTACATTTGATCCAAGCACATGTTACCAATAAACGACCCTTGAGCATGATCCTGATTCTGAGCCCCTAGCAATCACCTAGTAACAACCATAATATAGAATCCCGTAAAAAAATGAGTAAATAATGTAACAACCCAAAATTGCTAATAAGGCTTAAGGGCCTTGATTAGTGTGCCAGAAGGGCATAATTGGTATTTCTGTGAATAAATGATTAAATGCATGATTATGTGGCATGCATGATTATATGAGTAAATGGATATGATTAGATGCATGTGTTATGAGTATTAAATATGCATGTGGGCCTTGTTTTGTTTATAAGGGCATGTTTGTAATCTTGGCCTGTTGAGGGCATAAATGTAATTATATGTGACAAATTGTTGAGACCACATTATTATGTGGATATATATTTGCAACTTGTGGCTCGAGACGGTCCTAGTGAGCGGATTGGCGAAATAGTCACAGCGGGAACTTATAACTGGCTCGGTGGGAGCCTGGGGTATTTCTGGAAATTTAGAAATTATATCGGGGATTAATAGACATTGGGGAAAATAATTGGTGATTAATTATATGATGGGAATTAAGTGGTAAATATTAGGAACAGTTGAGGAATTAGCAGGAATTGGGAGTAAATGACCAAAATTCCCTTAGAATGATTAAAGAACTAGGTTTATTTGGGAGGGCAAAATGGTCTTTTGGTTGTTAAGAGGGGAAGTGGTAGAAAAAGCTAGAATTTGAAGGAAAGAAGGAAACAAGAGAAAACAGAACACCTAAGTTACCTCTTTCTCTCCCACACGGTTTGTCTGTTCTTCACCATTTTTTCTTGTAGATTTTGGAGTTGGAAACTCACGGAAAAGTCTGGGCAAGGTCTTAGGACTCTAATCCTTGGAGTGGCTAGAAGTTCAATAGGATTTAGCTCAAGTTAAGGTAAGGTTTAAGAGTTTGGTTTGAGTTTTCTAAATTTGAAGAAGTCGATTCTAATTTTGAGTTTTGGATGGGAATCAACGGGCTTGAGCTTGGGGTTTGAGGAATTAAAGGATGGAAGGGCAAAGAAGACAACCTAAGGTCGAATTCTCTCAACTAAGGTAACCAATTCTGACCTTAAAGTTCTGGGTTTCTGGGTATTCTGATGGTGTTCTTGAGCTTTTGAGGTCAAGTCTAGTTTATGTGTTTGATGATGCTTTTAGCTAGGTTTTTGATGTTGATGGGTTTATTTAGTTGAGTTATAGTGAGTTTTAAGGTCAATTTTGAGGTTGGATAAGGTTTGGAGTGGTTTGGTAGAGCTTTGGCTCGGGAAAGCTTGAAGGAAAAACCAGAGGATTGCATGTTGTTGATTGTAGCGTTGTAGTGTTAGCTATAGAGCGCTACAGCATTATGCCTGGTTTCCTGGGGGGGAGTTTCTCTCTTCTTGTAGAGCTGTAGCGCTCACTTTGTGGCGCTGTAGCGCTATCCTACCTCCAGAAGTCGGTTTTGGGTATCTTTCTTAGGGTTTTTCGCTTGGGGGCTCGGGGGTCGATTTCACCACCTTGTTTGGCAGAATTGGGCTTTCTGAGGGCTTGGGATTGGTCCCGAAGTTAGGTTATGGAATTAAGATTTAATGATGGTTCGATTTTACAGTTGTGGCTAGGTTTACGCCAAGGCTCAGAGCGGTATCATGCTCGAGGACCATTCGTGGTAACTAAAGCACTCGAAATTAAAGGTAAGAAAACTGCACCCGGTTATGTGGTTATGTTGGGACTAAGAGTTCCCTATACTTGTATGTGATAAGATAGTATTATGCCATGGGGACATGTGATAAACGGCCTAAGAGTGCCAGAATCAATATTTGCGCACAGGAAGCGGCTCGGCCACTGGTAACGGAGGTTAACCAAATAATCACTGAGCTTGGCCTAAGCGAGCCAGAGTCAGTGGGTTGAACACTGGGCTCAGCCTAAGTGAGCCGAAGACAGTGACTTAAACAAAGGGTGCGGCCTAAGGGCACCAACCCTAGACATTGTGTGAAATGTTTATTGATGTTAATATGATGATTGTGGCATGCTCATTGTTTGGATGGTTAATTATCAGTTTGTTGACTGATATTACTGATTATGTGAACGATGCAGTGTATTGAGTATTTGATTAATGATTTGTGAGTTATTTGATTACTACTTTTTATTATGCTACGCTTTATAGTTTTCTTGCTAGGCCTCGGCTCACGGGTGCTACGTGGTGCAGGTAAAGGCAAGGGTTTGATTTTTCAACTGGAAAGTTGGAGAGCTCTGCGGGCGAGGCGTACATTGTCAACTGCTCGGCTGCCACGGTCGTGGGTTTGTACAGGGACAGAAACCTAAAATGTATATTTTTCAATTAGAGGGGCCGTGTTTTTTTATAACTTTTGGAATTTTTGTAAATATGTCTTTTTAACCCTTTTTTGGGATCCCATGTACTAAACAATTATTTGTTTATGAGCAAAGTCTTTTAAACTTAACCTGTTTATGACTATAGGATCACGTTTTCGTTTGAAAAACTTGATTAGCAAGTCTTGCACTATTTTAAAAACACAGTGTAACGGTCTTGGTTATCCAGGGTGTTACAAATAATGACTTCCAGACCGATTCCTAGTCTCTGGGACGTCGAATCCTACCAGACCAGGTAGTAAGATCGATCCTGGCCCCTTAGAGTTAAGTTCCCACGACTACGAACCCAATCTACCCAAAATTGCACACGCGGGCCGTGACTTGACCCTAGAGGTCACAGTGTGCCTCCCTGACAGAGAGCCCTCTGCCTGGGCTTCAGGGTGCGGGCCGTGACCTTGTCCCCTAGAGTCGCAGCGCGCCCCCTAGGCAAAACCTTCCTGGTTCTGGGTTCACACAGGTCATGACTTCCTAGAACAAGGTCACGACCCAACCTCGAACCAAGCCATTTCCTTTGTTTTTCCACTTGAAAACCTATCCAAACATATCCAAATCCCAAAATCAAAGTCCCCAAACATCTCAATTTTCCAAAACCATCAAAACCCAAGTCTTAATCAAATCAAAATACCTCAAAATGAAAAATCCAATCAAAGCTAAAAAAACTCAAAATCTCAAAACTTAAAACTTGGATTACCTCTTATTAAGTTGTTTCCCAGCTAATAAGCTTCTAATCTTCCCTAGAATTGCTATGACTCGATCCTTGCTTGAATCTGAGTCCTAAAACTCGAGTTTACTTCGAAAATGCGAACGGCGTCTAAAAGGGATAACGGGAGAGAGAGAACGTACTAAATGTTCTTTTATGTTTCTGACAGGTTACTTCGAGCTTAAGTAACCTCAAGAAAATCCTAATATTCGGGGTCCCAAAAACACCACCTCGGGTAAAATAGTCAAAATTCCAAAAATTCCCTCATAATCTCACTAACTCCCAATATATCATCAAATAATCATTCTCATTACCCAATATCCCGGTAAAGTACTAAATACCCTATATACCCCTTGACTCACTCCTAGTCAAGTATGGGTCCCGTTGTGACTTTCCCATTAGCTTGCACCCTAGGATTGTCTCGTGCCGAGTAACCCAAACATATCCACATAATAATGTGTTCTTACACACACATATATCACATATATGCCAAATATACCCAAAACAGGGCAAATTGTAACAATTACCCAGTTAAACCGAAATGGCCCCGCATGCATATTTAATACACCAAAACATGCATATCAAGTCATATTATAATATAACTCACATAATCACATATTGATACACATATATATCATATAATCACAAAATTTCATAATTTGCCATCCTGTCCCCCTAATCAAGGCCCTAAGCCTTATTAGGAAATTTGAAACGTTATAGGTGCGCCCTCTTCGTTCAGGAAAAGGCGAACGAGACACCCTTCTCCAATCTCATAATACCTTATGATATTCTGTAGAGTCCAAGAACTTTACTTAGCTAGTTAGATAGTAGTATTATAGTATTTATAGCATTATCTTTGTAACTGTGGATTTTTGGTTTAGACCGGGAATTATTTGGACACTCATAGTAGTACTTGTAGATTTTCTAAGTTTAACCTATAGTTTAAGAATATTAATGTTAACCTAAGGTTTGATTATATGACTGATATTAAGGATAATATTTATTATACTATAAGGTTTAGATAAGGACCAATAGGATTTTAAGCACATGTTATGTATGGATGATTAAGGATTAAGTATTTTGAGGATTAAATTTAATAAGGGTAAAAGTTTGAATGCTATAAGGTCAGTCAGCAGCTTTGAATACGTTGAGGGCTTAGTCAAGGCTGTTTACTCCATTCAAACTTAGCTAAAAATGTGTAATTTCGTGTTTAATTAATCAGCGTGTGCCGATATATCGCAGCTATAGGGGGCGATATATCGCAGCACGTAGATATGGAAAAACGAGACGATGCACGACAGCCTCGGGCATACTGGCCCAGGTGATATATCACCTACAGGGGGCGATATATCGCCTCCTTCAGCATATTTTGAAACATTTTGAATTTGTTTTCCATTCAGCCATTCAACCTCTTGATAAGTCCAACACCTTTTTGAACGAGTCTTCAGCCTCTGCTGAACGATTATTCAAATTATTTTCACCTAAAAAGCTATTATTTTTATTCAAGTAAAATTAAGATCCTTTCATTCCTAAACTCTATAAATAGGACCTAGTACCCAGCCATTATTCATCTTTTGCTCTAAGTTCAGAGGCTGCAAGTGCTAGAAGAGTGTGAGAGTTAAACACTTGGGTGGGGAAATCATAAGCTTGATCATCATAAGCTTATCAAACACTTTGGGAAGTAAGGTTTTATAGTATTTCAGTTTGAGGTGTAGATTGGTCTTACAAGTCTTCAAGGTAACCCAAAACTCTAGTTCATTTATGTACTTGTTCTTTTAAGTTCTCATAGTCTTCTACTCAGCCTCTAACCTTAATTTTTATTTTGGTTAGGAAATCTAAGTTCTTGAGCAAAAAGGTTTTGGTAAGTATTTTTCTCAAGGTTTAGTCCTTCCATTCCTTTCATTTCTTTTTCTTCAAATCTACTCACCCTGTTATATATGGTTTTAGGAGTGTTCCAAAAGTCCCAACTCTGTCTTCACATCCCGGTAACTTTGGTAAGGAAAATAGGATAGAATCTATATGTTTTATGCTTATGTTATCTTATGTTTTATGTTATGAAATATGTTATAAAATATGTTATGAATATGTATGTTTGTAGGCTTGGGCATATGACCCATATGACTAACAAGACCCCAAATAGATTATGGGCATACGACCTACTTAGCTAGTAGGACCCCACTAATCTCATGGGCATGTGACTTGTTTAGTCTATGGGACCCCAAATAATAATGGCCATTATAGTATGTGTATGATAAAGTGTTATGTTAAGTTTTTTTATGTTTCTTATGAAATTATGTATATGAACTATGTGTTAGATTTTTCCTTGCTGGGCATTAGGCTCATTCCTTTTTGTTTATATGTGCAGGAAAATAGCTATAGTGGCGGTAAGATTCATGGATGCTTGGGAGAATGTGTATCGATGGTGAATGGAGTCAAGGAGTCGAGAGTTTGATTTTCGAGGATGTAGTCTTGTTTTACCTTTTTTATGGTTTTACATGTATTTTTCCGCACTTTCTATGTAACTCCTTTTCACTTTAAATTATGTTTTATTTTAAAGACAATGGGATCCCATATCCTACTTGATATTTTATGAGAGTAATTTTTATTTCTACAAGTTTCCAATAAAGTTATGGTATTTTCGCAAATGTAAGTTTTATTAAGGATTTGTATGTATAGTTTCGTTAATGGTCCAAAAGTCTAGAGTAGTGGGTCATTACATATTCTCCATGGCCCTGGGTTGTTTTCGCTTGCTCGAAAGCGGCTCTGCCTCGAATCATGAGGCCACGTATTTTTTAGTGGGATAGGGTAACTGACCCTTGTTCACCTCCTCAATTAGGTGGTTGTTATTAGGGTATATGCTGTAAAAGCATGTGAAAATCCATTTTATTTATTTAAATAATAGTAGAATTTTATTATATTTGAATGTTATAATTATTGTTTGAATAATTTATATAAATATCATAAAATTCCATATTCATATATGAGAATATGATATTATATGCGTACGAGAGGATTAAGATCATATATAATCAATAAAATAGTCAGCAACATATTAAAGTACACAATCTTTAATGAATAGTTGCTAGTATGGTTTACAAAGCATATGAGGTGTGACTAGTCTTGATTCGAATTACTGATGTGGATAGACATCTCGGTAAAGGTGTTGTATATAATAGTTATTAAATATAATAGGACCGATGTGAATTAATTATCTTTATAAACTTACCATTTTCCATAAAGATTTAATTCATATCATAATAGATTATCATTTATAGATCAGTCTAAATCCTAAGTAATCATGAACTTCTGTTTATGTTTATTGGGTCTTTTGATTCATTCGTTAAAGTCTCTTGATATAATGAGGCTAGTGACTTTTGCTTTTGAGATTCAATATCATGAATGGCTAGGAATATGATTTTACAATAATGGAATTCATGCTTTCGTACAAATCGAATATTGGTTCCCTTACAGGTTAATTCTGGACTAAATAGTTATTGAGCTCAAATATATAATTTGATTATAGATTAATCATTCACTGGTGAATTAATGGTACTTGAGAAACAATAGGTACTTAGAAGGGTAAAACGGTAATTTTTGACCAATACAAATTAGCAAACCAA
Source organism: Humulus lupulus (assembly GCF_963169125.1). Classification (NCBI taxonomy): domain Eukaryota; kingdom Viridiplantae; phylum Streptophyta; class Magnoliopsida; order Rosales; family Cannabaceae; genus Humulus; species Humulus lupulus. Next base: position 72,133,295 of record NC_084795.1, on the reverse strand, counting down.
TAAATTGAGGACAAGACTACATTTATTTATTACATCAATGACTATTAATATGGTTTACTAGAGCTTCGTATTATAGGTCCATGTCCCCGAGTCGCCTATGTCCTACACTGTCATGGGTATGTCAATGGAAAGATTAATAGAGAAAAGGAATTAATTTTACAGGGCAAAGAGATAATTATGTGTAATTAATTAATTAACTAATAAATTTTTATTTGAAAAACTTTATATTAGTTAACATAAATATTAATCAGTGTTTGGATTAATATTTGAGATATTTAATTATTATCTTATTATAAGATAATAATTCAAACTGATATTTTTTAAGATAAGGTTAATTTTTAATTAATTGATATTTATTTTGGGAATAATATGTTGTCTTAAAATTAATCAAACAAACAAATAAGAAAATCAAGGATGCCACAACAATGGCACTACTTGATGTGCCACATCATCCCTAGTATTTGAATTTTGAATTTCAAATTAATTTGTTTATTTACTTATTTAATTATTATTTTTAAATTTGATTTAAAATATATAATTAAATTGGTTTATCATTAATGAGTTTTTGAATTATTAAATATAAGGGTAATAAAATAATTTTATTTATCATTATAAACCTGAAAAGAAGCAATACTTTTCAAGTAAGTTGCTTTTGGTTAACAGACTCTCAAATAAAAGAAATGGTAGAATTTTCTAAGCCTCAAATTTTAGAAGTTTCCATAAGCCTTCTCTCTTTTGTAAACTCTCTAGATCTCATGTGCTGAGAATATCTAGAGAGCCTAAATAATCAACTTGTGAATCCTACGTCCCCAGACATGTTCTTTTGTGCTAGACGAACAACTTGGAAGGCTAGGTGTGAGCTTTCACTTAGATAGGAAGATCGTTGATTATACTAAAAGACTCAAGGAATCTTAATAATCTCAAAGAGGTAATCTTTATTTCCTTATATGTTTTAATTTAATTTATATGTATATGTACAGATCTTGGCTGGTATTAATGATTTTTTAAAATTCCCTTCCCCTACCTTCAGCTGCATATTTGATTTTATTCTATTTAATACCAACAATTGGTACCATATCAGTCTACATATATGTATACATTAAATGATGTGTGGGCTTCGTGCATTTTTTTATGTATGTTGATATGTATATTGAATGGATGCTTATGTTTTTTGAATGTATGCTTGAATGATGGATCGTTAATTATATGACACTATTGAGTTAGGACTTATTTTTTTTATTTTTCTTAGATCTTTTGTAAGTCATATGGGGCATAGGAATTTTTGTAATTTTATTTTAGAAATTTTGTTATATAAATTAATTATGGTCACAAAAATGAGAAGAAAAATGAGAGGGACTCGAGCCATGCACCAAAAGTACACAGCCCGAGCCCCATGGCACACCAACGCCTCTACGCACCAGCCACCCAGCCGAGCCCCTGCTCTGCGTGCGCACTACCCCAGCCGAGCCCCTACCCTACGCGCTCATTACCCCCAACCAATCCCCTCCTTGCGCGTGCGTCACCCCAGTTTCTCACCTGCCTTCGCATGCGTCCCCATGACCTGAGCCCTCACTTGTCTATGTGCACCAGAAGTTATGTTGAGCCCTTTGGGGGATTGCACCATGCCGTTGGTGCAAGGTTAGGGCACCATTCATTCGTGCCCAACAAAATACTAATTTTTTGCTAAATATCTTTTATTTAATTAATTCTTTAAATTACTTAAATTTGAAAATTAATTATCTTGTTTTATTTTTATTAGAAAAATAAAATATCTTTTAGTTGGTTAAAAGCTTATCTTAAGATAAAATATTTGAATTTGATTCTTTTAATTATTTAAATTAAACTAAATTAAAAAGATGATAAAAAGAGTTATTTAATTAAAAACTAGTTTTAATTAAATAAATTAATTAAAAAATTCGTTTCTAATTAATTATTGGGCCTAATGGATTCCTAAGAATTATGAAGATGGGCCTATGAGAAGGAGAATCACTTTAGAGTCTTGTAAAAGTCTGAAGCCTATTTTATAATTTATATTTCAATTTTTCAAGGGTTGTAAATGTAGAAATGCACAATAGTACTCGGTTCATCATTTATTGTTTATTTATTGTATATATTTAAATAAATTTTAATTGATGTTTGATTGATATTGATAACTCTAGGAATTAGAGTTATTTTTAATGCTTTTGAACTTATGTTTTAATCAAGAAAAGAATGGTTTATGGTGTTTTGTAGTATTTTTATTATGGTTTTGTCAAATATTAATTATAATAAAATAATATGAAATATTAGATTAATTATTCGATAGTGAATTAATGGTACTTAAGGATCAAGAGGTAATTAGAAGGGTAAAATAGTAATCTTGACCAGTTCTAATGAACGAACAAAAAAATGGAGGACAAAACTACATTTATTGATTATATCAATGGACTAGAAGAAAAAACTTTGTAAATATAATTCTATAAATGCATAGAGTGCAATTCCATATTTATAGTGAAGCAATAATGGAATTAATAAATAAGATTATTGAATTAAAGAGTTTAATTAATAATTTTATTTATTGGAGCTTCGAATTATAGGTTCATGGTCTCCGAGTCGCCATTGTCCTACACTGTCAAGGTTAAGGATGTCACAAGAAACATTAATAGAGAAAAGGAATAAATTGCAAAGGAATTAATTTTCCAGACGAAATAGATAATTATGTGTGATTAATTAATTGTGAATTAATTAATTAATTAACCAATTAGTTTTATTTTAAAAAAACTTTATATTAGTTAAAATCAATATTAATCAGTGTTTGGATTAATATTTGGGAGAGTTAATTATTACATTATTATAAGATAATAATTCAAACTGATAGTTTTTAAGAAAATGTTAGTTTTGAATTAATTGATATTTATTTTGGGAATAAATATGTTGTCCTAAAATTAATCAACCAAACAAATGAGAAAATTCGGGATGCCACAACAATGGCGCCACTTGATGTGCCACATCATCCCTAGGATTTGAATTTTGAATTTCAAATTAATTTGTCTATTTAATTATGGGTAAATACCATTTTGGACCCTGTATTTTGCAAAAGTTACTGATCGGATTCTCTGTTTAGTTAAATGATAATTCGAACCCTGCATTTTGCAAAATTGATCAAAATAATACCATAAGCCCAATTTTGGTCAAACTTTTTTTAAATATGACCAAAATACCCTAAGATTTTTAATTAATGAATTATACAAACAATTAAAAATATAGTTTAAAATAGAAAAAAAAATAACTAGAAAAATACATTAATTAATTAAAAAACATAAATATTTTAATTTTTAAAATAACATTGCAAATAAAATTTTAAAAAAACTAAAACTAAATCACAAAATTAAAAAATTACATCTTTCTTCTTCTTTATCTTCTTCTTCTTCGCTCCTCCATCTTCTTCATTCCTCCATTTGCAGGAACCTTACTGCCGACCACAAGCATCGTCACCCTCGTTGACCTAATGCCAAAAGAGCCTTAACCATCACTGACCACGGTCCAAATCAAAGTCATCTGATCTGTGTCATTGTCATTCCAAATCTGGACTGTCTGCGTCGTCATTGAGCCCCCACACCCATCCCCGACGTCGTTTCCTTCCACCCAGCCAAGCGCCTCTGCTTGCCTCCGAGGTCATCGTTGGTGGAGAAGAAGATAAGGGGACCGACATGGGTTGATATCAGGTCTTCGATGCGACAAAACTCCAGCTTTGCAATTGCACCAAGTCTTCGTCTGTCACAACAAAGCTCCACTTTTGCAGTCGCCCAAGCCTACTGCAAAGAAGAAGAACAACAACAACAAAATACGGGTAGAGGTTAGGCTAGATCTAGAAAGAAGAAGAGGAGGAGGATGAGTAGTAGTGGTTTAGGTTAGATCTAAAGTTTTCAATGTTGTTTAAATTTTCTATTATGTTAGATTTTGAGTATTGATGATTTTAATTAGATTTGTGGTTTCTAAGTTAAAGTGTTTTATTTTTATTTAAGTTTCAATTTATTTAATGTTGTAATTTTATGGTTTCAAACTTGGTCTTAAGTTTGTATTTAGCTTTAATTTTGATTTTTGTTAATTATAATGATTTTAAATATTTTATGTAACGTCCCGTAAAATTTCTTAACATAATTTGCGGAAAAACATAACAATTTGCTAAAAATAAGGTAACCGAAAATCTATATAAAAAAAACTTTGCAAAACTTGCTATAGTTCGAAAGTATGCGCATACTTAAAAGTGAATTACAGTGTCATAATTCAACAAGCCCAAAATAAATTCTTAATTATCATATGAGTTCTTGTCCCCAAAACATAAAATTCCCAAAATGTCGGTCCACATGTACATCCTCGTAGTTAAACTCCAGCGCTCACTGATCCGCTTTGCCTTTGAGCTTACCTACAACACGAAACAACTAGGTAAGCGAAACTCTTAGTAAGAACAACTTAACAAACATAATCAAATAAACAGGGCCATAACTTAAACCAATTGTAATTAGGTAGATAACAAACCGAGAATAAGATTTTGGTGAAACTGAAACCCTAGAATACAATTTAAGACATGTGAATGTCCTGGCAAACTTATGGTCATTCCTCATCACCAAAATTCATATCCTAAAAATACACCTGTAGGCAGAAGATCCCAGAGCATACATACAGTCTTAACTGTTAACATACATAACATTCTTAACATACTTAACATTCTTATCATGCATACTTAATTTTCTTACATACTCATTAATCTTAACATACATACTTACTAAGGGTTTCGGAGGAACAATCAAACATAACTTAACATATCTTACCATAACGTTGACGGGTGTAAATAAGCTATACCAGTTACCCAGACCCCTAGCAGAATTCTGCATACTTTCTTAGACATAGAGATTTGATTTCATAATCAACTTACTTATGTGTCAAAGAGTTTAACCGAACTCTTATGTCACGGGTGTTAACCCGGGCTTCTTACATATTGCGGTGGCCAACCGACCTTAGTTACATAGTCACCGGCGATGCACCAGTTTCTTACTTAGTTCCTGGTGGCTAGTCGAAGTTCATAGTCGTCACGGTAGCTAGCTGGACTGCTTACCTTATTCATGGGTATGCGAACCCTCTAAGACCACGGTCTTGAGTAAACCTTCTAACACTAGTTCTAATTATTAGCTTATATCTTTGTTATGTAAACTAGTCATGATCGTGTTGTAGCCAAACAAATGATAAGTTTTCTTACCCAGATTTCTTAGTGCTTTCTTGTGGAAATCTTTTATCCAGAAGCGAGCCTTCCTGCATAGATAACATTGTAGTGAAACCACATAGGGGTCTTTTGGTATGCAGGAATCTGGACACGGGAATGAGAATCTGAACACTTTCCCATGTTTGGTACCGGGTTTGAGTTTTTCTAACCTGGGAATCTATACTCAAGGGGTTTTAACTTTCCTGATTCTAGGTTCAAGTGAAATCCATCTGATAAGTGGTTTTCAAATACCCAGGAATGTGAAACACTTCAAAATTATTATTATTTTTAAAAAAAAATCTTAAACCAATAATTTTTTAGTTAATGACTTATTTTATTTTTGAAACTTATAATATAAAAACAAATATACATATATCAAACTATAAAATGATAAATAATATTTGTTTATTTAAAGAAATTGATTTGTAAAGCCTTTATATCATTACTTATGTTTAAAATAAAAAATGAAATATTATTAAAAAAAATAATGGTATTTTTGTAATTTTAAAAATTATACTTGATTCTAGTATTCAATAGATGTATTTTTTTAATTCTGTTAAAAAAATATTTCATGAGTAAAATTGTTTATAAATTATTTTGATGAAATATGTTATTATATTAATTTTATGAAAATATGAAAACTTAACAGATTCCTATACACAACCAAACACAGAAAGTGATATTCCCATGAATCATAGACAAGATTACAGTGTACAACCAAACACAATGATGTAAGTTTCCAAACTATCAGATTACACTTTTCAACTTTTCCAGTAATATGAAAAGTGTGAACTCCTCATACCAAACGGCTCCATAGTGACTCGGATTAATTATGGAAATTATCTAAGATTGTTCATTTGTAATTTGGGCATTGAAAGTCTAATACATAATTCTTATCATGCATTAGCATTTAGAATATTTTATTCTTAAGCGTCGGGGAAAAATGGTTTCCATAACCAGTTTAAAGGTAAGGTCCTTCGTTATCTTAGTCCCCAAGGCGTACCCTTGAGTATTCGTAATCGTTAATGAGCCTGCGTAGTCTTCAGTCTAGCAGTAACGGGGTCAACTACGCGTTCTTGCAAGTTTTGTAAAAATGTCATTAATTCATCTTGTTAAGAAAATACCCATTTTTATCTCTTATTAGAAAATACCATCAAGGTACCTCTCTTAGGGAGAATTAGTTGAAAATTATTATTCTTTTTAATTTTTTTAATTATTTTGAAAACAAAACCTTAAGAGAAATTCCCTTTTAAAAAGTGATAACCCTCTAGAACGATTATTTGGTCTTTTTTAAGAAAATCATATTTTAGTGTTTATTTTTCAAAAGTGGGCAATTGGACCCATTAATTATTTTTAAGAAAACTTTTCTTTAATTAATTTAAGGAACATTATCTAATCAAGTTAAAATGATTTTGTTGACCCACGATTTGGCCAACTGACACGGAGTCAGAATATGCTTGATATGAATAAATGTATGAAAAGAACGTAATGACAAAAGTAAATAAGACACAGTATTTTATAGTGGTTCGGCCCCAGAATCTGGTAATGACCTACGTCCACTTAGACTGATATTGATATAAAAATCAGAAGAGTGATCAAAGAACTAGGATTCAATGAGTTTCACCACTTTCTGAAGGACAATACAATATTGCTAGGATAATTACTATAATCTCTCACGATTCAAAAGTCAAAAGTCCCCTCCCTTGAGCTATCTCTTGCTATTTATAGGCTCAAGGGGGATTACAAAAGATTGTTACAGATATTCTTTCCTGAATAATCGGATACTCAGGAGATTGTGTGAGATAAATTCGGGATTCACAAAGATCTTCCCATTAATGTTGCCTTGTACGCGGAACTATCGACCAGACTGGTCGCAGGTAAGACAAGTTCGTATTGCTTCCAATGAGTCTTCTGGTCGATACTCTAGCAGAGCGTTTCCAGGTGTCAGCCACGTGTCCAGGGATCACTTGCCACGTCATCAATGCTAATTTTTTGGATAACATTTGCCCCCCAAGTTTATTTACCACGAGCAGTAAATAAACTTTTGAACGAACGACTCTTTGGTAACCCCACCTGACGTGTCAGAACCCTTCGTGTGTTCTTGAAAAAAGTAACCTTTCTCTGTCCAATCACGCCCTTTCGGTTCCCCAGAAAAGATTTTGACGGCCATCCCGCTTCCCCATACTTTGAAAGAAGGGAAACTGATGATTACATCTTTTTAATGCCACAGACAAACTTATATAAGACATTCGAAGTCTTTATTTTCATTTTACGCACGCCATCGTCTCCACAAGAAAACCTAAAATCCAGAGCCCTTAACATTCCTGAAGACCGTTCCATCTGCACTTTCAGAACCCCGTCCGAGAGCTCCTTAATCTCCGAAGACCTTTCTTCCATCTCCACGATCACTTTTCTTTGTAAGTTTTCGAGTTCCCACGCTTTTAATTTTTCGTGGTGCATGCTTCTGAATGTGTACTGTTTGAGTTTATCTGTTTCTGGTTTGAGATGCTTGTAGACAGAATATTTTGTAGGCAAAATAGGGTTACGAGTTAGTTTAAAATTCAGGATCATGCTTTTTAGGACGTAAAATTGAAGTAAAAATTCAATCTTTAAGCTAGTTGAAAAACAAGTTTTTCCCGCCCTAAGGGGAGTTGAAAAAGCTTTTTCAGAAAAACTTTTTACTTTCACTCTTTGATCCGTTTATCAAACTGTTCGTGTAGAAAAATTTAGCTTTTTGTTAGAATGCTGTTGTATAAAAACTTAATTTTTATACTCGACCAGCGTTATTCTAAAAAGCTTTTAAAAGTTTTCTATCCTCACCTCCCCATTCTTCTGTATGCAGACTTTAATGCTAGATTTGTGGGGAGGTGAAAGGCCAATTGACGACGACCTTCTCGCCCAACTGCTCGAGGGAGAAGAACAACCAGCTGACCGTGTCCACGAGATCTGTTTTTCGCGATCCTCTTCCAGACCCCATCCTTCTCCTCCAATGGCCCGTTCCAAATCTTCAGGCAAGAAAAGACCCGAGTCTGAAAACAACCCAAATTCTCCTGCCAGGCCTGATTCGCAGGCAAGGGCTCCCTCGACCAATGGTCGAGAAAATCTTGTTCCTGACCCTAATATCCAAATTAGGGCCAGCCCTCGCCATCAGAACTTGCCTGATGTCGAGTGGTATACTTCCCCAGCCAGTTCAGTAACTCTTCGAATGGTTGCTAACTGCTTCAGGAAACTCCCTCTCACAGGGGTTTCCATTATACGTCCTGCCGAAGACCAGAGGGCTAACCTCCCCGGAGGTGCAAACAGCACCTGGTCTCGGTATCATATTGAGGCGGGAGCTTATCTCCCTCTTCATCTCTTTTTTGTGGGGGTGGCCAATTATTTCGGTGTCGCCCCCTTCCAAATAACTCCAAACGGACATAGAATGCTGGCTGCACTCTATATCCTGTATAGACTTAAGAAATGGCCAGAACCTTCACCCCACGAGGTCAACTATCTCTTTGACCTCAAGTCTAACGCGCAACAACACGAAACGGGTTTCTTCCATTTTTGTCACCAGGAAACCAATCGAACATTCCTGAGTGACACTACGCATATCTCGAATGTGGGGCAGTATAATAAGGAGTACTTCCTTACCCCGGACATAACCAGCAACAACCTGGCCTTCACCCGAGGAGGTAAGTGCTTGTCTCCAACTGGTCGATACTTTTCGTCGATGTGTTCCCTTCCATTTTTCTTAAACTGTAATCTGTTTTTCAGGCCCCTGGTTACGCCCAACCCCAACACCAGACATGGTGTTGAGGTCTAATACTCTGGTTAGGATGTCCAACGCAGCAAAAAGCGTCAAGATCCTAGTGACTGAAGAAAACTTGAGGCGGTCTGGCCTCCTGGCTCCTCGCCATGAAACTAGAGGGTCCGTGGTGGACGAAGCCACTGCCGAGGGGGTTCCCGAGCAGCAACCTCCTGCGTCTCCTCCTCGAAGGAGGCCAATGGGGGTTACAATCAGGGAGCCCACGGGTAATCCTTCCGCAGAAATACCTTCTGCTCCCCAAGGCAAGGGGAAACAAAAGGCCAAAGAGCCTATTGTGAACTTGGGAGAATCCTCTGATGATAACGGTAAAGTTATTTCGCTTTTAAATGGTTTGCCAATTCCCTGTCATTTGTTTGACGGGGAGGGTAACCTTACATATGCTCCAAACTTAGGGCCAGACTTCTTCATGCCAGATAATGAGTATATGACTAATAGAGTCAATAGTGTAACAACCAGTAGTTGTAGCTCGGGTATTCACTTTGTTGCCTCTCTTCTGTTGTATATAATATATTTTCATCTGCCTCTTATCTTATCAGTTTCCTGTGTTTACTCGTATGCAGATATGGCCACTCCCAATATCTTTGACATGTACCAGGCCGAGGAGGAAGAGGAGTTTCCCCAACTCCAGCGGAGATCCAAGAGGAGAACTGGTGAATCCAGCCGAGGTCCTCCAGCCAAGAAGGGTCGAACAGAAGCCCTACCCAAGGACGCGCCAACTGGGCAAACTCCTGAGTGAACTGGGCAGACTCATCCACCAGCTCCTACTGAGAAGCAGACCCCTCCTGCCCCATCCAACCCTCCGGCTGCGCCTGCCAGAGAGGAAATTACTCGTGAAGAAGCTCTCGGGGCCAAACTCATGAGCCGTACCCTTCAATCAGCCAGGGATCGCCTTGACCGCATTGGCAAAGGTGACCGTGTCAGAGATGCAATGGTCGAGGCTGAAAACATGGGGGCCGACCAGGTTCTGAACAGGGCCCTGAATGAAATCTTCAGTGTGAGTATTTCTTCACTTTTTAAGTCTTAGTCTTTTATTCTTCACGGCAGGTTCTAACTCTTTCCTTTGTTCATAGGCCTTGCTATCTGCTATCACTGCTCGTACCCGTATCCAGGCTTCCATCGAGCAGGCCAAGTCAAAGGCCACAGAGAGGCATCAAGTGAAAGCAGCTGAGGAGCTTTCGGCTGCAGAGGCTAGGCACGCCAAGGAGTTGGAGGCAATGGCTCGAGAAAGGGATCCTGTGTTGACCGAATTGTCAGAGGCTGAAGCTGCAAAAGATGCCGCGGTAAAGTTGAGGCAGCAGTATGGAGAGTCCAACCAAACCCATCTTCGCGAGATCAAGCATTTGGGAGAGACACTCAAGTCTAAGGACGAGGCTATTATCACTCTTGAAGGCAAGGTGAAGCAACTAGAGCTTGACAACTCCAAAAATCTTGAAAAGTACAAGAGGACGACGCTCCGATGTTTCTACAACTTCTGGAAACATAATCAGGGTGCCAAATTCAGCTATATTTCGGAGGAAGTCAGGACTGGTGAGTTGGCTCGTTGCACTGCCCAACTGGCCGAAGAGGAGGCAAGATTGAGGATCCCTGCCTCTCCAAGCATTGTTGGTGTAGAAGAAGAAGAAGTTGTCGAGGACACGACCAACCAGGATGCTGGCCAGGACCCTCCGGCCCCAAATGCCTCTTAAACTTTCCATTATTTTTTTCTTTCTTTTTGGCTATACGACCCACGGGTCGTGATATAAAGACAATATATTTTCGTTTTAAACTTTGTTGCACGGGCAGTAAATCTTTTTCATTTTACTTGAACAATTACATCCAAGCATCGATGCTTGCGTTGTAAAGGCTTAAATCTTGATGCTATAATATCTTTATTTATTATAACATTTGTCTGTATGACCAAACTTAGCATAGTACTTTGGCATGATTTAACAAACATAAATTTTGAAAAATACTCTAAGTACTGTAGCATGCTTTCACTCATTTTGTTCATGTGTTTACATACCTTGCGAGTATGCTTTGCTATCGATGTGCCTTATATGCCCCCCAAGTGATCGAGGAGCTTTAGGTCCTTGGTCACTTTCCCTGACCATGGCCTGTTCGAATATTCCTGTTCGTATGAAAAATGATACTTGTAATACAACAAAACAACACACGTAATGAAAAAATACTTGTAAATTTAAATTCACAATGGTTGGCAAGAACGACTGGCTGCGCATAGTCCCTTATAATCTCGTACTAAAAATGGACTAAACATGTCTTTACGAGTGATTCTATAATAGAACCTTACATATACGAGCAGTTAGCCATACAACGTGGCTAACCCTCTTTGCAAAACTTGTAAAAATTGAAATTTAATACAAGCCAGTCCTTTATAAAGGACTGTTTACTGATAATACTTGCGCAGGTGTTCTCCATTCCAATAGCGTGGAACGAGATCTCCGTTTAAGCGTGCAAGTTTGTAGGTGCCTGGATGAAGGACTTCTTCAATTTGGTAAGGTCCTTCCCAATTGGGTCTGAGAACTCCAGCAGTAGGGTCGCGGGTATTTAAGAAAACTCGTCGTAACACCAAGTCACCGACGTTGAATTTTCTTTCTTTAACTTTGGAGTTAAAATACCGGGCGACTTTTTGTTGGTATGCAGCAACTCGGAGTTGAGATTTTTCTCGTATCTCATCGATTGAGTCTAGGGACTCCATCATTAGCTGGGTGTTTTGATTCTGGTCGTAAGTCAAACGCCGATGTGAGGGGGGATCTAACTCAAACGGCAACATAGCTTCATACCCATAGGCTAAGGAAAATGGAGTATGTCCTGTCACTGTTCAGTGAGACGTTCTATACGACCAGAGGACTTCAGGCAACTGCTCTGGCCATGCTCCTTTAGCCTCCTCAAGTCTTTTCTTCAGGGTGTCTTTAAGGGTTTTATTCATTGCTTCGACCTGCCCATTCGCCTGGGTGTGCGACTGAAGAAAAGCTTTTAATAACTCCATGTCTTTCGCAGAAGTCGGTGAATAAATCGCTGTAAAACTGGGTCCCATTGTCTGAAACTATCTTTCTGGGCAAACCATACCGACAGACAATGTTCTTGATGACAAAGTCGAGAACTTTCTTGGTCGTGATGGTTGCGAGTGGTTCAGCCTCGGCCCATTTGGTGAAGTAATCAACTGCCACAACTGCGTACTTTACTCCACCTTTCCCTGTAGGCAGGGATCCAATTAAATCTATCCCCCATACTGCAAAAGGCCATGGACTCTGCATTTGTTTCAATTTGTTTGGAGCTGCTCGTGGAATCTTGGAATACCTTTGACATTTGTCACATCTTCATACATATTCCACCGAATCCTCGTTCATCGTTGGCCAGAAGTAGCCCTGCCTTAGAATCTTTTTTGCCAAACTCTACCCCCCAGCGTGATCCCCGCAGAAGCCTTCATGCACCTCTTTCATGAGTTCCTTAGCTTTTTCTGGTGTAACGCACCTGAGTAGTGGCATCGAATATCCTCTTCGGTACATGACGTCGTCGACCAGTATGTACCTAGCAGCTCGTCTTTGTAGAGTTCTGGCTTTGTTCCTATCTGTTGGCAACGTACCATTTGTCAGATACTCCAAGTAAGGTGCCATCCATGTATCCTCCATTCGAATCTCCATACTAGACTCAGCTGCTTGTATGCTCGGCTTACTCAGTCTTTCTACTGGCACAATGTTCAAAGTGTCAGAATCCTTTGCACTCGCGAGTTTGGCTAAGGCGTCTGCGTTTGAATTCTGATCCCGCGGGATTTGCTGGAGGGTGTACTTCGTGAACTGGGCTAGCAGGTCTTTTGTTTTATTTAAGTAGGCCACCATTTTCAAGCCTCGCGCTTGGTATTCTCCCAGAACCTGATTCACCACCAGCTGTGAATCACTGTAGATATCAAGCGTCTTTATGCTCATATCCTTTGCCATTCTCAATCCAGCGAGGAGTGCTTCGTATTCCGCTTCATTGTTTGATGCAGTGAAGTCGAACCTGATGGCGCAGTGAAATCGATGCCCTTCCGGCGTTATCAATATCACTCCCGCTCCAGCGTGGGATTCGTTGGATGAGCCATCCGTGAATAGCTTCCACGAAGGAGTTTTATCTTGAGGCAAAGGTGCTCCAGGCTGTTCACACTGCTCGTTGTATGGGAGTTCGGTGAACTCTGCAATAAGATCGGCCAAGACTTGTCCCTTTACTGTTGCTCGCGGTGAATAGGTTATATCGAACTGCCCTAGCTCGACTGCCCATTTTAACAATCGCCCAGCCGCCTCAGGTTTTTGGAGGACTTGCCGAAGGGGCTGGTCAGTCAAAACCGTGATAGGATGGGCTTGGAAGTAGGGGCGTAGCTTTCTAGAGGCAAGGATCAAGCAATATGCTAACCTCTCGATTGGTGGATATCTCAATTCTGCCCCGATCAATCTCTTGCTGACATAGTAGACTGTTATTTGTACACCTTCTTCCTCTCGCACTAGTACCGCGCTGGCAGCAACTTCAGTAATCACCAGATAAATAAACAAAGTTTCTCCTTCGATCGGCTTTGATAAGATGGGAGGTTGTGCCATATGAGCTTTCAACACCTGGAATGCTTGCTCGCAGTCTTCTGTCCACTCAAACTTTTTATTCCCCCTAAGTAGATTGAAGAATGGGACGCACTTGTCTGTTGATTTTGAAATGAATCTACTTAGGGCTGCGATCCTCCCGGTTAAACTTTGTACATCTTTGATCCTTTCTGGCGACTTCATGTCGATCAGGGCCCTTATCTTGTCGGGGTTGGCCTCGATTCCTCTTAAATTTACAATAAACCCTAAAAACTTCCCTGATCCGACTCCGAAAGAACACTTGAGGGGATTTAATTTCATTTGGTACTTGTTTAACACATCAAAGCACTCTTGTAAATCCCTCACATGCCCTTCTGCCTTCTTAGACTTTACCAGCATGTCATCCACATATACCTCCATGTTTACATCGATTTGCTCCTTGAACATGTGGTTGACTAGCCGTTGGTAAGTCGCACCTGCGTTTTTCAGTCCGAAGGGCATTACCCTGCAGCAATACAAGCCCGTATCGGTCTGAAAGCTGGTGTGATCCTCATCAGGGGGATGCATGCTAATCTGGTTATAGCCTGAATATGCATCCATGAATGAGAGGATCTCATGCCTTGCAGTAGCATCGACCAGCTGGTCGATCCTTGGGAGTGGGAAACAGTCTTTTGGGCAGGATTTATTGAGGTCTGTAAAATCCACACAGGTCCGCCACTTGCCGTTAGGCTTGGGGACCAACACCGGATTGGAGACCCACGATGGATAAAAAGCCACCCGTATGAACCCATTCTCCTTTAGCCTTTCGACTTCTTCTTTTAAGGCTCGTGATCTGTCTTTATCAAGCAGCCTTCTCTTTTGTTGCACGGGTGGAAAGGTTTTGTCTATATTCAGGACATGGCTGATTACTGCAGGATCTATCCCAACCATCTCTTTATGCGACCAGGCGAAGACCACCTGGTTTTTTCGCAGGAATTCCACCAGTGCGTGCTGCGTGGTAGGCTCTAAGTTTTTCCCAACCTTTACGACTTTGGTTGGGTCTTCTTTGTCGAGTTGGACCTCCTCCAGGTCCTCGACTGGTCCAACATTTTCTTCAAAATCCCCAAAGCGAGGATCCAAATCTCCATCCTCACTTTGGGCAACACCCTATTTGGTGACTTCATCACCTGATTGGGCTTGCGTATCAACTGCCATCTGCAATCTATCTGGGGTAGTGTTCCTCGACGTTCCACTTTTCGCCTTTGTGATCGAGGCATTGTAGCACTTCCTGGCTTCCCTTTGGTTTCCCAAAACGCGTCCTACCCCCGCGTCTGTCGGGAACTTCATGGCTAGGTGCCACATAGAGATGACGGCCCGTAGATCAACCAGTATGGGCCTTCCAATAACAGCGTTGTACGCCAAAGGACAATCGACCACTACAAAAGTGGCGAGTAATGTCCTTGTTGCAGGCGCTGTACCCGTCGTTATTGGGAGTTTGATCAATCCGGCTGGGGCGAGTCCTTCTCCAGAGAAGCCGTATATCGTTTGATTGCAGGGCTCCAAGTCTTTCACGGACAATTTCATGCATTCCAGCGTTGAATTATACAGGATGTTCACTGAACTTCCTGTATCGACCAGTACTCTCTTCACCATCATATTGGCCATCTGGATGTCCACGACCAGCGGATTGGAATGTGGGAACCGGACGTGTTGGGCATCACCATCAGAGAAAGTTATCTCACCTTCCTGTGACCGAGCCTTTTTTGGTGCACGGTCCTCCACAGTCATCATCTCGATGTCCTGGTCGTGGCGCAGAGTCTGAGCATATCGTTCTCTGGCCTTTCCGCTATTTCCTGCGAGGTGCGGGCCTCCACAGATGGTTAAGAGTGTTCCAGCCACGGGGGCAGGCTGTAATGGTGGCGAGCATTGGCGCGTGGACGCCTGCTCGTTGCCACCCGGTGCTTCTCGTTAGGAATTTCCCGAGGCCCGTACGTATCTTCTCAAGTGTCCTTGTCTAATAAGGAACTCGATTTCGTCTTTTAACTGGTTGCATTCATTAGTGTCATGTCCGTAGTCGTTATGGTAACGACAAAACTTGGTGGTGTCTCTTTTCGAAATGTCTTTTCGAAATGTCTTTTCGAATGGGCCCAGGTTTCTTGTAAGGCACACTGAAACTTGTAGCCTGGTAAATCTCTCCCCGAGACTCAACAAGGGCAGTGTAGTTAGTGAACGGAGCTTCATAACGATTACCCTTGGCTCATTTGTTGTCGGAGGTGGAAGGCTCGTTATACGACCGTTTTCCACCGTTCTTGCCATTACCGTTGCCGTTCCCGTTTCCTCTGCCGTTGCCACTAGGTTTGGACCCATTGGCGGCCTTGGCGGGTTCGGAAGCCTTCTTATCCTTGCCTGAGGGCATTCCATCGTCGGCAATGGCCTCTTCAAGCTTGATATAGCGATCAGCTCGATCAAAAAATTCTTGGGTAGTTCTCACCCCTTCCTTTCGGAGACTCTTCTAGAGGGGAGAACGACGTCTTACTCCTGTAGTTATGGCCATCATCTTCCCTTCGACCCCGACCATCTTCGCTCCAACTGTTGCTCACATAAAATGTTGGATGTAGACTTTCACTGACTCCCCATCCTGCTGGCGAATTTCGACTAGCTGGTTTGCTTCGGTCGGGTGTATACGACCAGCATAGAACTGTCCGTAGAACTCCCGTACGAACATTTCCCAGGAAACAATGCTTGCAGAAGGGAATTTGAAGAACCACTCCTGCGCAGCTTCAGAAAGTGTTGCAGGAAAGATCCTGCACCGAGCGTCTTCGGACACTTTCTAAATGTCCATTTGAATTTCAAAGTTATTGACATGCGAGACTGGGTCTCCATATCCATCAAAGTTTGGAAGTGTAGGCATCTTGAATTTGCTGGGAGTTTCGGTATTAGCTATCCTTTGTATGAAAGGAGTGCCTTTCCTCCTATCGTGGTCGATGTAAGAAGTCCTTCCCCCGACCAGTTGCTGCACATCCTGGTTGAGGGCGTCTATCTGGGCCTGCACAGCAGTAGGAATCGTTGTGGCCTCTGTTGCCGGGGGGACGTTCTCGCCATGCCTCTCACGGCGATCATTGAGTACATCTCTCAGGTCCTCTTCTCTTCTCCGATGCTCGCTACCCCCGAGCCGGTTGAAGACATTATTTTGTCTGGGCTGCCCCCCAGCATCCTGTCTATTTGGTTGGTCATCTTGAGGTACCTGGCTCCAGCCTTTACCTCTCTCTTCATTGCTCCCACCGGCATTTCCTTTGCCTGAGTCGGCCTCATTATATCCATGGCCATCTCTGAACCTCGACTGGCTATGGTGAGATCGACTGTTCCCTCGATGTCTGTTTCTGGCTGAACCGTCCCGAGCGTTAGAGGGTGGCCTGCGCTGGTCGTGGTGTCCTCGTGCACCATCATGTCGTGGGGGACCCCAGACCACAGAGCCTAACTCTGAGTCCCTCCTGTGGCCAGGAGGGTAATGACCTCTTTTCGGTAAGTTCGGCCCATCATCCCTACGGCGTCTAGGGCTGCGAGGCTGATGCTCGACCCTATTCTGCCTCTGTTGCGGGGGATTACCCCGAGCAACTTGGGACGGTGGCTATGCCTCAGGCTCCAGTGGGACATCGTCATGGGGCATCTGAGGCTGCTCGGGTCTTTGCGGACTCGAAGGCTGGATCGGTGGGCTTGGATTAGGACCCCTCTGGGGCGGCCCATTCACAGGTTGGTCAGGCCGCGAGGCAGGTGCAGCCTGATTTCTAGCCAATAGCAAGGCTGCCTCAAGGGCTGCCATGGCTTCGTTCTGGCGGCGGTCCACCTCCGCCTGCCTTTCGCTCAATTCCGCGCGCTGTCGTTCAATCTCCTGCTGCTGCCATGCCATAACTTCAGCGGCGGTCTCCTGACTGGCCCTCAGACTAACCAGCTCTTTTTGCAACGCGCCCAGGGTACTCTTCAACATTGCATCATCCATTTCCTCCTCCGAAAAGTCCATTTGTGGCTCTTCCTCTGCCATGCTTGCAGGAGGAGGAGGGAGCGGGTTTGACAGTGCAACGGCGGCCGCCTGTCCAGTTTTCTTTCCAGCTTTCGCCATTAGTTTTCTTAACAATGATAAATCAAGCTCTCAATGAAAGCACCAGAATGTTGACCCAGGATTTGGCCAACTGACACGGAGTCAGAATATGCTTGATATGAATAAATGTATGAGAAGAACGTAATGACAAAAGTAAATAAGACACAGTATTTTATAGTGGTTCGGCCCCAGAATCTGGTAATGACCTACGTCCACTTAGACTGATATTGATATAAAAATCAAAAGAGTGATCAAAGAACTAGGGTTCAATGAGTTTCACCACTTTCTGAAGGCCAATACAATATTGCTAGGATAATTACTATAATCTCTCACGATTCAAAAGTCAAAAGTCCCCTCCCTTGAGCTATCTCTTGCTATTTATAGGCTCAAGGGGGATTACAAAAGATTGTTATAGATATTCTTTCCTGAATAATCGGATACTCAGGAGATTGTGTGAGATAAATTCGGGATTCAAAAAGATCTTCCCATTAATGTTGCCTTGTACGCGGAACTATCGACCAGACTGGTCGCAGGTAAGACAGGTTCGTATTGCTTCCAATGAGTCTTCTGGTCGATACTCTAGCAGAACGTTTGCAGGTGTCAGCCACGTGTCCTGGGATCACTTGCCACGTCATCAATGCTAATTTTTTGGATAACAGATTTAAAGTCCATTAGCAAAAAAATTGTGAATAAATAGGTTTTGTATTAAGAGCAGTATTTTTTAAAAACCAAGACCTTTAGTCTTGGACCAGGTCAAAAACGCTAATCGGGTAACAATCTCGGATAAAATATTCTTGATGGAATAATTATGGAAAAACTAAGTTTGATCATAAACTTGAAATAAAAAAAAACTATTTATGGAAAGTGTATGGAAAATTTTTGAATGAAATAAGTTTCCAAAAATAACTATAGGTTATTTTATAATAAAATGTGATAGTGTTTGGTGATGTCACATTTTATTTAAGTTGATTTTTTCACTAAAAAAAATAATCAAAACTATAAACGATGCTAAATGAATTTTTGACCTTATGTTCAAGCTTATTTGAGGATTTAATAAAATTAAAATTTAAGGGTACTTTGAGGCATGTGTGGCTGGTCATGTAGAGTGCTTGAGTGGGAAAATTTTGCACAATAGAATTTCAGGAAAATAGTCATCATTATTTTCCCATGTTATCATCTTTTTATTGAAAAGAAAACTAAGCTACCTTCAACATTCAATCTCACCACCCAAGACCCCAATTGTACCCCTCCCTGTCTCTTACTCCATCTGATTTTTTTCAGCACATACTCATCTCTATCACTGCTCCATTCTTTCTCTAGAAATTTAGAGCACCATTAATGAAAAAAAAAACTCTACAAATCCTACGTAAAAATTCTCTAAATATTTCATTTTTCACGAGTTCATATCTTGCTATAACAAAAACAATCTTATAAAATTTCAGCTCAAGTGGAGCTCTCTTTCACAGTGAAAGTCGTTCACAAAAACTCTTACTTAAATTGTCCAATTTTTGCAAAATTCCAATTTTGAACCCCAAAATTTGAAAAATTATAACTCTGAAACTACAAGGAAATTTTAGAAACGGTTATACAGCCTTAATATTCAATATGCCAAGAACAATCAGTAAAACTTTCAGCCGAAAATAATAAATTTTACCCATTCAACTAATTGTTCAAAGTTTTAAGGTCGGAACTGTCAAATCCTAATCCAGCTTGCACTTAATTTCCAAAAATCTCATAACTTGAGTTATATAAAACGTTTTTCAGTGGTTCAAGATGTTAAAAATTATGTACTCTTTCCAAATAACGCATTACAAAATATTTAATTGAATAATTAGCTCATTTAGGTATGATTTGGTCCTTTGGAAGCCACTATTATAAAATTTTGGCAGCAAGCATGCATCAATAAATCCTATGGAACTTTGGATTCCAAGATACCAAACACCACATAAACCACATGCATGCATCATCAGCAAACTAAATAACCTTATTACAACCCAAATAACTAATTTAACTCACAAAAAAACAATCAAATTCATATTTTCTAAAGCCATTAAAATATTATGGTAAGAATCAAGATTTTTACCTCTTTATGTTCAAGCCTTTGGGGGGTGGTTGAGCTCTTAGGGTTTCAGACCACTTCTCAACACTTCACACACTTAAATATCTTCCCATAAACAATAAGAATCATATTAAAGAGTTAGAAAAATAAAAGGAGAGGGATGCTTAAAAAGAGTTTGCTATAGGGTTTACCTCTTTATAAATTTCCTTCTAAGCATGCATGCATGTAGATGATGGTGCTCACACTTGCATCAACCACACCTAGGTTTAAGATGATGGTTATGGTGAGTGTTAAACCAAAATGCATAGAGTTTTAGAACCTTTAAAGGTTCGGTCAACATAGGAAGAATAAGGGAAAGAAAGATGGTAAGAACAAATAAGAGAACTCACCATTTTTCTTAACTTTGGTTTAAGCTTTTTGAAAACCTTCAATAAAGCTTCTTCAACTTTTAAGGGGCTGAGATGAATGGTGTTTCATGAAGTAGAAACAACTTTTAAAACTAGCCATTAAGAAGAGAAAAAGAGATGGAGAAAAATGACATAGGTAGAGCATTTCTACCATAGAATTTGTAAAGTTTTTTTTTTCTTCATTGGTGCTCTAAATTTCTAGAGAGTGAATGGAGCTTTGAGAGAGTTGAGTGTGTGCTGAAAAATAATCAAATGGAGTAAGAGAGTGGGAGGGGTACGGTTGGGGTCTTGGGTGGTGAGATTGAGTGTTGAAGTTAGCTTAGTTTTCTTTTCAATAAAAATATGATAACATGGGAAAATAATGATGGCTATTTTCTTAAAATTATATTGGGCAAGATTTTCCCACTCAAGCACTCTACATGACCAGCCACACATGCCTCAAAGTACCTTTAAATTTAAATTTTATTAAATCCTCAAATAAGTTTCAACATATGGTCAAAAAGGATTTTAGCATAGTGTATAGTTTTGATTATTTTTTTAAATGAAAAAATAAATTTATATAAAATGTGACATCACCAAACACTACCACATTTTATTATTAAAATAACCTATAGTTATTTTTGGAAACTTATTTCATTCAACAATTTTCCATACACTTTCCATAAATAGGCTTTTTTTGTATTTAAAGTTTTTTCTCATAATTATTCCATCAATAATATTTTTTCTGAGATTTTTACCCGATTAGGGTTTTTGACCCGATCCACGACCAATGCTCTCGGTTTCTAAAAAAAAACTACACTTACCACAATATGTCTAGCATTCAAACATCACGAACTTCTTGTACCATAAAATGTTCCCATAAATTAATACATAATACAGGGAATTAAAATACCTGAAACTAAGGTTTACCCGGTGCCCTAAACGCGGGGCGTTACATTTTAAGTTATTAAAAAATATATTTTTTATGATATTTTTAAATTAGATTAATTTTTAATTCAATAAATAATTTATTTCAAATTTTAAAAAAAACCAATTCATAAAAGTAGGGGTATTTTGGTCATATTCAATAATATTTTGACCAAAATCCTGTCCAGAGTATTATTTTGTTCTGTTTTGCAAAATAAAGGGTCAAAATTGTCATTTAACAAAACAGATGGTCTGATTGGTAACTTTTGCAAAACATAGGGTCCAAAATGGTATTTACCCTTTTAATTATTTAATTGTTTTTTTAAAATTTTATTTAAATTAGGTTATAATAGATTAGTTTTTGAATTATTAAATAAAAGAAGAATAAAATAATTTTATTTATCATTATAAACCTGAAAAGAAGCGATACTTTTTAAGTAAGTTGTTTTTGGTTAATAGACAATCTCAAAGAAAAGAAACGGTAGAATTTTCTAAGCCTGAAATTTTAGAAGTTTCCATAAGCCTTCTCTCTTATGTAAACTCTCTAGATCTCATGTGATGAGAATATCTAGAGAGCCTAAATAGTCAACTTGTGAATCCTGCGTGCCTAGACATGTTATTGTGTGTTAGAGGAACGACTTGGAAAGCTAGGTGTGAGTTTTCACTTGGATCGGAAGATCGTTGATTATCCTAAAAGTCTCAAGGAATATTTATAGTCTCCAAGAGGTAATATTTATTTCCTTGTATTTGTTAATTTAATGTATATGTATAGATCTTGGCTGGTATTAATGATTTTTTAAAATTCTCTTCCCCTACCTTCAGTTGCGTATTTGATTTTATTCTATTTAATACCAACAATTGGTATCATATCAGTCTACATACATGTATACATTAAATGATGTATGGGTTTCGTGCATTTTTTATATGTATGTTGATATGTATATTGAATGGATGGTTATATTTTTTTAATGTATGATTTAATGATGGATTGTTAATTATATGGTACTATTGGGTTAGGACTTATTATTTTTTTTACTTTTCTTAGATCTTTTATAAGCCATATGAGGCATAGGAAATTTCGTAATTTTATATTAGAAATATTGTTATGAAAATCCTGGTCACAAAGATGAGAAGAAAAATGAGAGGGACTCGAGCCATGCACCAACAGCACACAACCCGAGCCCCACGGCACACCTACGCCTTTGCTCATTAGCCACTCAGCTGAGCCCCAACTCTACGCACACTACCCCAGCCGAGCCCCCGCACTACGTGCTCATCACCCCAACCAAGCCCCTCCTTACGCGTGTGTCACCCCAATCGTTCACCTGCCTTCGCGTGCGTCCCCATGACCTGAGCCCTTGCGTGCGTGCACCAGAAGCTATGCCAAGCCTCTTGGAGGCTTGCACCATGTCGTCGGCGCTAGGTTCGGGCACCCATCATTGTTGTCCAACAAAACACTAAATTTTTGCTAAATGTCTTTTATTTAATTAATTCTTTAAATTACTTGAATTTGAAAATTAATTATCTTGTTTTATTTTTGTTAGAAAAATAAAATATCTTTTTGTTAGTTAAAAGCTTATCTTAAGTTTAAATATTTGAATTTGATTCTTTTAATAAATTAAATTCAACTAAATTAAAAAAAGGATAAAAAGAGTTATTTAATGAAAACTAGTTTTAATTAAATAAATTAATTAGAAAATTAGTTTCTGATCAATTATAGGGCCTAATAGATTCCTAAGAATTATGAAGATAGGCCTATGAGAATGAGAATCACTTTAAAGTCTTGTAAAGAACCGAAGCCTATTTTGTAATTTATATTTCTATTTTTCAAGGGTTGTAAATTTAGAAATACTCAATAGTAATCAATTCATCATTTATTATTTATTTATTTTATTTTTTTAAATAAATGTTAATTGAGGTTTGATTGATATTGGTAACTCTAGGAATTATAGATATTTTTAATGATTTTGAACTTATGTTTAATGAAGAAAAGAATGGTTTAGGGTGTTTTCTAGTATTTTTATTATGGTTTTGTCAAATATTATAGTAAAATAATATGAAATATTTGATTAATTATTATAATAAAATAATATGAAATATTAGATTAATTATTCGATAGTGAATTAATGGTACTTAAGGATCAAGAGGTAATTAGAAGGGTAAAATAGTAATTTTGACCAGTTCTAATTAACGAACAAATAAATGGAGGACAAAACTACATTTATTGATTATATCAATGGACTACAAGAGAAAACTCTGTAAATATAATTCTATAAATGCATAGAGTGCAATTCCATATTTACAGTGAAGCAATAATGGAATTAATAAATAGGATTATTAAATTAAGGAGTTTAATTAATAATCTAGTTTATTGGAGCTTCGTATTATAGGTCCGTGGTCCCCGGGTCGCCTCTGTCCTACACTATCAAGGGTAAGAATGTCACAAGAAAGATTAATAGAGAAAAGGAATAAATTGCCAATGAATTAACTTTCAAGACAAAAGTGATAATTATGTATGATTAATTAATTGTGAATTAATTAATTGATTAACTAATTAGTTTTTATTTGAAAACTTTATAATAGTTAAAATCAATATTAATTAGTGCTTGGATTAATATTTAGGAGAGTTAATTATTATCTTATTATAAGATAATTATTCAAACTGATAGTTTTTTAGAAAAGGTTAATTTTGAATTAATTGATATTTATTTTGGGAATAAATATGTTGTCTTAAAATTAATTAAACAAACAAATGATAAAACCAGGGATGCCACAATAGTGGTGCCACTTCATGTGTCACATCATCCTTGGGATTTGAATTTTAAATTTCAAATTAATTTTTTTATTTAATTATTATTTTTAAATTTTATTTGAATCAAATAATTAAATTAGGTTATAACTGATCATTTTTTTGAATTATTAAATAAAAGAACAATAAAATAGTTGTATTTATCTTTATAAACCTGAAAAGAAGTGATGCTTTTCAATTAAGTTATTTTTGCTTACCAGACTCTCTCAAACTAAAGAAATGATCGAATTTTCTAAGCCTGAAATTCTAGAAGTTTCCATAAGTCTTCTCTCTTCTCCAAACTCTTGAGGTCTCATGTGTTGAGAATATCTAAAAAGCCTAAAAAATCAACCTGTAAATCCTACGTGCCAACACACATTGTTGTGTGTTAGAGGAACGCATGGAATGCTAGGTGTGAGCTTTCACTTGGATAGGAAGATTGTTGATTATACTAAAAGATGCAAGGAATCTTGATAGGCTCCAATAGGTAATCTCTATTTCCTTGTATGTGTTAATTTAATTTATATGTATTGATCCTAGCTGTTATTAATGATTTTTTATAATTCTCTTCCAATACCTTTTGTTGCATATTTGACTTAATTCTATATAATACCAATAGTTGTCACCGCACAGTGGCCTCTCCACCACCGGAGCAATTGTAACGTCCCAAAATTCATAATGCAGCTTAGTGCCTTGATTAAACTGTCTGGATGGCATAATTGGATTTACTTGTGAATTATGTGATTTTAATTGAATATATATGTGATTATGTGAAATATATGAGTAATATTATGATATGACTATTTTTGCATGTTTTCGTGTACTAAATGTGCTTAACGACACATTTTTGTAATTTTGACTCGTTGAGGATATAATGTGTATTGTGTATGCTATGTGATTGAGACCATAATATTATGTGGTTATATTTGCTATATTCGGCATGAGTCGACCCTTTAGAGAAATTTGGCAGAATGTCACAACAGGGATTTATACCTGGCCCAGGGCCAGGGGTAATATGGTAATTTTACATAATTTGGGAAAAAGCTTGGGTTATGGAATATTTTGAGGGAAATAATGGTATTTGAAAGATTAGAGGATTTAATTGGGAGTTTAAGATGCAAGTTGAGCTTTAGTGGGAACCTGGAATAAATGACCATTATACTATTGAACGTTACCTTGGTGGTAAATTTTTGGTAAGGGTAATATGGTCATTTGACCTATGCCTTAGAGTAATGGGAAATAACTCTTGGGAAAACAATTTCGTGTTTTTTTCCCTTTTCCTTTGTTTTCTCTTGATGTGCTATTAGTGCTATGAAAATGTGTTGAGCTCGAGAGGGAATTGGGTGGAGATTTGAGAAGGTATTAAGCAGTAGTGAGAAGACTTGAGAGCTGCCAAAGCTATGGATTAAGCTAGGATTTTCGGATATGTATAGCTGAGGTATGAATTTCTCAAGTTTCCTAGGTGTTCATCATGTTCTTGATGCTTTTGGGTTCTTAATTAATTCCTTAGTTTGAAGTGGGTTGTTGTGTTTATGGATGAGTTGAGGGTGTTGATAGGTTTAGAAATGGCTATGTAACTCCTCCTGCCCTAGGTTGTCATCAATTTGATGTTGAATTTTTGGATTTGGATGGTAGGAGTTGGAGTTATAAGCTCAAACTTCTCAATTTTGGTGTTTTGATGTCTTGGATGTTTTAATGTTGCTCTGGGATTATAATACCAGTTTGTGACTGTTTTATTGCCAAACATTTGCTAGAAAGATCGTTTGGGGTCAAGTCTTAGGTCCGGTTTCGTAAGGGAATTCACAGGGGAACAATTGGGGAAGAACACATTGGTTTCTATTCATTTTTGGGTTTTTGACAACCTGACGCGATCATGCTAGATTGTGGTGCAACCGTGCTAGGGTCCTACAACCTTTGTAATTAGGTTTCAATTTGGGGATTCGAGGCTTGGGGTGTGACTGCGCTGGGCAGAGAGTGACCGCGCCAGTGCCCCAGAAACCCCAAAGTTTATGTGGGCGTGACCCTGCAAGGTGCCCCAAATGGTGGATTTTCTGATTTTAGGATTAAGGCTCGGGGGGTTTGGGAGTCTGCTTTGGGGTCCCACTTGGGGGCTCGGTGGACGTTTCTAACGTCTCGTTAACTATGAATATTAATTTTTATGAGTTAGGGTTTGGTTTGGGGCTCGAGATTTTGATTCAATCCTTAATAAGAGTAATGATTGTGTTGCAACTAGATTTCTAAAAGGCTCAAGACAAGAATCGCACTAGAGGTTGTATTACTAATTGCATAAGACTCGAGGTAAGAAAACCGACACCTGTATTGAGATTAGGGCCTTGGCCCTGGTTACCGAATGTGGTTATAACCACGCCTTGGATATTTTTTTAAATATGAAAGTATTTGGATTATGTATATTTGTGATATATGTGAGATGTATATCTACTATATTTGTCTGGAAAGCTCGACTAATAAGATAGGTCGGTAATAGCATGTAGAATGAGGGTCGTTGTGGATAGACCAATCTGGGAGTGCTTTATGCGCTCGTGCAGCCCTATAGCCTTGTAATTGTACTGTGTGCTTGCTTGAGTTTGGCTATAACTGCTATGCATGCTAGTTATGTTCTATATTCAATTGATTATATGTTGCTGTTTATTTGGGTTTTCTTGCTGAGCCTTGGCTCACGAGTGCTATGTTGTGCAGGTAAGGGCATGGGGAGACTAGACCAGCCATGAGCTGGAGGGCTATAGGGGCAGCATCTACATACTCAGCCTGCTCTGGCGCCACGGTCAAAATATTTTTTAGGAGCAAGAGTTTTCAGTCCAGTTTTTTCGCTTAGGTCGATCAACTTGTTATTTTCTAAAGGAATTGTATTTTGATTTGTAACCCTTGGGATCCCCTCTAAACACTCAAACCATTTTAATGAAAAGTTGGCTTCTTTGACCAAAATTTTTAATACCAAGACCATTAATTGACTTTAGCTACGTTTAAGTGTACATGACTCACTTAACAAGTTTAGCATATTTGAAACACAATGTAACGACCCTGGATTAGTAAGGCATTACAACTTGGTATTAGAGCCGTTAATGTTTAATGGTTCCAAAAGATAGGTTGAGTGTGTACGCTTGCTGTTAAAGATAAGCTCGACTCACGGTTTGGTAACTAAGGTGTTAAATATATGTTTAACTACTTAACTAGAATAAATATGCCTTATTTGCATGCAAGTATAGGAAGCATGAAATACTGATAGGGTTCTGGCCCTTGACTGTTATGTGAATATGGAAAAACATGCTTATTAGCATTGCTATTGTATGTTAGAGCTATTGAAATGCTTTGAGCATTGTGGCTGCATGTTTTTTCCCTAAAAATTAGCATGATGATGTGGCATAAACATAAGGCACGTGAAAGGCACATGACAAGTCATTTATAGAGTACTAGTCAACCCAAGACCAGCCAGGAGAAGAAAACATGCTATCAAACACATGCGAAAGTTTTGCGAAGTAGCAGGAAAGAAAGTTGGTCAAATGACATGTGACCAAAGCTATTTCAAATGTTAAGTGTATTATTCACATATTTGTGGGATATCTATTATTTCAAATGTAAAATCAATTATTAACATATTATTTTATTATTACTTGTAGCACAAGTTACGCCAGGCCCATGGCCCATCTTTGTATGTCCTTGAGACTATATAAAGAGACCCAAGGATACCCAAGGATTCATTCTTCCGAACGCTGTCATTATTTACTTTTAGGGAATTCCGAGAATCTAGTGTTGTTATACACGTTATTGTATCCTCTCTCTTAGCTTGTAAAATTTGGTTGATTCTAGTCATTTGATCACAAGTTATGGGAATTTACATAAATAAGTGTACTAAGTGGACGTAGGTCATTATCGATCAGCGGGGTCGAACCACTATAAATTTGTGTCTCGCTTATTATTCTTAAGCTCAACTCTTACTTTATATCATTAATCTGACATAATGCCATTGGCCAATTCGTGGGTCAACATATTGGTGCTTTCATTGACAGCTGAATTCAAGAAAATCAAAGTTAAGAAAAGATGTCTAAGTCTACTAGGAAAACACAGGGTCAGCGGGCTAGTCAGACATCTAAGAATCCTCATAACCAACCACCTACACCGAGAATGATTGAAGAGGAGCCTCAAGTAGAACTGGAGGAATAAAGCCAAGAGTTGGATGTTGAAACCCTACGAGCAGCCATGGGAATTTTGCAGGATGAGTTAGTCATATTGAAGGCTAACCAGGAGAATGTTGTTGAGACTATGATCATGCAGAAAATGGAAACTGACTGACAAAGGCGAGATCTCAATGATAAGCAAGCCGAAATGGATTTCCGTCAAAGAGATGCAACAATGGCCTTTGAGAAAACTATACAGTTAGCACAGGGAATTCAACCTGCACAAAACCCTCAACTAGAACCACCTCAAGATCTCCAATATCTTCCAAACCAACGACTTGAGCAACCACAAAATCCTCAACAACTAGAACAACATCAGGCTGCCCAACCTGAAAAACATCCCCATAATTTTGATAGACGTACCGAGCATCGTCAGCCTTCTCGATCTGGTCGATTCAGCGAATTTCCACCTCGACAGAATAAGGACAAGCGGCATCCCCGAAGCCCAAGAAATCTTGTAATGGATGAGTAGGTCCTTCCTGGGAGAGGACTAGGAAATGCTCCCTCAAGAAATAGGAGGCAACCAGACTTAGGTTCTGCGGTTATAGATCCCCCATGACATAACAATGTCTCAAGACCTAGCTACCAATGCATACCTCATATGACTCCTCTGATCTATCAAGATGGTTTTGGATGAAGAGTAGGCGATAGTGCATACAGCAGGTCGAACACTAAAAATTCGCAGTTTAGAGATGGGCATGATTACAACGAAGGGAATTCTGGATACAACAGAAATCTAAGAAGAAACGATTGTCGACCTAATGAGCGAAGGTTCAGGCAGTAAGACCCTCCACCAATGAATAATTGACCAGCAAGTCAGAACGCTGGGGGGCAGTCAAGGCAACCTAATGTCTTTGATCGACTCAAAGCATCTGAGCAAAGACAAAGAAATGAAGATCTAAGGGATATACTGAACAACCAAAGAAAAAAGAACGATGAGCATATCCCTGCTGCTTCTGCTTCTACATCTGCCCATGCAATACCAACTACTATCTAGGCCCAAATAGATGCTTTGAACCAGGCAGTACAACAGTTGGTCGACAACAAAACTTCTCACATAGACTATGAACGGAGGAAAGGCACTCATTTTATTAACAGGATTGCCATGGCTGAAATCCCTAGTAATTTCAAAATGCATGTGCTACCCAGCTATAATGGAAGATAAGATCCAGTATCTCATGTAAACAAATTTGAGATACACATGGATATTTAGAAGGTATCCAAAGATGCTCGGTGTAGGATTTTCCCTGCCACTCTATCTGATGTTGCTCAGGAGTGCTATTTTAAATTTCCACCAACTAGCATAACTTCATGGGAAATGTTCGTCAAAGAGTCTTACGGACAATTTTATACTAGTCACATACATCCAACAAAAGCAAATCAGCTGGTTGATACAATGCAAAAGGAAGGAGAGTCACTCAAAGAGTGTATTCAGAGGTTCATGAGAGCAGCTGCTCATGCCAAAACGGTGGGAGATGAAGGAAATAATATGGCCATTACAGTTGGGGTACATCGCCAATCCCCACTATGGAGTAGTTTACAAAAAAATGGAATCAAAACAACCCAAGAGTTTTTGGACCAAGTAGACAAATATATCAAGTTAAAGAAGGCTATCGCTAATGAAGTAAAAGCTCCAAATGTTGATTAGAACAAAAAAAGAAGAGCCAACCAAAGTTTTTAGTAGCTCTAGTAAGCCCAACAACGGTAGCAAGAACAATAATAAAAATGGTGGAAAAAGGGCAAGCATTGAGTCGTCTGCGTCTGATAATAAGTGCCCTAAACAAAGAAAATGTGAACCAAGATTTACCAATTATATGGCCATGGTAGACAGCCGAGCAGAGGTGTACCAGGCCAACCACACCATCGTACTTTTTAGGCTACCAGCCCCCATCAGGAAGGACATTTCAAAAAGAGACACAACAAAGTTGTGTCGCTCCCATAATGACTATGGCCACGATACAAATGAAAGCAACCATCTGAAATATGAGATTGAGTTTCTGATATGACAAGGACATCTGAGGAGATATATATGAGCAGGGGATAATCTATTAGAGAATATATATTATTGCTCAATGGAATTATGGAAAAAAACCAAATACAACTCTATGCAAAAATACAATGGACAAGATAATATTGATTAAATAAATATTACAACTCAATTGCTCAAAATACAAGTAAATAGAAAGATGTAGAAGAAGAAGATTACAAACTCAATGCTATAATAATACAAGTAAATAAGAAGAACAAAAGAATGAAAACACAAACAAACTCTCACACTCAACCAAAGTGTAGAGTAGTGGGGATCACCAACTTGAACAAGGTTCAAGACCTTTGTCCAAAAGCTTATTTCCCCCTATTCTCTAAGCACTAAGGGATCTCTCAAGGAAATAGCTCTCTGGAATAATCAAACCTCAAGGTATATTTTTCAGCCAAGTGCTTTGTGGATGAAAAATGGTGTTTCATACAAGTGAGCATTAGGCTCCTATTTATAGAGTTTGAGATACCCCTTTGAATTTCAAATTCCACCAACCCCCATGGCTGTTACCAATGTTTAATTGGATGTTTATGGAATTAAAATGGAGATTTGAGAGTTATTTGGGATGTTAGAACCGTTCAATTTGGAAAAAACTGAAAATTCACATAGGTTGTCAGCCTCACTGGCCGCGGCCACGAATTTTCAGTGGCCGCGGCCACTGGCTTCTATGCCCCAGGCCGCGGCCACAGGCCATTTTCAGCACAAAAAAGTTATTTTTCCAAAACGTTCCAAATCCTTTCCCACATGATTTTGTAACCTCCAAACACCTATTGGGAGTTAAAAACATGTCTCCAACAGTCATATTTCATCATGACTTTGTGATATCCAATCTCAAATGTGTAACATATAATATACACATTATTGGGTAATATTTGGGAGTTACAAATTTGTAACTGATTTTGTAACTCCAAAATATGTCACATTTGGGCACACACATGTGTCTAATTTTGTGACTCTCAATAATATGTTACAAGGTGTGACAAATCACATTTTGTCACATTATTTAATCTAATATTATAGTATATGAAATAATATAACATAATCCCCAACAAGGAGCTAACGAAGGCAACGAGCAGGCACATGTACGCCAACACTCGCCTCCTTTACAGCCAGCCCTAGTCGTGAGCACTTTGCTCACTATTTGTAGCAGACCACACTTAGTTGTTAACAGTGGTAAGGCAAGAGAGAGGTATGCTAGGACCCTACATCACGAGCAATATATTGAAATGCTAATCGTCGAGGAGCGAACTCCCAAAAAAGCTCGAATATGCAAGGATTGTATAAATTTCTCTAAGCTTGACACATAGCATGTTCGGTTCCCCCACACAGATCCCCTGGTCATGGATGTCCAAATCGCCTACATGATGGTGAAGAGAGTGTTGGTGGACACATGAAGCTCAGTAAATATACTTTACAAATAGTCGTTAGAAAGAATGAAGTTATAAGTACAAGTTTTAGAACCATGCAACCAAACCATCTATGGTTTCTTTAATTAAGGACTTGCACCAACAGGGTCGATCAAATCCCGGTCACAGTAGGAACTGCACCTACAGATAAGACATTACTCACTACTTTTATAGTAGTTGATTGTCCTTCCGCATATATTACCCATCCTGGTAGAGCTACTAGCAGTGACTTCGATGTGGCATTTATCCATGAAATTCCCAACAGGCGCAGGAATTGGGTGCGTGTTTGGAAATCAAAGGGAGGCAAGGGAATTATATAACTCCTCTATTACAAAGGCAAAGAAATACATAGAGGCGAGTCGGCTCATTGCCTCGAGCAACTCTAGCGAATCAGAGAAAATTTTGCAAGAAATTAGCGAACCAAATGCCCAATCCAGTGAACAAGTCCCCAAATAGTGTGTTGCCTAAAGTGAGGACGAAGACATAGATCCTCGATTTTGGGATTTTGAGGAGTAATTTGGACCTGTGGAGGATCTCGAGGAGATCCAATTAGCAGAGGAACAACCGACCAGAGTTGTGAAAGTCAGTAAAAAGTTAGAAACAACGATAAAAAAATAACTAGTGAAGTTTTGAGAGAGAATCAAGAAGTATTAGCTTGGTCTCATAAATACATGGTGGGAATCGACCCAACATTCATTATTCATGTCCTGAACATTGACAGAATCACCTACCAGTTCAACAAAAAAGAAGGCTGCTCGATAAAGACAGGTCCAAAGCACTAAAGGAAGAGGTCAAAAAGCTTAAGGAAAACGAATTCATTAGGGTGGCATTTTATCCATCGTGGGTCTCCAATCATGTATTATTCCCAAAGCCTAATGGTAAATGGAGGACTTGCGTGGATTTTAAAAACCTGAGTAAAGCTTACCCGAAAGATTGTTTTCGGTTGCCAAGGATCGACCAGTTAGTTGACGATACTTCAGGACATGAAATGTTATCATTCATGGATGCATACTCTGGCTACAATCAAATAAGTATGCACGCACCTGACGAGGAACACACAAGCTTTCAAACAGATATTGGACGATACTGCTACAAAGTAATGCCTTGGGTTTGAAAAAT
This sequence comes from Humulus lupulus, assembly GCF_963169125.1. Lineage (NCBI taxonomy): Eukaryota > Viridiplantae > Streptophyta > Magnoliopsida > Rosales > Cannabaceae > Humulus > Humulus lupulus. Next base: position 72,100,716 of record NC_084795.1, on the reverse strand, counting down.
GTTGGTGCGACTTACCAATGACTAGTAAATCACATTTTCAAAGACCAGATCAACAATAACATGGAAGTGTATGTCGATGATATGTTTGTCAAGTCGAAAAAAGCTGGTGGGCATGTCAAGGACTTATAGGAATGCTTCAAAATCTTGAAAAAGTATCAGATAAAGCTTAACCCTCTCAAGTGTTCTTTTGGAGCCGGATTAGGGAAGTTGTTGGGGTTCATAGTGAAATCATGAGGAATAGTAGCTAACCAAAATAAAATCATTCATTGATCGACATGAAATCACCCACCAAGATTAAATATGTACAAAGTCTAAAAGGAAGAATTGCTGCCCTGAGCAGATTCATCTCAAAATCTACCGACAAGTGTGTCCCATTTTTTAATCTGCTCAGGGGAAATAAAAAGTTTGAATGGAAAAAAGAGTGCGAGCAAGCCTTTCAGGCACTCAAGAAGCATATGGCTCAACCTCATATTCTATCCAAAATGGTTGAAAGAGAACATTTATACATTTATCTAGCAACAACAAATTATGTTGTTGGTGCTGTTTTGATCAGGGAAGAGAATAGCATTCAAAAAGCAATATATTATATAAGGAAGAGGCTAGTAGGAGCAGAATAACGATATTTAGCTATTGAGAAGTTATCTTACTTTCTTGTTCTGGCATCAAGAAAGTTGCGACCCTATTTTCAAGCTCACCCCATAATAGTTTTCACCGACCAGTCATTACGGCAAGTCTTACAAAAACCAGAAGTCAATGGTCGACTATTAAAATGGATCATAGAGTTAGGGCAGTTCGAAATTTCTTCCTAACCACGAACAACAATAAAGGGCCAAGAATTGGCAGATTTTGTAGCTAAATTCAATGATCTCCAAGCATGCAAGCAGACACCAGGAACGCAAGTGCAAGTGGATGTTCCCACTTGTAAATTGTTTGTTGTTGGGTCTTCTAACGAGCACAACTTTGGGGCAGGATTAATTCTTATTGTTAGGGTTTATGCCCTAAAAGTAAGTTCAAATATAATATATTGTGAAATATAAGAAATACAAATATATTATAAAAAAATAAGTTAATGATTATATATAATTATTAATAAATATCAGAAAATTCCTTATTCATATTCTAGTCTATGATCTTGTAAGAGTACATGAGAATTAAGATCATAAAATATGAATAAAATAAGTCAACAACATATTAAATTATGGAATCTTTAATTAAGGGTTGCTAGTACGATTTACTAAGCACTACTTAGTATTGCATGTGATTTTGATTCAAATTACTAATGTGGACAACCTTTTTAGTAAAGGTATTGTGTATAATAGTGATTATACATGACTGGACCGATGTAAATTAATATCTTTTATTAACGTGTCATTTACCATAAAATATTTGCTTTATATCACAAAGATGATTATTTGTAGATCAATCTAAATCCTGAGTATTCATGAAATCATGTTTGTGTTTATTAGGTTCTTTGATTCACTCGTTCAGGTATCTTATATATAAAAGGATATCGAATAACTTTTGTTTTGGGAACTTAATAAGATGAATGGTTGGGAACATGTTTTACAACAGTGGAATCCAAGCTTTCCGTAAAGGATCGAATATTAGTTCCCTTGAGGGTTAATTCTGGGAGTGAATTTAGTTATTGAGCTCAAATCTATAATTGGATTATAAATTAACTATTCATTATGAATTAATGGTACTTAAGGAATCAAGAGATAATTAGAAGGGTAAAACAGTAATTTTGACCAGCTCTAATTATGAACTAATAAATTGGAGGACAGAACTACTTATATTGATTTTATCAATGGACTTCTAGTTAGAACTTAGTAAATATAATTCTATATTGTCTAAGAGTGCAATTACATATTTATAGTGGAGTAATGATGAAATTAATAAATAAGGTTATTACATTGATAAATTCAATCAATAATCTGATTTGTTGGAGCTTAGAATTATAGGTTCATGGTCCTCAAGTCACCTCTATACTACATTGTCCAGGATAAGATTGACTAAAGAAAATATTAGTGAGAGAAAGAACTATTTTGTGAGAGAATTTATTCTCGAGGGCAAAATGGTAATTATGAGATAATTAATTGTGAATTAATTAATTTTACTATTTAATTTTATTTATTAAAACTATGTATTAGTTTATAGAGTATTATTTAATTATTTAAATAATATTATAAAATGAGAGATAAAATAAATATCTTATTTAAAGATATTATTTTAATCCATTAGAAAATAAAATAAGGTTAATTTTTTATTAACTAATATTTATTTAATATAAATATATTGTTTTATTTAAAGACAAATTGAGCATTAAAATAATGCCATACACCTATGACTATACAGTCATATGTGTGTAGCATTATAGGAGTGCCATGTGAATTTGTCTTGAATATTTTATTAGATATATTATTCAAAATATATATATTTAATAAAATATTTTGATTAGTTTAAAATAATTGATATTAAATAAAAAAGGTTATAAAGATATTTTATTATTTAAATTTAGTTTAAATAAAAACTATTATTTATCTTTAGTGGACTAAATAAAACCCTATAAATACATCATTATAGGTTTGACCTAAGATGATGATCAATCTAGTTTTCTAAAAACCTAGCCACTCTCAGAAAAGTCTATCTTCCCTTTTTCTCTTTACCATCACTAAGTCTCACGAGTTGAGAACACTTAGTGATCACTAGAAATCAATCCTATAGTAATCTATATGCCTACACACGTCCTGGTGTGTTAGAGGTTGATTTGGAAGATCAAGGTGTGAGATCTGTCACGTTGGAATTGCGAGGATTAGATGATCGTAAATATACAAAAAGATACGAGGAATCTTGATAGGCATCGAGAGGTAACTTTCTCAATCTTTTATATGGTTAATTTAATGCAATGCATATATGTTGAGATTTTGAGCTTATGGTTTTAATTGAATTTTAATAAATTGCTTTTGTTGTTCTCTGATTTAGACCATAAAAACCAAAATTTGGTACCAGAGCTATCCCTATATATGCTTGCATTAAATGCTATGTGGATTTCTATCATTTAATATGTATGTGATATATATATATATGTGAATATAATTATATGGTACTATTGGGTTAGGTTTTTTCATGCATTGTTAGAATTCATGTAAGCCATTTTTAATGGCATAGGAAAAAAAAATTGTAATTTTTAATGTAAATTATTGCTGAAAAAATTTCACTCGCCATGGATGAGCGAGCTCGAGTTCAAGGAGTGAACCCCGGCCTCATCAAGATGAGACCAAGACCACTACAAGCCAAACACCCGGTCAGCCCAAGAGGACCAACCCGAGCCACGGTTTCCAGCTGTGTGTCTCGATCCTGAAGTTACAAAGCCACCGCCCTGGAGATTCACAGCTCCTCGTCCATGTTTGGAGCTTCACAGCCATCGTTTCTCATGATTGTTCAGAGCCACCGTCCCATGCAGCTTAGCCGCCGCCAGCGGTGTGGTTCTCCCTCCCGAGCCATCGGTCAAGCACCAGAGCACCACCACCACCACCACCACCATCGGCTCCTAGTAGCTGAACCCCTATAGTTGTGGAACTATTTTTTTGGTTCCAACATATTATTAATTTCCCTATATTGTTGCAAAAAAAAATAGATATTTTTGTTTCTTAAATTAGTTAATTAGAAATTAAAAATATATAAATTATTTTATTTTCTGAAAAATAAAATTAGTTAGTTGTTTAGGATATTTTTCAAAAATATTTGAGTTTAAATATTTAAATTTTTATACAACTATATAATTAAATATTATTTTAATATTTTAATTAGTTAATTTGTTAAAATTGGTTTAATTAGAAATTAATTATCAATTTTTCAAAAGCAGTTAGTTGTTAGTTTTTAAAATAATTATTTTAAATATTTATTGTTTAAACAACAACTAATTTTTTTGCATAAATATCTTGTTAGTTAGTTGAAATTGTTAAAACTGTTTAATTTGAATTTTAACTGTATATTTTAATTTCATAAATTAAAGTATAGTTAGTTGGTTGAGATATTTTAAAATATCTCAAATTTAAATAATTAATTACCTTCCAATTATTTAATTGTTACTAATTAGACAAGATTAATAGGGTTAATTAATTGAAAATTTATTTTAAAATTATTTAAGTAATTAGAAATTTATTTTTCTAATTAATGGTGGTGGGCCATAGTGATTCCTAAAAGTACATAGTATGGGCCTTGAAGAGAAGAAGAGAGAAGACTGTGGTTTCTACATCAGTAGCCCATTTTGTAATTTATTTCTATTTTTCCAAGAGTTGTAATTTTAGAAATACCCAATAGCTACTCGGTTCACTATTCATTGTTTATTTATTTATTTATTGTATTTATTTTAATAAATGTTATTTGATAGATGATTAATACTATGCTCATGCATTATATATTATGAAATACCACACATTTATTTTGATAATCATGCATCTTATTTATAGAAACATGATTATTTAGAATTTTCCTATATATTTTATATGAATTTTTTTGTGAAATCAATTGCATGTAAAATGTTAGGTTAGTTAAGTAGTTAAAAACTTGGTAAATTATGTTGTATGTCTTTCTATTTATAGTAAGTCTTTTATTTAAGCAACTTTAATTTTCAAATGAGTTTTTAAATTAAATAATTTAGAATGTAATGGAAATTAATTAAGTTATATTCAGGCTAGTTTAATAATTTAGTTAATAATTACATTGTTAAGGTTAAATAGAATTAAAACTTATTTTAATAAAAATAGTTTGAATTACCCAAACATATATATTTTTTTAAATAGTGAGTGGGAGAAGGTTGTCATTTAATATGAAACTTACGGTCTCCATTATTAATACAACAATGTTTAGTATAGGGAAGGCCTCGTGACGGCTTAGTTTTCGTTCCCCTAAGGAAGGTATTGAACCATGATTTTACAAGGTTGACTTCTTTAATTAGATAGGATGAAATGATGTATTTTAGGTTGACCGACCCTAAGGCGGCATTCCTAAGTTAAGTCATGGAATCTGAAATAATGGGTTACACTCACAAAGTCACATCTTAGATTCAGTACGGAGGATGTGATTTGACCAAATAAATGGTACTTTATTTTATAAGGAAAATAAGAGTTATTTTAGTTATAATTAATAAAGATAAGAGTGTCTTATAAACTATTTGAAATTAATTTGACCGACCCTAAGACGATACTTTAACATTTAAGTAGTTTTATTGTGGAATAATTAAATGCTTGTTTTTATGTGTTTTAATTGTGCTCATGCATCATGTTTAATATTCCGAAATTGATATTTAATTTTTCATTTATTATTGTTTATTTGTATTTATATTTTATTGCTTAAAATATTTGTTTTTCTTTTATGTTTTATTTTCCACTCTAGTTTTAATATGGTCGGTTACGCTTTTAACCAAGTTACCCCACTAAATGGACAAAACATAACTAAGTGGAAGACAAACATAGAAATTCTCTTGTTGAGAGAGGATTTAATTGATGTAGCTGCAACACAAGTTCCATGGCAAATGCCAAATAAAAATGCCTTGGATTTCGTTCAAGAAGCATATGTGCAATGGTAGGAACTCAACAATCGTGCACAAGAAATTCTTCTCTCTTCATTTACTGAAGAAATTAGAGATGCATATGACTGTTTTGTCTATGCAAATGACATTTGGAGGGTTGTACACAACAAGTACATTCACTTTCATGAACAATGGGTTCGTGAACAAAACATCCTTCTCGCTAAGGAAAATGTCATTCAGAGACTGAGGAATCAGAGGGCAAGGTAAATATGATTTACACTTATCCTAAAACAAAAGTGGAAAATGAATTTGTCATCTTGAGTTCCATATTCAAGAGCCACTAACTTTGTTTTGTTTCTCTAGTGCAGATGAAGAATCAGATTCATTGATGCAAATTACTCAAAGCTATCAAGATTCCACCTAGAAGATTAAGAAGAGCATTGATGAAGACTATTTTTAGTTTTTAGTTTTTTTTAAGAATTTTATTTAAAATTAGTTTTAGATTTTATTCTTCTTTAGTTGCATGTTATAATTTTTTTATTAATAAAATTATTCTTGGTACAATTGTTATTGTTTTTTAATAAATTTTCTTTAATTCAAATATACATGCGAATTTTAAATTAAACCTAAAAGGACTTCAATGCTCATCTAATTCTTAACCAGAACATATATTTAAGCAAATGTCTTATTTACTTGGAAATAAAAAAAATACAAATATCAAGAGATTGTTATACATTTAAGTGTATGAATAATTATGAGTAATTCAATTATTCATATTGACTAGAAATTTGTATGTCGTTTCTAAATACCAAGTACATGAAATTAAAACTTTAAAGTTTTATGTATTTCATGTAAAGTAACACTTAGTGTCATTGAATTAGATTTAAGAAAGAAATATTAATTAGTTAGTATTTAAATTACTTAAATTAAGAATTCAAAGTACTTGAGAATAGGATTCAATTCCAACTCAACGTAAAAAAGGGACTACATTTTTTTTTAAATTGTAGAAGAAACGAAAAAAGTAATTAGACTTTAAGTCTAATATTGATTGAATTATTACTTCAGTTATAATTTTTCTTAGAGTTAAGGTTTACTCAAAACAAATCTTAACTGGAATTTTAGATCATAAAGATATAGTTGACATATTGGGATTATGATTCTAAAATTAATTTTTAATTAAGGAGACTTAATTTAAAATTGGAAGATAAATTGAGTTGTATTAAGAGTACACAAATTTTGAGTAAATTAATAAGAATATATATTGACAAATTTTATATTGGTAACACTCGAAATAAATGATCATGTAAATGATTAGTTTTGAGAAATCAAATATTAATCATAAAGATCATATTCATTAAGTTACAAGGGAAAATACATCATTTTTAAAATAAAAAAAAAACTTGTCAAATATTTTAGTGGGAGCATTGTCTGATGACAACTCACTGGGAGATGGATGAATTCTTATTTATGAAATTATAAAGAATTCAGAAACTATAAATTTAATAAATAGAATTTATTCAAATTTTACATCCATCTGGCGATTTTGACTATCCAACTGACGAGGTTAGTGTCATTTGATGAATGGACATTCAAAATCAACTAGGGTCATTAATGGGAAAGCTCAGGTTTTCAAATTTCGGACGAAAGTCTGAAGTTATAATTATTCGATAATTATCTATTAATAGCCAAATAGTTGGAAAATTCAATATCATGTGAACGACGTTGACAAAGTTTAATAAAAATGAATTAAAGTAGAAATTCAGTTTTATTAAACCATAGAAATATGGTAGATTCCAGAAGGTCGCTTATAGTGGAAAATAGGTGGTAAGCTATTAGTTATTATGTGGGATAATCTATTTATTATGAATAAATAGAAGGACATCAAATATGAATAAATAATAAAGACATGAAGTTATCAAATAGTCGATTTGATGAAGAACTTGGAGATGTGTGCATTAATAACAAGTATAGTTAAATTGAGATTTAATTTTAATTTAACATTATTTATATTATGGGGATAATGTAAACAAACTTGTTAATTCTAGAATTTATATTGGAAGTGACCAAATACATAAATTTTATAAAATAAATTCAAAACCATTATGTTTTGAATTTATGAATATGCACATAAATGACAGAGAATTGTTTGTGTGAGTGGGAGGAATAAATATACTGCCTAGTATATTTTGAACCCAACAGGAATAAACAATAAAATAGAAGCGTGAAGTCATAAACACTAGAAATTTAAGATTTAGTTATTTAATTATTGAAAAGAATATATTAAAGTATTGTTGCAATAACAATAAATAAATATTGTTATTAATTGAATATGAGATCGAAATCTTAAATTAAAAGGTACTCATTTACATTTCAGTAAAGTCAGTGTAATCATATAAGAAATCAAAATAGATTTATATCTATTTAATTTTCATGATTAATCACCTCTGTACTACATTATCTAAGGTAAGATTAACTAAAGAACTATTTTGTGAGAGATTTTAATCTCGATGGCAAAATGGTAATTATAAGATAATTATTATTATTTAATTAATTGTGAATTAATTAACTTTAACTATTTATTTTTATTTATTAAAACTATGTATTAGTTAAAAGAGTATTATTTAATTATTTAAATAATATTGTAAAATGAGAGATAAAATAAATCTTATTTAAAGATATTATTTTAATCTAATAGAAAATAAAATAAGGTTAATTTAATACTAACTGATATTTATTTAAATATAAATATTTTATTTTATTTGAAGACAAATTTAGAAAAATATTTGTTGAGCTTTAAAATAATATGCCTATGATTGTACAGTCATAGGCGTGTAGCACTATAGGAGTGTCATGTGGATTTGTCTTGAATGTTTTATTAGATATAATATTCAAAATATATATTTATTTAATAAGATATTTTTATTAGTTTAAAATATTGGATATTGAATAAAAATGTAATAATGATATTTTATTATTTAAATTTAGTTTAAATTAAAAAATATTATTTATCTTTATTTGATTAAATAATATCCTATAAATACATCATTATAGGTTTGACCTACGATGATGATCAATCTAGTTTTCTGAAAACATAGCCGCTCTCAGAAAAATCTTTCTTCCCTTTTCTCTTCACCATCACTAAGTCTCATGAGTTGAGAACGCTTAGGCTATGTTTGGTAGGAATGAAGGAGAGTAGGATGGATGGTGAGTTTAAGTAGGATAGAGATTATGATGGATGGAGAGGATAGTAGCTTTTCTATATGTTGTTTTGTATGAGGAATGAAGTTGGAAGGATGGAGAGGAGAATAATTATTCAAATTACCATATTATCATTTGTAACATAAATATTTGTTACTTTATAAAAGGATAATAATGGTATTTTACATACTTTGGTTGTCTTTTTCTTAAATCCTTCCAAAAAGGGGAGGATTGAATTTTAATAGTTTGGAGGGAGAAGGTCTCCCTCCATATCTCCTCTCCCTTCATCTCTCCCTCTTACCAAACAAGGGATTCTCCCTCTCCCTTCATCTCTCTCCCTCCACTCCTCTCCATCCACCTCTCTATCCTCTCTACCAAACATGGTATTAGAGATCACTAGAAATCAATACTATAGTAATCTACGTGCCCATACACATCCTGGTGTGTTAGAGGTTGATTTGGAAGATCAAGGTGTGAGATATGTCACGTTGGAATTGCGAGGATTGGATGATCATAAATATACAAAAAGATACGAGGAATCTTGATAGGTATCAAGAGGTGATTTTCTCTATCTCTTATATGGTTAATTTAATGCAATGCATATATGTTGAGATTCTGGGATTATGGTTTTAATTGAATTTTAATAAATTGCTTCCGTTGTTCTCTGATTTAGACCATAAAAACCAACACTTATAACACCAGAAGAGCATCAGTTTCACTATGCACTTAGATTTGGCTTTATTGCCTCCAACAATGAAGTTGAATATGAAGCACTGCTCATGGGATTAAGACTAGCCAAGGATGTAAATGTGAAATCAATAGAGATATACAGTGATTCACAGCTTGTCGTTAATCAGATCCAAGGAGAATATCAGGCTAGAGGGTTGAAATGGCGCGTACCTAAACAAAACAAAAGACTTGTTAGCACAATTCGAAAAATGTATACATTGCAACAAGTACCCCACGACCAAGATTTTAACACAGATGCATTGGCCAAGTTAGAAAGTTCCAAAGATGTCGATATGCTAAACATAGTATCGGTCAAACATTTATAAACCCCCAACAGACAAGTAGATGACTCCGCCTTGGTTATACATGCGATCGATACTTGGATGACTCCCATCTTCCAATACCTCAACTAGGGGATATTGCTAGCAAAAAGGAATGAATCGAAAAAACTACAAAGACAGTTTGCCCGATTTATTCTAGTAGATGGAATTTTGTATCAACAAGGATATTTTATTCCCTTGCTACGATATATCCCCAAAGAAAAATCTAAGGAACTATTACGAGAAGTACATGAAGAGTTTTACGGGGACCATGTTGGGGGAAAAGTTTATCAAAGAAGATTCTAGGACAATGGTATATCTGGCTTACAATGAATGAGGATGCAATAGAATTTGTGAAAAAATGCGAGAGAAGTGCCAACAATTTTACAAGATACCTTGAGCAGCCCCAAATGAGTTGAAACAGATGCAAAGCTCCTAGCCATTTGAAATTTGGAGAATAAACCTGATCTGATCTTTGCCAACAAAGAGAGTGTAAAATACGCAATGGTAGCTATCGACTACTTCACCAAATGGGTAGAAGCTGAACCGCTCGCAACAATCATGACCAGGAAAGTTCTAAATTTCTTTGTCAAAAACATAGTGTGTCGATATGGGCTGGTAAAGAAGATAGTGTCACGCAATGGCATATAATTTGATAGTGACCTATTCACTGATTTCTATAAACGACATGGCATAACTAAAAGCTTCTCATTTGTAGCCCATCCACAAGCGAATGGATAAGTCGAAGATGTGAATAAAGCGATAAAGGACACCCTAAAGAAAATACTCGAACAAGCGAAGGGAGCTTGGCCAGAAGAATTACCCGAAGTTTTCTGGTCGTATAGAACAACACAGGGAACAACGACAGGTCATACACCATTTTCTCTAGCATATGGGTATGAATTCATGCTACCAGTTGAGTTAGATCCACCCTCACATTGAAGGCTAACATACGACCATAATACTAATCACAAGTTGTTGATGGAGTCATTAGACTTGATAGAAGAATGAAGATAAAAAGATCAGCTACGAGTAGCAACTCATCAACAAAAGGTCGCTCGATATTTTAACTCTAAAGTACGCGAGAGAAAGTTTATTTTAGGAGACTTGGTACTTAGAAGAGTTTTCCTCAATACTCGCGATCAGGCTGCTGGAGTCCTTAGGCCAAACCAGGAAGGTACATATCAAATTGAAGAAATTCTTCAACCAGGAACGTATAAACTTGCTCGTTTAAACAGAGATCTCGTTCCTCGCTATTGGAATGGTGTGTTGGTATTAAAAGTGTAAATGAGAATTACGCAATGGAATGGGTTTTTTTTTAATTTATTAATACCATCCAGGATCATACATATATATATATATATATTAAATCACATACAAATAGATTAGAGATTTCCTCTTATAGCCTATCAAGAATCCAAGAATTTTTTGTATAAATCAACGATCTTCCTATCCAGATTCTGAAAGCGAACACCTTGATCTTCCAAATTAATCCTCAAACACACAAGGACGTGTGTGGACACGTAGAATTCAAAAGGTTGATTTAGAACTCTCTTGATGTACTCAACACATGAGATATAGAGAGGTTTTGATTGAAAGAAGATGTATTAAATAATTTTTCAGGTTTAGGAAAAACTATCCCTTTCTTTTTAGAGAGGTAGTCTCACAATCTAAAACTTTTAATCGCTTAAAACAACTTATTTATGAAAGTATCGCTCTTTAATTTTTATAAAGATAATTAAATTAATTAATCTTTATTTTATTAAAATAAAATTTATCAGTTATAACCTATTCAATTATTTAATTATAAATCATATTTAAATAAATAATTAAATAATTAATTTTAAAATTCAAAATTCAAATCCCAGGGATACAAATATCCCTCTGTGTCGCACCACACTATTAGGGTCTCCCTAATTTTCTCATTTGTTTGTTTAATCAATATTTAAGACAATATATTTATCCCAAAATAAATATTAGTTAATTCAAAATTAAATTTATCTTAAAATATCAATTTTAAATAAACATCTTATTATAAATAAGATAATTATTAATATCTATCTTTATATTAATCCAAACACGAGTAATATTTATTTTAACATGTAGTTTTTAAAATAAAAACTATATAGTTAATTAATTAATAATTAATAAATTACCCATAATTATCTCCTTGCCCTGAAAAATTAATTCTTTTGCAATTAAGTTCTTCTCTCTACAAATCTTTCTTTTGATATCCTTACCTTTGACAATGTTGGACAGAAGTGATCTGGGGACCATGAACCTATAATACGAAGCTCCAATAAACCAAATTATTAATTAAACTCTTTAATCTAATAATCTTATTTATTAATTCTATGATTACTCCACTATAAATATGAAGTTTCACTCTAAGTATTTATATAATTATATTTACAGAGTTTTCTCTTGTAGTCCATTGATATAATCAATAAATGTAGTTTTGTCCTCCATTTATTAGTTCGTTAATTAGAGATGGTTAAGATTACCGCTTTACCCTTATAATTACCTCTTGATCCTTAAGTGTCATTATATCACTAGCGAATAATTAATCTATAATCAAATTATAGATTTGCGCTCAATAACTATTCAGTTCTAGAATTAACCCTTAAGGGAACCAATATTAGATCTGTTAGAAAAGTATGGATTCCATTATTGTAAATCATGTTCTTAGCCATTCATGATATTGAATCTCCAAAACAAAAGTCATTAGCCTCATTATACTAAGAAACCTTAAGGAGTGAATCAAAATATCCAATAAACACAAACAAGAGTTCATGAATACTCAGGATTTAGACTAATCTACAAATTAACATCTATTACGATAAGAATTAAATCTTTATGTCAAAAGACAAGTTCATAAAGAAAATTATTCCTCATCGGTCCTATCATATATAATCTCTATTATATAAAACACATTTACTAATATGTCTATGCACATCAGTAATTCGAATCTAGAACACTTGCTTCTCATGCTTAGTGTGGATGCCAAAAATCCACCAAAGAGAAAAAACTCTATAATCCCTACCCAGAACACATGGTTGAGGGTCACTTAGCCATATTATCAGGCTCGTTCCAATAGGTCCCACGAGACCACGTTCTGGCCAAAACTCTCAAAGCCTCGTACGTCTCTGCCTTTCTGGAGACTAAGTCACTTTACGCCCAAGTGCCACCATGTGGCCCCTCAGCGAGACCCACATGCCCACCGGGACCATCTCGCCTCATATTTAGCCAAGGAACCCCGCATGCTGATATCTCGGCCAGGAGGGCCTCGCGCCATGCACCTTGTGGGGGAGGCCTCGCAACATGCACCTTGTGGGGGAGTCCTCGCACCATGTACCTCATGTGGAGGGCCTCGCGCGTGCACCACCATCTCGGCCACGGTCTCGCGCTCGCATCAGGCCATCATCCCGAGAGGCGCCTCACACCATGTACCTCATGTGGAGAGCCTCGCGCGCACACCACCATCTCAGCCACGGTCTCGCGCGCGCATCAGGCCATCATCCCGAGAGGCGCCTCGCACCATGTACCTCATGTGGAGGGCCTCGCGCGCGCACCACCATCTCGGCCACGGTCTCGCGTACACATCAGGCCATCATCCTGAGAGGCGCCTAGCATCGTGCACCTCATGTGGAGGGCCTCGCGCGCACACCACCACCTCGGCCACGGTCTCGCGCGTACATTGGGCCATCATCTCAAGAGGTGCCTCGCGCCGTGCACCACATGTGGATGGCCTCGTGCACACACTGATGGTCTTGCGCGCACACTGGTGGCCTCGCACGCATAATGGTGCCCAGGCCAAGGTGGCTTCACGCGCGCTGGAGGCCTCACGTGCACATCCGTGCATCTTATCTCGCGGCTCCCATGGCCTCGCACCTAGCACCCTTCAACCATACAATAGGGCCTCGCACCACCATGGTCCTACGGCCCCTAAGGGGCCTTGCACCACCGTGGTCCCACGGTCCCTAAGATGCCTCGCTCCACTATGGTCACACGGCCCCTAAGGTTCCTCTCACCACCATGGTCTCGTGGCCCCTAAGGTGCCTCACACCACTATGGTCTCGCGGCCCCTAAGGTGCCTCGCACCACCATGGTCTCGCGGCCCCTGAGATGCCTTACACCACCATGGTCTCGCGCCTCGCATACCCGCATGGGGTTTAAGACCTCTGGAAGGAGCATGCGAGGAGCAATAGGAGAGACCCAATAACTATTAGGTATCGAGCCAATAGTGGAATAGATGACTGAGTATATCGTTCATGTCAACACACTAGCTTCCCTACACTTAGTAGAACGTGGAATAGCTTTGAGCAGATACATGCCTTGGAGATGCGAGAATAACCATCAGGTACATAGTACCCGTACGTGTATGGGTGCAGGACGTACAACCATGGGGAGGACAGAAGCATGACCCTGACATCTGTATCACACAGGTAGTGGAGGTACGGATTTGTACAGAGAGTGGAGGCACTATATGCATGCCTCTGACTATGTACCAGGCGGACACTATGATCTTCTGCTCCACCACGACCTGTGCCACTACCCTGGCAATGTACCCATGTATAATCTTGTCCCCTGGGACCACAATGTATGAGGAGCCATTAGAGCTCCAATATAAATAGATTATCAACCCTCCAGAAAAGGGAGTTGGAAAATTCATTGTATGCAGAGGCTATTAAGCAATATACATTATTTACTCCATTGTTGATCTATGTTTATCCTTCCATAAGTTCATTCTAAATTCTTATCTAAACATCACCACACTTACCTTTGAGTTTTCCTCACTAGAAACCTCACCACACTTACCTTCCATAATTTCGTTGACGAGATTTCACCGTCAACACTTAGTAAACCTCACTAGAAACCATTCATTAAAAATATCATACGTTAAAATGTTACCGGCTATTTTATTCATTATATATGATCTTAATTCTCTCGTACTAATACAAGATCATATTCTCATGAATGAATAAGGAATTTTCTTGATATTATTATATAATTAATTCAAACAATAAATATAACATTCAAATATAATAAAATTGTATTTTTATTTAAATCAATAAAATGTCTTTACATGCTTTTAGGGCATTAATCCTAACATGGAGAACACATTCGCAAGTATTATCAATTAACATTTCTTTTTTAAAGAATGACTTGTACTAAGTAGCTTTTGTTTTTAAAAGTTTTTGAACAAGGGTTTGGTCAATTGTTCGGCTAGTCGCTTATAAGTATAAGATCGTTTGATAACTCCTACATACATGATTTTGTCCTTTTTTTACAGTGAATAAAAGGAACTGTGCACAACCAGTTATTCTTGCCAATTGTTGTGTTTGTTACAACTATTTTCTCATTGTGTGTGTTGTTTTGCTATATTTTCATAATTATTTATAAGTACGCGAGCATAAATGTTCGACACAGGTATTGGGCTATGGCAAGTGATCGAGCACCTTAAGTTACTCAATCATGTGGGAGGCATATAAGATACTAAGGCAAGCAAAGCATATGAAAATATGTAAACACAAGAGAAAAATAAGGGAAATCATGCAACAACACTTAGAATAATTTTAAAAAAATTTAGATTTTGCACAAAAATATAAAGTGTTATCCTGAGTTCGGTCATGCGAGAAAATGTTATATTAACAATTATAATATCAAAAAAGAGATGTCTTTACACCGTGAGCAGTACTGCTCGAATGTAATTAAAAAAACTAGCATAAAGTAAAATTGCCTTGGACAGTAAATTGTTTCAAAACCACAAATAGATTGTCCGGGTGTTATAATTACCAAATAAGAGGACAGAAATAAAATCACTGAGCATGAGGGTCTTGATGGGGCTGCTGGTCGACAGTCGCTCCAGCCTCCTCATCTCCATCAATCCCCGTGGCCAAAGAAATCTCAAGAGATGTAGGGGCATTCTTCTCATCCTTCAATCGAGCAACGCATCGAGCAAGCCCAGACTCTCTTGTCTGCTCGGGAAGACAATCAAAGTTTTCACCTTGATTGTTCTTCCAGAACATGTAGAAGCAAGTGAAGGTTGTGCCTTGGATCCTCTCTAGGTTGCTCGCATTAATCTCCTCGAGTTGTTTCTCCTTGTCCTCCAGCTTGATTGCCACCTTCTAACTCCCGACCAGGTCATCTTGAAGCTTGACTGCCTCATCGTGGTTGGCCTTGGACGCAGCCTTGTAGTTTTATTTTAAAGTTATGGCCTTGTCGAAGTCCTTCTTGGTCTTTTTCAACTCATCATTTAGGGCCTTGATCTAGTCCTCTGCTGCTTTTCGCTCCTCAACAAATTTCGAGCTGACTTCTTCTACACGACGCCACCCGTTATACATAACTAGGATGGTCTGTGAGCAGTATAAAAATTAAAGTGATTAGTGAAAGAAAAAAATAATATTACTTACCAGAAATACAAAAAGTTAGAAAAGAGACTTATGCCGAGCATCTCGTTGAAACTGAGACCAATAACCTGGTATATTTTCAACAAAGGAAGATAGGCAAAAGCCTCTTTTCTAAGTCGATGCTTGGCCACTTTTTGTAGCTTGTCTATTATGGAGCTAAAGGCGTTGGCTAGCATCACGTTTACCGAGGGATATCCCACCTACTCAATGGAAGATTCAGGTTGAGGAGTGGGAGGAGGAGTAGTGGTCTTTGAAGGAAGAAGGGTCTCTGTTGATCGAGACTTCTTACTCAGAGTTGCCCCGCCGGTACCTCTGGCTTCTTTCTTGCTCGATTTTCTTGAGCTAGAATTTTCCCCCCCCCCGAAGCGTAGATGTCAAAGGCATTGTTGGCCATCATGACTGAAAAAGGGGCGAACATATTGGTTAGAGTGTTCACAAAAATACATAAAGAAAAACAAGGAAAATTTCTAAGTATTATACCCGAACTATAGTTACTGGTCGCTATGTTATCTAAGTTACTATTGCTACAAACATTATCCTCCTCGAAGAAATCTAAATTAAAGCTACTGGTCGGAAAAATAAAGTTGTCATTCCTATCGAACATACTATTAGTAATGGGAAACATATTTTACAGAGTGGAGAAAACCATATTATTTTTCGTCCTCAAATGAGTCATATACCCGACCAGAGTGCTCGAGTAGTTTTTGTTACCCCTTCTTGTGGGAAGGGGGAATGGGTTCTTTTCGAAGATTGGAGCTTGGCTCCCTCATAGAGACCCCTACTAGTCGACGCCTAGGGGGTTGGGAGACATCTTGTGGCTGGTCGGAAGAAATTTTCTCCTTAGTGCCTTCTCCTGTGGCACTCCTAGAAGTCGATTTCCTCACATCTTGATGAGGATCCAAAAGGTCTACCAGCCTTAGATTATTTTCAGTTACCAACACTTTGACACTCTTCTAAACAGAGGCCATGTTGGTCAGGGCCACGACCCTCTCCACCATTCCTTCGATAGGCTCTTGTCAGAACCATGGGTCTATATTCATCAAAACAGACTAAGAAAAAGAAGAAAGAAATTACCAGAACTTTGAACAAATTCAGGAAGAAAAAATTACCTCCCCGGGTGAAGGAAAAGTTGTCCGCAACGAGATCGGTGGTGAGGAAATACTCTTGGAAGTATTTACCCACATTTGACTTGTAGGTTATATCGGTCAGGAATGTGTGAACAGATTCCTAATGGAAAAAATGGAAAACCCCATATTATTTTGGTTGGGGTTGGATTTGACATCGAATAGGTAGTTGATCTCGTGGGGAGTGGGCTCATGGAATTTTTTAAGATTGTAAAGAATATAGAGTGTAGACAACACTCTATACTCGTTCGAGGTTATTTGGAATGGAACGATGTCGAAATAGTTCGCTACCCCTCGGAAAAAATTGTGTAAAGGCAAAGTTTCCCCAGTCTCGATAAGGTACCTCGACCATGCGCTATAAGCGCCACCAGGCATGTTTTCCCTTTAGTCAAGTGTTGGCTTGTATAAAGTAATCCAAGGAAGGCCATACGTCTTGGGATACTTGGCCACCATCTTGCTCAATATGACGCTAGGAGGGGAAATGTACCAGAATGCATCCTTTTTTATGCCGTCTTTTACAAGGGCATGGCTAAGGAGCAGCTCAGAAGGCGGCTCGGTTCTTACAGGTTGGCTATTGGTCGAAGGACCCTCAGCATTAGCCGCGTGCTGGCTAATGTAAGGATCAGGGATTTTTTTTCTATCTTTGAGCTACATGCTTAACACGGGCCATAGGTGGTTTAGTTCTTTGTGGTTTTCTTCTGGTTCATTTAGAAGAAGGCCTTGGTCTAGGATAGCTGGTCGGTGGTATTGGCTACGGTGGAACTTGCAATATGGAAAAAGTAGGCTGCTCAAAGTCTAGAAACAGTAAAGTTAGGATATCTTCATCTATTGGCCTCTCACCTCCCCAGGGATCGTGCATGAATATCTGAGAAGAAGAAGAGGAAGTGAGAATCTACGACCAATAAAGTAAGGACTAAGTAAAATAACTACTGCTCTCAGAAAATAATTCAATCTTAAGTCAAACAGCAGTATTTAACAACAAACAGAATCTAGTATGCAAGCAATGAATGTAGCAGATCAAAAAGCGAAAATGAAAAGTTTTCTCAAGAAAACTTTTCACCTTCGTTACAGGCGGGAAAAACCCAGATTTTTTTTGAAGACCTAAAAATCGAATTTTTACTTCGATTTCGGACCCAAAATCAGTAGTCATACCCTAATAAAGCCTTCCTAAACATCTTTACACTCCTAAATATTACCTAAAACACTTATTTAATCCCATAATCATACAAATTGCTACCTATAACCGATTATCCTCAAAAACATACCAAGAACTTCAATATGATAGTTACAAAAAAGAGATTATTCCTATTAGAAATGCAAGAAAATTACAAAAAAAATAGAAGGAATGTGTCGAAAATTTACTTGAAATGAAGATTGCTGAAGAAATTGCGGTTAAACTGCTTGAAAATGCCTACAAATTTGTCTCAGAATTCTTGGGAGAGTGCTTGAAACTTTAAAGTTCTTGAAGAGAGAGAAAGTTGAGATAAAAAAATGAAGGAAAATGAAGATGACTATTTATACTGATCATGGTAGCTGAAAAGTCATGAGTAAAAATAGGGTTTTGGAATATTGGAAAATGCGAAGCTATCAAATACTTCCTTGGAAACCATAAAATCATGATTATTTACCTTTTCAAGGACATGCGACTAGAGCTGCTCGATGGAACGCAGTTAAAGCTCAAAATTAACTAAATGTATAGATATTTGCGGGATATCTGTTATTTCAAATGTAAAGTATATTGAATACATATTATTCTATTATTACTTGTTGCACAAGTTATGCAAGGCCCATGGCCCATCTTTGTACTTCCTTGAGTCTACAAATAGAGACCCAAGGATTCATTATTCAGGCATTGTAATTCTTTACTTTCTGATAATTCTGAGAATCTAGTGTTGCTATACACATTCTTGTATCCTCACTCTTGGCTTGTTAAACTTAGGACTCTAGTCATCTGATCACAAGCTTTGGGAATTTACTTAAATAAGAGTACGAAGTGGACGTAGATCATTACTGATCAGCGAGGTCGGACCACTTTAAATGTGTGTGTTTTTTATTATTCATATGTTCAGTTCTTACTTTATATCTTTTATTTGACTCAGTGTCGATGGCAATTCGTGGGTCAACACATGTGTTTGTCTAATTGTTTAGTTTTAGGCTTTGGGGTGGCTTTCCAAATCGTATTATCATTGTCTGATAAGCTGAGTCGTTGATTATAGATATACTTGGAGAGTTATGCCTCCAAGGTGATTAGGTCGACTGAGATCGAGGCCAGAGATGATAACTAGGGTCAAAACCCTTTACCAACCCCTGAGAATTGGCAACAAGTGCTTGCTGGCATGCATGCCAAACCTTAGAATCAGGAAGATGATATCTGATTACTAAGACAATAGGTTCTACCATGGAATGTTGCACCAATCATGCCACCTGCTATGGTACCAGTTGTATAACAGCCAGAGGTTGAAAACAGGTAGGAGCCATTATACAAAAGATTCGGGAAACAACACCCTCCAACCTTTGAGGGAGGTTCGGATCCACTAGAGGCTGAGTAGTGGATGAGCCTAACTACCTCCATCCTAGATTTTATGAGGGTGGCAGGTAATGATAGAGTGACTTGCGGCAACTTTATGTTTCGAGAAGATGCTCGTATTTGGTGGGAAGTGGTATCCCAAACACGGAATGTTACTACTATGAACTGGGATGAGTTTCAAGATATGTTTAACCATAAATACTAGAACAATGCAGTTCGAGCTGCAAAAATGGATGAATTTACCAATTTGGTGCAAGGCGGTATGACATTGACTGAATATGCAATGAGGTTTGACAGGCTAGATAAATTTGCACCTGAGTTGGTGCCTACTGATGAAGCAAGGCAGGACTGATTTGTTTGAGGGCTAAAAACTATGATAGCTCGTGATGTTAGGATTACATCAGTGCCTTGGGAAACTACTTATGCCCAGGTGGTTGAAAAGGCCCTTGCTGCTGAGGAGGCGAAAAATAAGATATGGAGGGAAAGCTCCGCACAACGATATGCTCAAAGGGTAGTGCCTCCATTGGTGGGGTCTGGTAGGGGCGAGGGCCCTAGTGACTAGAAAAGGAAGACCCCAGACACCTCTTCCACCATTGGTCCTAATAGGAGGAGTCGAGGTGCTCAGAGTTGTTTTCGGAGCAGCAATGAGGCTTGGAGGAGATACCTGGAGTGTGCCAGGTGCACAAGGTGCCACATGGGATAATGTCGAGCGAAGGCATGCTACCTGTGTGGGGTGGTTGGACGTCTCAAGAAGGACTGTCCGAGCTCGAAGAAGGAAGAACCAAAGAAGGTGGACTGCTTAACTCCAACTCGAGTGTTCACCTTGAAACAGTCAGAGGCTGAGGCTATTTCCTCAGTAATGACAGGTCAGATCTCTAGTGTTGCTTCTCTTTTCACGTTATTGATTGATTATGGTGTTACGCATTCTTTTGTATCTAGTTGGTTAATAGACTGATTGTGTAGACCATGTGATTTTGTGTTGTGGGGTTTGGGACCATGTTGTGCACTGGTAATTAGTAGTCTCTAGGAGATGGGTCATATCATTACTAGTAAAGGTTGACAGTAGGGAGTTGTCTTTGGATCTTATAGAGTTGGTTATGGAGTACTTTAATATGATTCTGGGCATGGATGGGTTAGCCATGTATGGGGAAACCATAGACTGTAAAAGGAGGATGGTGACCTTTGAGCTTGAGGAAGAGGACTCGTCGTGTTTGTGGGTGTTGTGAACGAGTCTCGCATTCCTATGATTTCGGCATTGAAGGCTAGATACATATTGCGAGAAGGTTGCATAGGATTCCTAGATAGTGTGGTGGATACCACCAACGATGTACCTATTGGACCGGAGAAGAACAGATTGGTCCGTGAATTTCTAAATGTATTCCTAAAGGATTTACTAGGATTACCTCCACATAGCGAGATCGAGTTTATCAT
Source organism: Humulus lupulus (assembly GCF_963169125.1). Lineage (NCBI taxonomy): Eukaryota > Viridiplantae > Streptophyta > Magnoliopsida > Rosales > Cannabaceae > Humulus > Humulus lupulus. The sequence continues at coordinate 72,079,444 of NC_084795.1, read as the reverse complement.
TGAGTTTGCACCGGGAACAGAACCAGTATAAAAAGCACCATACTGAATGGCTACAATGGAGTTGAAGGAATTGAAGGTACACTTGCAGGAGTTGCTTAATTTGGGGTTCATTAGACCCAATTTCTCATTGTGGGGTCCCCCAGTGCTGTTTGTGAAGAAAAAAAGATGGGACATTGAGGATGTGCATTGACTACAGGGAATTAAACAAGCTGACTATCAAGAACAAGTATCCACTGCCGAGGATCGGTGATTTATTTGACCAGCTACATGGTAGGATAGTATTCTCAAATATTGATCTTCAATCGTGTTATCACCAACTGAGGATCAAAGACTAGGATATCCCGAAGATAGCTTTTCGCACGAGGTATGGGCATTATGAATTTTTGGTCATGTCCTTCGAAATGACAAATGCTCCGGCAACGTTCATGGCTATGATGAACAAGGTGTTCAATGATTACTTGGACAAGTTTATGAATGTCTTTATTGATGACATACTGAACACTCGAGGCAAGCTGGGTTGTTACAACCTTTAGGTATTCCTGAGTAGAAGTGGGAAGACATCACTATGTATTTTGTGGTGGACTTGCCTTTGACAGTGGGGAAATATGACTCGGTATCGGTGATTGTAGATAGATATACCAATTCAGCACATTTTCTGCCTGTAAGAACAAACTTTATTGTGGACCACTATGCAGAATTGTACATGAGGGAGATTGTACGTCTCCATGGGTTTCCAAAATTTATAGTGTGAGACCGGGATCCCATATTTACCTCCAAGTTTTGGGGAAGACTGCAGAAGGCTATGGGAACTCAGTTGAAGTTTAGTACAGCTTACTATCCTCAGACAGATGGACACTCTAATAGGACGATTGAGATACTGGAGGACATGCTTAGGGAATGTGTATTAAATTATGAGGGGTCCTGGAGTACGTATCTCCCCTTGATTGAGTTTTCATACAACAACAGTTATCAGTCAACGATTGGAGTAGCTCCATATAAGATGTTGTATGGAAAGAAATGTAGATAACCCATTCATTAGGATGAAATGGGAGAGAGGAAGTACTTGGGTCCTGAGGCGGTTCAAAGAAATAGTGAGGCTATTGAGAAGATCAGAGCCTGAATGCTTGCCTCACAGAGTAGATAGAAAAGCTACGCTGATCCTAAGCGTAGAACGTGGAGTTCCAAGTTGGGGACCACGTTTTCCTCCAAGTTTCACCATTGAGATTAATGAAACAATTTGGGAAGCAAGGCAAGTTGAGCCCTAGGTTCGTAGGACCTTTTGAGATCCTGGAAAGGATTGGGTAGGTAGCTTATGATTAGTTATGCCCCCAGCTCTATCAAGAGTTCACGACGTGTTCCATATATCGATGCTGCAGAAGTATGTGTCAAATATTGTATTGAGTTATGAGAATCTAGAGTTGAACCAAGATTTGTCCTATGAGGATAGTCCAGTCCAAATCCTGGATAAAAAAAGGACAAAGTCTTGATGAATAAGACAATGCCTTGGTGAAGGTGTTATGGAGAAATAACAAGATTAAGGAAACGACATGGGAGCAAGAATCAGATATGCAGGAGTGGTATCCCGAGTTTTCAGGTAAATTTTGAGGACAAAATTTCTATTAGGAGAAGATATTTGTAACATCCCAAAATTTCTATTGAGGCTTAGTGCCTTGATTAGCATGCCTGGAGGGCATAATTGGATTTACTTGTGAATTATGTGATTTTAATTTAATATATGTGTGATTATGTGAAATATATGAGTAATATTATGATATGATTGTTTTTGCATGTTTACGTGCATTAAATGTGCTTCAAGACATGTTTTTATTAAAAAAAAAAAAGTGTTTTTGTAATTTTGACCTATTGAGGGTATAATTAGAATTTTGTATGCTATGTGATTGTGAACACATTATTATGTGGGTATATTTGCGGCACGAGTCGAACCCTTAGAGTGATTTGGCACAAATGTCACAACAGGGATTTATACCTGGCTCGAGGTAAGCCAAGGGGTATTATGGTAATTTTACATAATTTGGGAAAATGCTTGGGTTATGGAAAAATTTGACGGAAATAATGGTGTTTGAAAAATTAGAGGATTTAATTGGGGGTTTTAGGTGCAATTTGAGGTTTAGTGGGAACCTAGGTTAAATTACCATTATACCCTTGAAGGTTACCTTGGTGGTTAATTTTTTGTAGGGGTAATATGGTCATTTGACCTATGCCTTAGAGTAATGGGCAGCAACTCTTGGGAAAACCCTTTCACGTTTTTCCCTTTTCCTTTGTTTTCTCTTGATGTGTTATTAATGCTAAGAAAAGGTGTTGAGCATGAGGGGGAATTGGGTGAAGATTTGAGGAGGTATTAAGTAGCAGTGAGAAGACTTGGGAGCTACCAAAGCCAAGGATTCGGCTAGGATTTTTAGATTTGCATAGCTGAGGTAAGAATTTCTCAAGTTTCTCTAGGTGTTCATCATGTTCTTAACACTTTTGGGTTCTTGATTAATTCCTGAGTTTAAAGTGGGTTGGCCTGGATTTATGGATGATTTTAGGTTAATGATAGGTTTAGAAATGGTTATGTAACTCCTCCTGCCATGGGTTATTATAAATTTGATGTTAAATTTTTGGATTTGGATGGTAGGAGCTGAAGTTCTAAGATCAATCTTTTCAATTTTGGTGTTTTGGTGTTTTGATGTCTTGGATGTTTTAATGTTGCTCAGGGATTATAATACCAGTTTGTGATTGTTTTATATCCAAAAGCTTTCTATAAAACTTGTTTGGGGTCGAGTTTTAACTATGGTTTTGTAAGGGAATTCGCAGGGGAACAATTAGGGGAAGAACACATTGGTTTCTAGCATTTTTGGGATTCTAGCAACCTAGTGCGGTCGCTCTAGGTTGTAGAGCGACCGCGCCGATGCCCTAGAAACGCAAAATTTTTTGTGGGCGCGACCGCGCTAGGGGCCCTGAAAGGTAGATATTCTTATTTTAGGATTAAGGTCGGGGGGATTCGAGAGTCTGTATTGGGGGCCCACTTGGGGGCTCGGGGGATGTTTCTAACATCCCGTTAATTGTGAATAGAAATTTTATGAGTTGGGGTTTGGTTTGAGGCTCGAGATTTTGATTCAATCACTAATTGCATATGACTTGAGGTAAGAAAACCGACACATGTATTGAGATCAGAACCTTGGCCCCTGGTTACCGAATGTGGTTATAACCACGCCATGGATATTTTTTTAAATATGAATGTATTTGGGTTATTTATAACTGTGATATACGTGAGATATATATATATGCTATATTTGTCTGGAAAGCCCGGCTAATAAGGTGTGGTCGGCAATAGCATGTGGAATGCGGGTCGTTGTGGATGGACCAATCCGGGAGTGCGGCTCTATGGCCTTGCGATTGTACTGTATGCTTGCTTGAATTTGGCTATAACTTGTAAGCAAGCTAGTTACGTTCTATATTTTGTTGATGTTTATTTGGGTTTTCTTGATGAGCCTTGGCTCACGGGTTCTATGTGGTGCGGGTAAGGGCAAGGGTAAACTAGACCAGCTGTGAGTTGGAGGGCTATAGGGGTGGCATGTACATACTTAGGCTGCTTGGCTGCCATAGTCGAAATATTTAATAGGAACTTGAGTTTTCAGTCCGGTTTTGCAGCTTAGGTCGGCTAACTTGTAATTTTGTAAAGAAATTGTATTTTTATTTGTAACCCTTGGGATCCCCTGTAAACACTTAAACAATTTTAATGAAAATTTGGATTCTTTTGACCAAAAATTTTAATGCCAAGACCGTTAATTTACTTTAGTTACACATTTAAGTCCAAATGGCTCACTTTAACGAGTTAAACACTATTTTAAACACATAGTGCAACGACCCTGGATTAGTAGGGCGTTACTGCAACTTCTCTGACTACCATTGCTTGGGCTGGCACCTGGGCCGTGCTTGTCTTTCCTCCGCTTGCCTGCCTCCTTATCAGGCCATTGCGGATTGTTGACTGCCTTTTTCGTTATCAACTAATTACTAAAGCTTAAAGAAAATTCAAGAAGAAACACACAAATTTTACATGGTTCAAGTTATTAATCAACCCTAGCCCACGAGTCATTTGTATTAGGATTTGGGAAGCTTAAGGGTTTCAAGCTTCTATTGAGTTCAAGCTACTTTCTAGCAATGCTCTAAATACAAAAAAACTCAGATCATTTACAATGTGCGCCCTAGCCCTATTTATATATGGATGAGGACAATTAATTCCTTTAATGGGCACTTATTACTAACATTCCCACTTAATGGGGTATAAATGACAATAAATATACATTCTCGTTGTTAAGGAGGTGGTGTGCCCATGTGTATCACACAGGACCCATTTATGAGGTTACAGCCCACGACTTTTTGGGGTAACACATCCCTGACAGTGTCAGGGGGTAGTTGCACGTTTTTCAATGTCAGACGACGTCATGAGTATCCTTCTCGTCACTTGTACGTATTTGACACCACGACTTGGGTGACAGTAACATGTCAGACGACTTCTGGTGGTCCAAGGTCACTATGCTTGACTCCTGGCATTATGCTCTAGATCTGGAGGATGGCTCTCGTAGACCTGGAGGACTTGGATGGAGATGACAATGAGGATATCTTAACTGTGGTCCTCAGGGTTTAGTCTGTCTGAGGAAAACCTTTTCTGGGGGCGATGCATGATCATAATGGACAGACTTGCCTTCCGAGAAGCTCTTGAGAGCTCATCAGGACTTTACCAGGGTCTGTGGAGCTTGAATACTCTTTAAATACTACCACATGTCATCTAGTGGAAACACGGACAAGACGAGTAGTTCTTGGTCGAGTGTGTAGAAGCCTTGTTGATGTAGCTCGTGAAGCTCCTCGGACATCTGAAACAAAAACTAAGCAGTTAGCACCTTGACCCATGAAAAAATGACCAACACATGAGAATTAACTAAGACAACTCATCAGGAAGTGGAGAATGGAAGGTTTTTTCTAAGGAAAAATAGGTGTCCTTGGAACCCTAGATTAGCTCCTTGAGACACCATCGGAAACTCAAGAACATCACCAGAATCGGGAAAATAACAAGAAACCGGTTGAATGTTGAATAATGCAAAAAGATGCGGAAAATGCCAGTGACCACTAACAACTATTTTTGACACCAGAAAAGGCCCAAAATAAAGCTATGAGTGGTCAGTTTAACCTCTAATTCCTAAACATTTCAACATCCTAAAAAAAACCCTAAAAATCGCAAGAACATAAAGAGAAGAACAGGGTATAAGAAACTTACTCGAGATATGACGCTTGTAAGTGTGAAGCCTAGTTCGAACGTGATAGTATCATGTCCAATTTACCCAAGAGTATAATTTTTCTCTCCAATTTGCCAGGATCAACGACAAAGGACTGCTGGGAAAGGTGAGTGATTTCTTAGCGAAAAATAATTTCTTAGAGCTCTGGAATGGGAAACATTTCAAAAGTAAAAGTGACGAGCGAAGGAGGAAAATTTTGAATATAGACCAGTGTGCGTGGACGGAAAGGACTTTAACCCTGACTATTGATGACCTAGGGAGTAGGAACTCAAATGTGATCCAACGGTCATGATTCCCAAGGTGCAGATCATGATAAAAAAATGGTGAAAAAATATCTCGGGTACAGAATAGACGTCTTGGGCATGGAAAAGACCCCTCATTAAATGGAATCAATTGGTGGACCCAACAATGGGGAGACAACATGTGGCATCACCTTTTTAGAGGTGTCAAGCTCTTAGGATGCCTAAACATCACAGCCCGAGTATGGCCCCTACAATAACTCAGCTCGCGAAAAGTCTCCACTGTCCAAGAATGAGTGAGGACTTGGGGGGAAAATGTTGTCTATGTTTTTGTTATGTGACAGGTGGCACACATTAAGGAGTAATTGTGTCTTCGTAAAAGTTTATTAAGCCCTAGATCTTGCTTCGAGCTTCACGGGAGGAGAGCTTTGCCTTGAGTTATAGTTCTCCATCACAAAAGGAGTGTGTCCTCGTGGGAGTGCTACTTTTTGAGAACCATAGAAGTAGCGACTAAGAAATCCTAATTAGGTTTATTATTTCCATTAGCATGTCGGGAGGGTAGGTGGGATAATTATGTGAATTATATTATTATATGATTTAGTATGCATGATTATGTGTATTAATTGTGTTTAAAGACCCACTTTTGTCAAAAAGTAACATTTTCATAATTTTGACCCACTAAGGGTATATTTGTAATTATTATGTGTTATGTGCTTGAGACCACATTAATATGTGGATATATGTGATTTTCAGCATGAGTGGATCCTTTCGAGCTGTTTTAGCGGAAACGTCACAGCGGGGATAAAGTCAAGCTCGGGTCGAGCCAAGGGGTATTTTGGGAATTTCTAATTTTTTATAATTGCTGAAATGGAAGTAATTGGTGGAATAATTATGTTTGATCAATTAATTGATTAATTTGGAGATTAGTGGTGTAATTATGTTTTTAGGCAAAATACCAAAATGCCCTTGAGGTTTGGTTTGAGGTTAAGTAAAGGCAAACAACAAAATAGCCATTTGACCAATTATTAGAAAAATGTGGTTAAGTGTTGATGTCAGCCTCTATTCACATTTAAACTCTCTCTGTCTACACCTCTTCTTTTAGCTTTTGGATTTTCAAGCTCATCTGACACCAAAATCTTGATTTTTGGAGGAATCTAAGAAGGGATTTACCTTAAGCAAAGGAGTTAGCAGATGTGATTCATCCTCAATCAAGCCAGAATTTTCAAAAATTAATAGAGGTAAGCTTCTTTCTTCTCTAATTTTCAAGTTCCTCATGTGTTGTAAGTTTTTGGGGGTTTGGGTTTAATTTTCAAATTTTAATGATTCTAGCTTGTTTAGGTGGGTATGTGGAGATTAAAAACCTATTTATGAAGTGTTTTAGGCTTTGAATTTGAGCTAAAAACTATGAATTGGTTCAGTTTTGAAATTGGGGGAAAATGGGTTTTTGAAACCCTAGAATTCTAATTTGTGTTTATAAATTGTAATTAAAGGTATACTTAAGGTTTAGAGGTTGTATGTCAATTGCATAACTATTTTGTGGCTTAAATTATGTGTCTCGAACTGGTTGGAATTGATTTGAGTTGAATTATGGAGCTGGGAAATCGTAGAAAATTTGTAGGATTTGCTCTCTAACTTGAGTCAGTCGATCGGCCTAGGGCACCCGGTCGACCGCCCTATGCCAAGCGGTCAACCGGCCCATGCTAGCAGCCTTGTTTTGGGGTCATTTTCAATGGGTTTTGATGGGTAACCTTGGGCAATCAAAGCTACGGCCCCTAGGACATAATTGGACTTGTTTAAAGAATGTTTGGAGCCTAGTGAGGATTATAGAAAAGTTATTATGGGTTGTGGTTTATGGGAAACTAAACCTACGTTATATGGTTGTGACTAGGGTTTTCGAGAGGCTCGTGAGAGGATCGTACTCGAGGTTGTCCTGATTCTCGCACATGACTTGAGGTAACAAAACTAGCACATACACCTAGAGTTGGGCATTGGCCCTTACATTTGGACATGGTTATAAATGTGCATTTAATCTATTTAGGGTTGTGTACCCTTGTTTGTAATTGTATATGTTACATTTGATTGCTTTGTATTTATCTGTGGTTGATCAGCATGGGCAATAGTCGGCAATAAGCATGTGGATTGCATGTTGTGATGGCAGGGCCACAAAAATTGTATTGTACCCACTCGCTCAGCACAAGTCATGTAAATGATTTATATGCTATAATGAGTTGTTTATTATCTACAAAGCAAGTAATTTATTGTGTATGTTTAATTGAATATTTACGATGCCTTGTTGGGATTGGCTCACGGGTGTTCTATGGTGCAGGTAAGGGCAAGGAGAAAGTCGACTAGCTTTCAGTTGGAGGGCTCTAGAGCGGCGTGTACATATTCGGCCTGCTCGGTCGCCATGGTCGGGATATTTTTTAGGGACTTAAGGTATAAGTCCATTTTGTTGCTTAGGCTAATTATTTTTGTAATTTTGGTTGTAATTATGTTTTGATTTAAACTCTTTTGGGGATCCCTTGTAAACATTTACAATTTTAAATGAAAAGTTTATTCCTTTGACCAAAAAAATTAGTACCTAGACCTTTATTTACTTTTAATTACACTTTTGAGTCCAAATGACTCACTTAAAGAGTTAAGCATTATTTTAAGCACACTGTGTAACGGTCCTGGATTAGGAGGGTCAGAACCCTCCACCTGCCCCTTAGAATTGGCAATAGATGTTTGTTGATATGCAAGAGAGACTTCAGAGGCAAGATGATGAGAATAGATTGTTGAGGAAACAGGTTATGCCAGGGAACGCTACCACGTACGTGCGACCTGTGGTGGTACCAGTTTTAGCACAACCATAGATTGAAAATAGGTGGGAATCATTGTATGAGAGGTTCTGAAAGCAACACCCTCCAACCTTTGAGGGAGGCCCAGATCCACTCAAAGTTGGGCAGTGGATGTGCATGATCGATTCCATCCTCGACTTTATGAGGGTGGTGGGAAACGACAAGGTGGTATGTGCCACATATATGTTATGGGATGATGCCCATATTTGGTGGGAGGTTATGTCCCATACCCGGAACGTTGCTGCTAAGGGCTGGGAAGAGTCTTGAGAATTGTTTAATGACTGAATATGCCTTTAAGTTTGATAGGTTGGCCAAGCTTTACTGTGACTTGGTGTCAGCCAATGTTGCGAGGAAGGAATGGTTTGTTTGGGGGATGAATGCCACTATAGCCTAGGATGTTAGGATTACCTAAGTGCCTGGAGTGACCACTTATGCCTAGGTAGTATAGACGGCCTTTAATACTAAGGGTGCTGCGGATAAGATATTGAGAGAGGGCACTATGAGGCACGATGCTCGGAGGGTGGTACCTCTGTTTACTGGGTCTAGTAGGGGAGGAGACCCTAATGATAAGAAAAGGAAGGTCGCATACACCTTTAGCACTCTTGGACCAGATAAGAGGTTTCGGGGCGCTCAGGGTGGCCATCAGGGCGGAAATGAAAGCTGGAAAAATTATCTAGAGTGCACTCGGTGCAGCAAACACCGCTTGGGATAATGTTGTGCCAAGGCATGTTTCCTATGCGGTGTGGTGGGTCATCTTAAGAAAAATTTCTTGCAGTCAAAGAAAGAGGAACCAAAGAGGGACGATAACTTGGTTCCGACCCGAGTATTCACATTGACGCAAACAAAGGCTGAGGTTAGTCCCTCGATGGTGATAGGTCAGATTTCTAGCGCTGGCTCTCCTTATACAGTATTGATTGATTCTAGTGCTACGCATTCATTTGTATCCAGTAGGGTGATAGACAGACTTAGTAGACCATGTGATGTGTATGATGTGGGGAATGGGACTTTGTTGCCTACTAAGGAATTGGTAGTCTCTAGGAGGTGGATCAGATCATTACCAGTAGAGGTAGATTTAGGGAGTTGTTTGTGGACTTGATTGAACTAGAAATGAAGGACTTTGAAATGATAGTAAGTATGGATTGGTTGGCCAAGTATGGGGAAACCATAAATTGTAAGAGGATGACGTTTACTTTTGAGCCTAAGGGTGAGGACCTATTTGTGTTTGTGGGTGCTATGAATGGTCCTCGTGTTCCTATGATCTCGTTGTTGAAGGCTAGAGACCTATTACGAGGAGGCTGCATAAGATTCCTAGCTAGTGTGGTGGATACCACTAAGGCTATAATAGTTGGACTAGAGGAGACTAGACTGATCTGTGAGATTCTCTATGTGTTTCCAGAATATCTACTAGGATTGCCACCACATCGGGAGATTCAATTTGTTATCGAACTGACACTAGGAATGGAACCGATATCAAAGGCACCTTACATAATGGCACCGATAGAATTGAAGGTTTAATTACAAGAGTTACTTGACTTGGGGTTCATCAGACCTAGTTTCTCACCATGGGGTGCACGAGTGTTATTTGTGAAGAAGAATAATGATGGGTCGTTGAGGGAGTGTATCACCTATCGGGAACTGAACGAGCTGACTATCAAGAACAAGTATCCACTGCCAAGGATCGATGACTTGTTTGACCAGTTTCAAGGCAAGATAGTGTTTTCGAAGATTGATCTTCGATCTAGTTATCACCAGCTTAGGATCAAAGAGTAGAATATTTTGAAGACAATATTTCGCACGAGGTACGAGCATTATGAGTTTTTGTTATGTCTTTTGGACTGACTAATGTCTCAGCAACGTTCATGGATCTGATGAGCAGGATGTTCAAGGATTATCTGGACAAGTTTTTAATTGTGTTCATCGACGACATACTGATCTACTTCCAATCAGAGGCATAACACGAGGAGCATCTCTGTTTGGTATTGCAGAGGCTGACGGAACAAAGGTTGTATGTCATGTTCAAGAAGTGTGAGTTCGCGTTGCCTCAAGTAACGTTTCTTGGTCAAATTGTTAGTAAGGATGGGATTATGGTAGATCCAACCAAGATCGGGGCGGTGAGAGATTGGTCAAGGCTAAGGAGTGCCTCAAAGATTAGAAGTTTCCTTGGATTGGCGGGGTACTATCGACGTTTTGTTGAAGGATTCTCGAGGATTGAAACACCAGTGACTGAGCTGACACGTAAGAACCTGAAGTTGTTTGGATCAACAGGTGTGAGAACAACTTTCAAGAGTTGAAGCGGCAGTTGGTTACTACACCAGTACTTAGCCTTTCTTTCAGATCCAGAAAAGTTTGCGGTCTACTATCCTGCTTCGAGACAGGGGTTAGGTTGTGTTCTGATGTAAGCTGGGAAAGTGATTGCCTATGCCTCGAGACAGCTGAAGGAATATGAGCAGTGATATCCTAATCACGATCTAGAATAAGCAGTGGTAGTATTCGCACTAAAGGTGTGACGACGTTACTTGTATGGGGAGAAGTTTGAGATATACACTGATCACGAGAGTTTGAAGTGCTTATTCCCAGAGAAGGATCTGAACATGAGACTGAGACATTGGTTTAAAATAGGAAAGGATTATGGCTGTGAAATCCTTTACCGTCCAGGGAAGGCCAATGTGGTGGCATACGCCTTGAGTCGGAGAGGTCCGGGACAGTTGTTTAGATTGAAGCAAATATCAAGGAAGTTGGCAGAGGATATAACTAGAGCAAGGATAGAATTTATTGTGGACTATTTCACCAATATTACTCTACAGTCTACACTTCTTGAGAGGATAAAGGAGGCTGATATGGGTGATCCTCAACTAGTTAAGCATCGAGAGGACATCCTAGTTGGAGTGGATAAGGACTTTACGGTCTCTGAAACTGATATGCTGAGATACAAGGATCAAATATGTGTTCTGATGGATGCTAGTATCAAGAAAGAGATTCTGGATGAGTCTCATACCTCTCCATACTCGCTACATCCAGGCACCACAAAGATGTATCAGGATTTTAAATCTTTGTATTTGTGGCTAGGGATGAGGAAATATGTGGTCGAATATGTGGCTAAGTGCTTAATTTTTCAGCAAGTGAAAGTTGAACACTAGAGACTGGCGGGGTTATTACAACCCTTGAGTATCCATGAATGTAAGTGGGAGGATATCACCATGGACTTTGTGGTCAGATTGCCTAGGAAGGTGGGACAGCACGAATTGGTATGGGTGATCGTGGATCGATATACCAATTCAGCTCACTTTCTGCATGTAAGGACAAATTTTACTATAGATCAGTATGTTGAACTTTATGTGAGGGAGATTGTACATCTCTATGGGTCACCGAAGTCTACAGTGTTGGATCGAGATCCCACCTTTACTTCCAAATTCTAGAGAGGACTACAAAAGGTTATGGTACGCAGTTGAAGTTCAGTACAACTTATCATCCTCAAACAGATGGGCAATCTAATAGGATGATTTAGATTTTGGAGGACATGCTTTAGGCATGTGTATTGGATTTTGAGGGATCCTGGAGTAGGTGTAATGCCCTGGATAGCCAAGACTGCTACACTGTGTACTTATAAAGATGCAAGACTTTCTAATCAAGTCATCATTTTAAAAATGTGTTATTAAACATATAAGAGCTAGGGTTAAAAGGTTTTGGTCTCAAAAGACTCATTTTATATAATTAAACTGTCACATACACGGGATCCCAAAAGCAACAAAATTAAAAGTTGATTTACAGACTCCCAAAAATACATAAACAAAGGTGAGCCATACTAAGGAAAAATAGTAAATCTCTGGGTTGCGAGTCCCTGCCTAAACCTCAACCGTGGCAGCTGAGCAACTGGCTATGTACATTTCGCTCACAAAGCTCTCCAATCAAGGCTGATCGAGCTTACCCTTGCCTTTACCTGCACCACGTAGCACCCGTGAGCCAAGGCCCAGCAAGAAAACATCATATACAACACAATCAATGATATCAGACAGTTAATTCATCAAGCATGAACTCTCATCAAATAATCCACAATTGACATTTAGCACATATATTCAGATTCATGATACAATCAATCACTTATATCACTCACATCACACAATATTCAGGGCCAACAACTTAGTCCGCACCCTCTGTTTATCCCACTGACTCCGGCCTGCTTAAACCGAGCTCAGTGCATATTAAGCTGTCCTCGGCTACCAGTGGCCGAGCCGCGCCCTGTGCGCTAGTGTAACCCTTGGCACCCTTAGGTCGTTGGTTCACTAATTAGCTTGCATGGGATAGTACCATCTTTTCAAGCATTTACAATAGGGAACCCTTAGTCCCGTCACATATATTCAACCAGGTGTAGTTTTCTTACCTTTAATCTTTACAATTATTGAATTACGAGCAACGCCCCTCAAGCACGATCCATTCCCGAGCCTAAGCCTTTATCACCTAGTCACAACCAAAGTATAGGGTTCCATTAATATTCAAATATAGGTTTCCAATTACAAAACTAACTCCCAGGAATCCGAATTCCACCAAGCACGGTGGTGAAACCGATCCCTCGCATACTAGACCACATTCCCATGCCTAAAATCCTCAAAAGTTCATGTGCACAACAAAGGGTTGTGGCCCTTGAAGCTTAGCCACGGCCCTATCCTCAAAACAGAACCAAGGACCACCCTAGCAAAGACACACGTTGCGGCCCTTGCTTTGGGCGCCATGGCGCCCACCCTTGGCCAAGCCTCCTTGGCCTTTCTTCATCCTAGGGTTGCAGCACTCTAGAACAGAGCCGCGACCCTTCCCTTCGTGCCCAGAAAACCCACCATTTTAAAGTTCAAAACCTCAGCCAAAACCACCCCTAAGCTCCCTACTTCTACACCAAACATTACCAAAGCTTATAAACCAACTTAAGCCACACAATTCAACAGAAAATTCAACTTAAAACTCATAGAAATCCCACTCTTAATCACTAAAACTTTAAGAACATAACCACTCAAACTAACCAGTCAAAAACCCAAACTCAAACCTCTAATTCATAAATTTGAGCTTACCTTGTTAATGGAGTCCTTCCTCTAACCAAAACCCAGCTGATTCCCAATGGTTTCCAACTCAAGTTCCACCCTAAACATCAATTGGACAACATCCTCAACAACCAGCTGAAAACTCAAGGTTAAACTTCAGAAAACACATAGTTTAAATCCTTACCTTAACCTTGATTTAGTTCTTGATTAATTCCTGAGCTAAACCTTCAAATCCCCACCTTAATTCTCAGAAATTTCCCAGCTTGTTTCCCTTTGATTTCAGTGTTCCTTTTTGCCTTGTGTTTCCTTGAGAGAGAGAAAAGAGCTGAGATAGAGTCGGTTTATTCCCAAGGCTCGGGGTGCCGGAACCGTCCCCGAGGGAAAAATGGTCAAATCCCCCAGTATTCCCACCTAGACTTCCTAACCTCAAATATATCTCTATATATTTATTTCATAACCCGATAGTCCAAATCACTACCCAATACTTAAAATACCCCTGACTTATCCAAAGTCAGCTGTTGAGCTCTATTGTGACTTTTCCCCGCTAACTAGCCCTAGGATCGCCTCGAGTCGTGCTCCGCAAACCTACCCACATAATAATGTGGTTCTCACATTTATCACATATATATATATCATATTATCATAAAAACATTACTAAACATATAATTACACATTTAAATCACATAATAATCCAATAATGCCCTCCTGGCACACTAATCAAGGCCGTTAAGCCTCATTAGCGAATTTTGGTCGTTACAGTAGGTATCTCCCATTGATTGAGTTTTCCTACAACAACAATAATCAGTCGATGATCGGGGTGGCTTCATATGAGATGTTGTCTGGTAGGAAGTACAGATCCCCTATCCATTGGGATGAAATCGGTGAGAGGAAGTATCTTGATCCTGAGGCAGTTTAAAGGACCAGTTAGGACATTGCAAAGATTAGAGCTCGAATGCTTGCTTCACGGAGTAGATAGAAAAGGCTACGCGGATCTAAAGCGTAGGGACCTAAAGTTCCAAGTTTGGGGACTATGTTTTTCTCCAAGTTTCGCTGATGAAAGGAGTAAAATGTTTTGGGAAGAAAGGAAAGATGAGCTCTAGGCTCGTTGGACCTTTCGAGATCATGGAGAGGATTGGGCAGGTAGCTTATAGATTGGCTATGCCTCCAACTTTATCGGGAGTCCATAACGTGTTTCATGTATCGATGCTTCAGAGATATGTGTTGGATACAACACGCGTGTTGAGTTATGAGACCCTAGAGTTACAATAGGATTTGTCTTATGAGGAACGACCAGTGCAGATCCTCGATGGGAAGGATAAAGTCTTATGAAACACGACTATCGCCTTGGTGAAGGTACTATAGAGGAACAACAAGGTAGAGAAAGGGACCTGGGAGTTAGAGTCGGATATGCGGGATCAGTATCTCGAGTTGTTCAAGAAAATTTCGAGGACGAAAAATTCTGTTAGGAGGGGATATTTGTAGCGACCCGACCCTCCTAATAAGGTTTAGTATTTTGATTAGTGTGTCTGAAGCATGGGGTGATTATCTGAATTATTTTATTATATGATTGACCCACTATAATTATTATGTATTATGTGCTTCAGACCACATTATTATGTGGATATATGTGATTTTAGGCATGAATGGATCATTTCAAGCGGTTTTAGCGAAAATGTCATAGCGGGGATAAATGTCAGGTTTGGGTCGAGCCAAGAGGTATTTTGGGAATTTCTAATTTGTGATAATTTGTGAAATGGAATTAATTGGTGGAATAATTATGTTTGATCAATTAATTGATTAATTTGGAGATTAGTGGTGTAATTACGTTTTCTGGCGAAAGACCAAAATGCTCTTGAGGTTAAGTAAAGGAAAACGGAAAAATGGCCATTTGACCAATTATTAAACAAATGTGGTTAAGTGTTGATGTCACCCTTTATTCACGTTTAGACTCTCTCTTTCTACAC
Source organism: Humulus lupulus (assembly GCF_963169125.1). Taxonomy (NCBI): domain Eukaryota; kingdom Viridiplantae; phylum Streptophyta; class Magnoliopsida; order Rosales; family Cannabaceae; genus Humulus; species Humulus lupulus. The sequence continues at coordinate 72,064,080 of NC_084795.1, read as the reverse complement.
CTCTTCTTTTATCTTTTGGTTATTCAAGCTCATCCAACACCAAGTTCTTGATTTTTGGAGGAATCTAAGAAGGGATTTTCCTTAAGCAAAGGAGTTGACAGATGTGATTCATCCTCAGTCAAGCCAGAGTTTTCGAAAATTCATAGAGGTAAGCTTCTTTCTTCTCTAATTTTCAAGTTCCTCTTGTGTTGTTAGTTTTGGGGGGTTTGGGTTTAATTTTTAAATTCTAATGACTCTATCTTGTTTAGGCGGGTATGTGGAGATTAGAAACATGTGTATGAACTGTTTTAGGCATTGAATTTTAGCTAAAAACTATTAATTGGTTCAGTTTTGAACTTGGCAGAAAATGGGTTTTTTAAACCCTAGAATTCTAATTGGTGTTTATAAATTGTAATTGAAAGTGTACTTAAGGTTTAGAGGATGTATGTCAATTACATAACTATTTTGTGGCTTAAATTATGTATCTCGAACTGGTTGGAATTAATTTTAGTTGAATTATGGAGCCGGGAAATCGTAGAAAATTTGTAGGTTTTGCTCTCTGACTTGAGTCGGTCGATCGACCTAGGGCACCCAATCGACCGACCTGTGTTTTCGACAGGGTCGTGTTTTTAGCAAGCCAGTCGACTGGCCCGTGCCAAGCGGTCAACTGACTATTCTCGCTCGATGCCTAAAGCGCACTATGCTCCGCTTCAACAAATGAGAGTTTTTCGATGGAACGCAGCCCATGCTAGCAACCTTATTTTGGGGTCGTTTTCAATGGGTTTTGATGGGTAACCTTGGGGGATCAAAGCTAAGGTCCCCAGGACATAATTGGGCATCTTTAAAGAATGTTTGGAGCCTAGTAAGGTTTATAGAAAAGTTATGATGGGTTGTGATTTATGTGAAAGGATCGCACTCAAGGTCGTCTTGATTCTCGCACATGACTTGAGGTAACAAAATTGGCACATGCACCTAGAGTTGGGCATTAGCCCTTATATATGGACACGGTTATAATCATGCATTGAATCTATTTAGGGTTGTGTACCCTTGTTTGTAATTGTATATGTTGCATCTGATTGCTTTATATTTATCTATGGTTGATCAGCATGGGCGATAAGCATGCAAAATGCAGGCTGTGATGGCAGGGCCACCAAAAGGGTATTGAACCCACTCGCTCGGCACAGGCTGTAATACCCTGGATAGCCAAGACCATTACACTGTGTACTTTAAATAGTGCTAGACCCGCTAATCAAGTCATTTGGCCATAAACATGTACCTAAAAGTGATTAACGGATTAGGGTTAAAAATTTGGTCAAAAGGAATGATCATTTCATTTAAATGAAGTTCGTACAGGGATCCCAAAATAAACATTTACAAAGTCATTTACAACCAAAAAGGGTAGTTACCCACAAGTCGGCCTAAGCGGCAAAATTATGGCACTCTAGTTCCTTTGTGAACCCCCAGTTGTGGTGGTCGAGCAAGCTGCATATGTACACTCCGCCACCAAAGCTCTCCAGGTCATGGCTTGTCCAGCTTCCCTTTCCCCTTACCTGCACCACATAGCACCCATGAGCCAAGGCTTAGCAAGAAAACTTCAACATGCTCAAAAGCAATTGATAACATATCACATAATCATAATTAGCATGTCTAGCAGTAATAAACTTACTCATACATGCATTCAATCCATATAAGTGACTATGGGGTCACACTGAGGTCCGTTACCCTATATAAATGACAGTAGAGTCACCCTGGGGCCCATCGCCCTATCTACTATATAATCTGCCTTAGGGCTAGCCAAGCGTACCTGGCGCTTTATTTTCCAAATGACCATAGGGTCGATCAAGATATTACCATGCTCCTAATTAGGCCTAACCATATCGGTCTGTGCTCAGCACGCAATTGTCGAAAGGCTTGACTTATAAGTCAAGCCTTTCGACCAGCGCTCAACGTGCTATTGCCACCCTTGACTTATAAGTTAAGCCTTTCAATTAGATAAGACATACAAGTACAATTCATTTAACAAGTGTCTAAATACAGAGCATTCAAGCATGCTTAATCAAATAATCACATGCATAATAATAATCATGCTCATTCATAGGGGCTTGAGACCTAATCATAACACAGGTGCAGTTTTCTTACCTCTGGTCCAAGTACTGACTAAATAAAGACGACCCTTGAGCACGATCTCCGTCCAAGCCCTAGCGTGTAACAACCCAAAATCACTAATAAGGCTTAAGGGCCTTGATTAGCGTGCTGGAAGGGCATAATTGGTATATGTGTGATTAAATGGTTAAATGCATGTTTAATATGCATATGTGATATGCATGTTATGAGTATTAAATATGCATGTGGGCCCTTTATAGCTTATAAGGGCATGTTTGTAATTTTGGCCCGTCAAGGGCATAAATGTGATTATTTGTGATAAATTGTTGAGACCACATTATTATGTGGATATATTTGCAGTATATGGCTCGAGATGGTCCAAGTGAGCAGATTAGCGAAATAGTCACAACGGGGATTAATACCCGGCTCAGGGGAGCCTAGGGGTATTTTGGGAATTATTTGATATTGAATAAATAGTTGGTAATTATTTGGAATGACGGTATTAATGGGTAAATATTAGTAACACTTGAGGAATTAGCGGGAACCGAGAGCAGAATGATTGTTTTACCCTTAGAGCAATTAAATGGTTAGTAATACCAAGGAGGGAAATTTTGCTCATTGTGTGGACTAAGGGTAGGGTCAGCTAAACACTGAGGGTAACCAGAATATACTAAACAGTTGAGGAAAGACTTTAAACTCATCTCTTTCACTCTTCCTCTCTTTACACTTTGAAGCTAAGGGAAAAAAGGGCAGAAGAGTTTAAGCTTAAAGTTGGACTTTTGGAAGCTTTGGAAACCAGGAGGTTTAGTTGGGACTTAAGCTCAAGGCTTGGAGGTTGTAGCTTGGGAAGATTCAATCATAATTGAGGTAAGTTCCTTATAATTGATCATGTTAAGAAATTATGGTGTTTTAGTGGAATTAGATTGGGTTTTTGGGTAATAAATAGCTGATGATTTAGGATAGAAACTTTAGTATGTATTGTTATGATTTTGTGGTTAATTGGATGATTAAAAGTCTTAGATTCGTAGCTAAATTTGGTTTGGTTGGGATGTTCTTCTGAGTTTAATTCTGGGAAAATTGGCTAGGAGAAGTGTGAAGAAAACCCATAATTTTTGGGTTTGAAGGGGCGCGCCACGACCCAGCTCTGGGGTGCCCAGACGCGTGTGCCCAAAAGGGCATGGGTATGCTCTCTGATTTGGGGGCTCACCGCGACCTTAAGAGGCAAGTCGCATCACGCCTCCTCTGTGGCTTGGGTTTTTTGTCTCTGACTTGAGGGCAAGTCGCGACCCTTGGGGCCAAGTCATGGCCCGCCTAGGGATTTTTTATTTGGGATGGTTTCTAGAGTTGGTAAGGCTCGGGGGTTCGAACCTAGGCGCTCAGGACAATTTCTACTACCCGGTTTAGTAGAAATTGAGGTCCCGGAGGATAGTTCGTGTGTCCTAAGTATTTATTTTGTTTAGAAGTTGACGATTACCCATTGGCCACTGTGAGTAGGTTTATCGCCAAGGCTCAGGACTAAGGATCATGCTCGAGACCGTTTGGTTATCTCCTCTCGCAATTCAAGGCAAGAAAACTGCACCCTTGAGTGGTTGTAACGGGACTGAGATTCCCAATATTTGAACTAGTATATTGTATGGATAAATGATTGATTTGGAATATGAGAATGAACAGGCTAAGAGAGCTAGGGATGATAATTTGCGCACAGGACGCGGCTTGACCACTTTGAGCTGGGGTCAGCTAGATAAACACTGGACTCGGCCTAAGCGAGCCGGATTCAGTGGAGTAAACAGAGGGCGCGGCCTAAGGGCGCCGACCCTGAATATTGTATATTGATTGAGATAAATTGTTGAATGTATATGTTTACTGATATTAGTTTGATGTCTATGACTTGTTGAATATTTGGATGACTGTTTTATGATGGAATGATTATCATCGATGATTATGTATTATTGTTATGGTTTTCTTGTTGGGCCTTGGCTCATGGGTGCTATGTGGTGTAGGTAAAGACAAGGGTAAGATGGATCAACCATGAGTTGGAGAGCTCTGGGAGTGAGATGTACGTTATCAGTTTCTCATCCGCCATGGCCAAGGGAAAGTATAGGGACAGAACCTAAAATTTGTATTTTGCCATTAGATTGGCCACCGGATTGTATATAATTTTTGAGAATTTTGTAACTTTGTCTCTTAAACCCTGTTTTTGGGATCCCATGTACCAAACATCTATTTTAATGAAAAATTAACCGTTTATGATCAAAATCTTATAACCCTAATCTGATTGTTGACCCTAGGATCACATTTTTATTTAAATGACTTGATTAGCAAGTCCTACACTATTTTAAACTACACAGTGTAATGGTCTTGGTTATCCAGGGCGTTACAACTTAGTATCAGAGCGGTCTAGGTTTAAGGGTTCTTGAAGACTGGCTGGACATGTACACTCGCCGCTAAAGAGAAGCTCGACTCAGGGTTTGGTAATTGTATATATGTGACTATATGCTTAAATGTGTGAATGGAATATAAATGCTTTACTATACGATTAATAGGGAGCATGAGATACTGATAGGGCCTGGCCCTTGACTACTGTGTGATGATAATGAGGCGTGCTTATTAGCATTGTTGTTGCATGTGAGTGAATATTTGAATGGTTATTCGTATTTTGATTGCTTGTGATTGGTTGAGTTTCTATAGTGGACTAAGGAAAGATTGTTAACATGTCATCATTGCCTGACCGCCGAGTCATTGATTGCAGATACACTTGGATAGTTATGCGTCCAAGGCGATCGATACGACTAGTCAGCATAAAGTCTGAGGCTAGAAATGATGATCAGGGCAAGAACCCTCCGCCAGTCCCTGAGCACTAGCAGCAGATGCTTGCAGACATGCAAGCCCGGTTACAGATCCAAGAAGAGCAGATGTGCCTCTTGAGACAACAGGCTCTGTTAGGAAGTGTTGAACCTATTGTGCCAAATGTTGTGGCACCAGTTGTACAGACACCTGAGGTTGGGAACAGGTGGGAGCCCTTGTATGAGCGGTTCAAGAGACTGCATCCTCCAACCTTTGAGGGAGGACCAGATCCACTGAAGGTCGAATAGTGGATGAGTATGATTACTTCTATCCTAGATTTTATGAGGGTGGAAGATAATGACAGGGTGGCTTTTGCCACCTACATGCGTAGAGAGGATGCCTGTATTTGGTGGGAGGTGGCATCATAGACCAAGGAAGTTTATACTCTGAGTTGGGATGGGTTCAGAGACTTGTTCAGCCAGAAATACTATAACGTTGTTGTCAGGGCAACGAAAGTGAATGAGTTTGTGGGGTTGATACAGGGCAACATAAGAGTCACAGAGTATGCCCTAAAGTTTGATAGACTCGCGAAGTTCGCACCAAATATAGTGCCTACAGATGCAGCCAGAAAAGATAGATTTATTAAAGGGTTTAATGTTATGATAACTTGGGATGTGAGAATTACAACAGTACCTGGGGGAACAACTTATGCCCAGGTTGTTGAGAAGGCTCTTACTTCTGAGGAGGCGGAGAATACGATTTGGTGGGAGAATGTTGTGAGACGGGAGGTTCGTAGGGCGGTGCCTCCTTATTCAGGGTCCGGTAGGGGTGGAGGCCCCAGTGATTTGAAGAGAAAGACCCCTAACACTTTGACCGTTGCTGGTCCTGATAAGAGGGGTCAGGGTGCTAAAGGTAGCCGCCAAGGAGGTGGTGAGACATGGAGAGGTTACCCAGAGTGCACGAGGTGCAGAAGATGCCACTTGGGCGAATGTCGAGCAAAGGCCTGTTATGTGTGCGGGGTAGTGGGGAACCTCAAGAAGGACTGCCCAATGGTGAAGAAAGAGGAAGCAGGGAAGGCGGACAACTTGACTCCAGCTCGAATGTTCACCTTGACGCAAGCAAAGACCGAGGCTAGTCCCTCGATAGTGACAGGTCAGCTTTCTAGCGCTGGCTTCTCTTATTCTATATTGATTGACTCTGGTGCTACACATTCGTTTGTTTCTAGTAAGGTAATTGATAGATTGTGTAGACCTAGTGAGTATTATACTACAGTGTTTGGGACTATATTGTCTGCAGGGGAACTGGTAGTTTCTAGGAGATGGATTAGGGCACTGTCAGTGATGGTAGATGGTATGGTACCATCAGTAGACTTGATCGAGTTGAGTATGGACGATTTCGATATGATCTTGGGGATGGATTGGCTGGTCAGATATGGGGCAGCTATAGACTGCAGGAAGAAGATGGTGACTTTTGAGCCTGAGGGAGAGGATCCCTTTGTTATTGTGGGTACGGTGCATGGACCCCGCATACCCATGATATTTGCATTGAGAGCCAGAGACCTATTATAGGGAGGTTGTATAGGTTTCCTAGCTAGTGTGGTGGATACTACCAGAGTTATGCCAGCAGGGCCGAGAGAGACCAGATTAGTACGCGAGTTCTTGGATGTTTTCCTGAGGATATACCAAGACTGCCGCCGCACAGGGAGATTCAGTTCGCTATTGAGCGAGGATAGAATTGGTTGTAGGTCGATTGGACAATATCACCTTACATTCGACCCTTTTGGAGAGGATAATAGAGGGTTAGTTGGTAGATGCATAGTTACAGAAAGTTAGAGGGAATGTCTTAGATGGTGCGGCTAAGGACTATTCTATTTCAGAGACTGGGTTATTACAGTATAAGGGTCGGATCTATGTCCTGACCGGTATGGGGATTAGACAAGAGATACTCGTTGAATCCCATACTACACCATACTCACTCCATCCAGGCACCACGAAGATGTATCAGGATCAACGAACGTTGTATTGGTGGCCTGGGATGAAGAAGGGTGTAGTGGAGTATGTGGCCAAGTGTTTGACCTGTCAGCATGTAAAGGTTGAGCATCAGCAACCAGCAGGGTTGCTACAGCCTTTGGGTATTCTTGAGTGGAAATGGGAGGATATTACGATGGATTTTGTGGGAGGTTTACCAAGGACAGTGGGGCTTCATGACTCGGTGTGGGTGATAGTAGACAGATACACCAAGTCAACTTACTTTCTGCCAGTGAAGACGACCTATACTTTGGATCAGTATGCGGAGCTGTACGTGATGGTGATTGTACATCTCCATGGGGTTCCCAAGTCCATAGTGTTAGACCAAGATCCTATCTTTACCACCAAGTTTAGGGGTGGATTGCAGAAGGCTATGGGACCTCAGCTGAAGTTCAGTACGACCTTTCATCCTCAGACCGATGGATAGTTTGAGAGGACGATTCAGGTTTTGGAGGACAAGCTCAGGGCGTGTGTGATAGACTTTGAGGAGTCTTGGAGTAAGTATCTCTCGTTGATTGAGTTATCATACAATAACAGTTATCAATCAACGATTGAAGTAGCACCATATGAGATGTTATATGGGAGGAGATGTAGATCGCCCATTCATTGGGATGAAATGGGTGAGAGGAAGTATTTAGGGCCAGAGATGGTTTAGAAGACTAATGAAGCTATTGAGAAGATCCGAGCACGAATGCTCGCTTCACAGAGCAGGCATAAAAACTACGCTGATCCTGAGCATAAGGACGTGGAGTTCCAGGTATGGGACCACGTGTTTCTACGAGTCTCACTGTTGCAAGGGGTGAGAAGATTTGGGAAAAATGGCAAGTTGAGTCATAGATTCATTGGATCTTTTGAGATCTTGGAGAGGATCGGGCAGGTGGCCTACAGATTGGCTCTGCCACCGTCATTCTCAGGAGTTCATGACATATTCCACATTTCTATGCTTCGGAAGTACGTCTCAGATATAACTCATGTGTTGAAGTATGAAGATTTAGCATTGCAGACAAATTTGTCTTATAAGGAGTGACCAGTTCAGGTCTTAGATAGGAAAGGCAAGGTTCTACAAAACAAGACGATTGCTCTAGTCAAAGTATTGTGGAGGAATAGCAGGGTCGAGGAAGCGACCTGGGAGCTTGAGTCAGCGATGCAGGATTAGTATCCCGAGTTATTCAGGCCAATTTCGAGGACGAAATTCTCAGTAGGAGGGCATAGTTGTAACGACCCAAAATTACTAATAAGGCTTAAGGGCCTTGATTAGCGTGTTAGGATGGCATAATTTGTATATGTGTGATTAAATGGTTAAATGCATGATTAATATGAATATGTGATATGCATGTTATGAGTATTAAATATGCATGTGGGCCCTTTCTAGCTTATAAGTGCATGTTTTAATTTTTGCCCATTAAGGGCATAAATATGATTATTTGTGATAAATTGTTGAGATGACTTTATTATGTGGATATATTTGCAGTATATGGCTTGAGACGGTCCTAGTGAGCGGATTAGCGAAATAGTCACAACGGGGTTTAATACCCGGCTCAGGGGAGCCTAGGGGTATTTTGGGAATTATTTGATATTGAATAAATAGTTGGTAATTATTTGGAATGATAAGATTAATGGGTAAATATTAGGAACACTTGAGGAATTAGCGGGAACTGGGAGCAGAACGACTGTTTTACCCCTAGAGCAATTAAATGGTTAGTAATACCAAGGAGGGGAGTTTTGGTCATTGTGTGGAATAAGGGTAGGGTCGACTAAATACTAAGGGTAACCAGAATATACTAAACACTTGAGGAAAGACTCTAAACTCATCTCTCTCACTCTTCCTCTCTTTACACTTTGAAGCTAAGGGAAAAAAGGGCAGAAGAATTTAAGCTTGAAGCTGGACTTTTGGAAGCTTTGGAAACCAGGGGGTTTAGCTGGGACTTAAGCTCAAGGATTGGAGGTTGTAGCTTGGGAAGATTCAATCATAATTGAGGTAATTTCTTGATAACTGATCATGTTAAGAAATTCTGGTGTTTGAGTGTAATTAGACTGGGTTTTTGGGAAATAAATAGCTGATGATTTGGGATAGAAACTTCAGTATGTATTGTTATGATTTTGTGTTTAATTGGATGATTAAAAGTCCTAGATTCATAGCTAAATTTGTTTTGGTTGGGAGGTTCTTCTGAGTTGAATTCTGGGAAAATTGGCAGGGAGAAGTGTGAAGAAAATCCATAATTTCTAGGTTCAAAGGGGGCGCGCCGTGACCCAGCTCTGGGGCATCGCGGCGCATGTGCCCAAAAGGGCCTGGGTATGCTCTCTGATTTGAGGGCACGTCGCGACCTTAAGAGGCAAGTCGCGGCCTGCCTCCCATGTGGCTTGGGTTTTTGGTCTCTGACTTGAGGGCAAGTCGCGACCTTTGGGGCCAAGTCGTGGCCCGCCTAGGGATTTTTATTTTGGGATGGTTTCTATAATTGGTATGGCTCGGGGGCTCAAACCTAGGCGCTCGAGACAATTTTTACTACCCGGTTTAGTAAAAATTAAGGTCCTGGAGGATAGTTTGTGTCTCCTGAGTATTTATTTTGTTTAGAAGTTGATGATTACCCATTGGCCACTGTGACTAGGTTTATCGCCAAGGCTCAGAACTGAGGATCGTGCTTGGGCCATTCTATTATCTCTGCTCGGAATTCAAGGTAAGAAAACTACACCCTTGAATGGTTGTAACGGGACTGAGATTCCTAATATTTGAACATGTATACTGTATGGATAAATGATTGATTTGGCATATGAGAATGAATGACCTACTAGAGTCGGTGCTGATAATTTGCGCACAGGATGCGACTCGACCACTGTGAGCTGGGGTCAGCTAGATAAACACTGGACTCGGCCTAAGCGAGGCGGAGTCAGTGGAGTAAACAGAGGACGCAGCCTAAGGGCGCCGACCCTTAATATTGTATATTGATTGAGATAAATTGTTGAATGTATATGTTTACTGATATTAGTTTGATGTCTATGATTTATTGAATATTTGGATGATTGTTTTATGATTGAATGATTATCATCGCTGATTATGTATTACTGTTATGGTTTTCTTGATGGGCATTGGCTCGTGGGCGCTACGTGTTGCAGGTAAAGGCAAGGGTAAGATGGATCAACCATGAGTTGGAGAGCTCTGGGAGCGAGATGTACGTTATCAGTTTCTCCTCCGCCATGGCCAAGGGAAAGTACAGGGACAGAACCTAAAATTTGTATTTTTCCATTAGATTGGCCACTGGATTGTATATAATTTTTTGAGAATTTTGTAACTTTGTCTCTTAAACCCTGTTTTTGGGATCCCATGTACCAAACATCTATTTTAATGAAAAATTAACCGTTTATGATCAAAATCTTACAACCCTAATCTTATTGTTGACCCTACGATCACATTTTTATTTAAATGACTTGATTAGCAAGTCTTGCACTATTTTAAACTACATAGTGTAACGGTCTTGGTTATCCCGGGCATTACATAGCGATACCCTAGTCACAATCGTAATAGATGATATCTATCAATATCGAGTAAAAATAAAGGCTTCCAGACCAAGTCCTCACCTTCAGGACCTCAAATTCTACTAAACTAGATAGCAGAATCCTTCCCGAGCCCTTAGATCTGAGTTCCTGTACTCAAAAACCTATTTTTTCTAACTTTCCTAACTAGTGTCGTGGTGCACCCCTGAAGGTTCACGACGCATTTCAAGTCAGAGAGCCCCCAAGCTATCTCCTTGGCCACGCACCGTGGAGCCAAGAAAATTCAGAGAACCGCTCTAGCCTCTGAGTTCATGCGGGTCGCAGCACTTCAAGAACCGCGTTGCGGCACAACCCCGCGAACCCAGATTTTCAAAGCTTTTCATCAAGCCAAAACTCACAGAATTCACCCCAAATAATAATCAAGCCCATAATTGAGTCTCGAAACATCATTAATACACTATGAACATCAAAATAAACCCACAAACTTCAGCAAAACTCCAACAATATCCAAAACCCACTCTTAAGTTTAAAACTCAACCAAAAACATAAACCAGTTTAAAAATTCACCATAACAAAGGAGGATTCTTACCTCAATTAAGTAACTACAACCTCAAGCTACTTCCTAACCCAATTCACAGCTTTAATCTCCTTCAATTTACAAGCTAATCTCTCAAAAGAAATCAAGAACTCCATCCAAGCTAAGGGAGAGAGAGAGAACAAAAGAGAGAAAGAGAGAGTAAGCTGAGAGTAGTGTTTGAGTAAATGACTTAGTTTCTGAAAGTCTCTAGTAGACTAGGCTATTCCCAAAGGCCAAAATGACAAAAACGTCCATGCTTATTCCTTTGCTTCTCAAGGCCCACAAGGGAAAAAATGTCTTTTATCCAAATACTCACTAATCCTCAAATATCACCACATTTTTTCCAACTAATTATAATTTTTCTAATCAATCACCAAATATATTCCCATTACCCAATAAACCCTGGTAATGTACTAGATCACCAAAATACCCCTAGGCTCACCCCGAGCCAAGTATTCGGTCCCATTGTAACTTTCTGCTAACTTGCTTACTAGGAATGTCTCATGTCGAATAACTCAAATACATCCAGATAATAATGTGGTCTCAATCATAAAACACAAATATTTACAAATATTCCCATCTAATAAGAAATGAGTCCACGTGCATTCTTAATACACCTAAAGATGTGATAAATCTAGTTTAGGGTAGTTTTAAAGTGTATTCTAGTCTTAGTTTCGAGTCAAATTGTGGGTTTTGTGCGATATTATGCCTGTGTTTGTTTTGTTTTCAAGTTTTTGCTATGAATTTGAGAATGGAGAGGAAATGAGCGGATTTAGTGATGAAATTGGGTATTTTGGGAAGCTTTTGGACATTTTGTGTGAGTTTGGGAGAGGTGGGAACATTCGGGATGAATCAGGTGCTCAATGAAGGTTGAAAAGGCTGTGAAAGGACAAAGGATCCCAGAAGTCCCGACTTGGACACTTGGGTCGCGACACGCATGGAGGCATAGGCGAATTAGCAAAGGGGGCAAAAAAGAAACGGGTCGCGACTTTGTCTATCAAGTCGCGGTGCTTGAACTTCCAGAGATGGAGTAAAGTGCACAAAAAGACACAGGTCGTGACTCAAGAACGAGCAAGTCGCAACCCGCTTCACAAAAAAAGGGAAAACGTGTTTTTTAAGTGCAAATTTTAGGTCATTTGAAGGACGGTTTTTTCATTACGGGATTAGTAGCTGTTTAACTCTAGTACTCTATTTTTCTTCAATCTTATCTCAGTTTTTGGTAGCTTAATTATATGATTCTTAACATCTATTTTATTGTTTTAGTCATGCCTGTTATGAACTAAACATCTTTTCTAGGGTTTAATGTAGTCACTTGGATATTTGTTAATTTTCTATGAAGTTCATATAATTCCTTCTTCTTCTATCCTCTCTCTATATGATTTGTGCTTAATGCATGTGGATAATTGATCACTATTTATATGATTTATGCTTTTGATTCGAGATTCGAGAGGGGAGAGGGGAGAGGGGAGAGTTGAATATTCTATAATCATATAGACATAAATTGCATATAGGACGAGAGTACCTGTAGGGTTTGTGTAGCGTTTAGGGTTTCTATGCTTCATGTCTGCTATATGTTAAAACTTATCACTGATATGTAGAAAGTTTGCATATAGGTTGAGATCTTTTTATCTTGAAAAAGAATTAGGATTGTTTTAGTTAACCCGCTATTAGGATAGAGATTGAAGAATTATATGCACTGATTAGTAAAATTAACAGGTTGAAAAGTTTATGAAGTTAATACCCTAGGTTTTTAATTATTGAATCAATATTTATAATTGCACAATTTATTTCAATTTTAAGTTTTAGTCTAAAAATTACTCTATTTTTGACAGTCAAATAGAAAGCTAGAATTGGTTATTGGTACTTGATTGATAGTCTGTGTGGGAACGATTCTTATTTACTATCTATATTACTTGAATCGATTGCATATACTTGCGCATTATATTTTCTCTATCAAGATTTTGGCGTCGTTGTCGGGGACTTATTTGATCAATATCAAATATAATTGATTCTTGTTCTACTTTGGCTTGTCTTTAACAGTTTTTTTTCTGACGTGTTTCTCTACTTGATTCTTAATTGCAGGGTTAATTAGTATATGTGATGTCAAGGATTGGAGTCACTAGTACCTGTTGATCCTGAAATTGAAAAGACTTGCAAGAGAAATAAAAGGCAAAAACAATTAGAGAGAATGGCTCAAATTTCGAATGATGGGGTCAATAACATTGATGTTGCTACCGAAGTTGAACCACCATTAAAAAACTATGTACTTTCGATTGTTGCAAGAATATATTCCTGCATTCGTCTACCTATTGTAGAGGCAAACACTTTTAAGATAAAGCACTCTATTATTCAGATGGTTCATAATTGTGTGCAATTTGGGGGGTTGCCTAATGAAGATCCTAACCTACACATCACCAACTCCTTGGAATTATGTGTTACATTCAAGATGAATGGGGTGAGTAATGATGCAATCAAGTTGAGACTATTCCCATTCTCTTTAAGGGACAGAGCTAAGAGCTGGTTAATCTCGTTGCAAGCCAACTCTATTACTACATGTGAGGACCTTGCCCAAAAGTTTCTTGCCAAATATTTTCCTCTTGCTAAGTCCGCCCGTTATCAAGGAGAAATTAATAACTTCCATTAGTTGTATGGAGAATCATTGTATGATGCTTGGGAAAGGTTTAAGGAATTACTTTGTAAGTGCCTACATCATGGTATTGAGAAATGGATGTTGGTGCACACTTTTTTATAATGGTTTGGGGGGAAATACAAAGACTATTATACATGCAGCAGCGAGAGGAGCCTTTATGAGTAAAAGTGTGAATGAGGCTCATAATCTGTTAGAAGAAATGGCCATGAACAACTACCAATGGCCAACTAAACATGAAAATAAGAAGGTTGCTAAAGTTCTTGAGGATGATCTGATTGCTATGCTTACTGCACAAGTGGCGTCGTTAACTAAACAACTATAGCAAAATAATATATCTGCCCAAGCTACGCAGCTGCAAAATAAGTTTGTTTGTGAGATGTGTGGAGGTTTGCATCCTTATGAACAATTTCTCAACTGCCAGTTGCTCTGTTGATGTCAACAACATGCCTTTAGAGCAGACACATGCTATTGGGAATTTTTCAAGACCATCAAACAACCTGTATTCCATGTCTTATACTTAAGGTTGGAGAAATTACCTTAATATGTCTTGGAAAAATAATCAAGGAGCACAACTGCCATACCCACAAAATCAGCCTCAATACCCACTGTTAGAGAATATATATTATTGCTCAATGGAATTATGGAAAAACCAAATACAACTCTATGCAAAAATACAATGGACAAGATAATATTGATTAAATAAGTATTACAACTCAATTGCTCAAAATACAAGTAAATAGAAAGATGTAGAAGAAGAAGATTACAAACTCAATACTATAGCAATATAAGTAAATAAGATCAACAAGATCAAAAGAATGAAAATACAAACAAACTCTCACACAACCAAAGTGTAGAGTAGTGGGGATCACCAACTTGAACAAGGTTCAAGACCTTTGTCCAAAAGCTTATTTCCCCCTATTCTCTAAGCACTAAGGGATCTCTCTAAGAAATAGCTCTCTAGAATTATCAAGCCTTTTGGTGTATTTTCCAGCCAAGTGCTTTGTGGATGGAAAATGGTGTGTCTTACAAGTGAGCATTAGGCTCCTATTTATAGAGTTTGAGATACCCCTTTGAATTTCAAATTCCAGCAACCCTCATGGCTGTTACCAATGTTTAATTGGATGTTTATGGAATTAAAATGGAGATTTGGGAGTTATTTGGGATGTTAGAACCGTTCAATTTGGAAAAAACTGAAAATTCACATAGGCTGCCAGCCTCACTGGCCGCGGCCACGACTTTTCAGTGGCCGCGGCCACTAGCTTCTATCCCCCAGGCCACGGCCACAAGCCATTTTCAACACAAAAAAGTCATTTTTCCAAAACGTTCCAAAACGTCCCAAATCCTTTCCCACATGATTTTGTAACCTCCAAACACCTATTGGGAGTTAAAAACATGTCTCCAACAGTCATATATCATCATGACTTTATGAAATCCAATCTCAAATGTGTAACATGTAATATACACATTATTGGGTAATATTTGGGAGTTACAAATTTGTAACTGATTTTGTAACTCCAAAATATGTCACATTTGGGCACACACATTAGTCCAATTTTGTGACTCTCAATAATATGTTACAAGATGTGACAAATCACATTTTGTCACATTATTTAATCTAATATTATATTATATGAAATAATATAACACCCACCCCATCAACCAAAATATGGGCTACATCCTCGACCGTATTATGATCCTAACCAAGCAATGCCACAATAGCCATCACTGCACCCTCAAGTGAACCCACCAGAAGCACATTTTGACACATTGAACCAATTTATGACTGAAACAAGGTCTTCGACAAGGAGTTTGGAGACACAAATTGGTCAACTGGCGAAGTAAATGTCTAACCGGGCTCAAGGGAATTTACCAAGCTCCACTGAGGTAAATCCTAAAGAGCAATGTCAAGTGGTCACATTGAGGAGTGATACTAAGTATGAGGGGCCTGTAGTTCAAGAGGAAGTGGAGAAGACACGGGATCAACAGGTAGCTAGTCCAGAGCAAGAGAAGGTTACTGAAGATCTTAGAAGAAAGGGAAAGACAAGCCTATTACACCAGAGCCTACACCAAAAATACCATATCCTCAAAGGTTTCGAAAGGTGAATCTTGACAAGCAGTTTTCTAAATTTCTTGAGGTATTCAAGAAACTTCACATCAATATACCGTTTGCAGAGGCTCTAGAACAAATGCCTAGCTACGTGAAGTTCAAGAAGGATATACTGCCTAAGAAGAGGAGGATGGAAGATTATGAGTCAATACCTTTGACTGAAGAGTGTATTGCCATATTACAGCAAAAGCTTCCTCAGAAGTTAAGGGATGTAGGGAGCTTTACAATACCTTGCACCGATGGTAATTTTCAGTGTGAAAGAACGTTATGTGATTTGGGTGCAAGTATTAATCTAATGTCGCTCTTTGTATTTTGAAGAGTGGGACTAGGAGAAGCTCGCCCCACCACAGTCACACTTCAATTGGCAGACAGATCAGTCAAGCATCCTAGGGGTATTATTGAGGATGTTCTAGTAAAGGTTAACAAATTTATCTTCCCTGCAGATTTTATTATTCTTGATATGGAGGAAGATGAAAATATTCCAATTATTCTTGGAAGGCCATTTTTAGCAACTGGTATGGCCTTAATAGATGTGAAAAAAGGCGAGTTGAAGTTGTGAGTGCAAAAGGATGAGGTAATATTTAATGTTTTTGCAACAACAAAAGTTTGAATTTGTTGTAGAGTTGATGTGGTAGAAAGTGAGGGTAATAAGTTGGAAGCTGCTAAGAAGAAATCTATGGATAAAGGTGGAAAGCGAGCAGTTCGTCAGAAATTGAAAAGATCTTCAGTGAGAAAGCTTGATTATTTCATGAGCGGTGGAAAGTTCAAAAAATATGAAATATCAAGAAAAGAACGTCTTCTCATGATACTATGTCTCTCAAGGGCATGGAGGGTGGTCTGGATCCAAGTTGATTTTGAAGAGGAAGTTCAGCGTCCGGCTAAATGACGTTATTGACGCGGTTTTTCGCCAACAATAGATTTAGAAATCTAATAAGGATATTAGTGCTTATTTGCAAACCGTAATGAACTTATAAGAACCCTTTCGTACACACACAATTTTACGTGGTTCAGTGGTTAAAATGCACCTAGTCCATGAGACAATATTATTGCTCTTCTCTCACAATTTCTACAAAGTTTCAGTAATACAAAAAAGGTTGTCCCCTTCCCTGTCCATTATCCCTGATATTTATAGTGGAATTTCCTGGAGTGGTTTGGGAAACCGTGTGCATAAATATGGTATATATTTAATATAGATAATTCCCATTTACATTGGGATATGATTGCATAACAGAATATACTCTTGCTATCTAAGATAATAAATGATAAATGTGCAAGACAACTTGGGCATTAATGAGCGTATAAAGAGCCTTCAAGTCTCTCGAGATCCTTTGGTATGCATTATGACCAGGTTTCCACGAGTTGAATATCTTCATCAAGCTGGTGATCAAAGATTATCCGAACCTTAGTTCGGATTAACTTCAGAGCGCCTACAGGGGAATCTGGCCACTATATGTCTCGAACTGGACAGTTATCCTAAGAGGCGGCTTGATTATCACCTGAATGTCGTATTGCCAAGTCCCAACTCAAGCTGCTCACATCATTATTAGTTGGATGTTTTACTTGTCTGCTTTTCCATATATTCATATGCCAACTGTACACCTAGTTGAGTGATTAAACTCATGCTAATTTTAGGGTACAACATTTTCCCCCCAAGCTCCTGCTCGTGCTTGATGTCATCACTTTCTGACATGCGCAGTATGGGCTTTTAGGATTTTGTCATGTAAAATTGTGCCTTCCTACTACTCAAGTGTTGCACACATGGCCGTTTGTAATTGGCGTTCGTTCAGGTTTCAAGGACTGTGACAATTGTCCTATCAACTTTTTGTCACCGCGTGGTTCATTTAATCTTGGCCTTTGGGTCTTGAGCTGACCTAATCGGATGGCCCAAATTAATTTACAAAGTTTACGTATAAATAGGGAGATCAGACCTGAACCTTACCACCTTTGCATTCAAAAACTTTCCTTTCAGAAACAAAAATTCCTTTTTTCGCTCAAATTTTTCCCAAAAACCTTCATCGCTCTTCAATCTCTCAGAAGCTTTCAAGCTCCTACCTGTGGACGTATCGACATTCTCTTTGAACGAACATATAAACTGTAAGCATTTCCTCATCTAGTTTGAATCTTTCATTTCTTTATTTTCCAGTGAATTTTTACTTCGAAAAACATTCTTTGTTCAATATCGTTTCATGTTCTGGTCATGCCTGAGTTTAAATAGGGTTCGTTTTAGGCTAAATGAATGAGACTAAACTTGTTTAGAAATAAGGTATTCAAAAAATGGGCAAATTTTCTGGGTTTTACAAAGAAAATGTCACTAGTAAATCGATTGGGATACCTGTTTGGATGTAGAAGCCGAGTGGCTTTTAGGTTTGGTTATGGGTAGTTTAAGGGTCATGATTCCTTAAGCAGTTTTGCATTAAACCGCTTTCAAAAGAAAAGTAGTGGGTCTGACAAGTCTGACACACGAATCCTAAAGTATCAGGGAATTTCACGAATTCACAATGCGTGGCCTAGAACTACGCGTGGACCCACGCGTTGATGCTAGGACACAACTTAGCTCGTGTAAATTTTGAATACCCAAAAGTAAACCACTTAAACCCTCGGATCACCGTACCTTTATTGTCGTAGCTAGTAATTGTCTTAGGCCGCCACTAATAGGCCACTTTATCGTCAAGCGAGATAGATCATGGCCCCACCCAAGAAAAACGTCGCGAGCTCCTCCACTCAGAACAAGAACAAAGGCAAGTAGATCGCATCTGAATCTCCAATTCCTCATTTCAGTCTAGTGGTGGAGAGGGAACTTGTCTTCGACCCCAACGCTTTCTTCGAGGCTGAGCATATCGTGTCTTGAATAATGTTACAGAGGAAGGTGAACAAAATATTGATGAGCCATGGGATCAAGATGGGAATCGATGGCCTCCTTTCCCAACCTCGATTGGAAGGAGAGCGGAGTTGCGCCCCTCTACAAGATGACTTTAGGGCTTGGAGTGATGAGCACCTGAAGGCAGGTGCCTTCCTCCCCCTGGACCAATACTTTGTGGATTTTCTAAACTACATCGAACTGGCTTCATTCCAACTCCCCCCAAACTTGTATCGGCTTTTGGCGAGGTTAAAACATCTATTTTTGAGGCACGAGTGGGAGGTCCCCACCCCGGTAGATATTATGTACTTCTTCTGCCTCAAAGCCAGTCCTAACCAGAAGGGGCGAGGTGACAGTTTTTTCTACCTCACTCACTTCCCCAACTAAGCAACTATCATTGACCTCCCTAGCCACCCAAATGACTATAAAGACCAGTTCTTTATGTCAAATGGGTTCAAGAACTGCGATCACCGATACTTCAACCGCCCTCGTAAGTCCTCTAACTTTATGAATTCAGTACGTGAACTCTCTTATCATTTTCATTTTTTTAATTATTCTAATTGAGCTTGTTCCTTTTACATCTATTTTCGTGAGGACAGAGCGGTCTGAGACCCTTGGGGGTCAATACAAGATACTGTCTCATCTTCCTTCAAAGGAGAAGGATTTCTGTCAAATTGTGAACGATGCTACCATGGTGGCCTGCAACCTGATCAGGAAAGGCTAGGCATATCAAGACCCGAGGTCCACCTCTCGCTCTTCTCATGCTCCATCCTCCTCAAGTAGTCTTGCCAGCCATTGAAGACACCAAGGAGGAAGAATATGTGGCACCACTGGTGTGAAAAAGGAGAGCTCCTAAAGACGATCAGGGTCCTGACACAGAGCAAGCTGTGTCCGGGGCAGGAGCCGGCCCCTCCGGCCAAGGTAACCCATATTGAGAATTAGATCGGGCTACTACTAGTTTTAGGCTAGTCCACTTCAACCCCCACTATCTCGTTAATCACCATCCTACTGACCCGGACCTGAACACCATAGTCCTTCAGTGTGTGGATCATTTGGTGATACACTATGACCATAACTATCCCAGATGCACCATTTTGGTTGATAACACCCTCCACTTTTGAGGAATATGGGACAAATCATAGGACATGGTCTTCCTTACATTGGGGTGTATTCACCCCTGACTTTAGGCAGCCTGTAGATTAATCCAGCTTGGAAGAAGAACCTGAACCTCTTAGGACTCAGGATGTAATAATTTTAGACTCTCCCCCACCTCCGGTAGTCCAGGAGTTAGAGGTTATACCTAGTCTAGTCCATAACCCCGAGCTGATCGTAGTAGACTCCTCCCCTAGCTCGGAGGGTAGGGTTATTGTTCTTGTCTTTGCATTACTTTGACTAATTATCTCTTGTATCTGAATCTTCTGCTCGTTCTTTTACAGGCAGAGAGATGGACTTGCCAGATGCCTCGGGTTTAAGGGGTGCCTTTAAGGCTGGCGGGCCGGAGTTGGTCACGTGGTGAAGAGGCCCAAATTTTCAAAGAAACATGCTTCCAAGATTGGGACTTCCACCGAGTCTCTAGTCAAAGACAAAGGTGCCAACTCCACTCGGGAACAGCCACAAAAGACTCTACCCCCAGCTCCGGTGACAGCAGTCACAGTTCTCCAGGCTCCTCCTCCTCTTCCTCGACACATACCTCCATCGGTTTCTCAAGTGATCTAAGACAAAGCTCCCTCTGTTCAGGTCCTAGTAAAGCCACTCAATATGGCAAGGATCCCCGAGATGTTTCAAGGAATTGTATACGAGATGGCAAGCCATATGGTGGGCCATGCCTATAGAGCCAATGCCAAGGGCTTGAGGGCAATGGAGGAGCGTACTCCTGAAGACGTTCTCGAGTCCGCCATGGGGATGAACCTCATAGTGAGCCCTTCTCATTCTTCTAACTTTTCTTGTTCTCTTCTCTTTTATTTTTAAACTAACCTTGACTTGCCTTTTCCTTTTGCATTCTGTCCTGACTCAATTTCACAAAATTGCTCGGGTTTGAGCTAGGAATGACGAGCTCCAAGCTGCCTTGAGCGCCGACCAAGAGAGCAAGTAGTCCGCCAAAGCCACCCTAGTTTCCTCCCAGGAGAGCGAGCAATCTACAAAGGAAGGTGAGCAGATTGCTAAGAACTAGGTCATGGAAGTGAGTCATCGCCTGGATACCTTGCAGGCTGAGAACGAGGGGCTCAAAAAGAAACTTGACGAGGTCGAGGCCAAAGCCAAGGAGGAGGCTGAGAGGGCGAGGTCAGAGATTGCAGATTCATCGAATCAAATGGAGGAGATGCTTTACCGGTGTTGGGCTTTTAACTAGGATGGGAACTTCTCTTTCATGCAGCTCGGGTTTTGGGAACTTTATCTTGCCAAGTTCAAGATTTGATTCTCACAAGAACCCTCTGAGATCGTTGAGGCTTCTCATGTTGCCAAATGAGATGGCGAGGAAGTGACCTCCTCCAAGCGAGTCGACGGACCCCAATGATGATTATTTTATTTTATTGTATGCTTTGTAACTAAGTCCCTAGGGACCAAAACAATTGCCTTCGGGCTCAGATCGAGGTTTTTTTTTTTCCGTGAGATAACAATATACGTTTGAATACATATTTATCTTGTGATCTATTTGTGTTCCCCTTAGTCTATTGCTTTGTAAATTTTTGGATTCTTGCACATTCAAAATCTTAGGGGCATCTTTAGATTGGGATAGATTTTTGATGGCTCGACCAACTAATTTTAGTCAATATCTTATTATTGTGTTTCTTGCTCGAGGGTGAGCAAAGATTGAGTTTGGGGGAATTTGATAAGTCTAGTTTAGGGTAGTTTTAGAGTATGTTTTAGTCTTAGTTTCAAGTCAAATTGTGGGTTTTGTGTGGTATTATGCTTGTGTTTGTTTTGCTTTCAGGTTTTTCTTATGAATTTGAGAATGGAGAGGAAATGAGCGGATTTAGTGATGAAATTGGGTATTTTGGGGAGCTTTTGGCCATTTTGTGTGATTTTGGAAGAGCCGGGAACATCCAGGATGAATTTGGTGCTAAATGAAGGTTGAAAAGGCTGTGAAAGGACAAAGGATCCCAAAAGTCGTGACTTGGACACTTGGGTCGCGACGCGCATGGAGGCAGAGGTGAATCAGCAAAGGGGACCAAAAAGAAGAGGGTCGCGACTTGGTCTATCAAGTCGTGGTGCTTGAACTTCCAGAGACAGAGTAAAGTGCACAAAAAGACACAGGTCGCAACTCAAGAATGAGCAAGTCACAACCCGCTTCACAAAAAAAGGGAAAACATGTTTTTTAAGTGCAAATTTTAGGTCATTTGAGGAGGTTTTTTTCATTACGGGATTAGTAGCTGTTTAACTCTAATACTCTATTTTTCTTCAGTTTTATCTCAGTTTTTAGTAGCTTAATTATATGATTCTGAACATCTATTTTATTGTTTTAGTCATGCCTGTTATGAACTAAATATTTTTTCTAGGGTTTAATGTAGTCACTTGGATATTTGTTAATTTTCTATGAAGTTCATATAATTCCTTCTTCTTCTATCCTCTTTCTATGTGATTTGTACTTAGTGTGTGTGGATAATTGATCACTATTTATATGATTTATGATTTTGATTTGAGAGGGGAGAGGGGAGAGGGAGAGTTGAATATTTTATAATCATATAGACATAAATTGCATATAGGACGAGAGTACCTGTAGGGTTTGTGTAGCGTTTAGGGTTTCTATACTTCATGCCTTCTATATGTTAAAACTTATCACAGATATATAGTGTTAACCGAGATTTTCGGCAACTATCTTAAAGAGGGATATTTGCTTATAATAATAATGAAAATGGAAGATCGACACAAGGTTTTTACGTGGTTGGGGCGTTAACTAGCCTTAGTCCACAAGTCCATATATAAATCTGTATTAGAGCTAGGATAAGCTTTTACAATGGAGTTTTCTAACTATATCTGAACAGAGTTTCTGCCTTCTTTCTCTCTACGTTGTTTTACAACTTATATTTATAGGCCGAGGGGGACATCAGGTTTGGGCCAGATCCGACCCGGGCCCATCAGAGGAATGTGCACAAGGGGCCTTTCTAGTGGAGGCCCAAGCTAAAAAGATATACAATACACCAACCCCAAACCAGCTAAGGCCCAACTAGTTGCCCTGAGACACAAGCATTCTCCCGACAAAACGGCACTTTGGCTCTGACCACTTCGAGTCACGAGGCCGATTCAGGAGACACGACCGGTCAGAGTACTTGGCTACGTAGTCCTGACACGCCAACAGACAATCCCAAGGTGACCCTTTCTGCAGGCGAAAAGTGGGGGGACAACGCTCACGCGAAATGAGGCGGTTTCAGTATCCTGGACGCCTGGCCCGTAGCCTGGGGATGAAGCGGTCCAGGTTCGTTTACCTTTGGCCCGCTACGTTTACTTCGAGCCTGGACCCTACTAGGCCCGGGACAGGGACGCGATGGCCGCGACGGCCCGGCGCTCCGGACACCGCCGGGACCGTTCAAGCTGAAGATGAACCCAGAGGAACATCTCGGACCCATCTATACAGGCCCAGTCCAGAGTCCCCGGACAAGGCCCAAATGCCGAGTTGGTCCCCTGACCGTGGGCCGGGGCGAAGGCCCAAAACCCTTATAGGAAATGGGGATAACATTTACCCCCCAAGCCTTCACCCGAGCTAGCCGGGAGGAGGGTTGCACCACCCTCGCGGTTCTTGCCAAGTTGCCTCCCCAATTCCTGTCAGGGCCAGGAGGCTTGGCGGAAAGGCCGTGGCAGTGGCAGGTTACTCAGCCCGGACCATTTGCCGTACTCTGGGGACGTTTACCCTTGGCCTGCTTCAAGAATAGTGACACACGTGTCGCCACGTGACTGTTGCAAGGGCCCTGAAGAGTCGCCTAGGCCTCCCAAAGTCCGCTAGGCCTAGGCTAGGGTGTCAGCACACGTCACGAGGCGTCCCATCCGCACGGGGAGAGTCATCATTAATGTCCTTGGAATGGGGTGGATCGTAGGATGGGGCGTCCTTTGGCATCCGCTACTCCTGGACCGTCGGATTAGAGGTGCTGAGGATCCAGACCAAAAAGGGCTCATAAATGTTCTCTGCGCGATCCTCGGTCGTCGGATGAAGAGGCATCTGACCGTTGGATCGGGGGCCAGGATTTGGGGGCTGATATAAAGACTCTCTGAGAACAAACATTCGGCACTTTTCCATTTCCGAACCAGCTTGAGAAAAAGAAAAACCAGAACGCTCGCTAGAGCTTTGCATGTCCGACCTCGCCGACGAAATACTCCGCTGTTTGCTAGTTCTGTGCCACCGCCTGTTTCCCAGGGCCTCAACCTTCGTTCTGCAACCTGACGGCGCTTCTCGGATTTGCCCCGCCGACGAATTGCTGCACCGGCTGTGCCACTTCAAGAACGAGGTCCTGCCGTCCTTACGATCGGACAACCGTCAGCCTCAACCATCGACACCACACAGTAAGTATTTTTTAATTCTATTGCCAACTTTGTGAATTTAGGCTCTCTAGACGCATGTACCTAGGCTCTGTGCTTTAGAATTTGCTAGGAAGGCTGCCTGGTCTGGGTTGCATCGTTTCGGATGCTCCCTGGACAAGGGATGGACCTTAGTAGCCTTTCCTCCCGATCAGGGTCCTGGGGCTTTTCGGGGTCCCGGGCCTGATCCGACGGGACTCCAAGCAGTACTTAGGAGACTCCCTGTACCTCGACCGACTCTTTTGGGTTTAGGTACTGACTGCTTGGTCTTTCTTTCTTTGTTCCCAGATCGTCAATCATGGCCACGGTCGTCACACTTCACTCCGAAGAGGAGGTTAATAGGGCTCCTGTAGTCGTTCCCGGCTCCAAGACACCCAAAGGCAACAGGTGGGAAATGGACGTAACGGCTAACCTGTACCGGAACTACCGGATGATGCAGCTCCTGGAGACGCGGCTGGGCATCGAATCGACTCCGGGCCTATTCCACAATCGCATGGCCAGGTTAGAGGAGTGGGCGCTTACGTTCGTGGATGGATTCGGGGCCTGGAGTGCTTGCCACATCAGCGCGGGAGCTACGCTCCCGCTTCATGAATATTTCGTGCGGTTCCCGACGTATGTGGGGATCGCACCGTTCCAACTACTGCCACAAGCATACCGCCTGCTTGCTGGGTGGAAGGTGTTCTGTGTCGCGAAAGAGATCGCAGAGCCTACCCCGGCGGAAGTCTTGTACTTCTACAAGTTGGTGCCGCAGGTCAGCGTCAAAGACAAGAGCCTGGACGGATTTTACAGGCTGCAGCCGCGGAGGGGCTATCCTGCTCCTACCAGCACCTGGAAGCACCCCTCGGATGTCAGGCATTACTGGTTTATGACATCCGGGTTCCTTATTGACAAGAATCCCACGCTGCTGCTAGACTTCCAGCGAGTGGGTAAGTATTCCCCCGGACCCTCTATTTTACTCGTCTTTCGCTTTCCATCTCTCATCGTATCTTCCGGGTCGCAGGTCCCTTCATTCAAACCCCCCTCACCGACTTTCTCCTGGAAAGGAGGAGGCTCTACGCCAAGCTGACCGCGGAGGAGCTGGACGTTGGGGGCTATGTCAATGATAGAAACCTCCAGCTAGTAGGGTTACTCGCAGCCACCCAGACCATTGTTGTCCCTAGCCTCCGGGGCATCCCGTTCGAGAAGAACGTCGAGGCCCGGGAGCAGCTAGCCCTTGACCACATCGCCGAGGTGGTGAGAGCGGCGCGGGCCACCGCAGCCCAGCGTAAGAAGAATCAACTTCCGGTGGAAGAGGCCACCTCGGAAGAGCTAGAGGAGCTTTTCGAAGATGCCCTACCAAACGTTGGGACTCCCGGGCGAGGTAACTCCCCTTTAGTCTTAACTTATGCTCCTCAAGTCAGGGACGTAGCTAGGGATAGGCTAGAGCCGCCGGGCCCCGCGTTTGGGGCTGATGGGGGTATGAGGCCTTCATCTCCCATCCCTGTAGGATCAGAAACCCTAATGTTCCTGTCCGGGTTCCTCCAGTACGGGGGGTTTCTTACCCCGGACGACGTAGGAGACCGGATACACTCATTTGCTTTAAGGGAATTGAGTCTCGCCCGGGGCTTAGACGAGGGTTTGTCCCGGGCTATACTTTTTCCTTTTTCTGTTGTGCTTTCCCGTCTGGCTTATCATACTAACCTCGTTTTCCTGTATTTTTGCAGAGGATTCCGACATGTCTGACCCGGCCAGCGAGATGAGGAGGCTCATCAAGGAAAGGTCGACCTTGAAGTTGGCCAGGAGGTCAAATGTCGCGGCCGGCACGGAGCTCCCCCCCACCAGTGAAAAACCCGGGACAGCACCCGGCCCAGGCGAGGCATTGGTCGTGGTTCCATTCCGGGCCGTGGAGCCGGCTGCAGACGGCCCCTCGGACCAGCCCCCGGTAATTGATTTGGAAACGGGCGAAGCCGCAAGCCGGAGCTCAGGGAAGAGAGGCTCGGGAGATGATGCCCGGGAGGGCAAACTCGGGAAGAGGCCTCGGACGACGTTGTCAGAGACATCCGAGGAGTCACATGGGGAGAGTAGGCTAACCGCGAAGGAGATCCCTGCTCCGCCTGCTCTTCCCCTCCGCCCAACCCTTCTCGAGGAGGGGGAGTCCGCTCTGCGGGACAAGCAGTCCCGGCTGGTCAACCGAACCTGGGAGAACAGCCGATGTTGGAGAGACGATGCTTACAAGGCCCTGACGATCCGTCGTCAGGTCGAGTTTTCGGATCGTCCTGCCGAGTTCAGCGCTCCTCAGCCGATCGTGGATTGGTTAGCTGCCGAGATGGGCTTCCGCCCCAAGCTGGGCCAGGACATTGCCCCCATGGCTGCTGACCTGCTCGATCAGGTCGGGAGCACTATGTCCAACCTCCAGCTGAAGAGGTACGCCACGATAGCCAATCCGGACGTGCTGTTTATCTCTCAGGCTCTCCACCACCAGGCTACCGCGGTAATTTTCGTCTCATGTTCCTTAGTCATTTGTTGGTGGTGATTTCTTTTTCTAACTTTTGTTTGCTCCAGGTTGACTTGCTATCTCAAAGGAGTGCCGACTTGGTGGCCGAGCTTGCCCTTAAGATGGAGACGGCCAAGCTGGAAATAGAGGCGGCCGTGAACCAGAGGGAGGCCATCAAGGAGACTCTTAGCAGGGAGACAGCCCACCTCCAAGAAGAGTTGGCCCGCGCGAAGGCGGAGCGCGAGGAAATTAGCCGTGCCAAGACCGGGTTGGAAGAGGAGTTGTCCCGGACGACAAAAGTTGCTGACGAAAGGGCGACTCTCTTGGAGACGGCCGCGGCACAGTCCATCCTGGACAAGGAGGAGATCCGGACCCTGAAAGCTCGAGTCCTTGAGCTGGGCGACTCCCTTCTTCAGGAGAAGGCGGCGCACGAAACCACCCGTCAGGAGAAGGAGGAGGCCGACAACTTAGTGGATGTCACCTTTGACGAGGCCATTTATATGGCCTGGTGCAAGGACAAGAACATGAACCTCCTTGTCTTCCCTGATCCCGACTCGAAGCGTGCCGAGTACGAGGCCAAGGAGAGGGAGGATGCGGATCTCCGGGCGGATGCGCTGTAGGCCCTTGTCCCGGCCTCGTTCTTTTGTTAATGTTTTTAGCTTGTAATTAAATTTTAAAACACTGCTTCTTCCTTTGGTTTTTAAGAGATCTTTCCTTTCACCGTTAAGTAAGAAGTTATTGTCGCGACTAACTGATTGCAGGGGGTTTTGTCCTAGTTCCAACGATCGGGACTGGACCCAACGACTAGTCTTGGCACTGCTCGGGGCCCTTGGGACTTTGTTTAACCCAGAGTGTTTTTTTCCTTAAATTTTAGGTCCTGGCTTTGCCCTAGGGTCGACCGGATGCTTTTGTACTCCGAAGATCGACCTGTCCGGGTCGGACGTTGTTCGCCCGGGGCGGGACAGGCCCTGGCCCGGTCGTTTTAATTTTATACCCTCGGACGTTGCTCGTCCGGGGTGGGACCGGCCTTGTGCTCGGTCCTTTTATTTTTATACTCCCGGACATTGTTCGTCCGGGGTGGGACCGGCCTTTGGCTCGGTCCTCCTTTTCATACCTCCGGACGTCGCTCGTCTGGGGTGGGACCGGCCTTGGGCTCGGTTCCCATTTTCATACCCCCGGACGTCGTTCGTCCGGGGTGGGACCGGCCTTTGGCTCGGTCCTCTTATTTTTATTCCCGGACATCGTTTGTCCGGGGTGGGTACGGCCTTGGGCTCGGTCCTCTTATTTTTACTCCCGGACATCGTTCGTCCGGGGTGGGACCGGCCTTGGGCTCGGTCCTCTTATTTTTACTCCTGGACATCGTTCGTCCGAGGTGGGACCGGCCTTGGGCTCGGTTCCCTTTTTCATACCCCCGGACGTCGTTCGTCCGGGGTGGGACCGGCCTTGGGCTCGGTCCTCTTATTTTTACTCCCGGACATCGTTCGTCCGGGGTGGGACCGACTTTGGGCTCGGTTCCCTTTTTCATACCCCCAGACGTCGTTCGTCCGGGGTGGGACCGGCCTTGGGCTCGATCCTCTTATTTTTACTCCCGGACATCGTTCGTCCGGGGTTGGACCGGCCTTGGGCTCGGTCCTCTTATTTTTACTCTCGGACATCGTTCGTCCGGGGTGGGACCGGCCTTGGGCTCGGTCCTCTTATTTTTACTCCCAGACATCGTTCGTCCGGGGTGGGACCGTCCTTGGGCTCGGTCCTCTTATTCATACCCCCAGACGTCGTTCGTCCGGGGTGGGACCGGCCTTGGGCTCGGTCCTCTTATTTTTACTCCCAGACATCGTTCGTCCGGGGTGGGATCGGCCTTGGGCCCGGTTCCCTTTTTCATACCCCCGGACGTCATTCGTCCGGGGTGGGACCGGCCTTGGGCTCAGTCCTCTTATTTTTACTCCCGGACATCGTTCGTCCGGGGTGGGACCGGCCTTGGGCTCGGTCCTCTTATTTTTACTCCCGGACATCGTTCGTCCGGGGTGGGACCGGCCTTGAGCTCGGTCCTCTTATTTTTACTCCCGGACATCGTTTGTCCGGGGTGGGACCGGCTTTGGGCTCGGTTCCCTTTTTCATACCCCCGGACGTCGTTCGTCCGGGGTGGGACCGGCCTTGGGCTCAGTCCTCTTATTTTTACTCCCGGACATCGTTCGTCCGGGGTGGGACCGGCCTTGGGCTCGGTCCTCTTATTCATACCCCCGGACGTCGTTCGTCCGGGGTGGGACCGGCCTTTGGCTCGGTCCTCTTATTTTTACTCCCCGACATCGTTCGTCCGGGGTGGGACCGGCCTTGGGCTCGGTTCCCTTTTTCATACCCCCGGACGTCGTTCGTCCGGGGTGGGACCGGCCTTGGGCTCGGTCCTCTTATTTTTACTCCCGGACATCGTTCGTCCGGGGTGGGACCGGCCTTGGGCTCGGTCCTCTTATTTTTACTCCCGGACATCGTTCGTCTGGGGTGGGACCGGCCTTGGGCTCGGTTCCCTTATTTTTACTCCCGCACGTCGTTCGTCCGAGGTGGGACCCGCCTTGGGCTCGGTCCTCTTATTTTTACTCCCGGACATCATTCGTCTGGGGTGGGACCGGCCTTGGGCTCGGTCCTCTTATTTTTACTCCCGGACATCGTTCGTCCGGGGTGGGACCGGCCTTGGGCTCGGTCCTCTTATTTTTACTCCCGGATATCGTTCGTCCGGGGTGGGACCAGCCTTGGGCTCGGTCCTCTTATTCATACCCCCGGACGTCGTTCGTCCGGGGTGGGACCGACCTTGGGCTCGGTCCTCTTATTTTTACTCCCAGACATCGTTCGTCCGGGGTGAGACCGGCCTTGGGCTTGATTCCCTTTTTCATACCTCCGGACGTCGTTCGTCCGGGGTGGGACCGGCCTTGGGCTCGGTCATCTTATTTTTACTCCCAGACATCGTTCGTCCGGGGTTGGACCAGCCTTTGGCTCGGTCCTCTTATTTTTACTCCCGGACATCGTTCGTCCGGGGTGGAACCAGCCTTAGGCTCGGTTCCCTTATATTTACTCCCGGACATCGTTCGTCCGGGGTGGGACCGAACTTGGGCTCGGTTCCCTTTTTCATACCCGCGGACGTCGTTTGTCCGGGGTGGGACCGGCCTTGGGCTCGGTCCTCTTATTTTTACTCCCGGACATCGTTCGTCCGGGGTGGGATCGGCCTTGGGCTCGGTCCCCTTATTTTTACGCCCGGACATCGTTCGTCCGGGGTGGGACCGGCCTTGGGCTCGGTCCTCTTATTTTTACTCCCGGACATCGTTCGTCCGGGGTGGGACCGGCCTTGGGCTCTGTTCCCCTTATTATTAATATTAAATTTTAAAAAACCTTTAATTTAAATCCTTTATAAATATATTGAGTCCTATGGGATCGTCTCAGTCACTTAGGCCTTGAGCTGACCATATTTGTAGAATATGTTGCAACTATTGATAAGTGTAAAACATGTTACTATATCATTAGAGGGCCGTGAATTTTGTTATCTTTTTTCCAAATTTTGAATACATCTCGCTGTGTATTGCATGCTTTGTTTTATGTACCGATTAAGGTCTAATGTACTCTGAATTTGGTTGTGTTTAAATTATTATTTTTAATTTATTAGTTGAAATGTAGTAACCTTGATGTAATATTGAAAGTGGGGAACTATGGATGGCATCTATATCATTATATTCTTTTCCTTTTATGTTAGAATTTGAAATTTTGGAACTTCATCAATACACTGACATATGCAAATCATTAAAGTACTAATATGACTCCACTCCGATAGTTACTTATAAGACTCTCTAACTCTGAGTTCCAAGATTTAATGACTAGCCAGCTACCTACCGGATGACCACTGATCAATCAATATTTGGGTGATTTTGACTAGTGCCCAGAGCCTAGTTGCCAGTGATATTGGAAATTTCAATATTCTAAATAGATTCAAATTTATTTAGTAGAGAAAATAAATAGATTTGTTTTGTAATATTACTTTATTGGTCTTCTAATTTAGCTCTTCTAGCATCTCCCCAACCCCAATTACAGATACTTTTCTTATGGGGTCAAGACAATAATGAAGGCATTGAGTAGTAAAGGTTTTCTATTCTTTTTTTATTGTGCCATTTTTTTCTCTCTTTTGTGCATGAGGTGGGGCTAGAACTAGATTGAATTTGAATTATAGGAATTCTGAAATTTGAATTAGAAAGGCAGTGGCATAAAACATAAAACATAACCATAGAAGAAGAAGAAAAAAAAACTTGTTAAGGGTAGGCAAAAAGAAGCCTTTCTATTTATGTATTTATATATATATATATATATATTTTAAGTGTTGGGTCCCAAGAAAGTGCATGTCAGACAGTGAACAATGTTTATAGATCTCTAGGTAAAATTTAGCACTTAATCATTGAAACGAACACATTCAAAAGAAAGCAATCACACAAATTTCTCAATCACTCAATGTTTTAAAATAACCATTACTCTTTATTTTATAAGACCCTTTTGAGAGATCCCAAGAACCCTTTTTTTTAACCCATAATTTACAAAACAACAAAATAATTAAGTGAAGGCAGACCAATGGAACATCATGATTATCACCAATCCTTGGAGAGAAATATAAAATAAATAAATATTAATTAAATCAAAACTAAAGAACACAATTCCTTAAGCAATTAATTGTTTTATTCATTTCCATGATGCATGGCGTTTTTGTTGCATGCGTGGGGCGTGCCACATTGCTATTATGTCTCTCAAGCCAGACATGCTTCTAGTTCTACCCGTTTGTATTGCACCTTCATGTTTTTTTGTTTTTGTTTTTTTTTTAATTTCGTATATAATTTTTGTTGATTTATTATTATTATGATTTGATGTCTTTATCATAGATATAAATAGAATCTAAATTAGTTGAACAAAATTATCCATGTGTGTACAATAATCTTCAAGCCCAAATCTAGAGTTGAGACAAATAAAATAAAAGTTGTCACTCATGTTATGTTATGTTTTCATTGGTCATTTCCACAACTACATCATCATACCTCAGTGTTACTAATAAAAGAGATGTTTACCAAACTGAAAACTCAAACTTCATGTCCAAATCATTTTCTTAAATAGCTTAATTATCATAAATATAAAAGAAGGAACAGATATTAATCCCCTGATAGAGTTTGAAACTTATCCATGATCATGATGGATTTTATTGTCCAAGAAAAAAAAAGGTCAAACAAAAGCAGGTAAAGGAAAGTTCCGTGGTTCCATAGAATAGATCAGAAGAGAAGAGATGAGAAGAAAAAAGACCAACCAATAACACTTTAGCTCCACTCCAAGGCCTAGGCCAAGGCCTGCCATGCCAAAAAATTAATAATTAAAGGAGATCCAAGCAATACCGACTCATTACATCATATGCCACCACACCCATTGCAGGTCAACCTACTTCATCCGTAGATATATATTTTGCTTTCATAAAAATGTAATCTAATTAGGGGGGAAAAGTATTTGTTAGGATATATACTTACCGATAAGAAACAAGTTTTAATAATTCATCAAATTTAACAGTTAATCCTAATCTTTGATTAATGGTAAGTATTTGTATCCTATCGATACTTAAAGGTTGTTTGACTCTTTAATTAAAAAAATTATTTTTTGTTTTTAAAATCTAAATTTTTTTTAAAATAAGTAAGAGTGTTTGTTGGGTATTGTTTTTATAAAACAATTTTTAAAAACAAAGATAAAAAAAACAGAAAATTTTGAGAATATTAAAAGTTGTTTTTAGTTGTTCTCAATTTATTTTGTCAATTTTTTTTCTCAGACAACTTTTTTAATTATTATTATCTCACATCATTTTCTTTTTCAGTAATTTATCTCTCATCACTTTTTCTGACATCACTTTCTCTCTCATCACTTTTGATCTATTTATTTTCTCTCTCATCACTTATTATCTCATTATTTTTTCTCTCATCATTTCCTATATCCTTATTTTTTTATCTTGATATTTTTTCTCTCATCATTTTCTTTCTCGTTTTTTTCTTGTATCAATTTCTCTCTTCTCAATTTTTCATCATCAAAATTTTTCTCCTTATTTTTCATCATTTTTTCTTTCACATTATTTTATATTATTATTTATTACAAACTTTTTAATGATTTTTCTCTTTGTAAATATGTTTATTATTTTTTTATTTAAGATTTTTTTTAAAAAAAATAAAACTAAAAAATTATTTTTAAAAAATATTAACCAAACACTTGTTTTTTAAAAACTACAAAAACTATTTTTTGTTTTCATTTCTAAAAATACAATTGTGAAAATAAAAAAACAAAAAACAATGTCAAGCAAACCTATATTACTTATAATTTAATTAGTACAAAATTATAGATAGAATTCACCCATTTGTAGCAATTGAGAAAGGTCTTGTCATGATGTGGATTTTGGTGGGTGCTTCTTGTAGTGTGATTAGGTCTATTATCTTTTATTTATCTAAATTGTCTTCTATATGTTGTAAACAATTTAATTAAAGATATTCATTTGTTTTTGCTGATTATATTTTTTGTTTGTTATATATTATATATACTAGGTAGATGCAATGTTATGCTTAGTTTTAAAGTTGTAAACATTGTCTATAATTTAAAAAAAAACTTGTTCATTATTTAAAAAAATATATATAATAGAATGAATTATAATTCTATAGTATATATAAATATTATATCAATAATCTCTACATATATGACATCTAAACTTAACATTGACATAGATATATATTTACACGGCTACATAGCATATATATATAAAATACAATAATATTTAAAAAGAAATTAATAATAAAAATAAAATAAAAATAGAAAAATTCATAGTATAGACAGAAGTATATATGCATCAACTATTTTTAGTTACTAATATATCTCGCAATGTTCTTTGATTAATTTTATGAAGAAAAAGAACTGCAATCACTTGATAAAAAATAAACTATCACAAAAATTTATAAGATAAAAAAATGATATGTATGTCTTTATTATTTTAAATAAATATGATTTAATTATTTAAACTATCATAAAATATCTTTAAAATATCTTATTTTAATTTATTTATTTATTTATTTTTGCTTAAGTTTATGTTTGTTAAAGCTTTTCAATTTGACAGCGACAACAAAATATTATATATTATATGTTTAATATGATATTGAGTGTAATTAAATTTTATTTAGGTTATAAAATGTATGGTTTTATTATTTTTAAACAATTATCATTGTAAAATATCTCAAAAATATCTTATTTTAATTTGTTTAATTAATTATTTATTTAAGTTTAAGTCATGTTTACAATCTACTGTTAAATATAAGAATATTCCGTTAAAGTTAACGAAAAAAAATAAAAAACCATTAAAACCAAGAATTTTCGTTATCTACACACATTTTATATAGAAGATATATATATATCTTCCATTCAAAAAAAATGTGTAGATAATATAATTTTTTTGTTTTAACGGTTTTTTGTTAACTTTAAGAGAGTATTACAAATATTTAATGAAATATATTTTTAAAGTTATTAAAAATAAATATTTATTAATTACACTATTATATATTCAAATATTATAAAGTACCATTATTATAATAATATATAATACATAATCTTGAATTTTATTATTTATATTTATAAAAAAACATGTTTTTTTATTAGTTAGTACTAAATATATATTCATACTAAATAAAAATAAACATTATAAATATATTATATATAGGTATTGTTTGTACAAATAATATGAATGTATAACTACATAAGAAATTATAATAACACATTTCTTCTATCGAGAATAAAAAAGTTTCTTCTGGAATTATAAATGTGTGATTTGAATAATATCACGAATGTTTTATACATTAAATAGTGTAGTTTATGATCTATAAATGCTATCATATATATATTTTTTAAAAACCATAAACAATGTTTATGTTTAATTTTTCTTTTAATATGTTTATGTCATTATTTTTTATATATTATTATTTATTTATTTAAAATTTATATGTCAATCATAAAAATTTAATAAATATATTTATTTAAAAAAAATAAAATAAAACTAAGCAAATACGCATGGCACATTGCTTGCATCTAGTATATATAAAAAGTGTGTAGATAACAGAAATTATTAGTTTTAACGGGTTCTTTTGTTAACTTTACAGGAATATTCTAAATATTTAACGCAATATACTTTTAAAATAAATTAAAAACATATATTAATTATATTAATATAAATTTAAATATTATAAAATATCATTATTATAATAATATTTAATAATTATATTAATGTAAATTCACATGTTATAAAATATTATTATTATAATAATATATAATAGATAATAAATATATTATACATAACTGTTCTATGTCCACAAATAGTATAATTGTGTAACTAAATAAGAAATTAGAATAACATTTATCTTCTCTCAAGAATAATCAAGTTTCTTTTTCAATCATTGATGTGTGATTTGAGTAATATCTAAAAGGTTATTGTATAAAAATTAATATTTTAAATAATTTAATGTTTTGCTTAGTTAAAAAAAATTATTAATTATTTTTATTAAATTTTTATGACTGTCATGTACCTTTTAAATAAATAAATAATATTACATACAAAAGAATGACATAAACATATTAAAAGAAAAATTAAACCAAAACATTATTTATGGTTTCTTAAAAAAAAAAATATAATAACATTTTATATCACAAACTATCATATTTTAATATACAAAACATTCATATTATTATTCAAATAGCGCCTCAAAGATTAGAGAAAAAACATGTTTATTTTTTATAGAAGATGAATTTTATTATAATTTCTTATTTAGTTATACAGTCATAATATTTGTATACACATGACACTTATATATAATATATTTATTATATGTATTATATATTATTATTAATAATAATATTTTATAACATTTAAATTTATAATATAATTACTAAATATTTATTCTTAATTGATTTCAAAATACATTCGGTTAAATATTTAGAATATTCTATTAAAGTTAACAAAAGAAATCGTTAAATACATCATTTTTATATAGAAGAGATTACGATAATCCATGAGTTAGTTTCTTTTACAATTCTGTCTATTTGATTTTATTTTTACAAATCTGTAGAGAACATTTTTTTTATTGAAAATAAAAGTATAGAATTCACCCATACCTATCATAATATTTCTATAATTACATTAAAAAGAATGAGTTTGTGGGAGGAATAGGTGTGAAGGGGATTCTAAATTTACGCTCTTGATTGAATTCTTCCATTATTACTCTTTACAATTTTAAACTATGCTTTCTCCCTTTTATGAAATGACATCTTAATCTATTCTTTTTAATTTCACTAGTTACTCTATCGTAAACATAGTGTTAATTTCAATACAAGTTTAAGTAAGTGTAAGTTTTAGTAGATAATTAATTATTATGATTTTCACTTTTACATTATGTTGTTTTCAATTAGTTGTATATAATAAAAGTTCATCAAAGTAAAGAAAAAAAAAATGAAACCAAAAAAATAGACAAAATCTAGAGTTGCACTAACACAGCACGGCACGTCAAAGATGAATATGTGGTACAATTATGTGTTACACATGTAGATCATCAAATCATATCATTTCATGTCCTATTTATAATTTTGATTAAAACACTAGGAGGATAAAATGGACAATATTCTATGTAATATAGTACAATTTGACCCTTCTTCCTGTACAATTATATATGATCATCATATGTAGCCCCAGCAAATCAGAACCGTCAATCTCAACAAGATTTTACGTAGGTTGAATTTATGTCTAGCTCTTCACAAATACGGAGATAGAAATATTCTATCTTGCGAGAAATCAATTCAACTAATAAAAATGAATCATTCACATTTATTTATTTATGTATGTATAATAGAATATACTTTTAGTTTTAGATAGTAAATTGAAATTTTAAGTAAATAAAAATAAATGAATATACGTATATGTCGGTGGGACACGTGGTGAAGGTGTAAGAAGAAAACGACATGGTATAAGATTGTGTCTCAATGAATGATGGTGAAGACTTAAGAATGTTAAAAAAAGAGAGTAGACAAATTAATATGCGTGCTCACTCATGCTACTCTGATGGGTAACTTTCATCACTCCAATCCCACCACCACCTAAGCCATTTTTTTATCTTCACTACAAAAGTCAAAGGTAAAGATAGAAAAAAAATTAAAATATATATATAATGGTTTTGAAGAGAAAACTGGTGACATACATTGATGGGATTTAAACCAGTTGATTTAATGACTGTTTCTGATCAAGTGGGACTTAGTTTTTGTAGAGAGCTGTATTTTTTCAAGTGGGTGGGGACTTCTTTATTTTAATGTAGCTTTATTATTATTATTATTATTATTATCATTATCATTAGTAGTAGCATTGATGAGATTTAAAATGAACAGATACAGTTTTAATGGAGAATTTATATTTTTTATGGGAGGGATTTTGTACACTGATTTACTCAAAACCTTTCCAGTAAAATTCATTTCCTCAAAATAAATAAACAAACATACAATAATGCCTGCAGCAACTAGTGCTTTCTAACATCACTCTCTCTTTTTTTTTTTAATTATTATTATTATTATTAGTTTTACATAAAAACTATTTGCCAGAAAGCAAACGTAAAGGTAACGCTTCTGCATCTATCAATTTCAATCACTCTAATCTTAGAGTACTTTTCTTCTTCTTCTTCTTCTTCTTTAATTCCAACAACAAAATCTCTTTTACTTCTCTTGATGATCTAAATTTACTTCACTCACTCATTCATTAATTTCTTCGAACCAAAACCCATTTTACAATTTTAGGCCCTTTTGAGACCTTTTAACTTAGTGAGTGTGTGTATACGTTAGGATTTTCCATTTCTCTCTCTATCTCTTTTTTTTTTTTTTTAATTATGATTTCTTTTCAGCTTTCCCTAAATCTCTATCTTTTTCTTTTTCACTGCTAAAAAAATAAAAGAAAAGAGAAAGAGCCAGAGAGGAGAAACCCCGCACTTCTCACAAAATTCAAAGATTGTATCAGAAGCAAAGAGAGGAAGGGAAAAGAAAGGAATGAGAGAGAGAGGCAAAGCTTTGGAAGCTTACAACAAAAACGACATGGAATATTACTCAACGACATCCGACATGCCATGCAAGAAGCATCCTTCTTCGTCTTCTGTTGGGATCTGCGCTTACTGTCTCAAAGATCGCCTCGTGAAGTTGGTTTGCTCCGACTGCGGCGAGCAGAGGCTTTCTTCTTGCTCTTGCTCCGAGATCTCCTCCAACCGGAACTCCTGCACTGTCGAGGTTGGGAGCGTCGGCCGAGTGTCGTTTCTGATCGAGAATGAACGAAGCGACGTGTCGTTTTCGGGTAATCCCATCAAGAACGACAACAGGAAGACAGCGACGACGGCCCAGGTGGGAAAAACAGAGGAGGGTCAGGGTCTGGTGCTGAGGAGGAGCAGTAGTAGCTGCGTGGAGATCAAGCGAAGTGGCTTTTGGAGATTTGGGAAGTTTTTCAGAAAGAGGAAGGAAAAAGATTGTGGGAACAAAAGCGTTGGTGGGTTCGATGACAAAAGTGATTTATGGCTCGTTGATCATCATAATCAGGGTGTTTCAAGATCGAGATCTTTATGTAGTTTCAGGGGTGGTGGTGGTGGTGGTGGTTGGTTCGGATCAGAGGACGGCGGAGATTTGATGGTCTCTGGCGCTCGTAGCTCGATTTCGGGAGCCCGGAGTTCGAACGTAACAGCTTGTATGGTTTTGGACTCGGGAAGACGAAGTGGGTTTAGTGAGGCAGAGCCGAGAAAGAGTGGTTTCGATAGTGAAAATTTGGTCTCTGAGTTCGGTATGAGAAGAATAGGTCTTGTGGAGGTTGATAGTACTAATAACAATAATAGTTATAACAATGGTGGTTTCAATGGAGGGATCAACAGACGTGTGTTCTCGCTTAAGGAGAGTGATTTTAGTGGAATGGACGATTCAGGTTTCATTGATTTGAAACTTGATTACTCTGCTGAGTCAAATTCAAAGTTTGATCAGTTTTCCACTTCCTCGATGAAAACGGCTGTCAACATATCAGATTCCGAGTCTGCTTTTGGGAGCATGAGAAGAGGTAGTGAGTATGGTATCAATGAATATGGAGACCCTTTTGGGAGTAGTGCCGCCATGGGAGATGGGATTTTCAATAGAGGAGGTTCTTGTAGGATCACAGTCAATGACAGAGGATTGAAGAAAGGGAGGAAGAGCTTGAAGGGTTGGCGATGGATTTTCAGGCATCATCCGAGCTGGGTAAGTTCAGGGAAGAAAGATGAAGATCTTATGTTCAAAACTTGATAAATTCCAAACAAAAAAAAATTGTAGTAGAAATAAAAATGAGAAAAAAAGAAGTTAAATTTGTTTTATTCAGATTACAACAACAATATAATTATCTGTGTTCTTATTCCTCTTGTTTTTTTCCCACTTGTAACAAAATTAGTCACACTCACTTCTCTTTTAGTTTCTATTGTTTTTGTGCTTATGTTCATTTTGAGTTCAGTTTAGATAACTTGATCATATACTAATTAACTAAATTGGGTTGTGCTTGTTTAGCTTGGTTATCAAAGTGAGAATTAATGTCATTTTGCTATTGAACTTTTTTGGGGGGGTATAAGTTATATTCAGACAGATATTTCAAGCATAGTTCCTAGTTTCTTGATAATCTATGTTAGTAATCGACAAATGGCAAAACCAACTGGTTTGATTAATGTTTTAGATTATATTTTTTTATTAATTAATTATTGGTGATGATTAGGTTAAGATATATTATATATAACACCCTAATTCTTTCACTTAATAAAGTTGGAGTGGGAAAATGGGGCACTAACAGTTGGGAATCTTAAACACAATCTGACCAATATTTAAACTACTTGGACCTCTCTTATTAAGGCAATTCAACACTATTGTTATGAAATTCTTTATTATCTACTCAACTAAATGGAGGTAGCGTGCAAATAATGTGCGTTATTAACCTATTTTATATATTTTATTTTCTTTTTAAGTGTATTTTTTATAAGTAGAAAATAAGTGATATGTAGGTAAGGGAGGTTAATGGGATAATATTACGAGTATCAAGTAATAATACGTGTAGTCAAAATATGTGAATTACAATATTGATAAATGATATTAATTTGATATTATAAATATTTTAAGTGCACGTATTATTATTTTAATATTATTATATGATGGGACATTTGGACTTCTTAGTTCTTTGAACATTTTAAATGTGCTTTGGAAGTAGAAGTGTAGACGTTAACGCATATATGAGCAAGTTGGCCTTTGTTCGGAAGGATTAGTGATTAGAGAGAGACATAGAATAATGCTAAAAAGGTTGAAGCTTGAATATATAAGCACAAATTAATATAACATAAAGATCTACAAACAATTATGCCTATATATTATAAAGTTGACAAAAATCACATATAGACAATACATATATATATATATATCCCCTTTTAGCTTTTAACAAAGTAAAAAAACAACTAAAGTGGGTTCCGGAGGTTTTTTACTAGAGTATAGTTTAGTTGGACAAGGGTTAATTTTACTCATCTCACTTTTGATTTTTATAAAGAGAAACATAGAACAGCACACAGACCAATGTTAACTCTACAAGAATACAACATAGTGTTAAATTTTGTTGCCATTCACCTCCAATTTTGAGTTTGATTTTAGAATTCGGCCAACAAAGTAAACTTAGAAAGCCATATTATTACCAAAATACCCTGTATTTTTGTTATTTCTGAAGCAAAATGCCACTTTCTTGCATACAAGAATACTATAAAAATCCTTTCCTCAAACATATTTTCTCAAATTCTTAAAGATTGAAACTTTAATATGTCTTTCCCAATTCCCAGAAAAGGCTTAGTTCCAATAATATAAACTAAAGTCGTGCTTTCAATGCAGCTATAGCACAAGCAAAGGAGTACCGTCACTTTATCATTTAGAAGAGCTACGAAGCGTGTTGGCCAAGTAGACAGATATACTTCTCCATCAAGATTGGCAGACTAACATATATATCTTTAGAGAGATTCTCCGGTGCTTTACTTTAAGTTTTACTGGTGTGGCTTTTCAGTGTTCTCAACTCGTGAACAGTTTTCGGTGCGATTTTTTTTATGACCGTGTATATTGTAGGTGTTTAGAGCATCCTGTAAGTTTTTAGAAAATTCTGAATAGTTTACAGTACCGAAAATTAAGTTCAAACATATTATTTTCCACACGTATAAAAAAACTAGTCATGCGTATAACAACATGTTTGAACCTAGTTTTCAGTACTGTAAATTATTCAGAATTTTCTAAAAATCATGTTGATGCTCTAAATAGCTACAATATATACGGTAAAAAAAAATCGCGCCGAAAACTGTTCAAATGCCAAAAACACTGAAAGCTTTACCGGTAGGACTTAAAGTGAAGCCCCTATATGAGAAATTCTCTATATATTTATATATTATAAATGTAAGTTGAATGAAAATGGTTGGTTTCAGTTAGATTTAATATTTTTTTATTGTTTTCTAACATCATTAGTTTTAAAATTATATAAATAAAGTTAATTAATTAAAACAAATAAAAATATAATAAAGTCATCTAAATAAAACAAATAAATTAAAAACAAAAATGAAAAAAATAATAAATGAACCATAATAATTTATCATCACATATTTTAAATTTTCATATTAAAGTATTTAAATTACTCTATCAATTATGTTTTAAAAATTATAACAAAAAACTATTTATATGTTTACATTTATTCTTTTATTTTTTTTGTTAATTTTTTATTTTGTCACTTAATATATTTTGTTTATCCAAACATAAAGACATAAATTTACATATTTCTTATTTTGTGGTTAAGTATTTTTTTTACTGAGAAATTAATTATTTTAATTACTCAGCCACTAATTGAATAATATTATTTGTATATAAATTTTTGTTGGCTTTAATTTTTTTTAATTAAAATGTGATAAAATAAACTTTTTAAATTCATACTTTTGATTTAGAATGTCTTAATATTTTATTATATTGAATATTTTTTAAAAGAAAATTAAAAAAATTATTTAATTTTAAAATTAAAATCATCATATAAATATATAAATCAAAACATAAAAAATACCAAAATTTAAATTATTAGGACACTAAATTTGAAACTAATAAACAACATCAAATAATTTACTATAAACTAAAATACATCATATTTTTACATGTAAAAAGTGTGTTTCTAATGGATTCTTGCTTTAACTATTTTTTAAATAAAAATTATGATATTATTTATTTCTTTTAAAAATATAGACAATGTTTTGGCTTAATTTTTTTTTAATATATTTGTGTCATTCTTTATAATAAACCACGTTATTTATTTATTGATAAATACCATTTGGACCGTGTGTTTTGCAAAAGTTACCAATTAGACCCTATGTTTTGTTAAATGACAATTTAGACCATGCGTTTTGCAAAATTGAAAAAAAGAGTACCTTGGACCAGACGTGGACAAGACACCATCATCCCAAATGTAATTTTCTTTGTTAGTATTGTTCAAGTACTGATCATGTCTAGCATGTATCACTTGTGAGAACATCACGTTCATCACAACAGCACTCTGGCGATATGTCTTGGGGAATAACTGGCAATGCCTCAGAAGCGTGTGTTATGAATGGCTGAAAGGTAGTTTGAAAAGCATGCTTCTAGCTCATATCAAGCTAGTTCAAATTGTTAACCCCAAACCTAGTTTGTTCCCCCATTTAGCCCCTATCAAGCTCCATTAAGCCAATTAAAAACAGGTCACCCAAAAATATACATATTTTAATTCCTAAAAGTTTAATTTTTAGATATTTTAAAAATAATTAAAAATGAAATAAAATATTTTAAATTCCAAAATATTAACACGAGTATTTTTAAAACTAAAAAAATATTAAATTAATGAAAAATCTAAATAAATTTTAAAAATTTCATTTTGATTTTGATTAAAATCTAAATACAATCTAATTTCATTTTTATTAAAAATGAAAATTTTATGATTTTTATTTAGATTTTTTATTAAATAATGTTATTTTTTTTAGTTTTTAAAATACATGTTTTTAATTTCTTATGAATTTAAAATATGTTAATTTTTAATTAATTTTAAAATATTTAAAAATTAAAAAAAAATGGACGAATTTGAGACTGTCAAGTGTAGTTTTAATAGTTGACTTAACGACAAGGAGTTAAGTGCAAGAAAATTTACCTACTTAAGTAATTTTGCCGTTAAATTTTTAAATGTGTATTTAACTACAAAATTTTTAACTACTTAAGTAGTTTTGTCGTCAAAATTTTTACGTAGATATTTAATTGTAAGAATTGTATCTACTTGATTAGTCTTGCGAACATTATTCCTTAAAAAAAAAAAAACAAAGCACGATTTAGTCACTTACTTATCAAGTGACTGTCACACACACCAAGGTGAGTGACTATCGGACGAAGCAATACAATGGAACAAGCATGTACATTACATAGCATAACAAACGTATAATTTTCCAACATATGAACATGGTCTTCTATAATATATGATATTGTTTATTTATTTAAAATTTATATGATAATTTAAAAAATATAATAAAAATAAATTAATATATTTTGTAAAACAAAATAGCCAAAATGATATTTACCCTTTATTTATTCAAAATTTAAATGATAATTAAAAAATATAATAGTTGCTAAATAAAACTAAGTAAACATGTAGTTTAATAGAAAAATTTTTATCTATTAAATCTGAGTTTAGGGTACCAAATATATATGTTTTTAAAATATATGACACCATATGATTATTATTAAAAATAGAGAGTATTAAAACGATACTTTGCAAAAACACAGACTACCAAATAAGTAAATTCCTCATATAATATGATAGTCTTTTTAAACATAAATGATAATTTTTTTAATAAAAATTAAGAATATGTATTATATTTATTATAATGATATTTTATAATATTTAAATGTTAAATAATATAAGTAATAAATTTGCTAAAAATATAAGTATTAAGTATTAAATTTATACTTAATACTAAATTATTTAAGTTCGCTTAGTTTTTTTTAGAAAAATTATTAATTATTTTTTTTAAGTTTTTATGTTTGTCATATATATTTTAAATAAATAAACAATATTATATATATAAAAGAATGACATAAAAATATTAAAAGAAAAATTGAACCAAAATATTGTTTATTGTTTTTTTTTTAAATATATACATAATATGATAACTTTTTCTTAAATATAAATGATAATTTTTTAATAAAAATTAGATTATGTACTATATATTATTGTTATAATGATATTTTATAATATTTAAATTTATATTAATATAAGTATTATATATCTATTCTTGTATTAGATATTATTATAGTAATATTTTATAATATTTAAATTCATATAATTAATAAAGAATTAGTGTAACGCCCTGGATAGCCAAGACCGCTACACTGTGTGTTTATAAAGTGCCAGACTCACTAATCAAGTCATTAAAGTAAAAACGTGTTATTGAGATAGTAGAGGAACTAGGGTTAAAAACGTTTTGGTCTCAAAAGATACATTTTCGTTACTAAACATTGTTTATGTACATGGGATCCCAAAAATGACAGTTTAAAAGCCATTTACAAAAGTTACAAAGTCTAAATACAT
The DNA here is from genome assembly GCF_963169125.1 of Humulus lupulus. Lineage (NCBI taxonomy): Eukaryota > Viridiplantae > Streptophyta > Magnoliopsida > Rosales > Cannabaceae > Humulus > Humulus lupulus. Next base: position 72,019,825 of record NC_084795.1, on the reverse strand, counting down.
TAACAGCCATACTAAGGCAAAATGAGCAGTTAGGTGATCTCTGTCCTGACACACTCCTCGATCATGGTGATCGAACGGCTGGCTATGTACATTTCACCTCGGAGCTCTCCACCTCAGGCCTGGTCCAACTTGCCCTTGCCTTTACCTGCACCACGTAGCACCCGTGAGCCAAGGCCCAGCAAGAACATACATCAATAATAGAGCATGCACATTTAGCTGTCAGGTCAATCTCACATATGACATCTCATAAACTTCAAGCATAGCAACAGTCAAGTATTTCATATACAAAGCATATCAATAATCAAGTATTTCATTTACAAAGCATATCAGCTCATATAACACAATGCACAGATGATAACCAGGGCTAGCGCTCACAAGCTGCCCCCTCTGTTATCCTTTCATTTCTGGCTCCCAGTGGCCAAATCGCGTCCCATGCGCTAAATTCATGAACGGTACTCTTAGACCGCTTATACGTGTCCCTTGGCATAATACCAACGATGACACAAAACAATTCTCGGAAGCACTTATTCCCATCACAATCATACATTCGGGTGCAGTGTTCTTACCTTTCAATTCACTAGTTTTCGATGTCACGACACCTTGAGCACGATCCCACTCGAGCCCTAGCGCTTACCTAAACACAATCATGGTCAAAGTCAACATCAATCCTCAAGTTCAAAACCTAGCCCCGGGGCTAATCCCGAGCCCCCGGGATGTCCTAGTTCCACCAAACAAGGTGGTGGAACCAAACCCCAAACCTTAGGTCAAAAACCCTTGCAAAATACCCCAAAATCCCCTTCAGAAGGCAGGGTAGCGCTACAGCGCTCTTGGGAGGGCGCTATAGCGCTACAGACAGAAACCAAATCCCCTCAGCAAGATGGCCTAGCGCTACAGCGCCCAAAGGCTAGCGCTGTAGCGCTAGTCACAGACAGCCCAACACCAAAATTTCCCTTGTGCGATTTTCTCGAGCCAAACTCAACCAAACCTCTTCCAACTCTTACCCAAACCTAAAAACAACCTCATGACCACACTCCACTCATCCCAAGCACCCCAAACCTCTAAACTCCAAGCACATGCAATCACAAACTCAAAATTCACCATAGCCACCTCCAAACTTCAGAACCTAACATAAACCAGCTGAACATCAGAACTAGAGTTTAGAATTCATACCTTTGATAGAATTTCGCCCACAAGCTAACCCTAGGCTCCCTTGGCTTGCTGCTCCTCAGCCCTAAGCCTGAATTCCCTAAAGTTCCATTCAATTCCATTCAATTCAACACAAGTACCACAACTTAAAAACCAGAAACAGAAATGGATGAACTCTAGAATCTTACCTCAAGTATTGGTGAAACCCTGTTAAACCTCTGTCAATTCCTTAGCCTTAGATCAAAGTCCTTGAGGTTTAGTTATCCCAGCTCTCCTCTAAGCTTTACTCCAGAAATTCTCCAGAAATAGATGAAGGAAAGTGTAAACTGACTCAAGAAACTCTCTCTGTTTTCCCTCCTTCTTTTCCCTTCTTTTTCAGACCCTTTTGATATTCTATAAATCCCACTATCTTAAAACCTCAGTAATACCCTTCCTTAAAAGTCAAATGACCTTTATGCCCTCACAGCTAACTCTAATCCTTTAGTCCTCTTAAGGGTATTCTAGTCATTTTGCCTAATTTCCGCTACTTCCTCGAATGTCTCTATTATTTCCCGCTTAGTTCCCAATACCTTACTAATCACCAATAGCCTTCCTCAATGTTACAATAATCTCCAGCTTATCCACTAAATTCCCATTTACACCCCTGAGCTCACCCCGAGCCGGGTATAAATCCCCGCTATGACTTTCACGCTACTTTGCTCACTAGGATCGTCTCGAGTCATAGATTACAGATATATCCACATAATAATGTGGTCTCAACAATTATCACATATATCAAAGAAGTTATGCCCATAATGGCTAAAATTACGATTATGCCCTTCTAACCTAATCTGGGCCTATATGCACACTAACACACATAGTCATGCATCTCAAGTACTCAAGTAATCATATAACATGCTTAAGTCATAATAATCACACATAATTCCCATCATGCCCTCCTGGCACACTAATCAAGGCCCTTAAGCCTTATTAGTGAATTTGGGTCGTTACAATTAGGATTGTCATTATAATATTTTATAATATTTGAATTTATATTAATATATTTATTAAATATCTAGTTTTGTATTATATATTATTATAATAATGATATTTTTTAATATAAATTATTAAATATATAGTCTTATATTAAATATGTCACACCCAGATTCCGAGCATGAGATTGTGATCCCGAAAACTGGGCTTGTCAGGTGTGAGCTCGAGATATATACAGTCGACATATGATCCTTCAGTCGAGCTGCTTTGTTGACCTCGAAAGCTCAAGGATGTGTAACCTCGAATATTCTCTGAGCTCGCAATGGCCATGGTTTGACACTTGTATATATTTTTCCCTGATACATCTCTTGTCTTTAGACAAGATGGTTCGAGCTCGGAGTGGGTGAGCTCACATATGGCGACATCATCAATGTCTAATTGCTCTAAGCATAAGCGAAGTTAGGCGACGAGTTCGTGAGTCTCGACGAGCTCAATGTCAACTGCTAGTCCCGAAGATTTGATGAATCCCATATCCAAGTTAATCGGTTACATGTGAATACATTTATTGTTGCCCAATCCCAATGTTTAAGGGATATCATTTAATATGTTATCCGATCCCACTTTTCATGGGACGTTTCCGTGTATGTGGGAAATCATGCATTAAAAGGCATTATATTAATTGATTTCCAGAATATCTTCCCGAAATATGTGGGAATGAATTCTGTAACCTTCCCTATAAATAGAGAAGGAAGCACCATTTGTAGAGGACCGAATTCTGATTTCTGGAGAGAAACTCTGGGCAACTATTCTCTGAAAAGTTTCCAGAAAACTTCCAAGTCTTAATAACATAGACTCATGGACTAGGCAGATTTAACTGTTGAACTACGTAAAAAATTTGCTGTGTTCATTGTTACACCCAGATTTCGAGACCTGAGATTGTGACCTCGAAAGCTGGACTCTTCAAGTGTGAGCTTGAGATATATAAAACGCACGTTCGTGGTCTAGATGTTAAACCCTCAAATCAAGGTGGCAACCTCGAAGACATTTAACCTCGAAATTATTTCTAAGATCGAAAGAATGTAGCACCAGGATATATCTGTTGTCGGGTGTCTTCGAATCAAGTAGCCTGAGCTTAAAGAGTACAAGCTCGAAATGTAACAGCCTCGATGGTATCTATCTGCTCCGAGTTGGTCTTGGAATAAGGCGACTAGCTCGTAACTTATCTATAAACCTTGACCGACATGATGTTGGTTGCTGACCTCGAAAGATTTAATGTGTCATCTGATGTAACGCGTTCCGTACGTTTAAAGATATTTATTGTTGTAACATCCCAACATTAAAGGGATATTAACAAGTTTGTTATTTTCCCCTGGTCTTCAGGGGACGTTTTCTTGTATATAGGAGTTACAATATTTAATATCATTATTTTAATTAATAAGTAGAAGTATCTTCCCGAAATATGTGGAAATGAACTCTGAAAACTCTCTATAAATAGAGAGTTCATGAACATTTGTAAAGGAGGGATCTTTTGATATCTTGAGAGAAACTCTGGAGAATTCATCTCTGAAGGGGTTCCAGAAAACTCCAAGTCTTAATAAAATGGACTCGTGGACTAGGCAAAGTTAACTGTTGAACCACGTAAAAGTCTTGTTTTTCTACCATATTATTCATCTGTGCCATAGTTCCTATTGTTTAATTGCTCTACATATTAAGTTGACGAAAAACGACGTCAACAGTTTGGTGCTTTCATTGAGAGCCTTAAGCAGTACAATCCCTGATTAGCTATGGCCGCAAATGATCAGAATATTCCTAAAGAAAACTATCCATGCCGCCCTGGGAAGCAGCCAATGATGAATCCTGAACCAGAAGAGAGAAGTGAGTCCTCCGATTCTTGAGGACCTCCGGCACCTCCGGCTCCCAGGGACGACGAGGACACGTATTATAATCCCGAACGGTATGTCCCCATTATGGAACTCAAAAACCGATAGTTAAGAAAACAGTTGGCTGAGTCAAAGAAGCGTAACGAGGAGATGGCTAGATTGGCTGCAGAGGCGCAGGCGGCACAGCCCCAACCTTCGCCTGAGGTCCAAGCCCCACCTCCGCGGGACGTTTATGTTCCTCCCCGCAGGCCACGTGGGCAACCTTACAAAAACGCTACCACAAGAAGAACGGAGCAACCTCCGCCACCGGCAGAGCAACCTGCTCCCTCGAGGCCCGGAAGAAACACCCGGGTTGGAGCTCCGGTTAACTCAACTGATGAGTTACCAGTTGAAACTGGGAATAACCGAGCCCCTGCAGAGGCTCGGACTCAGAATCCTGGTAACACGTAGAATGTTACCGAACCGGCACAGGCGAACTCGGGACCATCCAGACCCCGAAATGGGTGGCAGCCACCGTCACCCATACGGTTCCCTCCATCGCCAATAAGATATCCCTCACCGCCTCGGAGGAACACACAACAGACTGAGAGCGATAGGGAAAGGCGGGCTGGACGGAAGCAGGGGAATGGAGAGGCTGCTAGAGAACGGAGAGGCGCCCAACCTACGAGAAGCCAAATGTCTCGATCTCGCACTGTAGAGATGGGCAACCTAAAAGGAATCCATCTCGAAACAATCATTCGATGAGCCTCGCCAGCGATGACTCAGGGGACACCAGATCAGTCAGTATGTATGATTAAGGACGTAGAAATACTGGGAACCACCCTGACTTGCGGGAACACCTGAATCAAAATCGGGGTGGTGGTAATCCCTCAAACCCAGACCTGAGAGATCGCCTAAATGGGCGCAAGGATCCCCTGTGAAGGCGCGAGCCTGGAATTGTGATCAATGATAACCAATTTCAGGTGAGGCCCCCTGTGGACCCCGTTCGGGAAAGAATCGATCAACTGGAAAGAGCATTTAGGCTCTTACAGAATGAGCGAGGTCGGAGTCGGGATGAAGATTCTGATGAGGAGCTCGAACCATTCGCTCCCCACATTTCCAACACCCCGTTTCCTCAAGGGTTTCAGATTCCTCATGTCCCACCTTTTGAAGGAAAATCCGACCTGTACAGTCATTTAAGTACATTTAACACTATAATGAGCGCAAGTAATGTGGGTTACGAGCTAAGATGCATGTTATTTCCAGCATCGCTTACAGGACCAGCGAAAAACTAGTTCGAAAAATATAAAAGACATTCAATCACTTCTTGGGATCAGTTGTCAAAAGATTTCAAGAAGTAGTTTAGAGCCATGATCGGGATAAGGCCTGAGGCATCGACCCTGACCAACATTCGGCAACAACCAAATGAAACATTGAAGAGCTACCTTACAAGATTCAATCTGGAAGTCGCCCGAGCTCGGGATGTAGACGACAGTGGTCATTTAATGGCCGTCCAAGCTGGGGTAATGACGGGAAGTCCCCTCTGGGAAGATATGAAGAGGAAGCCTGTAAGGTCAATAACCGAGTTTAATAGACGAGCTCAGAGGTTTGTCAATGTAGAATAGGCAAGGTCAACACTGAACATGACCTCTCAGCCCATAACTACAACGACAAACGTAAACTCTGCCTCAACCTCGGAGGACCCATCAGCCTCGAAACCCCCTGTAGAAAACCCTTCCAAACGAAAGAAGAATGAAGGAAGTAACCCCGAGGTGGAAGGGGGAAAGAAGAAGAAAGGGGAAAGGTATTTCTCCATGTACAAGGTGTACACCGAGCTCAACGAGTCTCGGAAGAATATTTACTTGGCTAATGAAAACCAGATCCCTTTCAGGCGACCAGACCCCATGAGAAATCAAAAGTCCAAGAGAGACTCTAGTAAATACTGTCGATTTCACAGAGATACTGGGCACACCACTGATGAATGCAGGCAACTGAAGGATGAGATCGAAGGACTGATCTCGAGAGGATACTTCAGGCAATATGTCAGGAACCAAAACAATAATCAGGCTTCTACCAGCCAAAGGACAGCTGCACTGCCGCCTGCCCAAAACAACAATTCCCGAGCTAGGGAAGAAGAGAAACCCCCTCCGATTGATGGAGAAGATGTAATAACCATCTCGGGCAGGCCTCACCTAGGAAGATCGGGCAAGAACGCCCAAAAGCGATACGTGAATGAGCTGAAAACTGGGGACGTGTCCCCTTATGAACCGAACCCAGAGCTCCAAAGTACCAAAATGTTGAATCTCAGCCTATAACCTTTACTGAGGACGATGCGTCCCATGTTCAGTTTCCTCACAACGACCCACTGGTCATCACTCTCCAGCTCGCTAACAAGAGGGTTCACCGAGTTCTCATTGATAATGGGAGCTCAGTGAACATTCTCTATAAGGACACCTTAGAAAAGATGAGACTCACGCTTCGTGACCGAAAAGCTTGTGCAACGACGCTGTACGGTTTTTCAGGAGAAGGGATTGCCTGTATGGGGTCCATTGAACTCCCTGTGACCTTGGGACACTACCCAGTCTCAACAACAAAGATGATGGAGTTTGTAGTAGTGGACCTACCATTGGCCTACAACGTGCTGCTTGGGAGACCCGCCCTAGTAGGGCTGGGGGAAGTCTCGTCTGTAAGGCATTTGGCCATCAAGTTCCCGACTTCTAGTGGCATCGGGACACTGAAGGGAGACCAGTTAGCCGGAAGGGAATGCTATAGCATTTCCATAAGAGGAAAGAAACAAACAAGCACACAAGCGCTCGTCGTTATTCAGAATAAGGACGGGACAGCCTTGGAGATAGATGAAGAAATCAATCCAAGAATAGAGGAAAGAGCTGATCTCGAACCATTGGAAGAGCTCGAAGAAATCAGGCTCGAAGAATCAGACCCCCCGAAAACAGTAAAGGCCGGGAAAAACCTCCCCGAGGAAACCAAATAGCAATTAATTTGCTTTTTGAAAAAGAACCAAGATGTCTTCGCATGGTCACACTCGGACATGATAGGGATAAGTCCAAATGTAGTGAGCCATGCGTTAAATATCGACAAAAGCTTCCCGGCGAAGCAGCAAAAGCGAAGACTACTGGATGACAATAGGAAGAAGGCCCTTAAAGAGGAAGTCGACAGGTTAAAAGCAAACCAATTCATTAGGGGTGCATTTTACCCCGATTGGGTAGCCAAACCGGTACTAGTATCGAAGCCTAACGGGACATGGCAGACCTGTATTGACTACTCAGACCTCAATAAGGCCTGTCCTAAGGACTGCTTCCCTTTACCACGGATCGACCAGCTCGTGGATGCCACGGCAGGGCATGGACTCATGTCGTTCATGGATGCCTATTCTGGATATAACCAAATTGCCATGCATGCCCCTGACCAAGAGCATACGAGCTTCATAACTGACAAAGGGTTGTATTGTTATAACGTCATGCCATTCGGGCTCAAAAATGCTGGAGCCACTTACCAGCGACTCGTGAACATGATGTTCTCCAAACAAATAGGTAATAACATGGAATTTTATGTTGATGATATGTTAGTTAAATCTCAACTTAACAATAACCATGTGGATGACCTCAAAGAATGCTTCGCCGTGTTACGGAGATATAACATGAAACTTAACCCTCAGAAGTGCTCTTTCGAAGTATCTTCAGGAAAATTCCTGGGGTTCATTGTGAATGCTCGGGGGATAGAAGCTAATCCAGAAAAAATCCAGGCTCTAATTGATATGCCCTCACCTCGGAAACATAAGGATGTCTAAAGTTTGACTGGAAGGATGGCGGCGCTAAGTAGGTTTATCTCAAAATCTACGGACCGTTGTCTTCCATTTTTCAACCTTTTGAGGGGAGGCAAGAAATTCGAATGGATAGAGGAATGCGAGTTGGATTTTCAAGAGCTCAAGAAGCACCTCGCAGAACCCCCCATCTTGTCAAAACCCATTACGGGAGAAGTTTTGTACCTGTACCTTGCTACGACTGAGCACGCCATAAGCGCGGTACTTGTGCGGGAAGAAGAAAAAGTGCAAAGGCCCGTGTATTACGTCAGTAAAAGATTACTGGGGCAGAATCAAGATATCCCTTGATGGAGAAATTAGCTCTCAACCTAATTCACTCATCTCGAAAGCTCCGACCCTATTTTCAGGCGCACCCCATCCATGTACTTACTAATCAACCACTAAGACAAGTCTTGTCCAAGACAGAAGCCTCAGGTCGACTGCTCAAATGGGCCGTTGAACTTGGACAATTCGAGATCACCTATCATCTAAGGACGACCATAAAGGGACAGGCCTTGGCAGACTTTATAGTGGAGTGCATTTGCGTGACCAATGATGAAGTTATAACCCCGGCCCGCGAGCTGTGGAAACTTTCTGTTGACGGGTCTTCTAATGAAAATGGATCGGGAGCAGGAGTAATTTTGATCACCCCTGCAGGAAGCTGATTTCACTCTGCCTTAAGATTTGACTTCGACGCGTCGAATAACAAGGCCGAGTATGAGGCTCTACTAGTAGGACTCCACATAGCCAAGGAGCTCAAAGCCAAAGCGATACATTACTACAGCGACTCCTAGCTAGTGGTTAATAAAATTTTGGGAGAGTACCAGGCTCATGGTACGAGGATGGCAGCATATTTAGAAAAGGCAAAATCGGCCCTGGAGCATTTCAAGTTCTATGCGATAAAACAGGTCCCCCGAGAACAGAACTCGAATGCGGACGCCTTAGCCAGGCTTGCTACCTCTACCGAGAATGATGAACTGAATGTCGTGCCAATCGAACATCTCACAATGCCCAGTATTAACGAGCCAGAACAGGAGGACATGTGTATGATCAATTCCGAGCCAACCTGGATGACTCCGATAGTTGAATACCTTGAGACCGGCATTCTCCTGGAAGAACGGACCAAGGCTCGAAAATTGTTGTATCAAATCCCTAGATATACCATTGTAGATGGAAAGTTGTATAAAAGAGGATATTCCATGCCATTACTCCGGTGTGTGACCCCACCCAAAGCTAAGAAAATCATAGAAGAAATTCATGAAGGGTTCTGTGGAGACCATACTGGGGGGCATAGCCTGTCCAAGAAGATCATACGTCAGGGATACTTCTGGCCTACCATCAAGTCAGATTCGTTCGACTACGTCAAGAGGTGTGATAGGTGCCAACAGTTCGCCACTATTCCTCGAGCTCCACCATTCGAGCTAACTATGATGACCTTTCCGTGGCCATTTGTGGTCTAGGGAATTGACCTCATAGGCTCAGTTCCGACTGGCAAAGGAGGAGTAAAATACGCAGTAGTCATCGTAGATTACTTCACGAAGTGGACTGAAGCCGAACCTTTGTCGACAATAACCTCGAAGAAAGTCCTTGACTTCGTGGTGAAGAATATCATATGCCGATATGGGATGCCAAGGAAGATTGTGTCCGATAATAGTACCCAATTCGACAGCGATCTGTTCACCAACTTTTGCGAAAAAAATGGGATAATAAAGAGCTTCTCATTGGTTACCCATCCTCAGGCGAATGGCCAGGTCGAAGCTGTAAATAAGACCCTAAAGAGTTCGCTAAAGAAAAAGTTGGAAGAAGCTAAAGGAAGATGGCTCGAAGAATTGCCCCGAGTTCTATGGGCATATAGGACCATGGCCCGTACATCAATAGGACATGCCCCATTTTCTCTGGCATACGGTTGCGAGGCTATGTTGCCAATCGAGGTCAAAATTCCCACAATTCGAGCCCTCGCTTATGATCAAACCTCGAACCACTCTCAGCTCGAAGAAACTCTGGACCTGGTCGAAGAAAGAAGGAACGAAGCTCAATTAAAAAATGTTGCATACCAACAACGAGCTACCCGATACTTCAACAAAAGAGTTCGAGATAGAAAATTTGGCATAGGAGATTTGGTGCTGAGGCGTGTATTTTTGGCAACATGGGATCCAGCAACTGGCATGCTCGGGCCAAATTGGGAAGGACCTTATCAGATAGAATCAGTCATCCGACCCGGTGTGTACAAGTTGGCAATATTAGATGGAAGTCTGGTACCACGAGAATGGAATGGCGAACACCTACGACCTTACTATCAATAGTGTAGGAACGGTGTCTCCTATAACCATGCTTGTTTATCTGTACTGTTTTTCTGTTTTTGGATTTTTCAAATAAAGTTTGATTTCATTTTAATATGCTGTATTTTTTGCAATCTCTCTTAATTTAATAACCTATGGTCACATTCATAGGATATTAAGGGGGCATTAGTGGTACATATACCATCAGCTTGAAAAAATAAAAAAAAGCATATACGAAAAATATACAAGTGTTTGGATATAACCAAATGCGCGAACTAAGATAGTTTGGATACAACCAAGCCATCATAAACGTACAAGTGTTTGGACGTAACCAAATGCGCGAGATAAGAAAGTTTGAACATAATCAAGTGTATGGATTACAAACCTAACACGACCTTAATAGGTTTGGAACAAACCATCTAAAACTACTCGATAGTAAGTTGGAGCATAACCTACTTCACGTTAAGTCGAGATCAAGGCTGGAGTATCTTGCAGCATAATAGTTTCGACCTCATAACCTCAGGGAGCTACTCGAGGACGAGAACAAGTAACTAAAAAAGTAAGATATAAATAAACCATTTGCATTACACACCATATAAGTACTTTTGGGTGCAAGGTAAAAGTAATATTTGACCTTGACAAACAAACGAGATCGGAAGCGGATAATTCGAGCAAATTGTGCATGAATGCATTGAACCTCGAGCTTAAATCCAAACTATGTTTGTATGAATAAACAGGCATATATGACACTTTAATATAAATTGTGCAAAATATTTCAACCCAAGAAGTGTAAAGAAAATGTATTAAAGTAAATTCAAAAAGTGATATCTCAAATATCATAAAGGGCAGCTCTTTCACGAGTTGTAAAATTGTCTTGGCCCCGGGGGCATAAAAAATGAAAAATCAAACATAAAAAACGGTTACAAGAGATTCAGAGGGACGCAGCCCTGAGGCAAGAATTAAGAAAAGAAAGCATTCTCCTTGGCCTTCTCAGCATCGGCATCACCCATGGCTCCCTCTGCCTCATCCCGAGCGGTCTCCTCCTCATCAAGCCGAGCTTGCCATTTAGCCACGAGCTTTGCTTCAAGAGGGCCTAAGAAGCTGGTATCGAGGTCGACATTGTTGGCCCAGATTCTGTACATGGCCATGTCGACTGCCCAGTCCTTCTTCTCCTTAAACTCTTCAAGAAGACGAGTCTTTTAACCCTCCATGATCTCGAAAGTGACGACCTTCTCTTCTTCAAGCTTGGCATTGATCTCCTTGACCCGAGCATTCTCCTTCTCAAGCTCTGCGAGCCGGGCATTAAGATTTTCAAGCTCGGAAATCTTGGCCTTTAGCTCCTCAGCTCCTGCCTCCACCATTGCTTTTGTTGCCTTAAGCTCGTCACTCAGTTTGAGCTGAAGATCCTTCGCCTCCTGAGCAAGAGACATGCTCGAATGGACCTCGTTGTTCAGCTTATAATTGAGCTGGGCAAAGACAACAAGAGTCTAGCATACAAAGAAATCAAATTAGCATATGGACCAAGTGTAAATACAGCTAATAGCGAAAGAAGAAAGGTTACCGCAGCATGGAGCTCGATGCTTTTCTCGTAAAGAGTGTTGCAGTCTTGGGAATTGTTCAGAAACTGCCAGTGAGGAGCGTCAAAGCTGCTGAAACTCTGACCCACCCGAGACAGAACGTCCGAGCCTAGCGTATCCCAGTAGGGTCCAGCTGCATTGTCGATCACATACTCATCAACATGAATAAAAATAAAAAGCAGCGGTGTCTTTGAGGACGACGGCTTCTTCGGAGGTGGGCCAACTGTAGGATTGACCTGGGGTGCAGGAGGAGCACGAGGTAAGGTTGACAAGGAAGTCTCGGCCTACGCAAGTGGACTCAAAGCCATGCTCAGAGCAACCAGAGCCGAGGGAGGTGGCATTTTCTTGGTCCTCTTAAGGACTTTAGCAGGCCGGTCTTTTTTTCGCGACCCCCTCAGGCGCTTACTCCTCTTGGCTCCGCCACTCACCAGAATGTTGTCAAGGTTGGAGTCCATCTCGCCTGCACATTTACACCACATTATGAGTTATCCCAAAACAAAATAATTTAACAAGATGCAGACAGACAGGGGATAAGAAGACAAGTGGAGAGAAACCTAACTGGAACTCTCCCCTGAGCTTGTGATCGGCGACCACGAAATTCCCCCATCTTCAGAAGAGACGAGGGGAGTACCTTCCCTATAGGTGGATGTCAACCTTGAAAGGTCCCTATAGTTGTTAGTCCTATACTGGACAGCTATTCTGTTCCATACCTCATTCAGGCTATACATGGTGTCGTATTTCCTGAGCCAGCTATCAAACCTATGTACCCTCTCATCTACCCAAGACCATACATATAAATGGTTCCTATCATCGTCGCACAATATTAATCTATCGGGTTTATGTTTTGAGACCACAAATCCGAGCTAAGGATGACTGTACCTTGTTCATCCGAGCCCGAGCTTGAGGCCTCTTTGTTGGCCTCATTCCCCGATTGTGGACTCCTTTGACGTTGAGCCAGAGATGGAGGCCTCGCATCTCTCCTTCGGGGGAGGTTACCGGTCGGCTGAGGCACGAGCTCCCACTGGTCGTACTTCTTATTGGACCATTCGGATGTAGACTGATCCTCCCCCAATAGACCACATGCCCGGAGCTTGCCTTCATGTAGGAGATAGGAGAAGGATCTCCTGTCGTAGGGAAGTTGGAGCTGAGTTTCTCTGTGCTCCCTCATCTCCGTGGTGGGGGTAGGGCGATGGTAATTGGCTGGAAGATCAAACACATTTCAACTAAGCACGAGCCTAAAACAAAGTTCGAGCACAAAAAAGAGGGAAGTTGAGATACTTACGAATCCGTCTGAATGAGTATAATCTAGACGGGGCTAGGCCATCTATCCAGAAGAAGGCCTTCTTGAAATCAGGAGGATGGTTGGGAAGATCTTCAAACATATTCTTCTCCTTGGGATAGCTTGAGAGATAGTAGAAGCCATCTCCTCCCTGAGCTCGGGAGGGATTGCATTTTAAGCAAAAGAGATATAAGATCTCTTCAGGCGGAGGTCCTTTCCACTTCAGCTCGTGGTAAAGCGACCTCAGGCCAGACAGAACCCTGTAAGAATTGGTGTTGAGCTGGAAGGGAGCCAACCCAACGAAGTCCGTGAAGTCTTTGAAAAAAGACTTCAAGGGCAGTACTGCCCCTGCCTTCATATGTTCTTGGCTCCAAGCTGCGTATCTCAGCTTGTTGTTAGGATTTCCATCTCCCGGAGCGCGGCAACTCTGCTCATGGGAGGTCGGAGTTCAACACCTCAGCGAGCCCGATAGTCCTATGCCGTGAAAGGCCAGAATATCAGTTATCTGACCTATAGATGTGACCGAGCTCCAATAATGCTCATCCTTGAAGAATTCTCTCCTCGGCTGTGAAGTAGAAGGTTCCCCCATTAGCGATAATTGAAGATCACCCGGCTTGAAGGCGATTGTTACTTTGAGCGTAGGGTCGAGAGGAATCAGTCTAAGCTCGGTGTCCGGATCCAGGTAAAGAGCGACCCTTAGTCTTTTCCTTTTCCCTTCTTCGACCTCGTTTATCTGACATCGAAAGTGGTTCTCGAGTGTCCTCTTGCTCACGCCTCAGTTCGTGCTCCCGAATTAAGCGCTAGTTCCGAGTAAAAGGAGATTTCGGGCTCAAAGCTACTGGTGAGTAAGGAATTGCGAGCTTTGAGCTACGGCATCTAACAAGAAAGAAAAAGGGTGAGGGCCAAGCGAGCAAGAAATAAAGAGATAAATAATACCTAAGCTCGAATGATCGAGGCTACAAGGCAAGCTCCATCCAAAGGATGAGGCCAATCTCAAAGTGTGTATTCCACCGAAAGGAAGGAAGGTGGATAAGTTATGGGAAATCCTGAAGTATCAGGGAAAAAATGGTGGCAGTTATTAAAAAGGTGATATTTTTGGGAATCGTGCATTCTTTAAACAACCCTGATTTTGTACCCGATATCTTGTTGTGCAAGATATGTACTCTGAAATTTGATAACCCAGAGAAGGAACTATATTTGAACCTATTTACACAAGAACTGGGTTTGAATCCAATGTCTATCAGTCGAAGCATCCTAGTGTGTTAAACTAACGAATGGATCAAAAATAAATCCTAGCGCCCACGGTGCAACAGAAGCGTAAACAAAAAAGAAAAAGAAAAATATAACGCAAAAAGCCATGAACAGAAAACTTACACAATGTGATCGGCGGAAACAGAGAAATGAACGATTGTATGAGCGGTTGCAAGTGCGATCTCACTGAGTCAAAAAGTCCAACGTTTCTGTGTCTTCTCGGCTTGGAGAACATGCAAGAACTGGGCAAAGAAGTTTCTGGTTTTTTCTCTCTGAGAATTTGAACGTGAAAGAAAAATGGGGAAGACAAATGAGGATATATTTATAGACCCCCAGGAATGTTAAAAGTTGAACTAATCTGGGCCATTGGCCAGATTCCGTATCAGATCTAACGGCCAGAACAAATGAAATGATAGTACCATAAAGTTGGCAGGCGAACGAATGTGGGGAGAGTTTCAAGGCACTCAAGTACTTTGATTGGCTAATACCCAGATGACGTGTGTCCATACTCGAGTATGTGTGATGGAACGGTTCCCGAAGGAAGTAGTTCAAAATTTTCCCTCTCATAGGATTTGAACTAATACTTTTGCGTGGGCAAAATGTTACACCCAGATTTTGAGACCTGAGATTGTGACCTCAAAAGCTAGACTCATCAAGTGTGAGCTCGAGATATATAAAACGCATGTTCGTGGTCCAAATGTTAAACCCTCGAATCAAGGTGGCAACCTCGAAGACATTTAACCTCAAAATTATTTCTAAGATCGAAAGAATGTAGCACCAGGATATATCCGTTGTCGAGTGTCTTCGAATCAAGTAGCCCGAGCTTAAAGAGTACAAGCTTGAAATGTAACAGCCTCGATTGTATCTATCTGCTTTGAGTTGGTCTTGGAATAAGGCGGCTAGCTCGTAACTTATCTATAAACCTTGACCGACATGATTCTGGTTGCTGACCTCGAAAGATTTCATGAGTCATCTGATGTAACGCGTTCCATATGTTTAAAGATATTTATTATTGTAACATCCCAACATTAAAGAGATATTAACAAGTCTGTTATTCGCCCCTGGTCTTCAGGGGACGTTTCCTTGTATATAGGAGTTACAGTATTTAATATCATTATGTTAATTAATAACCAGAAGTATCTTCCCGAAATATGTGGGAATGAACTCTAAAAACTCTCTATAAATAGAGAGTTCATGAACATTTGTAAAGGAGGGATCTTTTGATATCTTGAGAGAAACTCTGGAGAATTCATCTTTGAAGGATTTCTAGAAAACTCAAAGTCTTAATAAAATAGACTCGTGGACTAGGCAGAGTTAACTGTTAAACCACATAAAATTCTTGTTGTTCTACCATATTATTCATATGTGCCATAGTTCCTATTGTTTAATTGCTCTACATATTAAGTTGACGAAAAACGACGTCAACATTCATCTTTACTTATTTCCTCAAATATTTTCTTGTTTAATTTGCTCTCTTATTTAAGTTGACGAAAAACGGCATCAACAGTTTGGTGCTTTCATTGAGAGCTATTAAACAGTACATGCGTAAGTCTGTTTATTCAGGAAGCCTCTCGAAGTAGCAATGGATGCAAATGATCCCAATATTCCTGAGGAGGAAATTTTAGATGAAGCTGAGTACCCCTGGTGCCCTGGAAAGCAGCCTATGGTGAATTCCGACCTCGGTGAGAAAAGTGGTTCATCCGACTCTCGGGGACCACCTGCCCCCAGGACGACGAGGACATGTACTACAATTTTGAACGATACGTCCCGATAGTGGAACTCAAAAATTGCCAACTGCGAAAACAGTTGGCAGAAGCTAAGAAACACAACGAATAGCTAGTAAGACTAGCTGCTGAAGCGCAGGTGGCTCAGGCTCCACCTCTGCCAGATACCTAGGCTCCTCCTCCGCGGGACGTTCACGTTCCACCACGTAGGTCTCGAGGACGGCCGCGCAAAAACGCGGCTACCCAAAGAGTGGAGCAACCTCCGCCGCAGGCAGAGCAACCTGCTATGCCGAGAACCCGGAGAAGTAACCGGGCTGAAGATCCTGCCAACCCAACTGCGGAGGCACCGGCCGAGATAGGAAATAACCGAGCTCCCTCGGAGGCTTGGACCCAAAATCCTGGTACTGCGCAAAATGTAGCAGAACCTGGTGAAATACGGATGGCAGCTACCAAACTTAGGGCCTTCTAGGCCCCGTAACGGATGGCAGCTACCATCGCCAATAAGACACCCACCATCACCAATAAGGCACCCCTCGCCAATTCGGAGAAATACACAACCGACCCATGGTGATAAGGAAAGGCGGGCCGGGCGAAGGCATGGGAGTGAGGAAACTGCTAGGGAGCATAGGGGTCCCAATCCCACGAGAAGCCAAATGTCTCGATATCAAACTGTTGAGACAAGGCGACAAGCAAGAAACTCATCTCAAAATAATCGTGCAACGAGTCATGCCAGCGAAGGCTCGGGTGACACCAGGTTTGTAAGCATATACGACCAGGAACCTAGGAACACTAGAAATCGAAGAAATCACCCAGATTTATGGGAGCATCTGAACCATAATCGGGGGCGTGATAATCCATCAAACCCAGATCTAAGAGATCATCTCAATGGGCGTAAGCACCCTGCGCCGAGGTGCGAAACTGGAGTTGTAATCAACGATAACCAGTTCCCACTGATTCAAGTCAGACCCCCCATAGATCCAGTCCAAGAAAAGGATTGAGCAGTTAGAAAGAGCATTCAGGCTCTTACAAAACGAACGAAGCCAGGAAAGGGACGGAGAGTTCGATGAAGAACTCGAACCCTTTGCCCCACACATCTCTAGCACCCCGTTTCCTCAAGGATTCAGAATTCCTCATGTCCCACCATTTGATGGAAACTTAGATCCATACAGTCATATAAGTACATTCAACACAATCATGCGAGCCAGTAATGTGGGCTACGAGCTCAGATGCATGTTGTTCCTAGTCTCGCTCATGGGACCAGCAAAGATATGTTTGAAAAATATAAGATACATTCAATTGCTTCTTGGGATCAATTATCAAGAGATTTCAAGAAGCAATTCAAGGCCATGGTCGACATTAGGCCCGATGCATCTGCCTTGACCAACGTTCGATAGCAGCCAAATGAGACACTGAAAAGTTATCTCACAAGGTTTAATTTGGAAGTCGCTCGAGCTCGCGACGTTGACGACTGTGGCCATTTAATGGCTGTCCGAGCTGGAGTAATGCCTGGAAGTCCTCTCTGGGAGGATATTCAAAGGAAGCCCGTAAGGTCCTTAACCGAGTTCAATCGATGAGCATAGAGGTTTGTTAATGTAGAAGAGGCGAGGTCAGCGTTAAATATGACCTCTCAACCCATAACTACAACAACAAACACAAACTCTGCCTCGGCCTTGAAGGATCTTACGACCTCAAAACCCCCTAGGGAAAACCTTTCTAAAAGAAAGAAAAATGAAGGGAGTAATCCCGAGGCGGAAGGAGGAAAGAAGAAGAAATGGGAAAGATATTTCTCCATATACAAGGTGTATACCGAGATCAATGAGTCTCGCGAGAATATCTACCTGGCCAACGAAAACTAGGTCCCTTTCAGACGCCCTGACCCTATGAGAAACCAAAAGGTGGAAAGAGACTCCAACAAGTACTATAGGTTCCACAGAGATATCATACATACAACTGATGAATGCAGGCAATTAAAAGATGAGATCGAAGGTCTGATCTCGAGAGGGTATTTTAGGCAGTATGTGAGAAATCAAAACCTCAACCAGGCTTCCACAAGCCAGAGGGCAGCAGCTGCACCGCCTGCCCAGAACAGTAATTCACGAGCATGGGAAGATGAATGACCCCCTCTGATTGATGGAGAAGATGTCATAACCATCTCAGGGGGGCCCCATATCGCAGGATCAGGCAGGAATGCCCAGAAAAGATATGTGAATGAGCTGAAAACTGGTGACGGGTCTCCCTACGAACTCGAACCCAGAGCTCCGAAACAACAAAGGGTTGAATCTCAACCCATAACTTTTACTGAAGATGATGCGTCCCATGTACAGTTCCCTCATAATGACCCGCTGGTCATCACCCTTCAGCTCGCGAACAAGAGGGTACACCGAGTCCTGATTGATAACGGGAGTTCGGTAAATATCCTCTACAAAGCCATTTTAGAAAAGATGGGACTCGCGCTTCGCGACCTAAAAGCTTGTGCAACTATGTTGTACGACTTTTTAAGAGAAGGGATTGCCTGCATGGGATCCATCGAACTCCCTGTAACCTTGGGAGACTACCAGTCTCGATAACCAAGATGATGGAGTTCGTAGTGGTGGATCTCCCATCTACCAATAACTTTCTGCTCGGGAGACCCGCCCTAGTAGGGCTGGGGGCAGTTTCATCCGTCAGGCATCTGGCCATCAAGTTCCCGACTTCTAGTGGCATCGGGACTCTAAAAGGGGACCAACTCACAGGGAGGGAATGCTACAACATTTCTGTTAGAGGGAAGAAGCAGACAAGTGCACAAACACTTGTTGTAATTAAAGATAAGAATGGGACAGTTTTCAAAATAGACGAAGAGATCGATCCAAGAATAGAAGAAAGGGCTGACCTCGAGCCTCTAGAGGAGCTCGAAGAGGTCAAGCTCGAAGAAGCTGATCCTCCAAAAATTATGAAGGTGGGGAAAAACCTTTCAGAAGAAAAAAAATAGCAATTAATTGGCTTTTTAAGGAAGAACCAGGATGTTTTTGCATGGTCGCATTCGGACATGGTAGGGATAAGTCCTAACGTAATAAGCCATGCACTTAACATTGACAAGAGCTTCCCCCCGAAATAGCAAAAGCAAAGGCTCCTGGACGATGATAGGAAGAAAGCCTTGAAGGAAGAAGTCGACTAATTAAAGGCGAACCGATTTATACGAGACGCCTTCTACCCTGACTGGGTCGCAAACCTGGTCTTGGTTCCAAAACCTAACAGAACGTGGAGGACTTGCATCGACTATTCTGATATCAACAAGGCATGCCCCAAGGATTGTTTTCCCCTACCTCAGATCGATCAGCTCGTAGATGCCACAACTGGGCGCGGTCTTATGTCATTCATGGACGCTTATTCTAGATATAACCAGATTGCCATGCATAACCGGACCAAGAGCATATGAGTTTTGTGACAGAAAGGGTTGTACTATTACAATGTTATGCCTTTTGGGCTTAAAAATGCTGGAGCCACGTACCAAAGGCTTGTAAAAATGATGTTCTCTGAGCAGATAGGTAACAACATGGAAGTATATGTTGATGATATGTTGATTAAATCTAAACATAACAATAACCATGTGGATGAACTCGAAGAATGCTTCGCCGTATTACGAAAGTACAACATGAAGCTCAACCCAAAAAAATGCTCTTTTGGAGTGTCGTCGGGGAAGTTTCTAGGCTTTATAGTAAACGTGCAAGGAATAGAGGTTAATCCTGACAAGATCCAGGCTCTAATTGACATGCCCTCACCTTGAAAACATAAAGATGTCCAGAGCTTAACTGGATGGATGGCGGCATTAAGTAGGTTTATCTCAAAATCTACAGACCGCTGTCTTCCATTTTTTGAACCTTTTGAGAGGGGGAGAAAAATTCGAATGGATAGAAGAATGCGAGCTCGCATTTTAGGAGCTAAAGAAACACCACGTAGAACCTCCTATCTTGTCGAAACCTAGCACATGAGAAATCTTGTACCTATATCTCGCTACAACTGAGCACGCATCAGTGCCATGCTCGTACGAGAAGATTAGAAGGTACAAAAACCAGTCTATTATGTCAGCAAAAGGTTACTGGGGGCAGAATCGAGATATCCATTGATGGAGAAATTGGCTCTCAGCCTAATCCACTCATCTCGAAAGGTCCGACCTTACTTCCAAGCACACCCCATCCATGTGCTAACTGACCAACCACTATGACAAGTCTTGTCAAAACTAGAAGCCTAGGGACGATTATTAAAATGGGCTATTGAGCTCGGGCAATTCGAGATTACTTATCATCCCAGAATGACCATAAAAGGACAGGCCCTGGCAGACTTCATTGTGGAATGTACGTGAGTATCCGACAACGAAGTTATAACCCCAGTCCGCGAGCTGTGGAAACTATATGTCGATGGATCTTCCAACGAAAATGGATCGGGGGCAGGAAATCATATTGATCGCTCCAACTAGAAATCGATTTCATTCCACCTTAAGTTTTGGCTTCGAAGCATCTAACAATGAGGCTGAATATGAAGCACTATTGGCAGGACTTTGAATAGCAAAGGAACTCAAGGCTAAAGCAATTCATTGCTACAGTGGCTCACAGTTAGTGGTCAACCAGATCTTAGGGGAATACCAGGCTCGCGGAACAAAGATGGCTACATACTTAGAAAAAGCGAAAGCAGCACTCGAACATTTCGAGTTTTATACAATAGAGCAGGTTCCCCGAGAGCAAAATTCGAATGCAGACGCCCTAGCCAGGCTCGCCACGTCCATCGAGGTCGATGTGCTAAATGTGGTCCCAATTGAGCACCTGTTGATACCCAGTATTAGCAAGCCTGAACAGGAGGATGTCTGCATGACTAACTCCGAACCAACCTAGATGACCCCAATAATTGATTACCTTGAAACCACCATTCTCCCAGCAGAACGGAACAAGGCTCGGAAGCTAATGTATCAGATTCCCAGATACACTATTGTGGAAGGAAGATTATACCGGAGAGGATACTCTATTCCGTTACTCCGATGTGTGACTCCACCCGAGGCCAAGAAAATCCTAGGAGAAATTCATGAAGGATTTTGTGGGAACCACACTGGGGGGCATAGCCTATCTAAGAAAATTATAAGACAACGATACTTCTGGCCCACTATCAAGGCAGACGCATTTGAATATGTCAAAAAATGCGATAAATGCCAGCGGTTCACTACAATCCCGCGAGCTCCACCATCTGAGCTAACTATGATGACCTCCCCATGGGCATTTGTTGTGTGGGGAATTGACCTCATAGGCTCGTTGCCAACTGGCAAAGGTGGAGTTAAGTACGCAGTAGTCGAGGTCGATTATTTTACAAAGTGGATGGAGGCCGAACCTCTGGCAACGATTACCTTGAAGAAAGTCTTGGACTTTGTGGTAAAAAACATCATCTGCCGATATGGAATGCCAAGGAAAATAGTATCGGATAACGGTACTCAATTCGACAGCAAACTATTCACCAGTTTTTGTGAGAAAAATGGGATAATAAAGACCTTTTCCTCTGTTGCCCATCCCCAAGAAAATGGCCAAGTCGAAGCTGTGAATAAGACACTCAAGAGTTCTATGAAAAAGAAATTAGAAGAAGCTAAGGGAAAATGGCCTGAGGAGTTGCCCTAAGTTTTGTGGGCATATCGAACCACAGCTCGCACTTCAACGGGGCATACCCCCTTTTCACTAGCATATGGTTGCGAGGTCATATTACCGATTGAGGTCAAAATTCCCACGATTCGTAACCATGCTTATGATCAAGCCTCGAACTAATCCCAGCTTGAAGTAAGTCTGGACCTTATTGAAGAAAAGAGGGACGAAGCTCAACTAAGGAATGCAGCATATCAGCAGCGAGCTACCCGATACTTAAATAAAAAAGTATGGGAAAGAAGGTTCGGATTGGGAGACCTAGTGTTAAGGCACGTGTTTCTAGCTACAAGAGATTCAGCTGCCGGCATACTTGGACCTAATTGGGAAGGACCTTACCAGATCGAGTCAATCATTCGATCTGGAGTTTACAAATTAGCAAGATTAAACGGAGAGTTGGTACCATGAGCATGGAATGGCGAACATCTACGACCTTACTATCAATAGTGTAGGATTGATGTCTCCTGTAACCATGCTTGTTTATCTTTACAAAGTTTCTGTTGATAAATTTTTCAATTTTGAATAAAGTTCATTTTTCGTTTCAATATGTTGTATTTTTTGCAAACTCTCTTAAATTAATAACCTATGATAACACTCATAGGATATTAAGGGGGCATCAGTGGTATATATATACCATCAGTTTGAAAAAATAAATAACGTAAAAATGACTGGACTATGAACCTGACATAGAAGTCATATGTGTATGTTTAAAGCGTTTGGATATAACCAAATGCGCGAGCTAAGATAATTTGGAAGTAACCAGATTATTAAAAACAAAGTGTTTGGATATAACCAAATACACAAGCTAAAATTTGGACATAACCAAATTATATAAAATAAAGTGTCTGGATATGACTAGATACGCGAACTAGTACGATCTAGATATAACTAGATCGAAAATATATAAGTGTATGGATTACGAACCAAACACGAACTAAATAGGTTTGGAACAAACCAGCTAAAATTGATCAACGCAAGTTGGAAAAAATGAACCTACTGCGAGCTAAGTCGATACCGAGGCTAGAGTATTTTGCAACAAAAGTTTCAACCTCACAACCTCGGGGAGCTACCCGAGGACAGGGAAAAGTAACTGAAAAAGCAAAATACAACTAAACTACTTATCTTACACGCCGTATAAGTACTTTCGAGTGCATGGTAAAAGTAAGTTCCGACCTTGACAAATAACGAGATCGGATACGGATATATCGAGCAAACTATGAGTGAATGCATGGAAACTCAAGCTTAAATCCAACATGTGTTTGTATGAATAAACAAACATAAAAGCAAGCTTTTAATATAAAAATGCTTAAAATATTTCAAACAGGGAGATGTAAAGCAAAAATATCAAAAAGCTTTACGAGGATGGTATTAAAAATATCAAAAACCCTTCTGCAAGCTGTAAATTATTTTTTCCCCAAGGGCATGACAAACAAAATCTATAAACTATTACAAAAAAGTCAGAGGGACGCAGCCCAGGATCGAGATTTAGGAAGCAGGAGCACTCTCCTTAGCCTTCTCAGCATCCTCCTTTGTCTTCTCCGCATCATCGAAAGCACCACCCTCACCAGGAAAAATAACATGGCTATCCTCCCGAGCAGCTTCCTCCACATCAAGCCAAGCTTGTTGTATGGTCAAGAGCTCTTCCTCAAAATAGCCCAAGAAGCTCATGTCGAGATTGGCGTTGCTGGCCCGAATCCTGTACATCGCCAAGTCAACCGCCCGATCCTTCCTCTGCTTAAACTCTTCGAGAAGACGAGCCTTTTCATCCTCCATTACCTCGTAGGTGGCCTTTTTCTCCTCCTTAAGCTTGGCATTGATCTTCTCAAGATCCTCAACCTTGGAGCTCTTTTCTTTAAGCTCGGCCTTCAACTTCTCGATCTCAGCCTCCAGCTTTGACTTTGCGGCCTTAAACTCATCGGTGAGCTTGAGCTGGAGTTCCTTCGACTCTTGAGCATAGGACATGCTCACATGAACCTCATTGTTCAGCTTATAATTCAGCCGAGAAACTGCAGTTAGAGCCTTACACACAAACGAGTCAAGTCAGAACATACTCTAAGAAAAATTCTAACAAATAGTGAAGTGAGAGAGGTCACTGCGGAAGTGAGCTCGACACTCTTGTCATAAAGAGTGTTGGAGTCCCGAGCATTGACAAAGAACTTCCATTAAGGAGCCTCAAAACCATTGATGCTTTGGCCTACCGGAGACAGGACGTCCGAGCCAAGAGTGGCTCCGTGAGTCCTGGCAGCGTTATCAACGACATACTCATCAACATGAGTAGAAATCGACAACAGGCGCCCCTTAGAGGTCACTGGTTTTTTCAGAGGTGGGCCAAGGGCCGGAAGGATCTGGATGGCAGGAATCTCCCGCAGGAATCTTGACCTGGGGAATAGGGTCCACGACCAGGCTTGTAATAGTAGGATCTTGGGGAGGAGTCTTCTCGGTCCTTTTAGGGAGCTTAGCAGGCCGATCAGGCTTTTGTGAGGCTCTTGGGCACTTAATTCTATTGGCCCCCTCACCACTGGCGAGCATGTTCTCGAGGTCAGAATCCATTGTGCCTACTCAATCAAATCACATTAGAAGATTGAGCTTAAAAATGCTAAAATTAACATAGAGTAGACAGTTAAAGGAATTAAAGACAAGTGACAGGAAACCTAACTGGAACTCTCCCCCGAGCTCGTGCTCGGCGACCAAGTAATTCCCCTATCTTTAGAGGAGGCTGGGGGAGTCCCTTCCCTATACGTGGAAGTCAACCTCGAAAGGTCCCTATAATCGTTTGTCCCATATTGGATGGCTATTCCATCCCAGACCTCATTCAGACTATACATTATGTCGTATTTCCCTAGCCAGCTATCAAACCTATGGAACCTCTCATCTACCTAGGACCATACGTAAAAGTTGTCCCTATCATCTTCACATAAGATCAGGGTGTCGGGTTTATGATCAAGTAGGGAAGGGAACCACAAGGCCAAGCTAAGAATGACCTTACCTCTGTCACTAGAGCTCGAGGCCTCATCATTGGCATTGTTCCCCGAGCACGGACTCCTACGGCGGCGAGCTGGGGATCGTGCCTTAGAACTTCGCCTCGGAGGAAGACTGCCGGTTGGGACAGGCACAAACTCCCACTTGGTATACTTCTTGTATGCCCTGTCGCCTGTTTATTGATCCTTCTCCATGAGGCTGCAGGCTCGAAGCCTATCTTCATGAAGAAGATAGGACAAGGACCACCTGCCATATGGAAGCTGGAGCAAAGTTTCTTTGTGCTCCCTCATCGCGTCCGTGGGAGTAGGACGGTGATAATTAGCTGAAGAATTGAATATATTATAAGTGATTCAAGCATAAACAAAAGTCGAGCATGAAATGAAAAAGGATCGTATACTTACAGATCCGCCTGAACGAGTAATATTTGGAGGTAGCCAAGCCATCCGTCCAGAAGAACGCTAGTTTGAAGTTAGGAGGATGGTTGGGAATGTCCTCAAAAATCTTCTTCTTTCTGGGATAGCTCGAGAGGTAGTAGAAGCCATTTCTTCCCTGAGCTCAGGAGGGGTTGCTTTTTAAGCAAAAGAGATATAGAATCTCTCTTGGTGAAGGTCCTTCCCACTTCAATTTGTGGTAGAGCGACCTCAGGGCTGACAAGACCCTGTACGAGTTGGTCTGGAGTTGGAATGGCATGAGCCCAAAAAAATCCAGAAAGTCCTTAAAAAAGGACTTCAAGGGAAATAAGGCCCCTGCCTTCATATGCTCGTGGCTCCAAGCTGTGAGCTTTAGCTTATTGTCGGGATTGCCATTTCCCGGGGCACGGCAACTGCGTTCCTTGGAAGTCGGAGCTCGACACCTTAGCGAGCCTGACAATCCTAGGTCGTGGCATGCTAGGATGTTGGTTATCTGTCCTAATGAGGAAACTGAGCTCCAATAGTGCTCGACCTCGAAAAAATCTCCCCTCGAAGTAGGTATGGCAGTCGGCTGCGTGGTGGATGGACGATTTGTTGACTCCTCCATCAGTGAAAATTTGAGTTTTCCCGGTTTGTAAGCGACTGTTACTTTAAGCTTGGGGTCAAGATGAATTGGTCTGGGTTCGGGGTCCGGGTTTGGATAGATTGCGACCTGAAGTTTTTTCCTCTTTCTCTCTTCGACCTCGTCAATTTGGCGTCAAAAGTGAGCTTAAGTATCCTCTTGCTCACACCTCACTTCGTGCTCATGGATCAGCTGCTGATTTCGAGTAAAGGGGGACCCTGGGCTCAGAGTCTTCGGTGAATGAGGAATCACGAGTAATGACCCCCACCGTTTTTCCAAATTTTGCGACATCTAGCAAGAAAGAAAAAGGGTGAGGACCAGGCACAGAAGAAATCAAGGATAAAAATTGAGATGGTTTGAGCTCGAATGCTCGAGACCATGGAAAAATCTCGATCAGAAGAACGAGATCAGGCTTGGGAGAACTTGAGTTATTTGAAGAGTCGAGCCCGAGCGTGTATTCGGCGTAAAGGGAGAAAAGTGGATTTATTTTTAAAAATCCTGGATTTTCAGGGAAAAAGTTGGCGGTTACTCAAAAAGGTAATATTTTTGGGAAACGTGCAATTTAAGAACCCTAATTCCATACCCCTTTTCTTGGCCTACACGACATGCCATCCGAAACCTAAATGAAGAACTATATTTGCATCTTTCACGCAAAATCTGGGTTTGGAACCCATAATACCAGAAGAATCTAAGAGCTACACAGTTTCGGCTTAAACATTATGGTGCCTAACGAGTAAATATGCCTATAGTGTAACAACAATACAAACATGCACGTAGAAATGTAGAAAGCAGAATAAATACATGAACATATGAGGTCAAGAATAGAAACTTACACAATGAAGCTGGTGGGAATAGAGAGATTGATGACTGAAGGAGTGGTTGCAAGAATGATCTCACGGAGTCGAACAAGCCCACGTTGTTTTGCTTTCTCGGTTTGGAAAACATGCAAGAACAGAGCCAATGTCAGTTTTGGTTTTCTTTTCGTTTTTCTCTAAAACTTAAGGTGGGAAAATAAAATGACGAAGACGATGGGGATATATTTATAGGCCCCCAAGGGATGTCAAGTGTCGAATTGATCTAGACTGTGGGCCGAATTCGGTATTTGATCGAACGGTCAGGAACGAATGAAAGGACGGCGACATAGAATTGGCAGACGAACGGACGTGCGCATGGTGTAAAAGACACTCAAGTACTCTGACCATTTAATGCTTGTCTGATGCGTGTCCACACTCGAGTGTGATGAATGATACAGTTTCCAAGAAGGGCTGTTCAAAAGTTTCCTTCTCATAGGATTCGTACTGATACTTTTGAGGGGGCAAAATGTTACACCCAGATTCCAAGCATGAGTTTGTGATCCCGAAATCTGGGCTTTTCAGGTGTGAGCTCGAGATATATACAGTCGACATATGATCCTTCAGTCGAGCTGCTTTGTTGACCTCGAAAGCTCAAGGATGTGTAACCTCGAATATTCTTTGAGCTCGCAATGGCCATGGTTTGACACTTGTATATATTTTTCCCTGATACATCTCTTGTCTTCAGACAAGATGGTTCGAGCTCGGAGTGGGTGAGCTCGCATATGGCGACATCGTCAATGTCTATTTGCTCCAAGCATAAGCGAAGTTAGGCGACGAGTTCGTGAGTCTCGACGAGCTCCATGTCAACTGCTAGTCCTGAAGATTTGACGAATCTCGTATCCAAGTTAATCGGTTACATGTGAATACATTTATTGTTGCACAATCCCAATGTTTAAGGGATATCATTTAATCTGTTATCCAATCCCACTTTTCATGGGACGTTTCCGTGTTTATGGGAAATCATGCATTAAAAGGAATTATATTAATTGATTTCCAGAATATCTTCTCGAAATATGTGGGAATGAATTCTGTAACCTTCCCTATAAATAGAGAAGGAAGCATCATTCGTAGAGGACCGAATTCTGATTTCTGGAGAGAAAACTCTGAGCAACTATTCTCTGAAAAATTTCCAAAAAACTTCCAAGTCTTAATAACATAGACTCGTATACTAGGCAGATTTAACTGCTGAACCACGTAAAAAACCTACTGTGTTCATCTTTACTTATTTCCTCCAATATTTTCTTGTTTAGTTTGCTCTCTTATTTAAGTTGACGAAAAACAGCGTCAACAAAATATTATTATAATAATGATATTTTATAATATTTGAATTTATATTAATATAACTAATAAATATTTATTTTTAATTAGTTTTAAAAATATATTTCATTAAATATTTAGAATATTATGTTAAACAAAAAAATGGTTAGAACTATACTCTTTTTATATAAAAGATATATATAAATATTTTTTATTATTATCATTATCTAAGAAACCAAAGCCCAGTTTTGGCGCCAGTCTTCATCTTCACTGTTCAGACTGGTTTATTCTATTTTATATATCTTTTAAACTTTTCTTTTTGTTTTCTGTATCTTTTTTTCAAATCTTTACATTGAGATTGTGACATAACATTCATTCTCCTCGTTTTTAAGAACTGCCATGAAAATGATATGATCGGTTCATCCAACTGCTTCAACACAGGTTATCATAAATGTTTAATCTCTCATTTATGCTTTGCTTTGATTTTTGTTTAAATGTTACTGGTGATTGTCAAAAAAAATGTTACTGGTGACTAGGACGTGGGTTCTTGACGGGGGACACTGGACAGAGCCTATACAACCTCATTCTTTCTATATATTTATTTCAGAAATGTTAAATTCAATCTATCTTATATTTTTTAATCTTTTTAATCAACGTATAATATATGAATTCTACTAATAATTTGAAAAAATATTAAAATATAAAAAGTTAAATAATATCTTCATATCATGCATGAAAGATACTGTAAAAGAAAGTGCAATAGAGAATTTCTTTAGCACTTAGGTTCTTTTAAATACTTATTTTTTTATGATTTTTTTTTATATTTTTACGATTCTTCATTTTTTTTTACATTTTTACTAACTTAAGTTTTCAAAAATACAATTTTAATGTTTCAAAATTACAAACATACAATTTACACTAAACATTAACTCACAAAACATAACATTAAAAAAATAACAAGAAAATACACGACAGCAACCTCACAACAACCCATTATGGCTACAAAAAGAAAAATAAAAAAATAACATCAAAAAAATTCATTTTTACATTTTTAAAAGCAACACACTGCAATACAATATCAAAAAAGTAACTTAAATACAACACGACAACAATCTCACAATAATACAGCATTGAAAAAACAATTATGCATCAATTCATTGCATTAACTCAAAATAAACTAAAGTACAACAAAAAAAACCTCAAAATAATTTTTCCCTGCATTTTTAAATGTGTAAAAGATAAACTCAAAATATATTTCAAAACAACTAAACATATATCCAAAATAAACTAAAAAAAACAACAACAATTGGAAAACAACTAAACGTTAACCTACTACATACTAACACTTTAAAAACCAACTAAAAAAATAACATTTGGACAACAACTAGAAGTCAACGCATTGCATACTAACATGTTATTTAAAAAAAAAAAAATCAAAATATATCTGAAAACAACAAAAGAATAATTAGACATCAACACAACAACATAATAATTATATATAAACTTAAACAACAAAAAAACAATATGAAAACAACTATATATAAATCTAAACAACACAAAAATAACTAAATTGACCTGGAAAAAATTATAAAAAATTTACTCAATTTGAAATCAACTAGACATCAACAAAAAATATAGGAAAACTAAAAATATATATAAAAAAAATTGCACAACAACAATTAAAAAAAAAAAAAAAACTTAAATGCAGCATGACAATAACCTCACAACAACAAATATTGAAAAAAGACTTAAAATTACTACTCTGTACTTATAATAACTAAAAAACAAATACAAAAAAAAATGATAAAAAACACAATTTAGTTAAATTTAAAACAAAAAAATCAACTCAATTTATACGTAGTAAAAAGCTAGTTCGAGAAGATAAATCATTATGATAAGCTACAACTCAAGTAACACATGGTGGTTTAAGGTATATCCAAAATAAACTTAAAATATACCAAACATATACTGAAAATAAATTATGTTAATTTCCTTATATATTAAAAAAATGATTATATTTTATTTTTATTAACATATATGTCAAATTTTGAAATCACTGTTACATGCAGTCTATAGGAGCTACACATTTAATTATATTTGGTGGCAAAAGTTTTGATTTTTTGCAATGTTGCCTATAATATCTCTATCAAAAGTTTGGGTGGTTAAAGTCTCCATTGTTACATTTAGTTTCATTTGCTAATCCTGAGTCCTGACCATTAAACTTTGATTCAATGAACACTTAGCTAAATCTACTAATTGGTTTATTTGATATAAATTTAAAAATAATTTGTTGTAGTTCATATGACAATATTCTATTGGTCCAAAATAATTTATAATTTAAAAATAAATTAAAAGTAAAAATAAGTTTACAAAAGTAAATTAAAAATTGAAAAACATAAAAAAAGAAATTTAATTACATTAAAAATTAAACTAAATTAATTTATTAAAAAAAGTAAATTTAAATTAAAATAAAAAAAAAATCTTAAATTTCCAAGAGGATGAAAAATAAGAAGAGAAAGAGTTTTATTTTAGTTTTAAAGTTTTAATAAATTAGACAAGTTTAATTTTTTTATTATATTTTAAGTATATATGTTTTATGTTTTACTTTTATTTTTAAATAATTCTTATAAATATAATAATACTTTTTTTATTTATAAATTATAAATAATTTTAGGCTAATAAAAAATTTGCACGTGGATTGCTAATAAGACTTAACAGTCAAATATCAACCCTTGCTCTACTTGTTTAGTCCGTATAAAATAAATTAATTTAGTAACACCGTATAAATGTAAAAAATATCTTGTAATAGTAAATATCTATTTTTTCATTAAATAAGTGTTATGTACTTATTGGGCTTCCACCCCTATTAAAATATGTGATTTTTCATATTTATAGGAATTTTAAAGTTGTTTTACAAAAATATGGATATTTAATTTTTTTTACTTTTTTATGACTTTTTGATTTAGTAGATCATATTTATGGGATTTTTTTCCAATATATTTGAAAAAATATATAATTATGCCACATTTTTTTTTATCATAGTTATAGTTATGTTTTCTTTGATTTTGAAGATAATTTTATTTTTTTCCTTAATTTTTTAATTAGTTTTTCAGTTTTTTTTCTTTACTTATTTTTTCTTCAATTTTTTCTTTTTTTTTCTACCAATTTTTTTTCATCATTTTTTTTCTTTCCATTTTTCCATTATTATTCTTCTTCTTCTTCTCATTTTTATTCATTTATCTATTTTTTCTTTAATTTGTATTGTTTGTTTTGTTTTGTTTTTCTTCATATTTTCTCAGTTTTTTTCCTTTTTTATTTCTTTTTTCCTTCTATTTTTGTATTTTTTTTTTCTATTTCTATTTTTTTTTCTTTTTTCACACATATGAGCTTTTTCTTTCTTATTCATTTTTTTCCAATTTTTTCATTCATCTATTTTTTTCCTTCATCATTTCTTTTATTTTTATTTTCATATATTTTTTTAGTTTTCTTTCCTCAGTTTTTTTTTCATTCTTTTTTCTTCATTTGTTGTACTTATTCTTTTCTCATTCCATTTTCCTTTTTTTTTTCACACATATATTTTAACATTACATAATTATTTATTATCTTTTATTATTGTAATTTCTTTTATAGTTTTTTCCTATATGTAAAAAAATTCAAATCAACTTTTTCAACATTTTCTTTTTACTGTAACCTTTATAAGAACACCCAACTTTGGAAGGAAAACTAATAAAAATATGAAAACATGAATGAGTAACTAGTTACCCTGGTGGGAACATTCAAATCTAATAAAAAAAGAAAATGTGAATGGGTAACCAGTTATCCTAGTAGAAACATCCAAATATGAAAAAAAAAATTATATGAAAACTTGAATGGGTAACCAGTAACCCTGATAGGAACATCCAAATTCAGAAATAAAAAAAAATAGATATGAAAAAGTGAATGGGTAACACTGATGGGAACATTCAAATCCGAAGAAAAAAAAATCTGATGAAAATGTGAATGGGTAACCAGTTACCCTAGTGGGAACATCCAAATTAAAAAAAAAAGATATGAAAACTTGAATGGATAACCAATAACCCTGATAGGAATATTCAAATCTGGAAAGAAAGAAAAAATAGATATAAAAAACATGAATGGGTTACCGTGATGTAAACATTCAAATTTGAAAAGAAAAAAAACTGATATGAAAACGTGAATAAGTACCTGGTTACCCTGATGGAAACATCCAAATTTAAAAAAAGGGCAGGTAATCATTTGGTACCCTATGTTTTTGTAAAAGATCATTTTGGTACCCTATGTTTACAATAATGTCCATTTGGTACCCTAGATGTAACGCCCTACTACCTAGGGACCGTTACGTTGTGCATTTTAAACAGTGTTAAACTCGCTAATCGAGTCATTTGGGCATAATCATGTAACTAAGTGTGATTAACGATTTAGGATTAAAAATATTGGTCATAGATACAATGTTTCACTAAAACATTTAGTGTATACATTGGGATCCCAAAATATATTTTAAAGGTTAATTACAGTAAAAGATTTACAACCACCCGACCTAAGCGACAGAATAGGGTTTAATCCTAGTTCCTCTTTAAACCCTCGGCCGTGGTGGTCGAGCAGCCGCATATGTACACATCGTCACCTAAGCTCTCCAACTCAAGGATGGTCAAGCTTTCTTTTGCCTTTACCTGCACCACATAGCACCTGTGAGCCGCGGCTCAGCAAGAAAACTCAACATGTTAATAAATAGGTAATAACATGTCACTAAGTCATAATAAGCACGCCTAGCAGTAATAGCCTTATATTATGCATGCATGCAATTCAAAATAAATGATTATGGGGTTCTGCGCCCTACATAGATGACTAATGAGTCTGTCTCTGGGGATCTTCTCCATGAATAGATGACTAATAAGTCTGTCTCTGGGGATCCGCTCCCTGAATAGATGACTAATAAGTTTATCTATGGGGATCCGCTCCCTGAATAGATGACTAATAAGTCTGTCTCTGGGGATCCGCTCCCTGAATAGATGACTAATAAGTTTATCTATGGGGATCCGCTCCCTGAATAGATGACTAATAAGTCTATCTCTGGGGACGCTCCATGAATATATGACTAATAAGTCTATCTCTGGGGATCCACTCCCTGAATAGATGACCAATAAGTCTATCTCTGGGGATCCGCTCTCTGAATAGATGACTAATAAGTCTATCTCTGGGGCTCTGTACCCTAAGCCATGTGACATTTCAGTCACCTAAGCCTTTTGGCCCTGACTCTGTGTAACTAGCCTTTAGACTAGACAAGCGCTTTAGTTTTCTTTGACCTTAGGGTCGGTCAAGCATTTAATGCTCATGTTGATTAGATCTAATCATTTCGGGCTGCGTTAATCATGCCAATGATGCTCTTGACTCTTAAGCCAATACCATACGACCAATGTTCAGTACTACTGCCGATCCCGACTGATAAGTCACAGCTTCACGACCAATACTAAACACCAATGTCGTTCCCTGATTAATAAGTCAGTGCTTCCTCAATAAGGTAATGCAAACATACATATATCACATGTCAAATATCCAGATATAAGGCATTCAACATGCTTAATCAACAATTACCAGAATAATTATGATCATGCACAATTAAAGAGACTCAAGCTCTGACCAATTCCATATTCAATATTCATGCCATGCCATAATCACATAGATCATATGCATCACATACTGGGTACAGTTTTCTTACCTTTGGTCCAAGCACAGGTTACCAATAAACGACCCTCAAGCACGATCCTGTTTCCAAGCCCCTAGCGATAACCTAGTCACAACCATAATATAAAACTTCATAAAAAATGAGTAAATAAATATTTCTAGACCAAAACCTAGCCTCCGTGACGTGGAATCCTACTCAACTGGGTAGTAGGATCGATCCGAGGCCCTGAGTGTTAAGTTCCCACGATTAAAAACCAAATTTGGGCAAAAATGCACAGGCTGGTCATGACTTGCCCCCAAGTCTTTCCTAGGATTCTGGGTGCAGGCCGCGACTTGGCCCCTCTTGGGTCATGGCGCCCCCCCCTAGGCAGAGCTTTCCTGGCTCCTGGTTCATCCAGGTCGCGACTTCACCACGAAACCAGCCATTTCCTACGAATTTTCCCATTTATAATCCTCCAAAAAACCTATCAGAACATATCCAAATCCCAAAATCAAAGTTCCCAAACATCCCAATTATCCAAAACTATTAAAACCCAAGTCTCAAATCATCCAAAAACTCATCAAAACATAAAATCCAATCAAAGATTTAGAACTTTAAAAATTTAGAACTTAAAACTTGGATTACCTCCGATTGAGTCGTTTCCCAACTAAATCCTCTGGATAATAAGTTTCTAATCTTTCTTAGAATCGCCATGCCTCAATCCTTGCTTGAATCTGAGTCCTAAAACTCGAGTTTCCTTTGAAAATGCGAACGGGTGTCGAAAAGGGAATGAGAGAGAGAGAGAGAACGTTCTAAACATTCTTTTATTTCTGACAGGTTACTTCAAGCTTAAGTAACCTCAAGGAAATCCTAATGCTCAGGGTCCCAAAAACGCCCCCGGGGTAAAATAGTCAAAATTCCCATAATTTCCTCTCGATCTCACTAACTTCCAATTTATCACCAAACATTTATTCCCATTACCCAATATCCCCGTAATGTGCTAAATACCCCTTGACTCCCTCCGAGTCAAGTATGGATCCCGTTGTGACTTTTCCTCTAGCTTGCTCCCTAGGATCGTCTCGTGCCGAGTAACCCAATCATACTCACATAATAATATGGTCCCACACATATATCACATATATGCCAAATATACCCAAAACATGTCAAATTATGAAAATTGCCCAATTAAACAGAAATGGGCCCACATTCATATTTAATACACCTAACACATGCACATCAAGTCATATTATAATATTATTCCATAATAATACACATAAATATCATATAATCACATAATTCCATAATTTTCCATCCTGGCCCCCTAATCAAGGCCCCAAGCCTTATTAGGAAATTTGGGACGTTACAACTATCCCCTCCTTACAGAAGTTTCGTCCTCGTAATTTTATCTGACTAGTCCGGAATACCAATCCCGCATAACTGATTATAGTTTCCCAGGTCACTCCCTCGACCTTACTGTATAATACCTTAACCCAAAGTATAGCTTTGTTTTTCAGAACCTTGTTCTTTCTGTTAAAATATGAACTGGCTATTCCTCATAGGATAACTTAGCCTCTAATTCCAAATCCTCATAACTCAACACATAAGTCTCATCTAACACATGTTTCCTCAACATGGAAATATGAAATACACTGTATACGGCTGATAGTGCCAAAGCTAAGGTCAATCCATAAGCAACCTGACCAATTCTATCCAGGATTTCACACGGTCCCACAAATCTAGGGCTCAACTTTCCCTTACCTCCTCACCCCTTTCCCATGGTGAGACTCTAAGGAAGATACAATCTTCCACTTGGAATTCCACATTCCTGCATTTCAAATTAACAAAACTTTCCCATTTACTCTGAGAAGTGAGCATCCGAGCTCTAACCATTTCAATGACCTTAATGGTCCCTTAAACTACCTCAGGATCCAAATATAACATCTCACCCATCTCATCCCAATGAATGGGTGATAAAAATTTCCTACCATACAACATCTCATAAGGTGCCTCTCCAATAACTAGATAACTCTCTCTTTAATTTACCATCAGTCTGAGGATAATAAACTGTACTAAACTCTAACTGTATACTCATCGCCTTCTGTAACCTTCCCTAAGACTTGGAAGTAAAAACAAGGTCCTCACCTAATAAGATAGACCTCGAATTCCATGAAGGCATACTACCTCTCTCACATAGAGTTCTGTATACTGATCAACTATATTACTTGTCCTCACTGATAAAAAGCGAGCTGATTTTATATACTGGTCCATAATGACCCAAACCGAATCATGCTGGCCCACTATCCTGGGCAGCCCCACCGCGAAACCTATCGCGATGTTTTCCTCACTTCCACTATAGAATACACAAAGGCTGCAATGGCTTTACTAGTTTCCGATACTCTATCTTGACCTGCTAACAAGTAAAGAACTTGGCCACGTATTCAATCATGTCCCTTTCCATCCCAAGCCACCAATATAAAGCCTTCAGATTCTAGTACATCTTTCATGATGCCTAGATGAATAGAATAAGGGTAGTATGAGATTCATCCAGAATCTCCCATTTAATTCCAGTGTCCATCGGAATACCAGTCTCATCCTTATACCTCAAAAAACTCGTACCTGACACTGCATAGTCCTTAGCTAATCCAGCTAAGACATTCCCCCCAATTTTCCCATCTGTGGTTCATTTAACTATTTTCCTTTGATCCTCTGTAAAAGAGTAACTCAAACATAATGTCGGCCACCTGGCGCACCAGTAACTCTGCTCTAGTTCTGGTCACACCCTTCAACTAACATGTTGCTTGGGGAATCACTTTTTTCCTGTCAATGAGATATCATAATAATCTATAAACTGGTTCTGATCTGTAAGAAGACTATGAACTCTTCAACAAAGCACATGTAATATCCTGCCCATCCAAGGAAACTCCCGAACTCTGAGGCGTTCCTTGACCTCGGAGGCAGTTCCTAATCAACTCGCGAGACTCCAATGTCCTTTACGACAAGAGTACCGAGCTCATCTCCTCGGTAATTTTTCTCTTACTCTGTTATTCGTTTGAGTTTTACTTGGAACATGTTCTGAATTAATTTGTTTGTGTATTAGGCTCTTGCTGCAATTGCTCAACTGAATTACAAGCTGAACAATGAGGTTCACTCGAGCATGTCTTATGCTCAGGAGTCGAAGGATCTCCAACTCAAGCTCGTCGAGGAGTTAAAAGCTGCTAAGTCGAAGCTGGAGACTGAGCTCGAAGAGAAGAACTCAAGAATCAAAGAGCTTGAGGAAGAACTCAAGGGTTGAGGAGCTTGAAAAGTTAAACGCTAAGCTCGAGGAGGAGAAAAAGGCCACCTTCGACATAATGGAGGGTGAAAAGGCTCGCCTCCTTGAAGAATTCAAGCAAAGGAAGGATCGAGCAGTGGGCATGGCCATGTACAAGATCTGGGCTGACAATACCGATCTTGACACGAGCTTCTTGGGTACCCTGGAGGACGAGCTCTTGTCTAAGTGGCAAGCTCGGCTGGAGGCGGAGGAAGCTGAGGAGGAAGCTAAAAATGCTAAGGAGGGGTCGAATGCCGCCGAGGGGGGGGGTGCTCTTGCTTCCTAGAAGCGCGATCATGGGCTGCGTCCCATTAATTTTTTTTAATAGTTGAACTTGTTTTTTTTTATATATGTCCCTGGGGCAAAAACAATTTACTCCTCGTATAAGAACTATTTTTTTGTTTATCCAAACTTACATTTGATATTTTTAATTTTATGCTCG
This sequence comes from Humulus lupulus, assembly GCF_963169125.1. NCBI lineage: Eukaryota > Viridiplantae > Streptophyta > Magnoliopsida > Rosales > Cannabaceae > Humulus > Humulus lupulus. The sequence goes on along the minus strand of NC_084795.1, from coordinate 71,982,713 downwards.
GCTTTACTTTAAAAATTTTCCTTACATTTCTTAGATCAAAATATTTTAAGCAATTTATATTAAAATTTTGCCTTTATGTTTGTTTATTCATACAAACATCTGTTGGATTTAAGCTCGAGTTTTGATGCATTCATGCACAGTTTGTTCGATGTATCCATATCCGATCTCGTTTTTTGTCAAGGTCGGATCTTACTTTTACCACGCACTTGAAAGTACTTACGTGGTATGTAAGATAGGTAGTTTAATTATATCTTGCTTTTTCTAGTCACTTTTCATCTTCCTCGAGTAGTTCCTTGAGGTTATGAGGTCGAAACTATTGTTGCAAAATACTCTAGCCTCGATCTTGACTTAGCTCGAAGTAGGTTTATCTTTTTCCCAACTTGTGTCGATTAGTTTTAGCTGGCTTGTTCCAAACCTATTTAGGTCGTGTTTGGTTTGTAATCCATACACTTATATATTTTTAATCTAGTTATGTACAGATCATATTAGCTCGCGTATCTGGTTATATCTAGATACTTATTTTTTAATAATCTGGTTACGTCCAAATTATCTTAGCTCGGGCATCTGGTTATATCCAGACACTTATGTTTTAATAATCTGGTAACGTCCAAATTATCTTAGCTCGCACATCTAGTTATATCCAGACACTTATGGCTTCTATGTCAGGTTAATCATCTAGACATTTTTATTTAATGTTATTTATTTTTTCAAACTTATGGTATTATTGTTATACCACGGATGCCCCCTTAATATCCTATGAGTTTGACCATAGGTTATTAAATTAAGAGAGTTTGAAAAATACATATATATATATACAACATAGAAGAAAGGGAATGACTTTTGATCAAAATTGAATATTTTATTAATAAATTTTTTGTAAAAACGAACATGCTTGGTTACAATGAAACATCATTCCTACACTATTGATAGTAAGGTCGTAGATGCTCGCCATTCCAAGCTCGCAGTATCAACTCTCAGTTTAACCTGGCTAATTTATATACTCCAGGTTGAATAATGGACTCAATTTGGTAAGGTCCTTCCCAATTCGGTCCAAGTACGCCAGCAGTTGGGTCCCTTGCTAGGAATACACGTCATAACACTAAGTCTCCCAATCCGAACTTTCTATTCCGAACCATTTTATTGAAATATCGGGTAGCTCGCTGCTGATATGTCGCATTTTTCAGTTGAGCTTCATCTCGCCTTTCTTCAATAAGGTACAGACTTACTTCGAGGTGGGATTGGTTCGAGGCTTGATCATAAGCCTGGCTACGAATTGGGGGTATTTCGACCTTAATTGGTAACATGGCCTCGTACCGATATGACAGGGAGAAAGGGGTGTGCCTTGTTGAAGTGTGAGCTGTGGTTCGATATGCCCACAAAACTTGGGGTAACTCCTCGGGCCATTTTCCCGTAGCCTCTTCTAATCTCTTCTTCATAGAGCTCTTGAGGGTTTTATTTACTGCTTTGACTTGGCCGTATGCTTGGGGATGGGCTATGAAGGAAACGATTTTTATTATTCCATTTTTTTTCACAAAAATGGGTAAATAATTAGCCGTCGAATTGCGTATCGTTATCTGATACTATCTTCCTTGGCATTCCGTATCGACAAATGATGTTTTTTACCACAAATTCCAGGATTTTTTTTCGAGGTAATTGTTGTGAGGGGTTAAGCCTCGGTCCATTTTGTAAAATAATCAACTGCGACCATAACATATCTTACTCCACATTTTCCAGTCGGTAATGAACCTATGAGATTGATTCCCCAAACCGCAAATGGCCATGGGGAGGTCATCATGGTAAGCTCGGATGGTGGAGCTCGCAGAATTATGGCGAATCGCTGGCATTTATCACATTTATTGACATATTCGAATGCATTTGCTTTGACAGTGGGCCAGAAGTATCCTTGTCTTATAATTTTCTCTGATAGACTATGCCCTCAATGTGGTCTCCACAAAATCGTTCATGAATTTCTACTTGGATTTTCTTTGCCTCGGGTGGAGTCACAAATCGGAGTAATGGCATAGAATATCCTCTCAGATATAACCTTCCCTCCACAATAGTGTATCTCAGAATCTGATACATTAATTTCTGAGCCTTGTTTCGTTCTTCTAGGAGAAGGCCAGTTTCGAGGTAATCAACTATTGGGGTCATCCAGGTTGGTTTGGAGTCAATCATGCATATGTCTTCCTCTTCAGGCTCGCTGATACTAGGGGTCGACAGGAACTCTATTGGTACTACATTTAGCGTGTCGGCCTCGTTGGATGTGGTGAGCCTGGCTAAGGCGTCCGCATTTGTGTTTTGTTATCAGGGAACCTGCTCTATGGTGTAGAACTCGAAATGTTTGAGTGCAGCCTTGGCTTTTTCTAAGTACGCAACCATTCTTATGCCACGAGCATGATATTCCTCTAGGATTTGGTTGACCACCAACTGTGAATCACTTTAGCAGTGTATTGCTTTGGCCTTGAGTTCCTTGGCTATTCGGAGTTCTGCCAATAAATCTTTGCACTCAGCCTCGTTATTAGATGCTTCAAAGCTGAACCTTAAGGTGGAATAAAATCGACTTCCTACTAGAGTGATTAGTATGATTTCTGCCCCCGATCCATTTTCATTGGACGATCCGTTGACATAACGTTTCCACAGTTCGTGGGCTAGGGTTATAACTTCGTCGTCAGATACTCCAGTAGATTCTACGATGAAATCTGCCAGGGCTTGCCCCTTTATGGTTGTTCTCGGATGATAAGTGATCTCAAACTGTTCAAGTTCAACTACCCATTTTAACAATCTTCCCGAGGCCTCTGGTTTGGACAAAACTTGTCCTAGTGGTTGGTCAGTCAACACATGGATAGGGTGCGCTTGGAAGTAAGGTCAGAGCTTTTGAGATTAATGGATCAAGCTGAGGGAAATTTTTTCCATTAAAGGGTATCTTGATTCTGCCCCTAGTAACCTTTTGCTGACATAATACACTGGTTTTTGTACCTTCTTGTCTTCTCGGACGAGCATAGCACTAATGGCGTGCTCGGTAGTAGCGAGATACAAGTATAAGACTTCTCCTGTGACAGGCTTGGATGAGATCGGAGGTTCCACGAGGTGTTTCTTTAAATCCTGGAATGCGAGCTCGCATTCCTCTGTCCACTCAAACTTTTTTCCTCCTCTCTGAAGAAAGGAAGACAACGGTCTGTAGACTTGGAAACAAACCTACTCAATGCCGCCATCCGTTTAGTTAAACTCTAGACATCTTTATGCTTTTGAGGTGAGGACATATCAATTAATGCCTGGATCTTTCCAGGATTAACCTTTATTCCTCTCGCGTTTACTATAAAGCCTAGAAACTTCCCCGAAGATACTCCGAAAGAGCATTTTTGGGGGTTGAGTTTCATGTTGTACTTCCGTAATATGGTGAAGCACTCTTCGAGGTAATCCACATGGTTATCATTATATTTAGATTTAACTAGCACATCGTCAACATAAACTTCCATGTTATTACCTATCTGTTCGGAGAACATTCTGTTCATGAGTCTTTGGTATGTTGCTCCAGCATTTTTAAGCCCAAAAGGCATGACATTGTAACAGTACATCCCTTTATCGGCTATAAAGCTCGTATGCTCTTGTTCCGGTGCGTGCATGGCGATATGGTTATATCCAGAATAAGCATCCATGAATGACATAAGACCATGCCCAGCTGTTGCATCTATGAGCTGATCGATTTGAGGTAGGGGAAAACAATCCTTGGGGCATGCCTTGTTGAGGTCGGAGTAGTCGATGCAGGTTCACCATGTTCCTTTGGGTTTCGGAACAAATACTGGGTTGGCGATCCAATCAGGATAGAAGGCATCTCGTATGAGCCAATTTGCTTTTAATCTGTTGACCTCTTCCTTTAAAGCTTTCTTTCTATCATCGTCTAGGAGTCTTCCTTTTTGCTACTTCGGGGGGAAGCTCTTGTGAATATTAAGTGCATGGCTTATCAGATTTGGGCTTATCCCTACCATGTTTGAATGTGACCATGCGAAAACATCCTGGTTCTTCTTTTAGAAGGAAATTAATTGCTACTTCGCTTTTTCAGAAAGGTTTTTCCCCACCTTCACAGTCTTTGGGGGATCGACCTCTTTGAGCTTGACCTCTTCGAGCTCTTCTAGCGGCTCGAGTTCATCCATTTCCTCTATTCTTAGGTCAATCTCATCATCTATTTCTAAGACCTTCCCGTCCTTGTTCTGAATTATGATAAGTGCCTATGTACTTGTTTGTTTCTATCCTCTAATGGAAATGATGTAGAATTCCGTTCTTGCCAGCTGGTCCCCTTTCAAAGTCCCGATGCCACTAGAAGTTGGGAACTTGATGGCCAAATGCCTAACAGACGAAACTGCCCCCAGCCCTACTAGGGTGGGTCTCCCGAGCAGTACGTTATAGGCCGATGGAAGATCCACTATGACGAACTCCATAATCTTGGTTAAAGAGACTGGGTAGTCTCCCAAGGTCATAGGGAGTTCGATGGATCCCATACAGGTAATCCCTTCTCCTAAAAAATCCGTACAACATAGTTGCATAGGCTTTTAGGTCGCGAAGCGCGAGTCCCATATTTTCTAAAGTGGCTTTATAGAGGATATTCATCGAGCTTCCGTTATCAATTAGGACTCAGTGTGCCCTCTTATTTGCGAGCTAAAGGGTGATGGCCAGGGGGTCATTATGGGGAAGCTGGACATGAGATGCTTCCTCTTCAGTAAAAGTTATGGGTTGAGTTTCTACCCTTTGTTGTTTCGGAGCTTTAGGTTCGGGTGCGTAGGGAGAACTGTCACCAATCTTTAACTCAATCACATATCTTTTATGGGCATTCTTGCCCGATCCTGCGATATGGGGTCCCCCCGAGATGGTTATGACATCTTCTCAATCAATCGGAGGGGGTCGTTCATCCTCCTGAGCTCAGGGGATACTCTTTTGGGCAGGTGGCGCGGCTACTGCCCTTTGGCTAGTAGAAGCCTGATTGGGGTTTTGGTCTCTCACCTACTGCCTAAAATATCCCCTTGAGATCAACCCTTCGATCTCATCTTTTAACTGTCAACATTCATCGGTTGTATGCCCGATATCCCAGTGGAATCTACAGTATTTACTAGAATCTCTTTTCGCCTTTTGGTTCCTCATGGGGTCAATTCGACTGAAAGGGACTTGGTTTTCATTAACCAGGTAGATATTCTCCCGAGACTCATTGAGCTCGGTATACACTTTGTATACAGAGAAATATCTTTCCCCTTTCTTCTTCTTTCCCCCATCCACCTCAGGGTTACTCCCTTCATTTTTCTTTCTCTTAGAAGGGTTGTCTCCGGGGGGTTTTGAAGTTGTGGGGTCTGTCGAGGTCAAGGCAGAGTTTGCGTTTATTGTTGTAGTTATGGGCTGAGAGGTCATATTCAATGCTGACCTCGCCTCCTCTACATTAACAAACCATTGAGCTCTTCGATTGAACTCGGTTAAGGACCTGACAGGTTTCCTTTGCAAGTCTTCCTAGAGAGGACTTCCAGGCATTACTCCAGCTCGAACGACCATTAAATGACCACTATCGTCGACATCTCGAGCTCAAGCAACTTCTAGGTTAAACCTTGTGAGGTAACCTTTTAGTGACTCATTTGGCTGCCGTCGGACATTGGTTAAGGCCTAAGCCTCGGGCCTAATGCCGACCATGGCTTTAAATTGTTTCTTGAAATCTCTTGGCAATTGATCCCAGGATGCAATAAAATGTCTTTTGAACTTTTCGAAAAAGTTTTTTGCTGGTCCCATGAGAGTGGCTGGGAACAGCATACACCTAAGCTCGTTGCCCACATTGTTGGCTTGCATAATTGTGTTGAATGTACTCAGATGGCTGTAGGGGTCAAAATTTCCATCAAATGGCGAGACATGAGGAATCCTAAACCCTTGAGGGAAAGGAGTGTTAGAGATATGCAGGGCAAACTGCTCGAGTTCTTCATCGAACTCTTCATCCCTTTCCCAGCTACGCTTATTCTGCAAGAGCCTGAACGCTCTCTCCAACTTTTCAATCCTTTCTTGGACTGGATATACAAGAGGCCTGCCCTGGACCTAAGGGGGCTGGCTATTGTTGATGACAATTCCAGTTCCCTTTCTTGGTGCAGGATTGAAAATCGGTTGCTTGCGACCGTTCTGATGATCTCATAGATCTGGGTTCGGGGGATTATCACGCCCCCAATTATGGTTTAAATGTTCACGTAGATCCAGGTGATCTCCTCGATTCCTGACATTTCTTGGCTCCATGTTATATATAGTCACAGACCTAGTGTAATCCGAGCTTTCACTGACATGGCTCGTTGCTCGGTTATTACGAGATGGGTTTCTTATCGGTCTCCTTGTCTTAGTAGTTTGAGATCGTGACATCTGGCTCCTCGTAGGTTGAAGAGCCCTGCACTCTCAAGCAACTTCTTCATTTCCATGTCTACGTCCAACCCGCCTATCCCTATCTTGGTGGGCAGGTCGCAAAACCCTCTGGACTGGCGAGGGATGCCTTATCGGCGATGGTGGGTACCTTATAGGAGAAGGTGGCTGCCTCCCATTGTGGGGCCTGGACGTTCTGGAATTCGCCCGATCAGGTTAATGGACATTTTGCGTGGCACCAGGATTTGGGGCCCGAGTCACTGAGGGGGCTCGGTTATTCCCTATTCTCATTTGTGCCTTAGCAGTCGGATTAGCAGGACCCTCAGCTCGGTTACTCCTCTGAGGTCTCAGTGAAATAGGATGGGATGCTGGTGGCAGAGCTTGTTCTGCCCTCCTGGTGGCCATGTTCTTACGAGGGCGCCCCCTAGGCCTACGAGGTGGGACCTGAGTGTCTCGCGGAGGTGGGGCCTGAGTGTCTCGGGGAGCCACCTGTGCTTCACCAGCTAGTCTGGCTAGCTCTTCATTGCGTTTTGTAGCTTCTGCCAACTGTTTGCGCAATTTGCGATTCTCAAGTTCCACAATTGGAACATATCTCTCGGGTTTATAGTACATATCCTCGTCGACTCTGGGAGCAGGTGGTCCCCGGGAGTTAGACAAGTGACTCCTCTCGTTGGGATCGGGATCCCCCATAGGCTGCTTCCCAGGCCGTCGGGGGTATTCGTCTTCATCAAGAATTTCCTCCTCAGGTATATTGGGATCATTCATAGCCATTGCTAATCCGAGAGGCTCTCGGACTAAACAGACTCACGCATTGTTTAATGACTCTCAATAAAAGCACCAAACTGTTGACGCCGTTTTTCATAAACTTAAGAAAGGAGAGCAATTAAACAATAGTATACCAAAGGAAATGAATAAAAATGATGAAAACATGATCTTTTTACGTGGTTCAGCAGTTAAAATCTGCCTAGTCGACAAGTCTGTGTTATTAGCACTTGGGAGTCTTTTGGAAACTTTCAGAGAATAGTTGCCCAGAGTTTTTCTCTCCAAAAATCAGTATTTCTGTCCCTTACAAATGGAGTTTCCTTCTCTATTTATAGAGAAGGTTTCAAAATTCTTTCCCACATATTTCGGGAAGATATTATGTGAATTAAACAATATAATGCCAATTAATGCATTATTTGCTACGTGCATGATAATATCCCAAAGAATGTGGGATTAGATAACTAATTACATCATATCCCTTAAACATAGGGATTTTACAACAATAAACACGTTCACACGTAACCGACTAGCTTAGATACTGGGTTCATTACGCCTTCGAGACTATTTTTCTATCACAAGCTTGTCATCTTGCTTTGCCTATGTTCCCAACAAGTAACCATTGATGAAGCCATCACTTTCGAGCTTATACTTCTCGAGCTCGAACCATCTTGTCTGAGGGAAGGAGATGCATCAAGAACTTATACAAGTGCAAGTTTGTCATTCACAGCGATACCATCTCTAAATATTAGATCAAATAATTGACCGAGTTAATTTCTAGCTTACACCTAACGAGCCTAGGTTTCTAGATCATAATTCCCATGCTCGAAATCTAGGTGTAACACACACAAATAGTTACCATACCTTAAGTGAAGCTTGTCTTTAGTAACGAGTGTACATGCCCAACTTGTCTATAGAAACCCTTAACCTTGGCTCGCTCTGAAACCAAGTTGTAACGCCCTACTACCTAGGGACCGTTACGTTGTGCATTTTAAACAGTGCTATACTCGCTAATCGAGTCATTTGGCCATAATCGTGTAACTAAGTATGATTAGCAGTTTAGGGTTAATTTTTTTGGTTAAGATACAACGTTTCACTAAAATGTTTACCATATACATTGGGATCCCGCAAATATATTTTAAAGGTCAATTACAATAAAATATTTACAATCAGTCGACCTAAGCGATAAAATAGGGTTTAACCCTAGTTCCTCTTTAAACCCTCGGCCATGGCGGTCGAGCAGCTGCACATGTACACATCGTCACCTAAGCTCTCCAGCTTAAGGATGGTACAACTTTCTTTTGCTTTTACCTGCACCACATAACACCCGTGAGCCGGAGCTCAGGAAGAAAACTCAATGTACTCATGAATAGGTAATAACATGTTACTAAATCATAACAGGCATGCCTAGCAGTAATAACCCTACTCATGCATGCAAACAACTCCAAATAAATGTGTGTGGAGTCCCGTGCTCTGAGTAGATGACTAATAAGTCTCTCGCTTTGAGGAAGATGACTAATAAGTATCTCTGAGGTAGATGACTAATAAGTCTTTCTCTTAATAGACGACTAATAAGTCATACTCTGTATAGATGACTAATAAGTCTATCCTTATGTAGATGACTGATAAGTCTATCTCTGTATAGATGACTAATAAATATATCTATGTATGGATGACTGATAAGTCTGTCTCTGTTAGATGACTGATAAGTCTATCTCTGAGGTAGATGACTAATAAGTCTTTCTGTATAGATGACTAATAAGTCTATCCTTATGTAGATGACTGATAAGTCTATCTTTGTTAGATGATTGATAAGTCTATCTCTGTATGGATGACTGATAAGTCTATCTCTGTTAGATGACTGATAAGTCTATCTCTGAGGTAGATGACTAATTAGTCAATCTGTATAGATGACTAATAAGTCTATCCTTATGTAGATGACAGATAAGTCTATCTCTGTTAGATGACTAATAAGTCTATCTCTGAGGTAGATGACTAATAAGTCTCTCTGTATAGATGACTAATAAGTCTATCCTTATGTAGATGACTGATAAGTCTATCTCTGTTAGATGACTAATAAGTCTATCTCTGAGGTAGATGACTAATAAGTCTCTCTGTATAGATGACTAATAAGTCTATCCTTATGTAGATGACTGATAAGTCTATCTCTGTGGTCCAATTCCCTCCTAGCCATGTGACGTATCAATCACTTGGGCTTGTAGCCTTGGCTCTATGTAACTAGCCTTTAGACTAGACAAGCGCTTTTAGTTTTCATCGAACTTAAGGTCGGTCAAGCATTTCATGCTTATGAAGATAAGGCTTATGTCGATTACATCTAATCATTTCAGCTTGAGTTAAACACGCTAATACCATTCTTGACTCATAAGTCAATACCATACGACCAGTGCACAACACTACTGCTGAACTTAATTAATAAGTCACAACTTCATAATCAATACTAACACCATTACCATTTCTGACTAATAAGTCAGTACCATTACAGATAAGCAAGACTGCTAAACATTTAATATGCAATCAATGTCCACATATATAGCACTCAGCATGCCTCATTAATAACCATGCATGTCACATACTGGGTGTAATTTTCTTACCTCTGGTTCGAGCGTGAGATACGTTAAGAATGACCCTTGAGAACGATCAATCCTTTGATCCCTTAGCAGTCACCTAGTCATAGCCATATATGGAATTCCATCAATAAAATGAACAATAAAAGGTTCATGATGTAAACCTCACTCCCGGGACCTCGAATCCTACTAACACGGTTAATAAATTTGATCCCGAGCCTTAAGAATTGAAACCCCGCGCCAAAAACCCTCAAAAGCGCTCAAAAGAATGCCCTGGAAAAACAGGGTAGCGCTACAGTGCTGACGCTACAACCAGAGCTGCCATGCCCTGGACAATGCTGTAGCACCAGAACCAGGTTGTTTCAATCCTTGTTTTTCCCCTTCGAGTTCTCTAAATTCCAACCTTCAAAAACTGATTCCAAACCTCAACCAAACTCACAAATGAACCCAAAATCCCATTCTACGAGTCTCTAAAACCAAAACCCAATCAATCTTCCCCAAAAAATTCATTGAATTCTTAACTTTCCAATCCAAAAATTCTAACTGAAAAACAATTAAAAAAAAGAGCAAAACTAGAGTTTCCATGGCTGAAATCTTACCTCAAGCTCAAGGTTAATCCTCTTCAATGGCTGAACACAATCCTAAGCCCTCAAGGCTTGATTCCCTAGCTTGAATCCTCAAATGGAGCTTCAAAGTTTCAAAGGAAGAAGGAGAAAAAAGATGATTGGGAGGAAGAGGAGAGAAGCTCTGTTTTTGATTCTAAGGTTTCTATAGCCATCCTTAACTTAATAAGTCTCTCGCTCTGAGGTAGATGACTAATAAGCCTCTCTAGGAAGACGACTAATAAATCTTTTTCTGAATAGACGACTAATAAGTTATACTCTGTATAGAAGACTAATAAGTCTATCCTTATGTAGATGACTAATAAGTCTATCTCTGTATAGATGACTGATAAGTCTATCCCTCTTAGATGACTGATAAGTCTATCTTTGAGGTAGATGACTAATAAGTCTATCCTTATGTAGATGACTGATAAGTCTATCTCTGAGGTAGATGACTAATAAGTCTCTCTGTATAGATGATTAATAAGTCTATCCTTATGTAGATGACTGATAAGTCTATCTCTGTTAGATGACTAATAAGTCTATCTCTGAGGTAGATGACTAATAAGTCTCTCTGTATAGATGACTAATAAGTCTATCCTTATGTAGATGACTGATAAGTCTATCTCTGTGGTCCCATGCCCTCCTAGCCATGTGACGTATCAATCACCTGGGCTTATAGCCTTGGCTCTATGTAACTAGCCTTTAGACTAGACAAGCGCTTTTAGTTTTCATCGAACTTAAGGTCGGTCAAGCATTTCATGCTTATGATGCATCTAATCATTTCGGCTTGCGTTAAACATGCTAATACCGTTCTTGACTCATAAGTCAATACCATACGGCCATTGCTCAGTGCTACTGCAGAACTTGACTAATAAGTTACAGCTTCACAATCAATACTGACACCATTACCGTTTCTGACTAATAAGTTAGTACCATTCACAGATAAGCAAGACTACTAAGCATTTAATATGCAATCAATGTCCACATATAGAGCATTCAACATACCTCATTAATAACCATGCATGTCACATACTGAGTCCAGTTTTATTACCTCTGGTTCGAGCGTGAAATACGTTAAGAACGACTCTTGAGAATGATCAATCCTTTGATCCCTTAGCGGTCACCTAGTCATAACCAAATATGGAATTCCATCAATAAAATCAACAATAAAAGGTTCATGATGTAAACCTACTCCTGGGACCTCGAATCCTACTAACACGGTTAATAAATTCGATCCCGAGCCTTAAGAATTGAAACCCCGAGCCAAAAACCCTCAAAAGCGCTCAAAAGAATGCCCTGGAAAAACAGGGTAGCGTGAGCGCTATGGCGCTACAACCAGAGCTGCCATGCCCTGGATAGCGCTGTAGCGCCAAAACCAGGGTGTTTCAGCCCTTGTTTTTCCCCTTCAAGTTCTCCAAATTCCAAACTTCAAAACTTGATTCCAAACCTCAACCAAACTCACAAATGAACCCAAAATCCCATTCTACAAGTCTCAGGCATCAAAACCTAATCAATCTTCCCCAAAAACTTCATTGAATTCTCAACTATCCAATCCAAAAATTCCAACTGAAAAATAGAGCAAAACCAGAGTTTCCATGGCCGAAATCTTACCTTAAGCTCAAGGTTAAACCATCTTCAATGGCTGAAGACAATCCTAAACCCTCAGGCTTGATTCCCTAGCTTGAATCCTCAAATGGAGCTTCAAAATTTCAAAGGAAGAAGGAGAAAAAAGATGATCGGGAGGAAGAGGAGAGAAGCTTTGTTTTTGATTCTAAGGTTTCTACAGCCATCCTTAAGTTAACATATATCCCTTGGTCAAATGACCAAAATGCCCCTAAGCCTATCTTATTTCTTAACAGCCCTAAGGGCAAAATTGTCCTTTCCTGTCTATCTCGTTAATTATAATTAACATCCTCCAATTACCGTTATTCCCAATATTCTAAAATACTAATAAATCATATCCCATTACTCTATAATTTCCGGTAATGTACTAATCATCAAATTACCCCGAGACTCACCCCGAGTCCTGAAATTAACCTCGTTATGACCAAACCGCTAACTTTCATTCAAAGATCGTCTCATGTCGAATAGCTCGAACAAATCCACATTATAATGTGGCCTCATTCATAATTCACCAACATGCATGAAAATATACAAATATGCCCTGAACGGGCCAAATTACCAAAATGCCCTTATAATGAAAAGTGGACCCATATGCATGCATTTATCATCATATAATAATATAACTCGCATAATCATGCATATAATCATTTCATTGCATAATAAATCAATTATGGCCCTCCCGACCTCCTAATCAAGGTCCTAAGACTTATTGGGAAATTTGGGTCATTACAGTTCAACTTTCTTTTGCCTTTACCTGCACCACATAGCACTTGTGAGCCGCGGCTCAGCAAGAAAACTCAACATGCTCATAAACAGGTAATAACATGTCACTAAATCATAATAAGCATGCCTAGCAGTAATAGCCCTATTCATGCATGCAAGCAATTCCAAATAAATGATTATGGAGTTTTGCGCCCTGCATAGATGACCAACTAGTCCATCTCTGGGGATCTGCTCTCTGAATAGAAGACCAAATAGTCTATCTCTGGGGATCCGCTCCCTGAATAGATGACTAATAAGTCTATCTCTGGGGATCCGCTCTCTGAATAGATGACTAATAAGTCTATCTCCTGAGATCTGATCCCTGAATAGATGACTAATAAGTCTATCTCTGGGGATCTGCTCCATGAATAGATGACTAATAAGTCTATCTCTGGGGCTTTGTACCCTAAGCCATGTGACGTTTCAGTTACCTAAGCTTTTTGGCCCTGGCTTTACATAACTAGCCTTTAGACTAGACAAGCGCTTTAGTTTTCTTCGACCTTGGGGTCGGTCAAGCATTTAATGCTCATGTTGATTAGATCTTATCATTTCAGCCTGCGTTAAACACGCCAATGCCGCTCTTGACTCTTAATCGAATACCATATGACTAGTGCTCAGTACTACTGCCGATCCTGACTGATAAGTCACAGCTTCACGACTAATACTTACACCAATGTCGTTCCCTAACTAAACAGTTAGTGCTTCCTCAATGAGGTAATTCAAATAGACATATATCACATGTCAAATATCCAGATATAAGGCATTCAACAGGCTTAATCAACAATTATTAGCATAATTATGATCATGCACAATTACAAAGACTCAAGCTCTAACCAATTCCATATTCAATATTCATGCCATGCCATGCCATAATCATATATATCATATGCATAACATGCATCACATACTCGGTGTAGTTTTCTTACCTTTCGTCAAAGCACAGGTTACCAATAAACAGCCCTCAAGCATGATCCTGTTTCCAAGCCCCTGGCGATAACCTAGTCACAACCATAATATAAAACCTCATAAAAAATGAGTAAATAAATACTTCCTGACCAAAACCTAGCCTCCGGGACATTGAATCCTACTCAACTGGGTAGTAGGATCAATCTTAGACCCTGTGAGATAAGTTCCCACGATTAAAAACCAAATCTGGGCAAAAATGCAGAGGCAGGTCGTGACTTGCCCCAAGTCAGAGAGCATTTGCTTGGGCTTAAGGGTGTGGGCTGTGACTTGGCCCCTCTTGGGTCGCGACGTGCCCCCCAGGCAGAGCTTTCCTGGCTCGTGGTTCATCCATGTCGCGACTTGAACACGAAACCAGCCATTTCCTACGATTTTTCCCATTTAAAATCCTCCAAAAACCTATTCAAACATATCCAAATCCAAAAATCAAAGTTCCCAAACATCCCAATTATCCAAAACCATTAAAACCCAAGTCTTAAATCATCCAAAAACTCATCAAAACATAAAATCCAATCAAAGCTTAACAATTTTAAAAACTTAGAACTTAAAACTTGGATTACCTCCGATTGAGTCGTTTTCCAACTAAATCCTCCGGCTAATAAGTTTATAATCTTTCCTAGAATCTTTATGCCTCGATCCTTGCTTGAATCTGAGTCCTAAAACTCGAGTTTCCTTCAAAAATGCGAATGGATGTCGAAAAGGGAATGAGAGAGAGAGAGAGAGAACGTTCTGAATGGTTACTTCGAGCTTAAGTAACCTCAAGCAAATCCTAATGCTGGGGGTCTCGAAAATGCTCCCGGGGCAAAATAGTCAAAATTCCCAAAATTTCCCCCCTGATCTCACTAACTCCTATTTTATCATCAAATATTTTTTCTCATTTCCCAATATCCAGGTAATGTGCTAAATACCCAAAATACCCATTGACTCCCTCTGAGTCAAGTATGGATCCCGTTGTGACTTTCCCACTAGCTTGCTCCCTAAGATCGTCTCGTGCCGAGTAACCCAATCATACTCACATAATAATGTGGTCCCACACATATGTCACATAAATGCCAAATATACCCAAAACGGGCCAAATTATGAAAATTGCCCAATTAAACAGAAATTGGCCCACATGCATATTTAATACACCTAACACATGCACATCAAGTCATATTATAATACTATATCACATAATCACACGATAATACACATAAATATCATATAATCACATAATTCCATAATTTTCCATCTTGACCCCCTAATCAAGGCCCTAAGTCTTATTAGGAAATTTGGGACATTACACTAGATTTTGAAATTCTACATTCTTTGGTACCCTATATTTTGAAATCATACATATTTGGTACCTTAAACTCAGATTTAATTAATAAAATCTTACGAATTTAATCAAACTGCTCTCAAGTATATGAGTTCCGAATTCAAATTTAATTACTTAATTACATATAACTGATGACAATTTGCCCATATTGATAAAATTGTATTTATCAAATCTGAGTCTAGGGTACCAAATATGTATGATTTTTAAAATACAGGGTACCATATAAGTTTTATTGAAAAAAGAGGGTACCAAAATTTTACTTTGAAAAAATAAAGGGTACCAATGAGTAAATTCCCTTAAAAAAACCATATTGTAACTGGTTACCTATGTTACTAAAATCATAGTTATTTACTCTTCATTTTTTTAATGAAGTGTTCTTCCTCTTTTTCCTTCAAATTTGATGTTTTTTTTTTTCATATTTAAATAAGTAACCTGTCACCTCTCTTCTGGTAATTGGTTATCCCTCTTATGGAAGAAGGTTACTCCTCTCAGGGTAACTGATTACCTCTCCTGGTACATATTATTTAACCTAGCTTTAAGATTTTATTTTTACATAACTGTCAAAGATCAATCAAGTCATTTGTTACCTTACACAAGATTTGAAAAAAAAAATGTACAATCTAAAAAAAAGGAAAAAATATGTTTATATTAAATAAAAAAAATAATAAACACAATTCATATTACAAAAAAAAAAAATTGCAAAACAACCAAAGAAAAATTTAATATAAAATTAGTAATATAAAAAAACAAATAAGCTAATTTTTTTTAATCAAATTACAAACATACCCTTCCAAATTTATAAAACTTGATTAAGAGTAAAACTATGGCATAAACCAACTTTAATACAAAAATATGAGAAAATAAACCTATAAAAGTGAAAATTCTTAAAAAAAAAAGTGATAGATTAATTTTTTTTTTTGAAAAAAAGCCATATTTTTACACACTCTATTAAAAATTCCATATAAAATGTAAATTTGTCTTAAAATAGGGATGGGAGAAATTTTTGGAGTGAGGACAATGGTGGGGGAGCATTCTTCGACTCTGTCCTGTTTACACGGTTCGATTTATTATTAAAACTGAAATATTATTAAGAGTACACAAAACTCATATGGTGATTACAGCAAAATATAAAATGATGAAATGAAATTTTTTTAAAAAAATATTTTATAATAGCATCATTATTGAAAGAAAAAAAAAAGGATATTTTCCCACCAAAAGAATTGGGCTCGATGAGATTTTATGGTTTTTTTAAGAGAAATTTACAGAAAGTGCCAAAATTGGCACATTTATTTTATTTTTACTGTCAGACGTTTATTTTTACTTTTTTTACTGTTTTGCTTTATCTTTTGTACTATTTTTATAATTTTAAATTTACAAGAATACTATTTGCTTACTAACACACACTTTTCCCACATATCTATCACTTTTTCTTACACTCTCTTCAAATATACATGATTCCATATTTCACATTTTTTTATTGTTTACACTCTTTCCACTTATTACTCTATTTTTTTTTATCATGCCACATATAATCTACTGCTTTTACACATTTCCCTATCTTTTGTTGTTGACTATTCTTATTCTCAAACTCCACTTTATTGGTTATTATTATTATTATTATTATTATTATTATTATTATTATTACTATTATGTGTAGAATGAAATTTAATAAAATAATGTGTTATTTTTAAAAAAGACAGTTTTCAACAGCTAGCAAAGCGAAAAAGATAGCCTACCTACTTCTTCCTACACCTTTTAATCAATTTTTTTTTTCTTTCACGTTGCTCAATACCTCATACCCATTTCAGTTTCTATTCATCTTCTCCATTTTTTTTAGAGATCAATATAATTTTTTGATCTCATATTCTTCATAATAGTTACTACAGAGACAAACTCTGGTTCTACCTCTCCGTTTGCAAATAAAGCTCTCACTCTCATGTTGTTGCTTTTAAGTTTATGTTGTGTTATTTTTTAGTTGTCTTAATGTTGTTATGCAGATTAACTTTGTGTTGTTTACTAATTTTTTACTTTTTGATGTTGTTTTTATTTTAGCATATCAATATCATTTTTATATTATAAAGATATATTTATTTTTAGATGTTTTGTAGTTATTATTTAGTTGCTTTCAACTTTTAAGTTTGTTTTATTTATTTTTGAAGATTACAAATAATAAAAAGGTTGATCATATAGTTCAAGCAATAATTTATTTATCTCTTTAGATGAGATGAGTAAACATGTTGTTGATGATACACTGCCCATTTTTTTTTTTCATTTCTTGTGCCCAACACATCTCTCTCCATCTCTTTCTTTCATTCCTTCTTCTTCTTCAAATTTTGAAGACAATGTTGCATTGTTGTTGATTTTGTGTTGATATTGCGTTGACTGTACTTGTTGTATGCTACGATCGTTGACAACAATGTCAACACAACATGGCAACAACCTGACAACAACAATGTTTTACATTGAAATTAAAAAAAAAATACTCTCCTTGTTCTCATTATACTACCCATAATTTAAATTCAGTGTTTTCCCTTCCAGATTTTCGAAAATAACTAGAAAGCAACCAGACAACAACAAAATTTGATTAATAAATTAGACCATCAACAAATTTTCACTCGATTTGAATGGTTCTACAAATTTAAACTAGTCGATTAGAAGTTGTTTGGAAGATTTTGGTGATTCAATTTTTGGGTTTCGTATTTTACCAATTTTTTGGTTTCAATTTTGCGAATTGAATGTTATTTTTCGGTTGTTTCCTTGAGATCTTGCTGTGGTTTTAGGTATTGATGCTTTGCAAAGCTTGATTTCCGGCATCCATGGAGATTTTTCGTTGCTTTGAGGTTCTTTGCCATGAGTGATCAGCGAAGGAGAAACTCCCTATTCACCACCAGCCCATGTTTGTAATTTTATTTTTGGATTTCGATTGCTTGCCAATTTTTTTCCGACCAATTTTTTTGAGATTGAAGGGTGGTTTTTAGTTTTTTGCATGTAGTTTTTGTTGTTGTTCTATTAGATCTAGATTGCCGGAAGCTATGATGTTTTGATGTTGTTGTGTGATCGGCGTTGTGGGATGCAAGAGAAGGAGAAGCTCATTCCGACTGGGAGAGAGTGGTGAGGAACTTCAAGAGCAAACCGTATTTATGTAAATAAAAGTTTGGTACTGTATAAAAATTGTTTTCTCCGCATGATAGAAAAATTGTTATTTTTTATTATAACAAAATTTTTCTCTTTTTTTAATATATATAATAAAAACAAATAAAATACCCTATTAATAACAACAACAACAATAATATACAATTTATATAACAATTTAAAAATATATGTGTTACGCCCATATTTCGAGCATGGGAATCATGATCTCGAAATCCAGGCTCGTTAGGTGTAAGCTCGAAATGAACACGACCATCATCTGATCCACTATTCAGAGACGATTTCGTTGTGAATGATGACTTCGCAAGCCTGAGGAGTGTGTAGCCTCGAAAGCACTCTGAGCTTATAAGTTGGACTCACAACTCACGATATCAAGGGTTCAACACTTGTATAAGTGTTTTTGATGCATCTCTTGCCCTCAAACAAGATGGTTCGAGCTCGAGAGGGTAAGCTCGAACATAATGGCTTCGTCACCGGTAACTTGTTGGGAGCTCGAGCGAACTAATGTGACGAGTTCGTAATGGGCAAATGGTCTCAAAGACACATGGATCCGATCCGGCATCCGAACACGTTAGCTGTGTGTGAATGTATTTATTGTTATAACTTCCCTATGTTTAAGGGATCTAATGTGATATTGTTATTAAATCCCACATTTTATGGGATATTATCATGCATGTAGCAAATAATGCATTAATTGGCATTATAGTATATGATTTACTAAATATCTTCTCGAAATATGTGGGAATGAATTCTGAAACCTTCTCTATAAATAGAGAAGTAAATTTCAATTGTAAAGGGACCGAAACATTGAGCTTTGGAGAAACTCTGGGAAACTATTATCTGAAAGTTTCCAGAAAACTCTAAAGAACTAATAACATAGACTCGTGAACTAGGTAGATTTGAACTGCTGAACCACGTAAAAAGATCCTATCTCCATTCTTATTATTCACATCCTTTGGTATATTATTAATTAATTGCTCTTCTTTCTTAAGTTGACGAAAAATGGCGTCAACAGTTTGGTGCTTTCATTGAGAGCAATTAAACAGAGACATGAGCCTTTTTAATTAAAGAGCCTCTCGGATCAGCAATGGCCGTGGCAAACGATCCCAATATACCTGAGGAGGAAATTATTCATGAAGAAGAATACCCCCAAAGGCTTGGAAAGCATCCTATGGTGGATCCTGATCCCGACGAAAGGAGTGACTCATCCAACTCCTGGGGACCACCTGCTCCCAGGACCGACGAGGACATGTATTATAATCTCGAGAGATATGTTCCAATTGTGGAACTTGAGAATCGCCAATTGCGCAAACAGTTGGCGGAAGCTACAAAACGCAATGAAGAGCTAGCCAGACTAGCTGCTGAAGCACAGTCGCCTCCTCGAGATACTCAGGCCCCACCTCCTTGAGACACTCAGGCCCCACCTCATAGGCTTAGGAGGCGCACTCGTAAGAAAGCGGCCACCTGGAGGGCGGAACAAGTTCCGCCACCAACGACCCATCCTGTTCCACCGAGACCCCGGAGGAGTAATCGGGATAAGGGTGCTGCCGACCTGCCTGAGGCACAAGCGGGAATGGGAAATAATCGAGCCCCCTCATCGACTCGGACCCCAAATCCTGGTGCCACGCAAAACGTCCCGGAACCTGTTCGGGCGAATTCAGGACCATCCAGGCCCCACAATGGGAGGCAGCCACCTTCTCCTATAAGGCACCGGCCATCGCCAATAAGGCATCCCTCGCTAGTCCAGAGGGTTCCATGACCTGTCCACCAAGATAGGGATAGGCGGGCTGGGCGTAGACATGGAAATGAAGAGGCTCCTCGAGATCGCAGGGTTCCTCAGCCTACGAGAAGCCAAATGTCACGATCACAAACTGTTGAGACAAGAAGGCCTGCAGGAAATCCATCTCGTAATAACCGAGCAATGAGCCATGTCAGTGAAAGCTCGGATTACAATAGGTCTGTGAGTATATACAACACAAAGCCAAGAAATGCCAAGAATTGAGAAGATCACCCTGATCTATGGGAACGTTTGAACCATAATCGGGGGCGTGATAATCCCCCAAACCCAGATCTGCAAGATCATCTGAATGGTCGCAAGCAGCCAATTTACAATCATGTACCATGACAGGGAGCTAGAGTTGCTATCAATGATAACCAGACTCCTCAGGTCCAGGCCAAGCCTCCTATAGATCCAATCCAAGAGAGGATTGAACAGCTGGAGAGAGCGTTCAGGCTCTTGCAGAACGAGCGTAGCCAGGAAAGGGATGAAGAACTCGAGCCGTTTGCCCCGCATATCTCTAACACTCCCTTTCCTCAAGGGTTTAGGATTCCTCATGTCCTACCATTTGATGGAAATTCTGATCTCTACAGCCATCTGAGCACGTTCAACAAAATTATGCGAGCTAGCAATGTGGGCTACGAGCTCAGGTGTATGTTGTTCCCAGCCACTCTCACAGGACCAGCAAAAAACTGGTTCGAAAAGTTTCAAAGACATTCAATTGCATCCTGGGATCAATTGTCGAGAGATTTCAAGAAACAATTTAAATCCATGGTCGGCATTAGGCCCGAGGCTTCAGCCTTAACTAATGTATGACAGCAGCCAAACGAGTCACTAAAAGGTTACCTCACAAGGTTTAACCTAGAAGTGGCTCAAGCTTGAGATCTCGAAGATAGTGGTCATTTAATGGACATTCGAGCTGGTGTAATGCAAGGAAGTCCTCTCTAGGAAGACTTACAAAAAAACCTGTCAGGTCCTTAACCGAGTTCAATCGAAGAGCTTAGAGGTTTGTTAATGTAGAGGAGGCGAGGTCAGCATTGAATATGACCTCTCAACCTGTAACTACAAAAACAAACGCAAACTCTGCCTTGACCTCGATGGACCCCACAACTTCAAAATCCCGCGGGGACAACCCTTCTAAGAGAAAGAAAAATGAAGAGAATAACCCCGAGGTGGATGGAGGAAAGAAGAAGAAAGGGGAAAGATACTTCTCCATATACAATTTGTATACCGAGCTCAATGAGTCTCGGGAGAATATCTACCTGGCTAATGAAAACCAGGTCCCATTCAGACGACCTGACTCCATGAGGAACCAAAAGGAGAAAATAGAGTCTAGTAAGTACTATAGATTCCACCGTGATATTAGACATACAACTGATGAATGTCAACAGTTAAAAGATGAGATCGAAGAATTGATTTCGAGAGGTTATTTTGGGCAGTATGTAAGAAACCGAAACCCTAATCAGGCTTCCACCAGCCAAAGGGCAGCAGCCGCACCACTTGCCCAGAGCAGTAATTCCTGAGCTTGAGAAGATGAACGGCCCCCTTCGATTGATGGAGAAGATGTCATAACCATATCGGGGGGAAGCTATATCGCAGGATCGGGCAAGAATGCCCCAAAAATATTTTTGAATGAGCTAAAAACTGGCGACAGTTCTCCCTACGAACCCGAACCAAGGGTTCCGAAACAATAAAGGGTTGAAACTCAACCCATAACTTTCACCGAAGAGGATGCGTCTCATGTCCAATTTCCCCATAATGATCCCCTGGTCATAACCCTCCAGCATGCGAACAAGAGGGTACACCGAGTCCTGATTGATAATGGGAGTTCGGTGAATATTCTCTATAAAGCCACTCTAGAAAAGATGGGATTCGGGCTTTGCGACCTAAAGGCCTGTGCAACCACACTGTATGACTTTTCAGGAGAAGGGATTGCCTGTGTAGGATCCATTGAACTCCTTGTAACCTTGGGAGACTATCCAGTCTCTTTGACCAAGATGATAGAGTTTGTTGTGGTGGATCTTCCATCTGCCTACAATATACTGCTCGGGAGACCCGCCATAGTACAACTAGGGGAAATTTCATCTGTTAGGCATTTGGGCATCAAGTTCCTGACTTCTGGTGGCATTAGGACTTTGAAAGGGGACCAGCTGGAGAGAAGGGAATGCTACAACATTTCCGTTAGAGGGAAGAAACAAACAAGTGCACAAGCACTTGTCATAATTCAGAACAAGGACGGGACGATCTTCGAAATAGATGAAAGAGATCGACCCTAGAATAGAGGAAATGGCTAACCTTGAGTCGCTGGAAGAGCTTGAAGAAGTAAATCCCACAAAGACTGTGAAGGTGGGGAAAAACATTTCTGAAAAGGTGATGTAGCAATTAATTTGCTTCTTAAAAAAACAACCAGGATATTTTTGCATGGTCGCATTCAGACAGGGTAGGCATAAGTTCAAATGTGATAAGCCATGCACTTAATATTGACTAGAGCTTCCCCCCGAAGCAGTAAAAATGAAGACTCCTGGTTCTTCCCCCCGAACCAACCTGGATGACCCCAATAGTTGATTACCTCGAAACCGACATTCTCCCAGCAGAACGGAAAAAGGCTCGGAAATTGACGTATCAGATTCTGAGATACACTATTGTTGAAGGAAGGTTATATCGGAGAGGATATTCTATGCCACTACTCTGATGTGTGACTCCACTCGAGTCAAAGAAAATCCTAGAAGAAATTCATGAAGGATTTTTTGGAGACCACACTAGGGGGCATAGTGTGTCAAAGAAAATTATAAGGCAAGGATACTTCTGGCCTACTGTCAAAATAGATGCAGTCGAATATGTCAAGAAATGTGATAAATGCCAGTGATTCGCTATAATTCTGCGAGCTCCACCATCCGAGCTAACCATGATGACCTCCCCATGGCCATTTGCGGTATGGGGAATTGATTTAATAGGTTCGTTACCGATCGACAAAGGTGGAGTAAGATATGTTGTGGTCGCGGTTGATTATTTTAAAAAATGGACCGAGGCTGAACCCCTGGCAATGATTACCTCGAAAAAAGTCCTGGATTTTGTGGTAAAAAACATCATCTGCCGATACGGAATGCCAACAAAAATAGTATCAGATAACGGTACTCAATTCAACAACGAATTATTTACCCTTTTTTGTGAGAAGAATGGGATAATAAAAGGCTTTTCTTTCGTTGCCCATCCCCAAGCAAACGTCCAAGTCAAAGCAGTAAATAAAACCCTCAAGAGCTCTATGAAGAAGATATTAGAAGAGGCTACGGGAATATGGCCCGAGGAGTTACCCCAAGTTTTGTGGGCATATCAAACCACAACTCGCACTTCAACAGGGCTCACCCCTTTCTCCCTGGCATATGGGTGCGAGGCCATGTTACCAATTGAGTTCGAAATACCCATAATTTGTAGCCAGGCTTATGATCAAGCCTCGAACCAATCCCAACTCGAAGTAAGTCTGGACCTTATTGAAGAAAGGCGAGATGAAGCTCAACTGAAGAATGTGGCATATCAGCAGCGAGCTACCCGATACTTCAATAAAAAAGTTCGGGATAGAAAGTTTGGATTGGGAGACTTAGTATTAAGACGTGTATTCCTAGCTACAAGGGACCCAGCTGCTGGAGTACACAGACCTAATTGGGAAGGACCTTACCAAATCAAGTCCATTATTCGACCTGGAGTATATAAATTGGCCATATTAAATGGAGATTTGGTACCACGAGCTTGGAATGGCGAACATCTACGACCTTACTATCAATAGTGTAGGAATGAGATCTCATTGTAACCAAGCGTGTTTGTTTTTACAATATTTTTATTAATAAAATATTCAATTTTGATCAAAAGCATCCTCTTTCTTATTTGTTGTATTTTTTGCAAACTCTCTTAATTTAATAACCTATGGTCACGCTCATAGGATATTAAGGGGGCATCAGTGGTATACAATAATACCATAAGTTTGAAAAAATAAATAACATCAAATAAAAATGTCTGGATGGTTAACCTGACATGAAAATATAGTATACACAAAAAGTAACAAATGTCTGGACCATTAACCTGACATAGAAGTCATAAGTGTATGCACGAGCTAAGATGATCTAGATATAACTGGATTATTAAAGTTATAAGTGTCTAGAAATGACAAAATACGTGAGCTAAGATGATCTGGCCAGTTGATCTGGACACAACCAGATTATTTAAAAAAGAAAGAACAAGTGTACGGATCGCAAACCAGACACAACCTAAATAGGTTTGGAATATACCAGCTAAAACTAATCGACAAAATCTGGGAAAAGATAAACCTACTTCGAGCTAAGTAGATATCGAGGCTGGAATATTATGCAAAAATAGTTTCGACCTCATAACCTCAAGAAGCTACTCGAGGAAGAGAAGGAGTGACTAGAAAAAGCAAGATATAACTAAACTACCTATCTTACATGCCACATAAGTACTTTCGAGTGCGTGGTAAGAGTAATATCCGACCTTGACAAATAAATAGATCCGATATGGATATGGATATATCGAGTAAACTGTTCATGAATGTATCGAAACTTGAGCTTAAATCCAACAGATGTTTGTATGAATAAACAGAGATAAAGGCAGAATTTTAATATAAATTGCTCAAAATATTTTGATCTAAGAAATGTGAGGCAAAAATATTAAAATAAAAGCCAAGCATAAAATTAAAAATATCATGTAACACCCTGGATAGCCAAGACCACTACACTATGTATTTATAAAGGTGCAGGACTTGCTAAGCAAGACATTTAGTTAAAAACGTGTTGCTAAAACCATTAAAGAGTTAGGGTTAAAAGGTTTTGGTCTCAAAAGGTACATCTCATATAACTAAACATATTACACATGGGATCCCAAAAAGGAACAGCGTTTAAAAGTCAGTTTACAAAATTTCCAAAGTACAAACAACCACTAGCCACTCTAAGGGAAAAACAGACGTTTATGGTTCTTCCGTTCCTGTATCCCCCTCAACCGAGGCAACTGAGCAACTGATCATGTACATTCTGTTCTCAGAGCTCTCCAAATCAGGGCTGATCAAGTTTGCCCTTTCCTTTACCTGCACCACGAAGCACCCGTGAGCCAAGGTCCAGAAAGAAAACATCATATAATATAACAAAC
Source organism: Humulus lupulus (assembly GCF_963169125.1). Classification (NCBI taxonomy): domain Eukaryota; kingdom Viridiplantae; phylum Streptophyta; class Magnoliopsida; order Rosales; family Cannabaceae; genus Humulus; species Humulus lupulus. The sequence continues at coordinate 71,957,651 of NC_084795.1, read as the reverse complement.
AATGATAAAAATTTAATAACCCTTTAAGCATGACCATATACTTAACATTCCACACTAATCACATAGCACGTATATACAACCAATGATTCAACCAATTAACACTCAGCTAATCAGCATGACAAATCTACCAATAATTAATAACAAATAAATCATATGATAATCAGGGTCGACACCTTAGGTCGCACCCTCTGTTTACCCCACTGACTCCAGCCCGATTAAACCGAGCTTAGTGCATAATATGTTGTCCTCAGCTACGAGTGGCCGAGCCGCACCCTGTGCGCTGATGTAAACTCCGACACTCTTAGGCTACTTGTCTACTATTTACATGGCATAATACCATCCTATATAAAGCATACAAGTCAGGGAACCCTTAGTCCCATTATAAATCCACTACCAGGTGCAGTTTTCTTACCTTTAGTTTCCAAATATACTGGTTACACGAGATGCCTCTTGAGCACGATCCGCTTCCCGAGCCCCTAGCTTAGACCTAGTCACAACCCAGATAAGGAATACCATTAATAATTGTAAAAGTTCTTCTAAATAAGGTTCTAGTCTCTGAAACATCGAAATCCACCAAGCACGGTAGTAGATTCGATCCCGAGGACCCTAGGTTAGATTCCCATGCTTAAAATGCCAAAATCCCAAATTCCCTTAAGGGCCGCAGATCAAGCCTCCTATGCCACGGCATGCCCCCAAACAGAGCCCAACCACACTCACAACTAGACACGAGCCGCGACCCTACAAGCCCCATGTCGCGGCCCGCCCTCCTTCCTCAGCATGCATTAGCTTCAGAGGGCTGCGGCTCACCAAGAACTATTCCGTGGCTCGACCCCTTCGAAACCCAGAAAAACCTCCATTTTTAACTCTCAAACCTTACTCAAAACCATCCTAATTCCATAACTCAATTATCGCAAAACTTCTAACATGATTCCAGTAACATAATCCAGCGAAAACCTAGCCTAAAAACTCATCAAAATCCCACTTCAATCTCTGAAACCCAAAAGCCCAAGAACACTAAAACCAGCCAAGAAAAACATCAGAATTCAAATATTAAACCATAAATTCGAGCTTACCTTCACTACAGAATCAATTCTCTAAGCAATTTCTGAGCTAACTCCCAAGTTCCTAGCTTCAATTCAGTCTTCAATTCCAAAACCCAAATACCTCTTAGAACTCAATCAAAACCACAGAATTTTTAACAACGAAAAGTGAGATTCAATCCTTACCTCAGTCCTGGTTGAATCCCTTAGCTAAAATTGAGCTAATCCCTCAAAACTCTAGCTCAAATCACAGAGCTTCCAGCTGAATTTTCCCTTAGGTTCTAATGGTTTCCTTTGAGAGAGAAAAAGAAGGGGAGAGAAGGTCGGTTCCTAATGTTCCACCAAATTCTATGTTTTACTTAGTCTATTCTTAGGCAATTAAGTTAATCTCAGGGTTAGGGGTGCCGGAAACGTCCCCGAGGGCAAAATGGTAAAATTCCCCTGTATTCCCACCTAGGCTTCCTAACCTCAAATATATCTCCAATTATTTATTTACATAACCCAATAACCTAAATAACCATCCAACACCTGAGATACCTCTTGACTTGTCCCAAGTCAAGTATTAAGCCCCATTGTGACTTTTCCGCTAACTGGCTCCCTAAGATCGCCTCAAGCCGCTTGATGCAGATTTACCCACACAATAATGTGGTTCTCACAATTATATCATTTAATCACATTTACATTCATATAGAAATACTAGCATGCTTATCAAATAATCATGCATCAAGTTAATAAATTCACATATAAACCAATTATGCCCTCCCGACACACTAATCAAGGCCCTTAAGCCATAATAATGATTTTGGGTCGTTACATATCAAATGCGAGTTTAAGCAAACAAAAAATAGCTCTCATATAAGTTGTAAATTGTTTTTACCCCAGGGATATAAAAAAAAAGAGAGAAAGAAAAATTAACTATTACAAAGATTTTTAATGGGACGCAACCCATGATCGTGCTTCTAGGAAGCAGGAGCATCCCCCTCGGTGACATTCGACCTCTCCTTAGCTTTTTCAGCCTCCTCCTTAGCTTCCTCCGCCTCCAACCGAGCTTGCCACTTAGCCAAGAACTCATCCTCAAGGGTATCCAAGAAGCTCATATCAAGAACGACATTGTTGGCCCAGATCCTGTACATGGCCATGTCCACTGCTCAATCCTTCTTTTGCCTAAAGTCTTTGAGGAGGCGAGCCTTTTCACCATCCATTATGTCGAAGGTGGCCTTTTTCTCCTCCTCGAGCTTAGCGTTTAACTTTTCAAGATCCTAAACCCTTGAGTTCTCCTCCTCGAGTTCTTTGATTCTCGAGTTCTTCTCTTCGAGCTCGGCCTCCAGCTTCGACTTGGTAGCTTTGAATTCATCAGCGAGCTTGAGCTGGAGATCCTTTGACTCCTGAGCATAAGACATGCTCGAGTGAACCTCATTGTTCAGCATGTAGTTCAACTGAGCAAATGCAGCAAGAGCCTAATACACAAAAAAATTGAATCAGAACATGTTCTAAGTAAAACTTAAACGAATAACAACAGAGTAAGAGAAAAATTACCGGGAGATGAGCTTGGTACCCTTGTCGTAAAGGGCATTGGAGTCTTACGAGTTGATCAGGAACTGCCACTGAGGAGCCCCAAGATTGCTGAAGCTTTGGCCCACTAGAGATAAAATGTCCGAGCCAAGAATGGCTCTGTGGGTCCTCGCAACACTGTCGATAACATACTCACCAGAATGAGTCAAAATCGACAGCAAGCGCTCCTGAGTGGGAACTTGCTTCTTCAGAGAATGTGCGGTCGTCTGAAGGATTTGGTTGGCAGGAGGTAGGGAAGGAGCGGCTTCCACAGGAACCCCGACCTGGGGGTCTGAGGTTGCAACTTGGCTCGAGCCTTGGGGGCTTGGAGGAGGAGTCACCTTAGTCCTTTTTGGGACCTTAGCAGGCCATCCTGCTTTTTGTGACGCTCTCGGGCGTTTGCTTTGCTTGGCTCCTGAGCGGCGATTGAGCACATTTTCGAGGTCAGAGTCCATATCGCCTGTATAATCAAGTCACACATTAGTATACGAGCTCAAAATACTAAAGTAAATGTGAAGCAAACACTTAAATAGAAACAAAGATTCAAGTGGCGAGAAACCTAACTGGAACTCTCCCCCGAGCTCGTTCTCGGCGACCAAGTAATCCTCCTATCTTCAGAGGAGGCTGGGGGAGTCCCTTCCCTATATGTGGAGGTTAACCTCGAAAGGTCCCTATAGTCCTTTGTTACGTATTGAACGGCTACCCCATCCCAAACTTCATTTAAACTATACATAGTTTGGTATTTCCCCAGCCAACTATCGAACCTATGAACCCTATCGTCTACCCAAGATCATACATGGAAATTATCCCTGGAATCCGAGAATAGGATCAGGGTGTTAGGTTTATATTGTAGTAGGGAAGGGGACCATAAGGCCGAGCTGAGAATGACTTTACCTTTGTCACTCGAGCTCAAAGCCTCGTCGTTCTCATCGTTTTCCAAGCATGGACTTTTGCGGCGACAGGCTGGGGATCGGGCCCTCGAGCTCATTGACCTCTTCCTTGGAGGAAGTTTGTCAGTAGGGAGTGGTACGTGCTCCCACATGGTGTATTTTTGGTAGGTGGCGTCATTCGTTGACTGATCTTGCTCTAGAAGACCGCAGGCTCGAAGCTTATGTTCATGAAGAAGATAGGATAGAGAACGCCTACCGTAAGGCAGCTGGAGAAAGGCTTCCTTGTGCTCCTTCATTGTGTCCGTGGGGGTGGGACGGTCATAGTTGGCTGAAGAATCAAATATATTTCAATTAGTTCGAGCCTAAACATTAATCAAGCATGAAAAGAAAGGAGGTTATATACTTACGAATTCGCTGGAACGAATAGAATTTTGAAGGAGCCAGGCCATCTGTCTAGAAGAAGGCCAGCTTGAAGTTGGGGGGATGGTTGGGCATGTCCTTAAAGATATTCTTCTCCTTGGGATATCTCGACAAGTAATAGAAGCCATCTCACCCTCGAATTCAGGAGGGGTTGCTTTTCAGGCAAAAGGGATACAATATCTCTCTTGGCGAAGGTCCTTCCTACTTTAGTTTGTGGTACAACGACCTCAGGCCTGACAAGACCCTGTATGAATTGGTCTGGAGTTGGAAGGGCGCGAGCCCAAAAAATCCAAAAAATCCTTACAAAAGGACTTCAAGGGCAGTAGAGCCCCCGCCTTCATATGCTCGCAACTCCAGGCCGCGAGCTTAAGTTTATTGTCAGGACGTCCATCACCCAGGGTGTAGCAGCTTCGTTCATTGGAGGTAGGAGCTCGACACCTCAGCGAGCCTGATAATCCTAGGCCGTGATGAGCCAGGATGTCAGAGATCTGTCCTAATGAAGAAACTGAGCTCCAATAGTGCTCAGCCTCAAAAAATTCCTCCCTTGAGGTAGAAATGGTAGCCGGTTGCGAGGTGGATGGGCAGTTTGTTTAATCCTCCATCAGTGAGAAAGTAAGATCACCAGGCTTGAAGGCAATGGTTACTTTAAGCGTGGGGTCGAGATGAACCGATCTAAGCTCGGGGTCTGCGTCTGGATAGATTGCGACCCAAAGTTTCCTCCTTTTCTTCTCCCCAACCTCGTCGATTTGACGCTGGAAGTGAGCTCGAATATCCTCCTGCTCGCACCTCATTTTTTACTCATAAATTAGCCACTGGTTTCAAGTGAAGGGTGATTATGGAGTTGGAGTTATTGGAGAATAAGGAATTGCGAGCACTGACCCCCATCGTTTCTCAAAATTTTGTGACATCTAGCAAGAAGGAAAATGGTGAGGGCCAGGCACACAAGAAATAAGAGTAAAATTTTAGGTGATTCGAGCTCGAATGCCCGAAATCACAGAATAAGCTCGATAGAGATCGAAATCTTGAAAGAACGGATTGAACTCGAGGGAAACCCCAAGCCATCGTAAGGTTCGGGCTTCGAGGGTGTATTTGACGCAAAGGAGGGAAAGTGGATTCATTTTAAGAATCTTGAATTTTCAGGAAAAAAGTTGACGGTTACTCAAGAAGGTGATAATTTTGGGAAACATTCAATTTAAAACCCTAAATAAGTACCCCTAGGTCTACACAGTACATTACTCGCAGTCTAAAAATTAATAAAAATATACATTTGCATTTTTTACACTAAGTCTGGATTTGAAACCCACGATATCAAAAAAAAATTGAATCCCAAATCCACGCAATATCAGCTAAATAATGGGATTGAGGTTACTAATTGCTACAAATATTCTTATGAAACTAGTGAAAAACTAGTAAATATGCTCACGGGGCAACAGAAACAGGAAAATGTACAAAAAGGTATATGAACATATGGGATCAAGAACAGAAACTTACACACAGTGGCTTGCGGATACAGAGAGATTGACTGCTGGAGGAGTGGTTGCAAGAATGATCTCACAGAGTTGAACAGGCAAATATTGTTTTGTTTTCTCAGTTTGGAGAACATGCAAAGAAAAGAGGATTTGTTATTTCTAGTTTTTCTTTATGAAACTTGAGAAGTTAAAATGAAGAAGAAGGGGACGACATGTTTATATATATGTGTCCCAAGAGGTTATAAAAGGTCGAATTGATCTGAGCCATTGGCCAAATTCGGTATCTGATCAGATGGCCGGGTACAAACGTGATGATGGCGGCATAAAGTTGGCAGACGAAAGGACGTGGGAGTGTTGAAAAACATACTCAAGTACTCTAGTTGAGCAACCCGTGGCTGACACGTGTCCACACTCGAGTATATTAGGTGGTTCAGTTTCCGAGAGAGGCAATTCAAGAGTTTCCTTCTCATAGGGTTCGAACTGATACTTTTGAGGGGGCAAAATGTTACGCTCAGATTTCGAGCATGGGAGTCATGATCTCGAAATCCAGGCTCGTTAGGTGTAAGCTCAAAATGAACACGACCATCATCTGATCCATTATTCAGAGACGGTTTCGCTGTGAATGACGACCTCGCAAGCCCGAGGAGTGTGTAGCCTCGAAAGCGCTCCGAGCTTATAAGTTGGACTCACAACTCATGATATCAAGGGTTCAACACTTGTATAATTGTTTTTGATGAATCTCTTGCCCTCAGACAAGATGGTTCGAGCTCGAGAGGGTAAGCTCGAACATAATGGCTTCTTCATCGGTAACTTGTTAGGAGCGTGAGCGAACTAATGTGACGAGTTTGTAATGGGAAAATGGTCTCAAAGACACATGGATCCGATCCGGTATCCGAACACGTTAGCTGTGTGTGAATGTATTTATTGTTATAACTTCCCTATGTTTAAGGGATCTAATGTGATATTGTTATTAAATCCCACATTTTATGGCATATTATCATGCACGAAGCTAATAATGCATTAATTGGCATTATATTATATGATTTATTGAATATGTTCCTGAAATATGTGGGAACGAATTCTAAAACCTTCTCTATAAATAGAGAAGTAAATTTCATTTGTAAAGGGACCGAAACATTGAGCTTTGGGGAAACTCTAGGCAACTATTCTCTTAAAGTTTCCAAAAAACTCTAAAGAACTAATAACATAGACTTGTGGACTAGGCAGATTTTAACGGCTGAATCATGTAAAAAGATCCTATCTCCATTCTTATTATTTACATCCTTTGGTATATTATTAATTAATTGCTCTTCTTTCTTAAGTTGACGAAAAAGGGTGTCAAAAATATGATGCTAATTAATGCCACGTATCAAGGAAATATAAAGTAATTTTTTTATATATATGGATTGATTATGAATAGAGCTATAAATACGGGCTGTGCTTTTTAGCATGACACGAAATCGGCATGAGCCCGGGAGGCACGAGCACGACACAACACAAAAAAATATGGACTTGGGCTAGGCATGACACGAATTGAAAATTGGCACGACACGACACGACATTGGCCTGAGCACGACACGGCAAGACAAGCCCGAAGGCACGACACGAAAGCACAAACAAACTAGCCCGAAAGCACGACACAATAAAAAGTCTAATATTTTGACATTAATAATGATAATAAATTTTTATTTGTCAATTATCTATAAATTAAAATTATAATAAAATTATATTATTTTTCTCAATGTTTATAATTTTATAATTATATTAATTTATTTTAAGATTTGTGAGTTAAATTTTTTAGCATTTATTAGTAGGTATTCAAATTCTAATAATTATCTTTGATATAATTTTGGGTAAAGTATTGTTGAAAAGTATATAAAAATATCCAAAACTATAATTTAAACAAAGAAATGTATTTAGATTGGTGGTGAGTCCATTGATTGTTAAAGAGGAGGTGGAGGGTTCAATTCCCCATCCTCACATTTTTTTGGCAATAATAAAATAGGCCTAAAAGTGGGCCCGAATAAGGAAAGTGGGCTGACTTAGCTTGGGCCCGACACAACATGGGTCGGGCCTATGGGCCGTGCTGGATTTACTCTTTCAAATATGGGTTAACTCGACACAAATTTAAATACAGGCCCGACCCGAATTATTCGGAGGCATGAAAAATATGGGTCGGGTTGACCCACATTTACAACTCTAATTACGAAAACCAAATCAACAATATTAATAATTGAATATTCAACTATTTTGATAGTGGTCACATCAATTTTTTAAAATAACTAGTTCTATACTGTAAAAAAATATGGGAAAATAAAATTAATATTACAAAAATATGAAGAAAAAAACTCATAAAAATTGTAAAAAAAATTATTAAAAGCCATATTTTGGTGGCATTTTTTTTGTTCATATTAATAGAAATTATGTTTAAATTTACTATATTTTTGTAAATTTCTCCAAATATATATGTATAGAAAATGATAAAGTTTTCTAGTAATAATTTTTGTACGATCAAGTATTTAATCGAAAGAGAGACTAATTTGAATGAAATCATAGTAAAATCAGATGTCAAAAGCATCAGAAGCCTTGCAATGTGCTTGGGTGGTTGCGGAGTAAATCAACTTAACGTCGAGAAGCAATGCCCTCTGACGACTGTAGAAGCCTCACCAGAGAACTTAAGTTTAAGATCTCCTCTGCCGAAGAAGAGGTCAACTCGACCGGAAAAGGGTGCATATGGTAGTACGACGGTGGCTTCAACCATCATCACAACGGACATAGACGGGGCGACTGATGTTCAGTCAAACTCAGACCACCTTGCAATGGTTTAGGCATTGACGAGCTCGAGTCCAGCTACAAAGATTACCACATTTGGTTATACAATTCAACGTCTAGGAAAAGAGGTGGAAAAGGTACCCTATTTTCCCTTCTCATCGGGCAATATGATACTTGTTAATTATCAGAACAGTACCATGCAAAAGTCATCTAGAGAACACGTGACCTTACCTGATGGTTTTAACGACAATCCAGAGGAAGTAACAGCCCAATTACTTAGGAGCTTCTTTAGGCCTGAATCAATAACTATTCCATGGCCATCAAATGATTGTTGGGCCCAAGTTTTTAAGCTTTATTTGGGCCAAGAGACCATTAATAAGTACTGGCCCACACCGTCACTTTACAAGCCCCCATTAGTTTTTGATGACTTGCTGGACCATTCACAAGATCCTCTAAGGAAGAGGAAGTTGGCTAGACCCATAATTCCTTTGCCACAACCCGGTACTCCCCCAATAATGGCAGAAGGTATTCCACCCTCACCCATCATCAATTCGAGTAATGGTCGACCCGTGGGTTCAACAGAAACCATTTTTCCATCCTTGAAGGAAGCTCCCGTCTTGACCGTGCCAAGTCAGGGCTTTACTATTGGCACTGAAGAAACCCCAGCAGGAAATCAATTTTCTTACGTGAAAGTGAGCAGAAAACGTAAATATTTCAAAACCCCCTCATGACCAAGGAGATCCAAGTCAACTTCTTCAAGTGGCAAAGCAAGGGGAGACCCCGCAAGGTACACAAGGAAGATGTAGGATTGCTTATTGAGGTAACTCTTGATACCGTGGAAACACTTAAAGAAAAGGAATTCCAAAAATTTATAAGAGAATTAAGGAGTGATGAAAATGAGCAAGTCAAAGGAACCTCTTATCAAAATTAGGATTCGGCTATGGAGGAGGCCCGACCTGCTTCCCCATTAGTACCAGAAAATACACAAAATGCCCAGGTTTTTTGTTTTGGGGCTTTAGAGGCTGGCTCAGAAGAGCCTCCACAATCCTCATGAAACTCATAGCTTGGAACTGTCGAGGCCTTGCACGCAGGCCGGCAGTTCGTGAACTAGCAGAACTCAACCGAGTTTACAGTCCTGAGGTCTTATACTGTCTGAAACTAGAGTTCGAGAGGAACGTTTTTTAGCCGTGCTGAGGAAATTGCATTTTGTTGACTATGTTTTAGTTGCTCCTTTGTGTATTTTGGGTGGCTTCGGTATCTGTTGGAAGAAAGGAGTCAATTTCGAGTTATTTCACTCCTCAAAGAATTGCATCAAAGGGGCAATTAGATCTGATCATGGTCACATCCACTGGCATATTTATGCAACATGCGACCCTCCTTCCATTGTTGGCCGTGAAGAATTTTGGCGACATATGGGAGAGGAAATCATCCAATCAACTTCCCCAGCTCTCATTATTGTCAATCTTAACGGAATTCTAAAGGATTCAGAAAGTCTTAATTACACAAAATCGAGTAATACTTCCTACTACTCTTTTGATTTGAGGAGAATGGTTTCTATAACAAGTCTGATTAATCTGGGAGCAGCTGGTACCCCATTCACTTGGAGAAAGAAAATTTGTACATCAGGTGGTCTAAGTTCTCTTAAGCGTGCTCGGTTAGACTGTTGTTTGGTAAATTCTGAATGGAGAATTTCGCCGCCTAAAGCGGTGGTCACGAACATTCCGATAACTTCCTGGGACCATAACCCCATTTTGTTGGACACCTTGGGTGATAAACAGAAAAAGTTATGAATGTTTAGATATGAAAACATGTGGTGTCGTGACAAATGAAGTATATGGGTGGTGTGCAAAGCCTGGCAATCCACACACCATCCTAATCCTATGCGGAATTTTGAAGCAAAGTTGCGTTAAGGGAGAATTGATTTGACTGCCTAGAATCGTACTCAATTCAAGAGAGTTTCTAACCAAATCTCAAAGGCCAAAAATACTCTTGAAGATTGAATGCTCTAATAATCATGACCCAATGGCGGAGGTGATAGCTGTTAAAGTTTTATGCCCAGATTAAAACTCAATTTCTTTATAATCTCATTTTATTATTAATAAAAGAATAGACATCATTTTTTTGACTTGGTCAATCACCTTACTCATATGTTTTATTTTCATGATTATTTGTTTAATATAAACTTCTATTAAATCCCGAGCATATAGCCAATTGTATTTATAGTCGTAATCACAGTGGAATATAAATATGATTATATGTTCAAAATAAGTAAGTCCTAAGATTAGCCAATGCAGAGGATTTACACTGACTTGCCAATCTACGATAGGAGATACTTACACATTGTAGTGTTATGTTCTTTCCAGAACATTAGCAAAGTAGATAAGATCAGATGTATTTGTTACATCGGACAGGACCGATATTGACAGTTGATAGGATAAGTAAACATACCGTTATTATCTATTATAGTCATATCATATAGTTGACCATAAGTCAGTTCAATCTCAATTCTGAGTGGTTAGTATTCTAACTGATTGTATTATTTGAGTTCTTTGACTTGTTCGTTACCAACTTACCCTACGGACTAGCCCATACTTACATCTTGGGAACTCGGTAGTATAATTGAGTGGGAGTGTTAATCATAGATATGAACATCTATAGCTTCTAATGAAGAAGTGAAATGATGGTTTCCTTTTAATTGGTTCAAGGTGCTAAATGATAGAGATCTCATTTCAGTAATTAAATTAGTTTACTGAAATATCATTTACAAGGAACTAAGTGTTTTAAGGATAAAATACAATGAGGGGTAAAACAATATTTTAGTCCTATCTCATTGTAGACCTTCTATAGATGATTGAGTGAAAATTATGGTTGTAACAATGGATAATTAATAGTGTATCTATATTTTTTTATAGAGCGTTCTATGAATTCAAGAGTGCAAATCCGAGTCTTTAGTGGAGTCACGTGGAATTAATAAGTTAGTAAATTTATTTGTTAGATTTATGATAACTTATTGGAGCTTGATTTCATAGGCCCATGGTCCCCACTGCACCTTGGATAAAAATCATCTAGATAATCTCAATTAATTGATTTAATTATCAATTAGAATTAATAAAGTTGACCAGGTCAATTTTGGATAGTTTCACAGAGTTATGTAATTTTGAGAAGAAAAGAGAAATTAGGGCATATTTATTAATTAAAATAAATTGGTATCTAAATTAATAAATAATTTTAAATCAAGATTCAAATTATAAATAATTAATTTGATAAAATATTTAAATAATTATTTAATTAATTAAATCAATAGAAAATAATGCATGCCTTGATTTTAAGTCTAATTTGCTTATAATCAAATGATAAATTTCACGGGCCTAAAGCCCATGATAATTTCGACCTAGAGCTATTAATGTGTTATTATTTTATTGATTTTTTAATTAAATAAATATCCTAATTGAGTCTATAAAAGGAGTGCTTCGAGAGAAGTCAAAACATAAGTTTAATCACAGGTTTTCAGATAGTTTTAGATTCTCTCTAAACACAAGTCATTTTCTAAGCCTCTTATCATTCTTTTCTCTTCTTCTCTCTCTATCTATCTCATGTGTTGAGAATTTCCCACTCTAGTCTAGGTGATTCTAAGGATAGTTTGGAAGACTATGAAGATAATAGAAGATTGGTTCAGTTTCTTGATAATACTCTGCAACAGAAATGATACAAGGGTTAGAGAAACTGAAGGAATGAATCATTCATTCCGCTGCGTATACTGTAAGTATTCTTATTATTGTTTTTCTTTCAATTCTATTTTAGAAACATGTTCTAGGTTATCTCATATTAATTTTTTTAATATTAGATCTACATGAAAATAAATAAAGATCCTGTATAAGTTTCCTAACAACTGGCCTCAGAGCCTTTGGTAATCTTTATTTTCTTGCATGAACTTGTTAAAAATTGGATTATTGGATGTGTTTGAATAATTGGATGGTTTTCATGTTTTTATGTTGCATATTGATTTTATATGATTATTAGCAATTTTTAGGTTATTTTGTTGTGTTTTCTATTCTATTAATTTTTATATATGCTTTATTTTGTGTAGAGCATGTTAAAAATTAATTAGAAAATGATTTTGGTTTGAAAAATTACTCAAAAATTTTTTTGGAAATTTTTTCCATTGGCTGCCATGCGCGCGCAGACACTCGCGTTTGCTGACCCACGCGCGCACCTCCTCGACAGCCAGTGCACCCTCGTGCGCGCGCCCCTTGCAGCCAGGCCATTCGGTTGTTCATCCAGATTTTTTTTTAATTTTTTTAAATTAATGAAATTAAAATTGTGAAAGTTAATTATTTATAATCAAAGCAAAAAATATCAGATTTGTTTTTGCTTTTAAAAATATTTTTTTAAATAAGATATTTTTGTTAGTTGAGATTTAAATAATTAGATATTTTCTACAAAAATTCAAATTCAAATATAAAAATAGACTAACAACTTTATTTCAAATCTTTTAATATATTAAAATATTAGAATTAAGATATCAGATATGTAAGATATTTTCTTTTAAATTCTTGATATTTTATTAAATTTTTATTTGAAAATATAAATATCTGTTTATTCTATAGTTTTTAATATTTAAATTATTTGAAATTTGAAATTTCTAGTTAGATATTTTCATGGATATTTGAATTTGTTTAACTGTTTTAAGATATTTTAGGAATGTTATAACTATTAATATTTTATTTATTTTAACAATGGTTAAAATATTTGCATATAGGTGTAACAACACAAGATATTTTTGAAAGACAATTGAGATATTGATTTTAAAATTGGTTAATTTTTTAAAAATATCATTTTTTCAACCAATTAATACAATATTTTTTAATAAATGAGATTTAAATTAACTTTGGTTGATTGTTGATAAATCCTATTTAAATTAAATTAATATTTAAAAAATTAACCTAAATCAAGTTGATTGATGATAAATGAAATTTAAATTAACTTATGTTAATTGTTCATAAATTTCATTTAAATTGACTTATTTTTTTGTAAAAATTTAATTAATTCGAATTTTTTGATAAATTCTAGAAAATTAATCGTGGTAATTTTGCAAATGAATTAAATTGTGGTATTTTTGCATAAATTCATAGAATTACTCATATAGTAACATGATTAGGCCCATCCAATTATAACATCTCTGTTTGCACTATATGCGATATCTTTGACATTGGGCTAAGATGTATATAGTGGGCCATATGTTTGTTAGATAATCATTTTTGCCAAATAAAATATTGGGAAAATTACATCCTATATGACAATTATTTTTATTTATTTATAGGGTAATATAATCTAATTGCCAAAATACGGTGAATTTACATCACCTTGATATATCTCCTCTACTATCAACTATAAATTTGCTCTTCTACTTTTCTTATTTTATTGTCTTAGTACCATACACAAAAATTCTAATTAAATATGGGGGTTTTTCACTTTTTTTTTTTGCTCTCCATTAATATTACTTTTTATAATTAATTTGTTTACAGTCGTATTTTTATTTAAATTGATATGAATGATCTTTACATTTTATTATATATATATTCATAAATTTTTGTAACATATATTAATAGTAGTAGGAGAGATAGTGATAAGAAATATTATATTGTTTTGAAAATAATAGCTAGTCAAATCTTAATCTAGTCAAAGTTTAAGCTTTGTTGAAAAAATATATTTTATAGTTAAATAAAATTAGTTTTGTAAATTTTTGTAAAAATCATGTTAAATAAATTTATAAATATTCATCTAAATGTTAGTTACAAAAATAAACTTCTTGATTGTGAAATTATTTTTGCAAACTATTGTTACAAAAATGTAAAACTTGTTTACAAAATTATTGTAATTTACTACTCTCTAACTGCATTTTTTATATAAATAAATAAAAAAATATATAACAAAGTGTTTTTATAAATAATGAATATCTTAAATTTATATTTTTAAGTTGTATAATATAAATTTGATGGTTCCTGTAATTTTTCGGTACAATATTGTAACATATGGAAAAGTACAATATTTTTATGTAAATTTTGGTTACGATTTCTTAACTATAAATTATTGTTGTAAATGTTAGTTACAAAAATATCTTCCTAGTTATGAAACTAGATTTGTAAACTATTGTTACAAATATAAAAAATTAGTTACGAATTTGTTCGTAAGTGTTATGTACAAAAACTGATTTTTGTAAATATTATTTACAAACATGTAATAGATATTTACAATGTTGTAACAGATATTTACAAATTTGTAAACGTTGATCACAAAAAATTGTATTTACCACTTTTATTTATGTGTTGACGCCGTTTTTCGTCAAACAGTGAAAGAAGAGCACGTAAACAATGAATGACAATGGCTAAACGAAATAAAACAAATCAAACACGCTATTTTTACGTGGTTCAGCAGTTAAATCTGCCTAGTCCACGAGTCTCTGTTATTAATCTCAAGATTATCTCTGAAATTCTTAAGCATGAATTCTTCAGAGTTTTCTCTCAAGGATCAGAATTTCGGTCCATTACAATGGTGCAAGGATGCAGAATACTATCCCACATATTTTGGGTAGTTACTCTTTTGTGAATAAAATAAATGGCTTTAAATGCCTATAATCAGATATAAAAGGAAACGTCCCTGAAGACCAGGAAACGCATAACTGACCAAATAATATCCCACGATTCTTGGGGATTTACATTAATAAATGAGGATTACATCTCATATTTATAATACTTGTAGATATTCAAGGTGGTTATCGCGTTTCTCTAAGGTTTTAGCATCCCAGGTCTCGCGTCATTGTGCGAGCTAATGACATCTCCCGAGATCACGTGTCTTTCGAGATCGTACGTACATCAAGCTCGAGACCCCCGATCCGAAGTCGTCCCCGAAGATGAGTGTGTTCTCGGAGCTACCTTTCAAGATCGCGATCGTTTCGAGGTCACCACACTCGAGATCATATATCGTACTTTGCAGGCTCGATATACAATCCTGGAGCATACTCCAATCCTTATGAGTCCATTTGTTGCGAATCCAACTTTCGAGGTCACATTTACCATGGCTCGAAATCTGGGTATAACATTATGATTTAAAAGCCACTCCGTATTTACACTTTTACCACTCCGTGTTTTTTTATCCAAAATATCCGTATTTTTATACTGCACCGTATTTTTCATATTTTTTTTAAACTTTTAGTGCATTTTTGTAGATTTCCCTAAAATATTCATAAAATGATAGGTTTTATTTGGGTCCATTAGAAAATATAAAGTTCAAATTCCTCTCTTGTGGGTGATTCCACTTGTGAAGGCCCATTTGTTTTGCATGACTATAGTGGGCCTAATCAAATAATAAAATGAATGTTTAAATTCCTGTCTTTTGGACCTTGGATGGAAGATTGGGTGCCTTTGTAGTGGGAATGACATACTGGACCAAGCCCTCCTCCATACAAGCCCAATTGTTAATGCCCATTTACCTGAGTTGGACTTAATTGTATATGTTCATTATATTAGTTAAACCTAAATATTGCTTAGCAAAATTAATTCTAAATCAATTGAATTTGTTTCAATGTGACACTTTAGAATTAATAGGAAATTATAGGACTTTTGTTTTTAAAAATTCTAATCTCACAATTTTTTGGAGAACCAGTCATTAATTTTCGAAAATTAATAATAAAAATACTATTTTTTAATTTTATAATGAGCTTATTTTAAGAATTATATTCGATCTCCACCGTTGGTTTAACAATGTCAATAGCTTAATGGGGCCTCGAGACGCTTTGATTTGTCCCCCTACGGAAGGTGTTCATTAGTTATTTTGACAAGGTTAAATTTCAAAAGATAGATATTTATAGGTCAAATTATACTAGACTCACCCCTATGGTGACTACTAGGACTAAATCTTTGATTATCGAAACCGTGAGTCTAGCGCATAAAATAAGAGAATTTGTTTTCTTATTTTGATCGAACAGTAGGTTGTTAATAATGTTGTCCATTATTAAATAAATTTACAATTTTATTTAACTAGTGGTATATTTGACTCTCACCAACCGAGACAAGGATATCATAGATTAGTTAAAAACCTAAAGAAATAAAGATATGATTTTTTTGGTATTTTTTCTCATATCTTACATATTTTTTGTATATGTTGTGCTATTTCTTGAAAATTTGTGTGAATATGAGTTTTATTGAGTAAATGTGATTGTTTTCTATTTTATTGACAATTTGTAGTTTTAACTTAAGTAGTGTCTGTGTCTACTCCCATCCTTTCTCAACTTTCGATGGAGAAACTCACTAAAGAAAACTTCCTTAATTGGAAGCAGAATATCAACATAGAGTTGCTTGGTGACAACTCCGAGTTCGTCATGATTGAGGAATCCCCAGAACGAGTACCGTGTCTGTACGTTTGTGATGGCACCGTCAATGCTCGTGAAGGCACCGTAATTGCTTGGATAGCACCGTCTCCGCACATACGTGATAACACCGTAAATTCTCCCATGACACCGTGTCCGCACGTTCGTGATCAACTCAACTATGGTCTGACGCAGCTCATGAACGAGCTTTAGACTTTCGAGTCTATCATGGGTGGACCTAGTAAAGGAGGAGAAAATAAGACTACTGTTATTACTGCTGATCCAGCTAAGGCTGAAGCTAACCCAACTTCGTCTTCGAAAGATGGAAATATGAGGAAAGGTGGACAAAACAACAACCCCAAGCCTGCAAAGACAAGTGCACAACCAAGTGCACAGACGCCTAAGGGGAATAACAAGAAAAATAAGAAAGTTAAAGGTAAGTGTTTTCACTGCAAAGAGAAGAGGCATTGGAAATAGGATTGCCCTAAGTTTCTAGAAGCTAAAAACAAAGGTAATGATTATAGTTCATTTATCTTGGAAACATGTGTTTTAGAGAATGATAAATCCTTTTGGAATATTGATTATGGATCTACTAACTATGTTTGAAACTCTTTACAGCTTCTTGAGTCATGGGAGGAAGTGGACGAAGGTGGCTTAAAGCATAGAGTTGGGAACACAAGAAAAGATTACAAATAAAGTAAAAGTGTTTGGAACACAAGAAAAGATGATTACAACTCTAAACAAAATTACAAGTAAATAAAACAAGAGGAATGAGAAGAAAAGCAATAGAGGAAATTGTAAGAACAAAACAAAGAAAACTCTCACTTACACAACCTAAGTGAAGAGTGTTGGGGATCACCAACTTGAACAAGGTTTAAAACCTTTGTCCAAAAGCATATTTCCCCCTAACTCAAGCACTAAGGGATCTCTCTCAGGTATTGGAAAAGCTTTGTGGAATTATCAAGCCTCAAGGTGTTTCTAGCCAAATGCTCTAATGGATAGAAATGTTGTGTCTTACAAGTGAGCTATGGGCTCCTATTTAAAGAGTGTAGAGACACCATTTGAATTTCAAATTCCACCAACCCCCATGGTTGTTACCAATGTTTAATTGGATTAATATGGAATTAAAAAGGAGATTTGTGAGCTATTTGAGTTTTTTGAGCCGTTCAACAAAGATTGAAAAAACTGACAAATTGGTCAGTTTTTGGCCTGTGGCCACGACAACAACATTCAGTGGCCGCAACCACCGACCAATTTCAGCACTTAAAAGTGTGCTGTTTTTTCCAAACGGTTCCAAACCCTCCCAAATGATTTTGTAACTCCCAAAAAACATCATTGGGGTTAAAATCATATCTCTAACAGCCATATCACATATGGCTTTATGAAATTCATCTCAATATTGTGTAACAACAATTTTACACAATATAGGGTAATATTTAGAAGTTACAAATTTGTAACACCAAATATGTTACATTATTTGGATATATCTCATATATCTAAATATTGTAACTCTTTATTATATGTTACAATATGTGACACACTTTGTCACATTTATTTAATCTAAAACATTATATTATAATATAATATAATATTACATTATATTATAAAATAATATAACATTCCCCCACTAGATTAAATAGTTATCTATTGTAACACTTATTTAATCAATCATTATATTTTCAAATATAACATATCCCACACTTGAGTAAATAAGAACTCTCTCTTATAGAAGTCATTGCATTAGTGCATAAAGCAAAATGTTTTTCAACTTGAACTTTACTATAGTGTAATTATCACAAAATTTGTCAAAAATTTTGTTGCACTAGGCATTGAACCATCTTTTCATGATAACAAATCAGTGATAACACACACACCTTTGCGATGTTCACTTGAGACCTCTATGTCTCGCTTTGCACCATTAATGACCATGTGCAATTTCCATTCATGGACGTTCTTGAGAATACTCCCAATTCTCATGAGAGGCGGCACCACCCCTAGGTCCATATAGGTAGAATTCTTACAGTATTTCGTTACCAAAAATACTTGTCTTTACAAGACTGAATTCTATTAAAAAACCTTTCGGTTTTAACCCTCCACTTGGTAACACACAAGTACTCAATATCTCAGATGGGACTTGTTTTGAGTACAACTAATATTCACTTGATTGACTTGTTGTTACATATTGAACCTAACACTAGTTGAATAACTAGTGTTAAGATAGGTTACCATCAATAGTGAATCTCTTTAGGGAGTTTAAGTCCCATCCCTCGAGATGATGTAGCCACTAAATCCCTCGTTAGTGGCTTAGTGAAAGGATCCGCCAAATTTTCACTTGTTCTCACATAGGATATTGAGATGACTCCTATTTGAATCAATTCTCTTACATATCCATGTCTTAAACTAATATGTCTAGACTTCCCATTATACACTCCGCTGTATGCTCTAGCCAATGTCGCTTGGCTATCACAATGTATTGATATAGTAGATACATTATCTTTGATTAGGGGAATCTCTATCAGTATATACCTTAACCATTTGGCCTCTTTGCCAGTAGCAGCTAGAGCTATGAACTTTGCTTCCATAGTGGAATGAGATATACAGGTTTGTTTCTTGGAACCCCAAGAAATTACACCTCCACCAAGTGTAAATACCCAACTAGTTGTGGACAAGTTGTCCCCAAGATTGGATATCCAACTTGCATCTATATATCCTTCTAATATCGAAGGAAATTTGGAGTAGTGAAGGCTTAGTCCTTTGGTTTTCTTGCGATAACCTAGGACTCTTCCAATTGCCTTCTAGTGATCCACACTTGGATTACTTGTAAACCCACTAAGTTTACTTACCACAAATGCTATATTAGGTCTAGTACACTGGGCAACGTACATTAGACTCCCTATAGCACTAGCATACTCCAATTGAGCCACCGCTCTTCCTTCATTCTTCTCTAGTTTTACACTATGATCGAATGGAGTATTGGCATTTTTAACCTTGAGATGGTTAAATTTGTTCAATACTTTCTCAACATAGTGGGCTTGCCCTAACGCAAAACCCCCACTATGTTTCTTTACTTTGATACCGAGTATGGTATCAACTTCTCCAAGATCTTTCATCTTGAAGGTTGATGATAGAAACATCTTTGTTTCATCTATCCCTTTCATGCTATTACTTAGAATAAGCATGTCATCCACATATAAGCAAACAGTGATCACATATCCCTTACAAGTTTTGGAATACAAACACTTGTCTCCACTGTTATGTCTAAACCCATTAGACATGATGGCTTGATCAAATTTCTCATGCCATTGCTTAGGAGCTTATTTCAATCCATATAAGGATTTTACAAGTCTACAAACTTTATGTTCATATTTTGGTAGGACAAACCCTTCGGGTTGTTCCATATAGACCTCCTCATTGATGTCACCATTAAGGAATGCCGTTTTGACATCCATTTGATGAACATACAAGTTGTGTATAGAAGCTAAAGCGAACAAAATTCTTATAGAAGTTGTTCTTGCAACAGGTGCATAGGTATCGAAATAATCGATACCCTCTTTTTGCCTAAACCCTTTTGCTACTAATATAGCTTTAAAGGTTTGGATAGTGCCGTCAGTGTGGTATTTTCTCGTAAATACCCACTTACACCCAATTGGCTTAGACCCCGGTGGGAGATCTACCAATTCCCAAGTGTTATTGGAAAGAATGGAATCCATCTCAGCATTGATGGCTTCTTTCCAAAATGCACTATCTCTTGATTGCATAGCTTCTCTATAAGTCTTAGGATCATCCTCAACGATAAGTACAATAGGAATTTTCCTAATGACTTCCTCTCTATTTCGTTCTACCATGTAGAATGAAATTCGTTGAGAATCTATCTCATCCACTACTAGACTTTTATGATCTTTAAGCCTTTGACTCCTTCTAGGTTCAAAGGATTGCTTTACCTCCTTTTGAGAATTCTCCTCTTGAGAATCAACTTTGGATGTAGAAGCTTGAGAATTGTTCTCATATAACAAATTCTCCTTTAGAGATGTTGAAGCTTGAGAATTGTTGTCACATAACATATTCTCAAAGAATTCAATTTCTCTAGATTCAATCATAATATTAGACTCTAAATCTAATAGCCTATAAGCTTTGCTATTGTTGGCATAACCAACAAAAGCACACTTTATGGCTCTTGAACCTAACTTTGTTCTCACTACACCAAATGCCTCTTTCCACAACACAAGAAGATAAGACTATTTAAAAAGTATTATAGTAAGGATGGTTAAAAAGCGGTAAATTTCAAAACCAAATGAAAAAAAGGCGGCACCTTTATGAACTCCTGCTATATTGAAATAGCAAGCATTTTGGTCTGACTATAATATAGTCTCTCTCCACTTTTTTCACATGTAAAATAAAATAAAATAAAGAAGAAAGAAACCCTTTCTCCCACCCGATCCTTATACTTTCCTTTATCCCTCTCTCTATCGCATTTTTTCTGCTAGGCCCGAACGACGACGGCAGGGGCTCGGGGCTGGGCTTGACAGCAACGACTGGTGGCTCGGGGCTGGGCTCGATAGCAACGAATGGTGGCTCGAGGGCTGGGCTCGACGGCGGGTGGGGGGGTCTCGGGTCTGGGCTCGACGGCGCAGGGGCTGGGCAGGACAGGACGTGGCTGCCATATGTTTGATAAAAGTCTTCAATGAGACAAAGGAGTTTGGCTTAAGCTACCAGTTGAACTATCTGAGTTTGTTCCAATTGCTATGAAGGTGAGTTATTTTGGCTTAATTTTGGCATTTGAGTCATTTGACCTTAGTCATTTAGGTTGTCTTTGCAATTGACCTCAGTGTTCTATTTTTCCATACTAAAGTCGTCCATGTTAAAGTCCTCACTCTCTATTTTCTAATTTGTATTTATATATGGCCTCACTCTCTTTTTGCTAATTTGCAGGTTCATCGGTGGGGTTCGACCGTGGCAGAGCTCAGCATAGCCGAAGGGCTCAACGAAGGTAGGCACGGAAGTATGTATCTCTTCTCATTCTGCTTTTGTTTTTTTTCTTTCTCTCTCTTCTCTGGTTTTGTGTTTAGCAATCAGGGTCCTAGTACTTATTTTCCTCTCGCTGCTTGCAAACAATCCCATCTTGTCATAGGTCTAACCTTGTAAGAAGTAAACATGAAAGAGAGACAAATTACATAGGTCTATCTATAATGTTTATGAACTTATACGAACTCTCTCCAAGTCCTTATTTTGCTGTGTTCTTTTTCCCGTCTATATGCAGATTAAAGACACCTCTGGTGCTGCAAATGATTGGAGGTATAATTAGCTTCTAATTTCTCTCCCATTTTTCTTTTCCAAAATATTTGGGAAGTTGGACCTTAACCCTTTGTACCTTGCAATGACATCCAGAATGCTTACATATAGTTTTTCCCTTTGTTCTATTATCAGTTTTTATCTCCTTGGAATTAAATTTTGACAGACAATGTGGATATGATGGGTTGCAAGGACACAAGAATGATGATGAAAAAGTTTTAGAGTTTTCTCAGGAAGAAAGTGTATGCTAAGATAAATTTGTTTACTCTTCATAATAAGTATATCACTTTATCTATGTTGGATTAACAATTTTCAACTTCTTTTTTTTTTTTTTAGCAGGCTACTAAAGATTTAGGCTCAAGTTCAACCTGTAAGTCAATATCCATGTCACTTGTCTTATTGTTTAAAATGTTTTGATATTTAGAAGTAGCTTAATCTCTGTGATATTTATAAGGAAGGATTCTCTGTGAGGATAATATTAATTGGAAAGCCTCTATTTTGACATGGACTTCATATGTTAAGATTATCAATTAGTGAAGGAGTGAGATCAAAGAAACTTGACGTTGAACATTTTCCTTTTTTTTTTCTTCACCATGTTAACCAAATAACTTATTAAGGACCTGATTTAAAACTAGCATCCTTGGCAAAAGTTAATGATCTATTTTTTGAGTGCTTGGTCTACACTAATGGTGATGCATGTTTCTTGGATAGTTTTCTTTGCCATTGACATATTATACAAAATTAATATTCTTCTGATGGAATAACCATACATTATCTTATTCTAGTTCTATGATATTTTATCATCCATTAATTATCTTGTACTTTTTTTTAGAAGTTTTTACATGTTATGACTACCTGTCTATCCGTAGCCATAGTATTCAATTATTTCTTCTACAATATTAAGCAGATTGTGGCTATAATTTTTCATTGTCTGCTATATGAGCTTTCTTTGCAAATTATGACAAGTTTCTTTTGGTGTGTATGCTGCAGGTATCTGGGCAGGAATGCATACTGTTAGGTACTTTGATGGAAAAACGTACAAGTGGGTTGGGATAAGCCGTCAGCCTAATATTATTGAGAAAGTATGCTCTAAGTTTGGTGTTTTAGTTTTGAATATTTAATGGAGAGTTAATATTATTGGAAAAGTATGCTCTGATTTTGGTGTTTTAGTTTTGAATATTTAATGGAGAGTTACTAAGTTGTAGCAAGAAGGTGAAAATTGGATCATATTGTTTGGAGTAGAAATACATGTGTTTTAGTGTTTTTTTTCTTCATGTAAACAAAAAATCATGGATTCCCTGTACTTTTTAGCTTAAGAAATTTGCTTGTCATGTCTCATTTTCTGTTTCTTGTGAACCTTTGTTATTGACACCGAGTTAGATGCATTTTTTACTGACTCAGGTCAAAAGAACACTAGAACAATTTACACCAGCTCAGTGGGACAAAGATGAGTGGCATCCCCTGCTTGGTCCATGGCGTTTCATTCAAGTTGTTAGTCTTTGTATCATCTTCCTCACAGTAGAGCTCAACACCTTTTTTCTGAAGTTCTGTTTGTGGATTCCTCCTCGAAACCCCGTTATTGATTATAGGTTGATATTGTGGTGGCTAATAGCAATTCCTACAATCCGCGAGTACAACTCATATCTTCAAGACAGGTACACTACCCTCTTTCTCTATCTGACATAATCACTAGCAGCACATCCTTTTCCTTTTCTTGAAATGAATTCATATACCCTCTTGGCCTACCATTTCCAGGGTTTTAACCTTTTCATAATCACTGTGTCCAAATTGCAGAAAACCAGCGAAAAAAGTCGGCGCATTCTGTTGGCTTTCCTTAGCTATTTGCATAGTAAAGCTTCTCATTTGCATCAAGTTTGGACATGGTATGTTACTTTGCAACTATTATCAATCAAACGATGTAACTACTGAGAATTATAACAATAACAATAGGGGGGCTCAGTATATTGAGAATAATAACAATAATAATAGGGGGGCTCAGTATAATTTAGTGTTAGGATAGTAACTTTTTTTTTTCTACATGCTAAGAAACTTGTTATATGTAGAAGTTGAACCTTGCATATAATTTTGATATTCCACTGCTCTGAAAATATTTGAAAAATGTTATACTCTAAATCCAAAACTAATACTAATCCAAAAGAAAAAAAAACAGAATAAGTAAAGAATAAATGAAGTACCTAACGTATAATAACAAGAGTGGGCAGTAACCAAACAAATTAAGAACTGAAACAATTGCAGAAATGGAGCACCTAATTTTTTTTTTTAGGTACCATTTGATCTATATAATATACATGGATATATACATATAACATCAGCCATATAAATTGAAAAATATCAATGAAAAATATCAATAATATACATGGATTATATATCAATGAAAAATTGAAAATAAATCTCTTGTTTCATATCAGGCAATGAGTCTATATTCCTAAGTTTTACTATCTGCTATTGATATCTGATTTCCATGTCCAGGAGAGGATATTGTTGTATGCATCTGTTTGGCAATCTTGATATTATTATTTGATGATGAGGGTGAAAATAACTTAATAGCTTGTTGCTAAATTCTTATTTGCTTTCCCAATTTCCATGAGCCTAGTTCATAGCTCCTACCAGTTTTTCTTCTGGGTTTATTCTGGCTATATAGTGGCTGTAGTTAAGGTGTTTGGTCAAAGGCAGATCTCATTAATGCTTTAAATTTTGTTATCTATGTTTTTGTAAATCTGCTTGTATTCGGACCATTTATTAGAAATTTTGTTCTGCATTATGCCAACACTACAACAATTATGCCCATATATTACACTAAAATATCACATTACAACAATTATAACCATATAATGCTTTCCCAACAACACTAACTGTTTTGGTTAATTAGTAGTTCATTGTAACTAATTATTGTTATTTTGTAGATTAGTTACTTTATTAGTTTTGGTCTTTTCTGTATATATACTCTTTTGTATCATTACTTCTTTAATGAGAATTGATTCTATTAATTCAGTCACTAAGTTTGATTCTATCTGCTTTTCTCTTTTTCCTCCTCTGGGTTGACGATGGTTCTTGGTTGTGGACGAGCTATTCTAATTATTTTTCTTCTGTTTGGGTTTGCATTATGCAGGTTTGTAGGCGTGATGGTGGTGGTGGTGAGGGTTCGTGGTAGTGGCTCAAAGGGCAAAGGGTGGTGTCTTCTTCATATCAATGTCTGGGTTGTTGAGTGATGCCGAGATAAGATTTTATTTTCATTTAAAAATGGGTTTGTAAATTTGATTATTTTACTTTTGAGAATAACTTGTATGTTTCATATTTCTTTCTGGTTTGAGTTTACTAATTATTTTTAAAGATTTATCTATGGTTGAGTATGTTAAATCTTTTATTTTGAATTTACTGCATATTTTTATACAAATGTATGTGTGTTTTTTCATAAACACATGTTTGCATAATAGTCTATGAAGTTTTTTCTGATTCTCTTGATGTGATAATGTGTGCATAGAATCTGTTTGATTAAATTCCTGAATGACTTGTATTTTCTTTAACACATTGCTTCATCCTTCCTAGTAGTACACATTGCTGCTCTGTTAAGTCCAGACCTCATTTGATGCACTTGCTATTTTTTTTTAATGTTACATTTGAAGTCAGTTAAAATAGTTAAGATAAAAGTGTGTTGGCTTGGTGTGATTATGTGTAAATTTCCCTGTCAATTTACTTCAGGATTTTTCATATCTTATAAAAATTATCTATACATATGCATACACACTTTCAAAACTTGCAAGCCTACTGGTACACATTATGCATTTTGGCCATTTTACAGTAAGTTAAAGTCACTTCTTATTGCAGAGCTTGGTGATTTGTCATTTTTACAACTATTTTTTTCTAGTTTTGTTGATTAATGACTGTTTGATAGTTTCTTCTTTGGTTTTGTAAGATTTCTTGCTGAATTATGATTGATTTGGAATTTCCAATCAATGTGTTTTATGTTTGTTTCATGACTGTTATTTGGGTGGCCATTATTTCTATCGCAATGGTGGTTTCATGCCATTTTATTGAATTATGATATTTGCCTGACAATGTCTTCTTCTTTTTGAATGTTTACAAGTAAAATGTGCTAGAATCATGTATGTTTCTTTTACTTATTATTATAATTTTTTTCCCTTTTTTATTTATTTGTTTGTTCTTTACTTGTGGTTTAATAATATAGACTTGTGCTCGGTTTTAATATCTCTATAGTTCATTCTAGTTAACTAGGAGAAGTGGTATTAGTGATGTGACTTCATGGATTTTGGTATTGTGAAGTAGAACAAGTCAATATTTACAGTAAGTTAAAGTCACTAATTCTTATTGCAGAGCTAAAATAATGACATTATTTTGGACCTTTATAGTCTGTTTAATAAAGTATGTAATTGTCTGTTCAGTGATCCTCCCCCCTCCAAAAAAATAGAACTCTGAATGAATAAAGTCTGTCTAGTCAACTTATTTGTTTTAAGTGTGAAAGTGTATCTGTTAGTATTATTATTTTTTATTATTTTTATCAATGCTTTATTTGTGTTATTTATTTTCTCTTACAGCTTGGTGGAGGTTATCTATTTGGGCTGCCTTTGGGGTTCGTTGCTGATTCTATTGGTGCAACAATTGGTGCTACAGCTGCATTTATTCTTGGTAGAACAGTGAGTATTGTAGACCATAGTTTTCTTTAAGGACAATTAATTTTTTACTTTTCTTTAACTAGATTTAAGATGCATGCAAGTTGAAAGTGCTTGTCATATATTAGACCATATTTTTCCTCATTTATTGTGTTTAGTTTTAATATTTGATTATAGATGCTTGCCTTATATTAACCCCCACCCACCCCCGGATTGTTACCATATATCTAATGTTTTCCACAGTTAATTTGTTATCACTATAGGCATCCATTAGGTGTACTTACCCATCAATCCTTAACTAGCTCTCATTCTTGTTATAGGTTGGTGATGGGATGGCTTAGATTCTCAGAATCTCAAAAGATACTTGATTGCATAAATAGGCCAAGCACTGTAAGAATGGAGGATAAAAATATATTTTATTTATAATATATACATATATATGTTTGCTCTGGAATGTATCTTCTTCCTTCCTTTGTATTTGAGTTCTATCTCTGCCTTTGGTTTATTTACAGGCTCACCCAATTCCTGTTCACGTTGAAGAAGTTAAAGGTATCCAGACCCTTGAGAAACATAATTTAGATAATAACTTAGCTTAATGCTTAGAAGCTCTATTTGACAATGTTTTCTTTGCCAGTGTAAACTCTTAATTCTTGGGTGTATCTTATGATAAATTTGCTCAAATAGATAGAATTTTCCTTTACTCTATCTTGCAAATGTAGTTAGTGTTGCCCAATACATTTTTGTTGTGGAGAAAGAATCAGATACCTTTGGCCATTCATGTTGCTTGGATTACTAGATGCATTTCTATCAACTAAGCATGTATTGTTTGATTTTGGCCTAGTGTTCCAACGATTGGCAAATTTTTTCTTCCTTTGACAGCAGAAGGTGAGAATGCAATGGTCTTTCATGAATGCCTTTCTTCCAGTTGTGATCTTAACTGATGAGTTATGTCATTTTCAGACAAAAGGAAAACTGAAGCCGTGTTATACAGATGCTACCTACAAAGAGAGGTGTCGCAATGGAGGTAAAACTGTCTGTGCTTTCTGATGCGAACCTTTTTTAGCTGGCTATGATTGTATTCAGAGGCTCTATTGTAAATCTCACCTTATTTGACTCATCTCTGCCATTCATCAACATTGTTTGACACTTCTAGCATTTTTTTTGAAAAAATATTATACAATATTTGAAGGATCTAATATGTGTAGATTTTATTATTTATTTCTCTTCATGTTTTTATTTCATATTCCTCTGTTGATATTAATTAGCTTTTCACTTTAGATGGAAAACACCAATAGTTGGCTAAGAGAATAAACGAAATTTTGTGTTTATGCTCTAAATGTAATTTAGTGATAGTATAGATAGATTTTGTTAGGCATGATTTACTTAGATTTGCAGTTATAACTGTTCACGACCTCTATCTTATTTCAGAGAAAGCAATTTAAGTAGTGGCTTTATTATTCAGGAACTTGTTGATATTGATTCTAATCATTACTAGCCAATGCACATTTATGGCTCCTAAAACCAAAAATAAATATCAGTTGTGACTTTGCCTCAATGTATTTTATAAGATGTTAATAGAGAGAGAACCATATCACCACCAAAAAATGTTTATGAAAGAGTGTAAGTATTATGAACAAGGTCTATAGACTCTATACGTATTGTTCGCACAACATACCAGGAAATTCTGTTTAGCATCACAGGTTGTTACTACTCATTGAAAATATTTTGCTCCTGTTTTCTTTTAAAACCCTTGTTGGATTGGTGCCTTTTTTTAGGTGACAAATAATGAATTTGTGTCTCAAAAAATGATGGTTCTGTTTCTTGAATTGCATGTCATACCATTTAGTATTTTGTTAAAGCAGCCAAGAACAGATGACACTGCATCTGTTTTTGTTTTGTTTTGGCAAAGTTAATCCCATTGCTTATTGGTCTAATTGGTATGAAGCCAAGAAGTTCCCAATCATTTCTTCCCATACTTTTGACTCAACTGGCCATCCCTTCAACATTTCCAAGTTGTTATGGAGGGTTGTCCTGTTTTCTGATCTAGTACGTGTTTGGTTTTCAGGTTGTACAGTTATTTTAGTTAATGCTATGCTCTTAGACTACAGAATTTGTTTGCTTGCTGCTGTTTTATTTTGCTGGTTTGTTTTTTGATTATTGTCTTAAATAATGATTGTTCATAATGAAGATCATTTTTCAGTGTTCAGATTTCAAAAAAAATATCAAGTATATGGTTGCTTAGTACTTTTTTTTAATACTAAGAGTCTAAGACCTCTACTTTTTGTCTTCAGTACACTCCTGCAATAGATATTTGGAGCATAGGATGTATTGGCTGCATAATGATTGTCTTTCAGGGTCATTTATTGATTATTTTGTTGATTTTTCATTGGTGGTTCTATTAAAGTTCACATTTTTCTTTTTCTTTGTAGTTTTTTGATTGAATTTATTGCTTTAAATTTTTCAGGAATCACTTTGCAGTTAGTTTTGGGACAGAGAAAGTTTTGTTGATGGTCCTATTCGGTGTCTTCTTTGTAGCCTAGAAGGTGAATT
Source organism: Humulus lupulus (assembly GCF_963169125.1). Taxonomy (NCBI): domain Eukaryota; kingdom Viridiplantae; phylum Streptophyta; class Magnoliopsida; order Rosales; family Cannabaceae; genus Humulus; species Humulus lupulus. The sequence continues at coordinate 71,928,656 of NC_084795.1, read as the reverse complement.
TCCCTTCAGGACTGTGGAACTTATTCGCCTCTTATGAGATATGAGATATGAGATTCGATGGATCTACCCTAGAAATAATAGTATCATTCTAAATGCTTTTGTAACTCAATTTTGAAGGCTTTGTGTTGGGCAGCTGTAGAATATTTTGTGCTGAAAGTAGTAATTTTTCAATATGTTGAATATTTAAGACTCCTTGAATACTTAAAGAACATTTTGTTGTTGATGACAGTGTTGAATGTTTTAAACTAATTTGTGGATTGTTAATACAATGTTGAATGTTTTTACTTTTTGTTATTTGAAAATCAAGTTCATTTGATGATGCTAGTATATATTAGAAAGCTAATTTAAATTATATAAAAAAAATTAAAATATAATAGAATAAATTAGTGTTATATAAATAAAATATATAATGAGAATTTAAACTTATCTAAATATTAAAATAATACGAAAATTGTGTTATAATATCTATTACAATAACACTTTTTAGGCAAAGAATTGTGTTATGCAAACTTCATTATATAACACAAATAATGTGTTATACTAAAGTGTAGTATAACACAAAAAATGTGTTATACTAAAGTGTAGTATAATACAAAAAAAGTGTTATACTAAAGTGTAGTATAACACAAATTTATAAGTATTGAAATGTGTTATATAATCGACTATAAATAACATAATTAAACACTTATCTATATATTAAAATAACACAGAAAGTGTGTTATCGTTGACAGTATAATAACACATCTGTATAACAATGATAAAGTATTATGTAAAGTACCATGACCAACGATAACATAGTCGGTCTTAACACATCAAAAAGTGTTATGGTATATTTTGATAACACATTTTCGGTGTTATTAAAAGCATTTTTTCTTGTAGTGTCTATTAGGTTCGTTTTTCTTGCAATATGCAAGACACCCCCACACTTTGAAGTACCCTATGTTGGGTTTTCTTCCTTTCCATTACTCATATGGAGATATCTCATTTTTCTTCATCGGTATTCGATTAAGAATATGACAAGCGGTTAAAAGCGCTTCACCCCATAAGTTGATGTTCAACTTAGAAAACACCAACATAGAATTTATCATCTCTAGATAAGTCCTATTTTTCCTTTCGGCAACACCATTGTGTTGTGGTGTATAAGGTGCAATGCACTCATGAATTATACCATTTTCTTCACAAAATGTATTGAATTCATTAGAGAAGTACTCTCCTCCTCTATCACTTCTTAGCACCTTAATCTTTTTATTTAGTTGATTTTCAACTTCTAATTTATACAATTTAAAAGCATCAAAAGTTTAATCTTTATGCTTTAAAAGAAACACATAGGTATATCTACTAAAATCATCTATAAAAGTAAGAAAATACCTTTTACCACCTCTAGTTAAAACACCATTTAATTCACAAAGATCACTATGGATTAAATCTAGTAAATTAGATGATCTTTCTACACTAGGAAGTGGTTTCTTAATCATTTTAGCCTTAACACATGTTTCACATTTACCATAGTTTTTAATATTGCATGCAATCATACCACATTTTACGACTCTTTTCATGGTTGAAAAACCTATATGGGATAGTCTAAGGTGCTACAAAAATAAAGAATCATATTCAACAATATAGGCGGAATTAACATTTTTATTGATAACATTGAAAGTTACATCATTGGTGCACAATTTAACCATACCCTCACAAGAGTACCCCTTTCCCAAAAATACATTTGATTTAGTAAGTATAAGTTTACCTGACTCAAAAATAGCTTTAATGCCGGGCTTGCCAAACAAATCACCACTTACCAAGTTTCTACTCATTTCGGTAACATAAAGTACATTCACTAATGTAACTTTCTTGCCGGAGGTGAAAAAGACTTCAATGGTACCTTTGCCAAGTACCTTGGATTTGCCCTCATTGACCATTTGTATCTCATGGTTGCCCTTTGACTCTTCAAAGGTCTTGAACAATGATTTGTCATAGGTGACATGGACGGTGGCACATGTATCATACCACCACCCTTTCACCTTGCCTTGGACCGCATTCACCTCACTAAGGGTAGCAACTATGTTTTCCTCTTAAGTTGCGTTCACCTTAGGTCCTTGTTGGTATTTTCTATGCCTACACTCTCTAGCATAGTTACCCTTTTCCCCACACACAAAGCAAGGACCTTTCTCGCCCTTAAACTTGTTTGGGTTGGATTTTGGACCCAAAGGTTTCTCATTACCCTTTTTCCCTTTGTTTTTGGGATGTTTTGGTTGTGACACCGCATTTGCTTTGGAAGTCTCTCCATTAGACCCCTCCACAAGTTTATCTCTACATATCGACTCCTCTTCGATTCAAATATGTTTTTGGATTTCCTCCAAAGAATAATCCTCATTTTTATGAAGGATTCTTTTCCTATAGCTCTTCCAAGTTGGTGGTAATTTAGCCACTATAGCACCAACTTGAAAGGCCTCGGGAAGCTCAATCTTTAGCACTTTCAATTTGTTAACAATTATTTGCAATTCATGAATTTGAGGAAGAATAGGTTTATCACCAAAAAAATTTGAAATCGAAGTATTGAGATATCAAAAACTTTTTGGTACCTTCCTCTTCCGCCTTAAACTTTTTCTCAAGTGCATCCCATATCTCCTTGGCCGATTTGGTCTCGGTGTAGAGGTCATAGAGCCTATCGGATAGGGCGTTGAGGATATGACCCCTACAAAGGAGATTGTCCTCCTCCCTCTTCCTTCTCTTCTCCACCTCCTCGGGATTGTCTTTGTCGGATGACTCGGCTAGAGGTGCCAAGGAAGACTCAAGGATGTAGGCGATTTTGAGAGTGGTTAAAAGAAACCTCACCTTGTCTTGCCACCTAGTAAAATTGGATCCATCAAACCTATCTAATCTCACTAGGTCTTGGTTCACGATCTTGATTGTCTCCCCTTCCATTGAAATAAAAAGGGATAAGCTTTTGAATGTTAGGAAAAATTGTTTTGCCTCAATTGAAATTGATAATAATATTACAACTCTATGCAATAATATTACAAATAAATATAGATTGATTAAATAAGGTTACAGCTCTATAACTAAAAGTACAAAAAACAAAATAGAAGAAGAAGAAGAATGGAATAGTGAAAAATACAACTCTAAGCAAAAGATTACAAATAAAGTAAAAGTGTTTGGAACACAAGAAAAGATGATTACAACTCTAAACAAAATTACAAGTAAATAAAACAAGAGGAATGAGAAGAAAAGCAATAGAGAAAATTGTAAGAACAAAACAAAGAAAACTCTCACTTACACAACCTAAGTGAAGAGTGTTGGGGATCACCAACTTGAACAAGGTTTAAAACCTTTGTCCAAAAGCTTATTTCCCCCTAACTCAAGCACTAAGGGATCTCTCTCAGATATTGGAAAAGCTTTCTAGAATTATCAAGCCTCAAGGTGTTTCTAGCCAAATGCTCTAATGGATAGAAATGTTGTGTCTTACAAGTGAGCTATAGGCTCCTATTTATAGAGTTTAGAGACACCATTTGAATTTCAAATTCCACCAACCCCCATGGCTATTACCAATGTTTAATTGGATTAATATGGAATTAAAAAGGAGATTTGGGAGTTATTTGGGTTTTTGAGCCGTTCAACAAAGATTGAAAAAACTGAAAAATTGGTCAGTTTTTGGCCGGTGGCCGCGGCCAGAGACATTAGTGGCTGTGGCCACTGGTTTCTGTCCCACAGGTTGCGGCCACCAACATTCAGTGGCCGCGGCCACAGACCAATTTCAGCACTTAAAAATGTGCTGTTTTTCCAAACGGTTCAAAACCCTCCCAAATGATTTTGTAACTCCCCAAACATATTATTGGGGTTAAAATCATATCTCTAACAGCCATATCACATATGGCTTTATGAAATTCATCTCAATATTGTGTAACAACAATTTTACAAAATAAAGGGTAATATTTGGAAGTTACAAATTTGTAAAACCAAATATGTTACATTATTTGGATATATCTCATATATCTAAATATTGTAACTCTATATTATATGTTACAATATGTGACACACTTTGTCACATTTATTTAATCTAAAACATTATATTTTAATATAATATAATATTACATCATATTATAAAATAATATAACAGTAAAGAACCCACATCTCATGTCTAAGGTCCCTGGGAGATCCAAACCAACCATGTGTGAAGTCCCTTTGATCCCTCAAAGGAATGTCGAAATCAACCCTGCTCCAAATGAGCACTTCGCCTTGCGTGCCCCAGGTGACTCGCATGCCCCTGGTGCCTTGCGCACCCAGGCGCCTCACACACCCCAGGCGCCTCGCACGCCCAAGGCTCCTCACGCGCCCCTGGCGTCTCGCGCGCCCCTGGCGTCTCGCGCTCCCCTGGCGCCCCAGGTGCCTTTAATCTGCCTCGACACCCCGGGAGCCTCGCGTGCCCGTGGCACCTTGCACCTCATGAATGCACACGGTGCCTTGCAGGTGCATATAACGTCTCGCTCTCATGTTGCCTCGCAGATGTATATGGTGCCTCGCACTTCATGGGTGCACACCGCACCAGAACCTTCCTACATCACAAGAGAGGGCCAACCAAGTATGTCATTCATCAAAGTAGCCCACCAGAGATAAGAAGTACGAATAAGGTACCTGTTTATAGGTACATACTTGCCTGCAAGGATCTATGTACAGACCTAACTTCTGTACCCAACAAGTGATGGTGGTAAGGGATAGTACGAGGAGTGGTAGCACCACCTCCACTCCTCTGACATTTGTACTAAATAAGTGGTGGAGACATCCCCACAGAACCTGACCATGTACTAGTGCCAACACCACTACCCCTGAGACCACTCACCTGACAGCATACTTGTGTGTCGTCTGGTCCCCTGGACCACAATGTACTGGGGGCCATTAGAGCCCACTATAAAAGGAACCCTACTTCCACATGGAAAGAGGTTGGGGGAAAAAAACACTGTAGCACTACACCATGAAAAATACATGTTCATTTCACCATTTTCTTTCTGCAACTATTCTTTGAGTTTTTGATTAGATCTTTGAAGTTTTTCATTTGATAAGCTCTATATTTCAATTTCTCTAACTTAACTTTGTTGACGAGTTCTCATCGTCAACAGTTTGGCACCGTCTGTGGGAAGAATAGATTGCAAGCCACTGTTCTTCCATCAATTCTGATAAGAAAAAGATGTCGCGACGTTCGAAAAAGTTGAGAGAGCTGCGCGAGGTGGAGGTCCATCTTGACGGAGATCAACTAAAAGCCTCCATAAGGGATCCTCCTCCACCTGCAAATGTGGAGGCCCCAAAGGAGCCTGAGGTTCACGGAGTTGAAAGGGAGGCCTCGTCCCCACGTAGTCCCACCTGAGGAGGATCGTCCAAGGTCGGCGGCTGCCCACACATGGGGTGCCGGTGAGTTCCTGCCTCCAAGGCCGCCGTAGGTGCCAAACTCCGGTCAACAGGATTCGGGCCCATCGACGTGCCGGGCTGACAAGCACCCTCGGGTCCACTCTGTTAGCTCAAGTTCTAAGAATCAATTCTACCAAGACGAGACTTCCCTGCCATCGCTGCCACCACTAGTCGCCGCCTCTCGATATTAATTGTCACCCGCCTTCCATTAACTTCATAACCTTTTTCTCCTCACTGTTCACGGTAGGTGGATCTTTTGGACTCTGGTTCAATCTAAATGATTAGAATGTAGGATCATGCAAATTATGCTAAGCACTAGTTTCTTTCTCACAGATAATTTTTTTTTTTATTAAAAGAGTCAGTAACCATCAATTGTTGGGTGATATAATTCATTTATATATTGGTATGAAACTTTGAGTATTGGTATTAATATACTGTAAATATGATTGAATATTTGTTTGAATTAAAATCAAAATTTTAAATTCATTGTACAGGTAAAGAGGTGCATTTTTAATTCTTTTTTATACAACTTTAGAAACGAAAACTTCACTGCAAGAATCAGAGGCTAGAAACCACCCTGGAAAACATGCAAGAGATACTAAATGGCCTGTTGCAAGGGAGATCAAACGTGACACTCTTTAAGCAGAAAGAGAAAGGCCAGGAGGAGGTAGAAACCACCGTCCCAGTAGACGACGGAAGGACCCGACTCTCCACTAGTAACACCCCCCGGACGAAGCAGCACGAACTGCTCGGACCACCGAAGCAGGCCTATGGGCCAGAGCTGAAGACCAACGTTGCCCCTCGTAACGATGTCGAGGTCACCTCAAGGAGAACACCCTCAGATTTATGAGAAGAACTCAATAAAAAGAGGGCGGGTAAAAGGACCACACCCCCTATGGTGCCCCGGGAAGGCAAAGGAAAGGTGGATTTTAACCCATCCACGCTGAGAGAGTCCTTGAACAAGAGGAGGCAAGACCTGGACACAGAAATGAGGATCCTACGAAGCAAAATCATCACCGCCTCTGAAGGTCAGGCCTTTGAGGATGAGTTCGACCATGAGTTTCCCTTCATCAAGGAGATCCAAGCCATCCCACTCCCGGCCAACTTCAAGGAGCCCCATATGACCCCCTATGAAGGAAGCACAGATCCGACATTCCATCTGGATGCATTTAATGACCTGATGAAGTTGAGGGGAATTAGTAGCGGGGCCAGATGCCATTGCTTCACTGTCACATTGAAAGGACCTGCGTACAAATGGTTCAAAAGACTTAGACCGGGGTCCATCAAATCTTGGCAACAATTTTCTGATGAATTCCTCCTGAAACACCATGTCGTGCGAGACTACACGATGCCAGGCACCAGCCTCGCCAATCTGAAGAGCAACATTCACAAATTCAATATGGAGGCAACTAAAGTAGGGAGCTTGACCCGTAGAGAGATGAAAATGGCCATCACAGCTGGAGTGTGCCCGGGAAGCAAGTTATGGGATAACATGCTCAAGAGGGAGGTCACAGACTTAGATGATTTCTACGAGTGAGCGCAAAAGTATATTCGCATAGAGGATGGTCACGAAAGCCTCAAAGACGGAAAAGACCAGTCGCCACCAAAACCTTCAATCCGAGAAAGCCAAAGTGGTGCAAAGAAGAAGGTGTCTATGAGGGAACAAGAGATGATCGACCCCGGAAGCATCAACACTTTGATGAGCGCAGACAGGGCCCCTACATCTTTTATACTGACCTCACCCATGCGAGAGAGCATATTTTTGTTACGAATGAAAACCAGGTCCCTTTCAAAAGGGCCCCGCCAATGAAAAAAGACCGATCTAAAATAGACCCCAGCAAGTATTTCCAGTATCACAAAGATATCGACCACACCACCGCGGAATGCAACCATTTGAAGGTGGAAATCGAGGAGCTCATCCGCAGGGGACATTTGGGAAGATATGTGCGTAAGGAGAGCCAAAGGCCAGAAGAAGGAACATCCCCACCGTGGACGCGAGGGGTGGCCCCAGAAGTATAGGGAGAGATCAGGACCATCTTTGGAGGACTAGGATTCGAGGGCGAGTCAAGGAAGGGGCGAGATAGATATGCCAGAGAGGCCAAACGAAGTCCACCACCATGCATCTTAAGTCTGGAGGAACGCCCCCTGAAGAGTTTTAAGGGTGAAAATGACTCAATAACCTTGACCAAAGAAGACGCCCGGAGTGTACACATCCCCCATAATGACCCCCTAGTGTTGACTGTCCAGCTTGCGAACATGAGGGTGCATCGAGTCTTGGTGGATAACGGAAGCTCTGTGGACATCTTATATCGCCCAGCGCTGGAGAATATGGGACTAAACATCCGACACCTAAAGCCTTGCAATACTTCTTTGTATGGATTTACGGGAGATTCGATACAGCCCCTAGGGGCAATCGAGTTAGCCCTCACTATGGGAGAACAGCCCAGAAAAACCACCATAATGGCAAACTTTGTTGTGGTAGATTGCGCCTCAGCCTTTAATGTGGTATTAGGGAGACCTTCCCTAAGAGAATTGAAGGCGATAACTTTTGTATACCACTTAGCTATGAAATTCCCAACTCCCGGGGGAATAGCATGCATGAAAGGAGAGCAGAAGGAAGCGAGAGAATGCTATAACACATCCCTCCGCACAGTCACAAAGCCATCAGCGCCTATGGCGATGGTTGTGCATGAAGGCGTGAACCAAAATGAATTGGACCCACGAGTCACAGAAGAGCCCAGAGCTGAACCGGTAGAGGAATTAGAGGAGGTAACGGTCATGAATGAGTCGTTGAGAAAGTTGAAGGTAGGGAAAAATCTTGTAGGTGACATGAAGGAGAAGCTAGTAGAGTTCTTAAAATCCAACCTCGACGTATTCGCCTGGAGTCACGAGGATAAGGTAGGGATAGACCCAACGGTCATGTGCCACCATCTGAACATCGACCCAAAAGCAAGGTCGGTGAGGCATAAAAGGAGAGCGCTGGACCCAGAGAGATACGCGGCCCTAAAATAGGAGGTTGACAAGTTGAAGGCAAACAGGTTCATCCGAGAGGCATTTTACCCACTATGGGTATCAAACCCAGTGCTAGTCCCAAAGCCCAACAGAAAATGGAGGACTTGTGTGGATTTTACCAGCCTCAACAAGGCCTTCCCTAAGGATAGCTTCCCGCTTCCTAGGATAGACCAGTTGGCAGATGCCATAGCGGGGCACGAGCTACTTAGCTTCATGGACGCATATTATGGGTATAACCAAATACCCATGAACCTTGCCGATGAAGAGCACACTTCATTCATAACGGACAAGGGGCTGTATTGCTATAAAGTGATGCCCTTTGGTTTAAAAAACAGAGGTGCCACTTATCAAAGGTTGGTGAATAAAATGTTCGCAAATCAAATAGGAAGGAACATGGAAGTATACGTGGAAGATATGCTGGTGAAGACAAAGAAGGCGGGGGAGCTCACCAGCGACCTCATGGAAATGTTTAACACCCTTCGAAGGTATAGAATGAAGTTGAATCCACTCAAATGCTCCTTTGGAGTTTCTTCAGGAAAGTTCCTGGGTTTCATGGTGAATTCCCGAGGTATCGAGGCTAATCCTGAAAAAATCAAGGCCTTGCTGGAAATGAGCCCACCAAGAAGCAAAACAGAGGTGCAATGCTTAACGGGGAGAGTAGCAGCCCTCAATAGGTTCAACTCCAAGTCTACTGACAAATGCCTCCCTTTCTTCAACATCCTAAAAGGGAACAAAATGTTAGCTTGGGATGATGAATTCCAGGATGCCTTCACCAAGCTAAAGGAACACCTTGGAAAGCCACCCCTTTTGGCCATGCCAGAAAAAGGGGAGAATTTGTATTTGTATCTAGCTGTATCAGAGCATGCCATAAGTGTCGCCCTGGTCAAGGGGGAAAAGAAGCACCAGCAACCTGTGTACTATGTGAGTAAATGGTTGGTAGACGCAGAAACCCGATACCAGGAAATAGAGAAGTTAGAATATGACCTGACAGTGGCTTCTTGAAAGTTGAGGCCCTATTTTCATGCTCATGCGATTGAGGTGCTCACCAACACCCCCCTGCGTCAAGTCTTGCACAAGCCGGAGACTTCAGGAAGGTTGTTAAAATGGTCGATTGAATTGAGTCAGTTCGACATCACTTACACCCCAAGGACCTCAATCAACGGGCAGGTACTTGCAGACTTTATAGTCGAGTTTGCATACTGACCCCAAGAGGAGGGGGAAATATAGGAAAATGAACCGGTGCATGAAGAGGAAAGGCACCCTGAAGAATGGAGCCTCCATGTAGATGAGGCGTCTAACGAAGGGGGAGCTGGTGCTGGCATAGTGATGACGGGACTTGAAGGGCACAAGATTTATTGTGCCTTGAGATTTGGATTTGAAGCCTCCAATAATGAGGCAGAATATGAGGCGCTGTTGGCCGGCCTGCGGCTAGCTAAGGAGTTAAAGGTATCCCACTTGCATGTCTTTAGTGACTCACAGCTGGTAGTGTTTCAAGTAAAGGGCGAATACCAAGCTAGAGGTCCAAAAATGGCTACATACCTCACCAAGGTGAAGGAGTATTTGAATCATTTCGAAAAATACACGATAGAACAGATCCCCAAGGAGCAGAACACAAACGCCGATGCACTCGCGAAACTCGTCTCCACACGAGACGAAGACACGCTTGAGTCTATACCGGTCGAATATCTCCCTAAGCCAAGCATAGTCAAAGAAAGGATCACCATGGTCAAGAGCTTTGAAGAGTCATGGTTTGCACCCATTGGAAGGTACTTAAATGACGAGACCTTGCCTTTGGATAAAAAAGAGGCCCGCAGACTGATTTACAGAGCCGCCCAGTACACCCTAGTAGATGGAACCTTGTATAAGAGAGGCTTCTCTACCCTGCTTCTGGGGTGCGTAGATAAGGGAGAGGCATCAAATTTTTTACAAGAGATACATAAAGGGGAATGTGGAAACCATGCTGGGGGGCAGTCCACGGCAAAAAAGGCCATTCGCCAGGGGTATTATTGGCCTACCATGGAGAAGGACGTGAGAGACTTTGTGAGAAGGTGTGACAAGTGCCAGAGACATGCGAAATACCCCTGACAGTCACCAAATGAGCTGGTGAGAATGACCAGTCCGTGGCCCTTCGTTGTGTGGGGGATTGACTTGATTGGGGCACTGCCAACAGGAAGAGGAGGAGCTAAGTACGCGGTGGTAGCAGTCGACTATTTCACTAAGTGGGTGGAAGCGGAGCATTTAGTCAACATAACGGCTAAGCAGATCACAACCTTTGTCAATAAGTACATTGTTTGCAGATTCGGAGTACCTTACAAGATTATCTCTGACAATGGAACACAATTTGAAGGAGGGATGTTCGAGGGCTATTGCAAGGAAAAAGGAATCAGGAGGAGTTTCTCCGCAGTAGTACATTCCCAAGCCAATGGGCAAATAGAGGCCATCAACAAGATCCTGAAAAGGAACTTGAAAACTAAGTTGGAAAAGTTGAAAGGGGCCTGGGTCAAGGAACTCCCAAATGTACTCTGGACCACCCCTCGTTCCACCACTGGGGAGACACATTTCTCCTTGGCCTACGGCTGCGAGACTGTCCTTTCGATAGAAATGAAGATTAACTCCATCTGCACCAAAGCATATGATGACTAGGCTAACATCACAACATTGGTCGGGAACTTGGACCTGCTGGGATCCAAGAGGGAAAGGGCACAACTAAGGTTAGCCACATATCAGCAACAGGCAGGGAGGTACTACAATTCAAGGTGCGAGAGAGAAGGTTCAGGGTAGGAGACTTAGTACTGAGGAAGGTACTCCCCAACACGCGAGACCCGGGGGCGGGGGTACTAGGGGCGAACTAGGCAGGACCCTACCAGGTCGCTCAGTGCATGCCACCAAAAACCTACAAACTAGCCCGCATGGATAACACCATTATACCTCGGGCGTAGAATGCGGAGCACCTCAAGAAATACTACCAGTGAGACTTCTGCACCCGTGCAAAGAAGACCTATGTTTAGTTTGTTCCCTGTTATGTTCACTTAGTAAGTAAGAATTAAAGAGGCTACCTGGGTAACCTCCTAATTAGATGTTACCCTTTCATAGGTATGTCATTGTAACCCGCACGTTATGAATGAAACAGTTCACCACTTTACGTGTCATTTTTCTTCCATATAGCACCCACCAAAGTGCCTCCTGAAATAAATTTCACTAAACACTTGGGGGGCGGGGTAGGACAGGAGGCAAAACATACAGCAAACAGGAGGATCCTAAAAAGGACCCCTCACATCAGAGGGAACCTAAAAAGGACCCCTATCAGGAGGATCCCAAAAGGACCTCTTATATCAGAGCCTTAAACGAGGTCCTTATATATAAAAAAAAAATGTGTGATGAACCCTTACAAACAGGGAGAAGACCTTGCAAGGCATCTCTTCAGTTCACAAAGATTAGCTACCCTTGTAAACATCAAGGAGGCTAAAAGGTCTTACAAAAAAAAAAACTTCCAAATAAAGGCAGATGCTCCCACAAGAGGAAAGGCCTCAGGAAGAGCACCCACCAATAAGCCTAGAGCGTCTACCAAGCTATCTAGCCAAAATGGGTCATAAAAGAGACCCTTGAAAAAATAGTACTATGAATAATGACGAGAAGGACACTTCTCGAAAGAAATAATAAGCGCGCGCAAAAATATATAAAAGGATAGCTAGAACCCAAGGGGTCAATATATCCTTATAAGAACAATCAAGAGGCACCGAAAAAGGACCTATTGAACCCTTTCACATGGGCTCCAAAGGACCTTTAGCCTGATAAATAAAAAAGGGGAACCTATCGAACCCCATCATATGGGCTGAAAAAGACATCAAACACAGAGGAATAAAAGATGAATAATCACATATGTATATATATAAAAAAAGAGAGTTTGGTAACATAACAAGACTCGGAAAAAATTACAAGAAAAATAGGGCTCGAACGAGCATACATCCATAGTGGACTAACTGGCAAAAATCATAAAATGATAATCTCAAGGCCTTTTTCCACGGGCATTCCACCCAGCCGCCCGGGCAACGGCGTGCTCACCAAAGGAGGAGAAATCGAAGTTAGGATCCTGCCTCCATATGCCATAAAGGGCACGCTCTATGGACCTATACTCAATAGCTACCTTGTCCGCCTCTAAGGAAGCAACCCTCCCCTGTGACGTAGCTGTAGTAGCCTTGGTACCCTCAAGTTTGGCATCTAAGGAAGTGACCCTCTCCTACGACACAACCGTAGTAGCCTTGGCACCCTCAAGTTTGGCCTCTAAGCTAGTGACCCTTTCCTGCAACATTGTAGCCTTGGCAATCGCCCTCTTCTTCTTTTTTGATGAGGAAGAAGCTTTTGCCAAGGCCTTCTCTAGCTTAGACCTAGTTTCAGCAAGTTCCCTCTCGAGCTCTTGGACCTGAACCGCAAGATGGTCCCTCTCAGCATTCGACATGGAAAGGTTGTGAGCCAAGTCGGCAAACCGCTGAGCCATTGTATAGGTCTGCACAAGAAAAATAACAACAACAATGATAAGTAACAAAAAAAAGGGGAATAAAAAGGGATAAGGCCGACATAAGATGCATGAACTCACCCAAGCAGCAGAGTGCGTAAGAGTCTCCCCAAGATCCGACATAGCAAAACTCCCAAGACCACTCCAATCAGCTTCAGGAAGGTCTGTGGCGATCTGGACATACCGTCGCCTTTAAGAGGCCGCCATGCGGCCCACCCAGGGCACTTCTTCTGAGCCAAGGGTACCTGGCTGAGTAAGGATAGATGACCCGCTTGCCGAAACAGGAGGGGCGCAGGAATATCAGAAAAATGAGCCCCTGGTAGATCAGGAGGGGGTGCAGGAAGATTGGAAAAGTAAGCCCCCACCGAGGTCGAGGGGAGCCTGAGGAAAAGAATCAAAGTCCTCAGGATAAGGGCAAACGAAATGCCCCAGCATTGCCTGTTGATCCTGGAAGTGGGAAGCCATGTCAGGGTCTAGAGGGGAAAAAGGAAGGCATCCTCCGGGGGACGAAGACAGCTGGTGAGGTTGCCCATGTCCGAGGGAGACTCCCTCTGGCACGCGCTCGGCCTCACCTTCATCCAAGAGTTGCTCAGATGAAGCAGCCTTCGTCTTCTTTGACCCAGGAATAGTCCACAACAACTTGGGATCCGAAACCGGGGACAACTTGTGAAAGTTGAGTTTTTCAACAGTGAAGAGGTATGTAGCCCTTTTCTCGGCAGGTATAGCATTGATGAGTGCATTCACCGCGTCCGCCTCCGACCTAACAACTCCAGGTATGGTGAAATGCTCTCCATGATTCACACAATTGTCGACACAAACATAAGTTATAAAACAGTAAGTTTCAAAAAGAAAAGAAAGAAGGTGGCTTGAAGTACTTACTGGGAGCATAACGAAAGTGCTCATGAACAGAGAGGGGACCTTGCACAAAGAAAAAGTCCTGCTTCCAGGACCCCGGGTTGGACACAGCGCCCTCTATCAAGGGGACCGAAGTATTGGCTTTTTGTAGGAAATAAAATCCCTTGGACTTAGGAGAGGGCATGAGATTGTACATGAAATGCACCTCTTGGGCCGTAGGAGCACGACGGACAAGTTCCATAAATGCGATGAAGAGGCAGCTCAAGGTCAGCCAACTGTTGGGTGCCAGCTGAAGTGGAGCGAGGTCAAAATAATTGAGAGCTGCGACAAATAACGGGTGTAATGGGATTGTACCGCCCGCCTTCAGGATATGCTCGCTCATAGCCACATAGCCGGGATTTGGGCAGTCAGCCCGACACTTGTCCGAAGGAACGTATAATGCATATTCTGGAGGAACACGGTAGTTCCCTACTATTTCCGTCAATTTATTTTCGGACACATGGGACACTAGGGAGGATGCCAATAGGGGGCCAGTGTCCTGGTCATCAGCAGTCACTTGTCGTCGCCCTCTCTTCGGCAGATCTGGAAAACCAAAAGAAAATGTGAGGAGGAGACAGGACACTTTACCCTCCACTTTTTCTTCCTAGCAAGAGTCTTCCATCGAGGCACCAGCTGCGAAAGCGCTAAACTAGGGAAGATTGGAAATAAGGGATGAGGAGAAGATCGGACGACCCCGTGACAGTCATTAGGGAAGAACGAGCTAGGAGGCTTAGGTGGGAGATGTCCCTCCATAAACTCCAACTCCATTTGCAAATCTAAAAGGGTCACCCTAAGGTTCACTACATGGTCGTTAAGGTCAAGGGGGAAAGGTACTCCGTCTCCTCTCAACACCGAGTCTATTTCTCTCTCTACCACGCAAATTTTATGCCTAAGTTCAGCCATATGCTCAAGATGACGAATACGGGCATGCCTTAAGGTGTCGTGGTCACGATAAGGATTTTCCTCAGGGCACTCTGAGTTTGAAGACAAGTCAACAAACTCAACCCACGGAGGAATGTCGAACGGACCTTCACCTGCCATGAGACCTCGTCCTGAAAGAAAAAAGGGGTCACATATAAATGAGAGGATTGCTACAAAACACAAAGGAATGGGCTCAAAACCTCTAGGCACAAATTCTCTAAATGACCCACTACGGGGTATGAATAAAGGGGCACGTAACAAGGTTAGCTCACGACAAGCTCAGACCAAAATACTGTTGGTTTTTATTGATCAAATCAGAGATTATATGCAGCGAAACAATAATCAAATTGTTAGTTTAATCCCATAAGATTTCTAGATCTACTTCTTCACATGCATATATATATTGAATCAAAGACATGAATAGAAAAATTACCTCAGGTCCTTCCTTGCTGCTATCTTTTTGTATGGCTAAATCCTTGAGATCTCACACCAAGATCTTCCAAAATGTTCTCAGCACACAAAGAACGAGTGTGGGCTCGATATACAAACAATAGGCAAAAAACTATTTATCAAATGTTCTCAACACATGAGATCTGATAAAGTTTAGACCTAGGTTTTGTGAAGAACAGTGACTTTTGTTTGTATCACTATTCTCTTTCTCTGAGAGAGATTTCTAGATATTTTTCTATCCCTGAAAAGTTACGTTCTGTAAAACAGATATCCTATATTTAATATATCCAATATATTAAAATATTTGTTATTTTAAACAATTTAAAATAACTGATAAGTTATCATATTTTTGTTTAAATAATAATATTTTAATCAAATTACAATATCTCATTATTTATTTAATATTTAATTAAATAAAATTGTGACCCTAGAAACTGATTACATTCTCTTATGTGTGTAGCACAGTGACTGTGCACTGTGCTACATGTGTACCACATGCCATTGATGGCATGTGATTTTTCCCAATTTTTATTATTATTTAAATACCAAAAATCCCAAAAAATAAATTAATTATATTTTTGTTAAATCAAATAATTAATTAATTTAATTAATTAATTACACATAATTAAACAATAATTATGTTTGATACATAGAAAAGTATTTTACTTATCAGATAAGTCATTTTTGCCCATTTTTGTGTTTACCTTTGTCAGTGATTGTTTGAGCCATTTCGGGGACCATGGACCTATAGCATTAAGCTCCAATAAATAAACTAAATAATTATACTCTTTAATTATAATAGTTAATTTATTAATTCTGATATTACTCCACTATAAATTCAGAATTGCACTCTTTATGTTATAGATATACTTTTACAGAAATCTTTTCTTAAGTCGTCCATTGATATAACCATCTTACAATAGTTCAACCCTCTAACTAATTAGTTCATTAATTAGAATGGAAGAATTACCATTTTACCTTTCTAATTTACTTCTTATTCCTTAAGTACCATTAATTCACTAGTGAATAATTAATCTATAATCTAATTATAGATTTGAGCTCAAAATCATTCAGTTCCAGAATTAACCCATAAGGGAACTAATATACGATCCGTTAGGAAAGATTAGATTCCGTATTGTTGATGCATGTTCCCAGCCATCCATGATATTAAATCTCCAAAACAAAAGTCATTAGCCTCATTCTTTGAAGAGACCTTAACGAATGAATCAAAAGATTTAATAAACATGAACAGGAGTTCATGAACACTCAGGATTTAGGTTGATCTACAAATGATCATCAGTTATGATATGAATTATAAGTCTTTATTGTTAAATGGTTTTTGGATAAAGACTTTAATTCATATGGGTCCATGTCATATATAATCATATTATATAAAGCACCTTTACCGAGATGTCTTTCCACATCAATAATCCGAATCTAGATTATTTGTATCATTATGATACTCAGTAAACTGTACTTACAACTCCAATTAAAGAATTCCATAACTTTAATTTGTTGTTGTTGACTATTTTTATTCATTCATGTGATCTTAATTCTCTCGTACTAATACAAGATCACATCCTGAATAATGAATATGGAATTTTTCTAATATTTACAAAATTATTCAAACAATAATTTAACAATCTAAATATAACAATAATAATAAACAATTTTATTTATTTATTCACAGAAAAACAAATGTCTTTACAAGCTTTTAGGACACACTCCTAACAAATACGCCATCCCAAGTAGTGCTAATTTGGACCCAATGAACATAAGAAAAAAAAGGGAAATATACCTCAAGTAGATAAAATGAGGCACTATCGTGGTCAAAAGGAGGTTGAGTGCCAAAAGAACTGTTGTAGTCGAAGAGAAGAAAATGGTTGAAAGCACGCGTCTGCAAAAAGAAAGGAAAATGATGTTTTAGTCCTTAAGTACCTGCATGGATATAGACATACAAGAAATGAACTCAAATATATATATATAAAGGATAGCAAAAGTAAGGTTGTGGGGGATTGAACCCCTTACCTCTTGAAAGGAGCAAGGATCTAAAACCCACTAAGCTAAGGAGATGGAGTGTAAATAATAGGCTAGACGTGAAGGCTTATTTATAGGAGTCGCAGGCTCATCTCAACCATTGAACCTAAAGACTGATCAATGGCCAAGACGGGAGCTTGGCATCTAGATTGGGATCCGCAAAGAAAGACAATAGGTTCATGATCAATTTCAAGTAATGATAAGGATCATCACAAACGCCGCCTATACTTTCAAGACACCATACCGAAGAGTCTACCAGAGCCCCTAAAGACACTCTCCTAGACTGGGGGGCAAGTGTAGATGCTGAAAATTCTAAGGTCCCTGGGAGATCCAAAGCAACCATGTGTGAAGTCCCTTTGATCCCTCAAAGGAATGTCCAAATCAACCCTGCTCCAAATGACCACTTCGCCTCGCGTGCCCCAGGCCCCTTGCATGCCCCTGGCACCTCGCACGCCCCAGGCGCCTCGCGTGCCCCCTAGCGCCTTGCGCACCCGTTGGTGCCTTGCGCGCCCCAGGCGCCTCGCGGGCCCCTGGTGCCCCGCTCGTGCCAGGAGCCTTGCAACCGCCTCTGCGCCTCAGGCGCCTCGCGTGCCCGTGGCGCCTTGCACCTCATGAATGCACACGGTGCCTTGCGAGTGCATATAACGCCTCCCTCCTGTGTTGCCTCGTAGGTGTATATGGTGCCTCACACCTCATGGGTGCACACAGTACCAGAACCTTCCTACATCACAAGAGATGGCCAACCAAGTATGTCATTCATCAAAGTAGCCCACCAGAGACAAGAAGTACAAATAAGGTACATGTATATAGGTACATACATGCCTGTAAGGATTAATGTACAGACCTAACATTTGTACCCGACAAGTGATGGTGGTAAGGGATAGTACGAGGAGTGGTAGCACCACCTCCACTCCTCTGACACTTGTACTAAATAAGTGGTGGAGACATCCCCACAGAACCTGACCATGTACTGGAGCCAAAGCCACTACCCCTGAGACCACTCACCCGACATCATACTTGTGTACCATCTGGTCCCCTGGACCACAATGTACTGGGGGCCATTAGAGCCCACTATAAAAGGAACCCTACTTCCACATGGAAAGAGGTTGGGGGAAAAAAACACTGTAGCACTACACCATGAAAAATACATGTTCATTTCACCATTTTCTTTCTGCAACTATTCTTTGAGTTTTTGATTAGATCTTTGAAGTTTTTCATTTGATAAGATCTATATTTCAATTTCTCTAACTTAACTTTGTTGACGAGTTCTCATCGTCAACACAACAAAAGACTGATAACGATAATATGACGTATTTATGGCACTTGAGACTAGGTCACATTGGCTATGATAGGATTCAAAGACTTACAAAGGATGAGCCTTTGAGGGAACTCACCTTAGGTGAATTACCTGTCTGTGAATCTTGTCTAGAAGGCAAACTGACCATGCGTCCATTCTCTGCAAAGGGTGATAGGGCCAAAGAATCACTTGGACTTGTGATGGACCAAAAACAGGTATGATTTAAAAATTTATACTCGCAAGCGCACGAATCATAAATGAAATATAGTGTTCGCATAAGCACGAGATCGAACCCAAAGGAGTTGTCTAAAATAAAAAAGAAAATTATTTTAAACCAAAATTAATAAATTCTAACCTAGCTCCAAAGATTGATGAGATTTAATGTCATGAACATAAAATAAAAAGATTTAAAATAATGCTATTTAAGAGAATAAAAGTAAATCAATTATGATTTGAAAATCAGTTATAAAAGAAAGATTATTAAGATACTAGAATCCACAAATTGTAAGTTTAATAATATTTATTAGTATATTGATTCCCAAGTTTTAGTGATAGTTAAGATAAATCAAACAATCATTTTCCAATTAGATTAATTTTAAGCACAAATTACTTCTAAAAAGATAGGATTTTTCTTCACTTTTCAAGAAGTATAATTTCAAAGTATTTAATGTGAATCAACCTAATGAAACAATAAAAAAATCAAATAACATTATTTATAAGGAAAAACATAATATTTTTGTTCTAAGCATTGGATGTGTACAATTTAATGACACATCTTACACAAAGAATATTATGTTTTGCAAAATGAAGAACAAAGTGCATATTATCTAACAATCCAAAATATGAGATATTGAAGATGAAAGACATATATGAAGAAGAAAAATCCATAAACTTTGTTGCATTACAAGGGAAATCAACATACAACATAAATATTATCTAGTTACAAGTTGCTTCATCATGATCTTAATAATCTTATGAAAAAGATTAGAAGCACTAGAATAGAAATTACAAAATAAACAAAATACATACTTGAAAATGCTCTTGAAAAACCCAAAATGGAAGAGAGAATGGTAGAGTGAAAATGGTAGAAAGAAGATGGTAACCAATAATTAAGCACCCTAAAATGGTCTTGAAATTCCATATTTATAGCCAATATGAGAGCATTAAAATAATCAACTTAAATTCATTAAATTGATTAAATTAATTAAACAAAGTAAATATGGCATGTAGAGGTAAATTATAGGGTGTAATGATGATGTTTGTGGTGAATTATGTGGAAAAATTGGGTAAAAAGTTGGCATTTTTGGACAAAGGGATAAGTGATGGGCTCAAGGACAATTGGCAGCTGGTTTGGTGGGTTGGAGAGGCTGCTTCAGGCGGCTGCTGTGATGTTGGGCCGATGGGTTCATCGGCCCAATTGGGCTGGTGGCACTTGGCTGGGACAAGGCAGTCGGCTGGGGCAGCTGGGAAGCAGTTAGTAGGCAGGCCTGAAGGAGGCAGGGAGCCGGTGCATGGCTGGGAAGGAGGCTTGGGCCTGGAGGCTACTTCGGCTAGGCCCAAGTGGCTGGTAAAGAGACAGGTGGCCCAAGAGGCTACTGAACGTGGTGGGGTGTTGGGCCGACTGGTTGGGTTGGGGTAATGGCTGCGGGCCTGTAATGACCCACTAATCTAGACTATTTGGACCATTAACGAATCTATACATAAAACTTACATTCTTGCGGAAATACCATAATTTATTATAAACTTGTAGAAACAAAGGTTACTTTCATAAAAACAAGTAGGATATGGGTACCCATTGTCTTTAAAACAAAAATAACTTAAAGTAAAAAGAGTTACATAGAAAATGCGGAAAATACATTTAAAACCATAAAAAACATAAACAAGACTACATCCTCGAATCGAATAACGCTCGGCCCCTTGACTCCATTCACCATCGATACACATCCTCTAAGCGTCACGAATCTTTCCGCCTCTAAAGCTTATTTTCCTGCACATAAAACAGAAAGGAATGAGCCTAATGCCCAGCAAGGAAAAATCTAACACATAGTCATACACATCAATTTCATAATAACGTAAAGACATATCATAACACATAATACACTTATTATAATGGCCATTATTACTTGGGGTCCCATAGACTAAACAAGCATATGCCCATGGAATTAGTGGGGTCCTACTAGCTAAGTAGGTCATATGCCCATAACCCATTTGGGGTCTTGTTAGTCATATGGGTCATATGCCCAAGCCTACAAACATACATGCATACATATTCATAACATATCATAACATAACACATAAGATAACATAAACATAAACATATAGATTCTAGCATATTTTCCTTACCAAAGTTACCGGAATAAATTGGACTGAGTTGGGACTTTTGGAACACTCCTAAAACCATAATGAACATGAGTGAGTTGAAAGAAGGAAAGAGATGAAAAGGAAATGGGAAGACTAAACCATTTGAGAAACATGCTTACCACAACTTATGTGCTTAAGAACTTGGATTCCCTAACCAAAATAAAGATTAAGGTTAGAGATTGAGTAGAAGACTATGAGGAAGAAAATAACATAATACAGAAAGGAACTAGAGTTTTGGTTACCTCAAAGACTTGAAAGACCAATCTACACCTCAACTGAAATACTATAGAACCTCACTTCCCAAAGTGTTTGATAAGCTTATGATGTTTAAGCTTATGATTTCCCAAACCCAGGTGTTTAACTCTCACACTCTCCTAGCACTTGCAGCTTCTGAACTTAGAGTAAAAGGTGAATAATGGCTGGGTACTAGGTCCTATTTATAGAGTTTGGGAATGGAAGTATCTTGATTTTACTTGAATAAAAATAATGGCTTTTTAGGTGAAAATCATTTGAATAATCGTTCAGCAGAGGCTGAAGACTCGTTCAAAAGATGCTGGACTGTTGAAGGAGTTTGAATGGCTGAAAGGAAAAGAATTCAAAAACAATTGAACATATGCTGAAGGAGGCGATATATCGCCCCCTGTAGGCGATATATCGCCTGGGCCAGTATGCCCGAGGCGACCGTGCATCGTCTCGTGTTTTCTGTATCTACGTGCTGCGATATATCGCCCCCTATAGCTGCGATATATAGGCATACGCTGAATAATTAAACACGAAATTACACATTTTTAGCTAAGTTTGAATGGGGTAAACAGCCTTGACTAAGCCCTCAACGTATTCAAAGCTGCTGACTGACCTTAGGGGATTCAAACTTTACTGCTTATTAAATTAAATCCTCAAAAATACTTAATCCTTAATCACCATTCATAACATGTGCTTAAAATCCCATTGGTTGATATCTGAACCTTATAGTATAATAAATATAATCCTTAATATCAGTCACATTAATCAAACCTTAGGTTAACTTAATATTCTTAAACTATAGATTAAACTTAGAAAATCTATAAGTACTACTATGAGTGTCCAAATAATTCCCGGTCTGAACCAAAAATCCACAGTAACAAAGATAATGCTATAAATACTATCATACCATTATCTATCTTAGCTAAGTAAGTTCTTGGACTCTACAGGGCCTTCAGCTGGGCAAAGGTAAAATTCCTTTGCTTTTTCACAAAAATGCCACTTTTTTTTTCATCATTCTTCTTGCTTTTCAATAGCAAATAAAATACAACAAATTTCCTATAAAACAAACATAAATTAAATTAAAACTAAATATTTTCAATAATAAAATATACAACCAAAAGTTCCATGAAAATATTAATTAAACTTAATTTACTTAAACATTTAAGCTCAAAATTGTATCTAAAAAATTACACTATAACAATATTAATTTTAAATAATTAAACTATAACATATTATAATAAAATAACTATAAAAACATATAAAAATCTACAAAAATTACAATAAGACTAATAAATTCATAATTACTTAAAAAGATAATAAGTTACTTAAAAACTCAAAGACTAAGCAACAATTAGCATAAAAAAATGTGGTAAAATAACTCTAATTTGTAGAGTTATCAACTTGTTCATTCAGATGTTTGTGGACCTTTGACTGTACAAGACATGGGTGGTTTTGAGTATTTCGTCACTTTCATTGATGATTACTCTAGATACTCATGTCTTTACCTAATGCATAGGAAATCAGAAACATTTTTAAAGTTTCAGGAATTCCTAGCAATGGCTCAGAACCAATTAGGTAAAACGTTAAAGATCTTGTGATCTGATAGGGGTGGAGAATATTTGGATATTTAGTTCCAAGATCATTTAACTGAACTTGGGATTTTATCACAACTTATTGCCCCAGGTACTTCGCAACAAAATGGTGTAGCGGAACGTCGAAACAGAAATTTATTGGAAATGGTTTGACGCATGCTTAGTTACTCAACTCTACCAACTTCGTTCTAGAGACATACAATTGAAATCGCGAATGACATTCTCAATGCCGTACCATCTAAATCAATCCCCAAAACACCTTTAGAACACTGGAATGGTCGTGATCCTAGTTTACACCATTATAGAATCAGGGGGTGTCTCACCCACATCCTGAGGAAAAGGGAGGGAAAGCTAGAACCGCGAACTGAAGTTTGCATGTTTGTTTGCTATCCTAAAGGTACTCGGGTGGATTTTTCTATAGTCAGTCAGAAAAGAAAGTGTTTACTTCTACGAATGCTACTTTTCTGGAAAATGACTATGTCCAAAACTTTAAACCTCCCATCAAAGTAGCTTTAGAGGAGGTGGTTAAAGATTTAACTCCAACCAATGTTCCATCGTCATCAACACAAGTTGATGATGAAATTCCCACTCTTCATGTCCAACCGACGAAAGTCCATTTAAATGAAGAAAGTACCACTATTCCTGAGCAAAATATCACTGAGCCTCGTCCTAGTGGGAGGGTTTCTAGGAACCTAGTTCGCTATGGTTTTGATGGTGAAACCAATGTGGTTGTTGGTTACACTAGTGGTGATAATCCGTTGTCTTTCAAATAGGCAATGGCTAGCCCTGAAAAGGAACTATGGCTCGAAGCCATGAAACAGGAAATGGAGTCCATGTACTCAAAGTCCGTCTGGGATCTTGTGGAAGCACCTAGTGACTTGAGCGTCATTGGGTGCAAGTGGATCTACAAGAAGAAAAAAGGTGTTGATGCAAATATTGAGACTTATAAAGCTCGATTACTGGAAAAGGGTTATACCCAAAGAGAAGGCGTGGACTATGAGAAAACTTTTAGTCTGGTAGCCATGCTAAAGTCAATTCGCATCCTCCTATCCATAGCAGCTTCTCTCGAC
Source organism: Humulus lupulus (assembly GCF_963169125.1). NCBI lineage: Eukaryota > Viridiplantae > Streptophyta > Magnoliopsida > Rosales > Cannabaceae > Humulus > Humulus lupulus. Next base: position 71,904,869 of record NC_084795.1, on the reverse strand, counting down.
TATGGGATCTGAAAAATGGACGTCAAATTTCTTAATGGAAAGCTTAACGAAGTCATTTATATGGATCAACCAGAAGGATTTAAAGTAGCTGGACAAGAAGAAAAAGTTTGCAAGTTGAATAGGTCCATTTGTGGACTTAAGCAAGCTTCTCGTTCCTGGAATCTTAGGTTTGATGAAATAATCAAAACCTATGGATTTGAACAAAATATTGATGAGCCTTGTGTTTACCAACTGAAGGCAATTCAAATAGTGGTATTCCTGGTTCTTTTATGTATATAATTACTTACTCATTGGAAACAATGTTAAGAAATTATTAGATGTGAAGAATTGGCTGAGCACTCAATTCTAGATGAAGGATTTGGGTGAAGCAAGTTATGTTCTACGTATCCAGGTCATCAGGGATAGAAAGAACAAACTCTTAGGTCTATCTCAAGCAGCTTACATAGGTAAAGTGCGTGAACGTTTCTCAATGAAAAATTCCAAGAAAGGACGTCTACCATCCCGTCATGGAATTCATCTTTCAAAGAAGCAGTCTCCCCAAACTCCTGAAGAGGAAGATGCAATGAGAAAAGTTGCTTACGCATCTGCAGTTGGAAGTATGATGTATGCTATGTTGTGTACTAGACCATATATCTTCTATGTAGTGGGAGTAGTGAGCAGGTATCAGTCAAACCCAGGACCGAAACATTAGATAGCAGTTAAGCATATCTTGAAGTATTTAAGGAGGACTAGGGATTATATGTTAGTCTACAACGGTGGTGTTCTGAACCCTGTAGGCTACACTGATTCATATTTTCAGACTGATGTCGATGACAGGAAGTCTACTTCTGGAATGGTGTTTACTCTTGGGGGTGGAGCTGTGATATGGAGAAGCGTAAAGAAGTCTGCAATCTCATATTCCACCATGGAGGCTGAGTACATAGCCGCGCCCGAAGCGGCTAAGGACATAGTCTGGCTAAAGAAGTTCTATTCGGATATTAATGTTATTCCAGAAATGGATAAACGACTTGTGTTGTTTTGTGACAATATAGGAGCGATAGCCAACTCGAAAGAACCTCAAAGTCACAAGAGGAGTAAGCATATAGAAAGGAAGTATCACATTATTCGAGAATATGTGGCCAAGGGAGATGTGAAGGTTATGAAGATTACATCTAAAGACAATCTTGCGGATCCATTTACAAAGACACTACCAGAAGCTACATTTGATGAGTATATCAAGGAAATAAGATGAGTAGAATTAAGGAATTAGTTTTAATTAGTGCAAGTGGGAGTTTGTTAGGGTTTTATGCCTTAATTAAAACTCAATTTCTTTGTAATCTCATTTTATTATCAATAAAAGAATAAAAATTATTTTTTTGACTTGGTCAATCACTTTTCTAACATGTTTTATTTTCATGATTATTTGTTTAATATAAACTTCTATTAAATCCCGAGCATATAGCTAATCGTATTTATAGTGACGTAATCACAGTGGAATATAAATATGATTATATGTTCAAAATAGTTTAGTCCTAAGATTAGTCAGTGCACATGATTTACATTGACTTGCCAATCTACGATATGATCTACTTACACATTGTAGTGTTATGTTCTTTCCAGAAAATTAGCAAAGTAGATAAGATCAGATGTATTTGTTACATCGGACAGGACCGATATTGACAGTTGATAGGATAAGTAAACATACCGTTATTATCTATTATAGTCATATCATATAGTTGACCACAGGTCAATTCAATCTCAATTCTGAGTGGTTAGTATTCTAACTGATTGTATTATTTGAGTTCTTAGACTTGTTCATTACCAGCTTACCCTACGGACTAGCCCATACTTACATCTTGGGAACTAGGTAGTATAATTGAGTAGGAGTGTTAATCATAGGTTTGAACTTCTATAGCTTCTGATGAAGAAGTGAAACATTGGTTTCCTTTTAATTTGGTTCAAGGTGTTAAATGATAGAGATCTCATTTCAATAATTAAATTAGTTTACTGAAATATCATTTACAAGGAACTAAGTGTTTTAAGGATAAAATATAGTGAGGGGTAAAACAGTGTTTTAGTCCCATCTCATTGTAGACTGCGTATAGAGGATGGAGTGAAAATTATGGTTGTAACAAGGGATAATTAATAGCGTATCTATATTTGTTATAGGGTGTTCTATGAATTCAACAGTGCAATTTCTTGTCTTTAGTGGAGTCACGGGAATTAATAAGTTAGTAAATTTATTTGTTAGATTTATGATAACTTATTGGAGCTTGATTTCATAGGCCCATGGTTCCCACTGTACCTTGGATAAAACCATTTAGATAGTCTCAATTAATTGATTTAATTATCAATTAGAATTATCAAAGTTGACCAGATCAATTTTGGATAGTTTCACAGAGTTAAGTAATTTTGAGAAGAAAAGAGAAATTATGGCAGATTTATTAATTAAGATAAATTGGTATCTAAATTCATAAATAAGTTTAAATCAAGGTTCAAATTATAAATAATTAATTTGATAAAGGATTTAAATAATTATGTAATTAATTAAATCAATAGAAAATAATACAGACCTTGATTTTAAGTCCAATGAGCTTATAATCTATTGAGAAATTTCACGGACCTAAAGCACAGGATAATTTCGACCTAGGGATTTTAATTGGCTACTATTTTATTGGTTTTTTAATTAAATAAATGACCTAATTGATTCTATAAAAGGAGTGCTTAGAGAGAAGTCAAAACATAAGTTTAATCACCAGTTTTATGATAGTTTTAGATTCTCTCTAAACACAAGTTCTTTTCTAAGCCTCTTATTATTCTTCTCTCTGTATCTATCTCATGTGTTGAGAATTTCCCACTCTAGTTTAGGTGATTCTAAGGATACTTTGGAAGAATGTGAAGATAATAGAAGATCGGTTTAGTTTCTTGATAATACTCTGCGACATAAAATATACAAGGGTTAGAGAACTAAAGGAATGACTCATTCATTCTGTTGCGTATACTGTAAGTATTCTTATCATTGTTTCTCTTTGAATTCAATTTTAGAAACATGTTCTAGGTTACTCATATTAATTTTTTTAATATTAGATTTACATGAAAATAAATAAAGATCCTGTAAAAGTTTCCTAACAATAGTTAGAATGGCTCTTGATGAGTCCTTGAGGAGGGAAGAGATCTTTTGGAAGCAAAAATTCTGAATAGATTGGCTTAAGGATGGGGATAAAAGCACCCAATTTTTCCATGCCTCGACCATTATTAGAAGGCGGAGGAATTTCATTAGTACTATCAAAGACTCTCAAGGTAATTGGTTATCATCTAGTAAAGAGATTGCCGATTGTTTTTTGGAAAAATTTAGGGACACTTTTATAGCGCCGGCCAGTCACTTTCCTCTTGAATTGGACGGTTTGGTTTCTCCTAGTATTTCTCAAGCTCAGAACATGATGCTTACGGATATTCCAAGTGACACAGAAATTTTAGAGGCGTTTCGTTGTATTAATCCAGACACGGCACCGGGCCCCGATGGGATGCCAAGATCGTTCTACAGGCACCACTAGGATACTGTTGGTAACGATGTCATCAACATGGCTAAGCATTTTTTCACCCATTGTGAACTCCCTATTTCAATGAATGCAGCCAATTTGGTTCTCTTGCCTAAAAATGAGCAACCGAGTTCTATTAATGACTATAGGCCAATCCCCTTATGTAATGTGGCCTATAAGATCATTTCAATGTTACAGCTAACATATTGAGATCGTTACTACCAGTTCTAGTTTCTCCTACGCTGTCTACATTTGTAAAAGGGAGAGTTATCCACGATAACTCTATGGTGGTCCAAGAAATTATTCATTCAATAAAGTACAAAAAAAGTAAAGATGGATTCTTCTTGGTGAAGCTTGACATGGAAAAGACCTATGATAGGTTGGATTGGAATTTCTTGAAGGCGGTGTTGTCCAACTGAGGTTTCCATGATACTTTTGTGGGTTGGATCATGAAGTGTGTCTTATCATCAACCTTCTTTTTGTTTCTTAATGGGGCAAAAGAAGGTAACTTAACCCCCTCAAGAGGATTAAGACAAGGCGACCCGCTATCACCAGCTCTGTTCATCATAGCAACAGATGTGCTATCTAAATTTCTACTAAAAGCTTATAGTCAACATAAAATCTGCGATATCAAAGTGGCTAGAAGAGCAAATCCGATCATTCATCTCCTTTTTGATGATGATATTGTACTATTTGGAAAGGCATTTGAAAAGGAAGAAAAAACTCTCATGGAGTGTATGGATATCTTTTGTTCTTGGTCCGGAGAGAGAGTTAGTAAACAAAAATTTGTGGTGCATTTCTCTAAGAGAGTTCCAAATGGTAAGAGAATGGTGTTAGCAGAATTCCTCCAAATGCCAAGAGCTAAGAGAGAATGTTCCCATCTTGGTCTACCCCTTCTTACATCTTGTTCGAGAGCAAAAGATTTGAGCTTTATTCTTAACAAAGTTAATGGCCTTGTTCAAGGATGGAAAGCAAAAATGCTATCTAAAGCAAGGAGATCAACATTGGTCCAAGCTATGGGGTCTTCACTAGTTTCATATGTTGCAGCGTCAGGACCAATTCCTTGCTCATTACAGGTGTCAGTGGACTAGGCTCTACGCTCTTTTTGGTGGGGGTGATATGACAACTAATAGAAAGGTGCATACTCTGTCCTAGGGGAAATTATGTGCGCCTAAGCTATCAGGTGGCCTGGGTTTTAGATCTTCTAAAGCCATTAATGAGGCCTTTATGGCAAAGAGAGCTTGTGAGATTCTAGAGGGGAAGAAAGGTATTTGGCACGATTTAGTTGGGGCTAAGTACTTGAAAGGAGAGAACATCCTCAACTATGTGAATAAACCGAACGACTCTCGCTTATGGAAGGGGATCATGCGTTTTGTGGACCTTTTGCAGAAAGGTCTTGACAGAAGAATTTGAAATGGGAATTCTACCTCCATTTGGTTCGACAATTGGCTCCCAACTTCACCACATGGACCTGCTTTGCTTTTGGACGCCACTTTCGGTGTCAGTTGGGTTAGCCAATTCATTGAGAATGAAACTTGGAATGTAGCAAAACTTTCCCAGTGGTTCTCAATTGAGGATGTGGAGAGAATCACTAAAATCAACATCCCTTTGGAGGATAGGGAGGATGATTGTATATGGTTTCATGACCCTATTGGTAGCTTCTCAATTCGGTCGACCTTTACCATACCGTTCTTAGGCCAATCACAAGGGTCGGAGTGGGAATGTAAGTGGAAAAGCAAAATACATACAAGATTAAAACACCTATGGTGGAAAATCGTGGCGGATGCACTCCCAACCTCTGGACGATTGGCACAACTTATGGATGTTGGGATAGCTTGTTGCCTATTATGCGGGGAAGCTGAAGAATCCTCGTTTCACCTGTTCTGGAAATGCAACTAGACAGAAAAATTGTGGTTCGCTAATCTTTATGGTCTATGCATTAAACTAACAGTTATTGAGAGCTAGCGAGATTGGTTATCCTTCTTCAATTGACATCACAATATTCCCGCCCCTCTCAGTTTGGATGAGTTTTTCCTTCAAACTTCAATTCTTGTGGATACTATTTGGAAGGAAAGAAACGCTATTGCCCATGGCTCACCCCCCAAGCCTTTTACAGTATTATGCACTAAGTTCAGTGCTCGTGTAGCTGAATGGAATATTGCATCTTGTTCCCCAATGGAAATGCAAGCTACGTGGTTGCCACCACCACCCAACTCGCTTTGCTTCTCAACGGATGTGGCAATTTCAGAGGGTGGCACAACTTTGGCTGCAGTGTGTCGTTATTCAACATCATCAATCATCAAAATTATTACGAAAGCTGTTCAGGAAAAGGACCCTATGAGAGCAGAAGCCTTGGCACTCTTGTTGGCAGCTCGTTCCGCAACACAACAAGCCTCTACATCATACATATTCCAAAGTGATTGCAGGATAGTAGTTGATGTCTTCCGCAAGAGTTCCATGGCAGAAGCTCCAAATTAAATTGATATTAAAGAAAAATTCCAGGAGTGCTGTCCTAAATTATGCCATTGGGAGTGTTCAAAGATTGATAGAGAAGTCAATCATATGACTCATAATGCTGCAAAATTTGCTCACTACTACAGTTTGGTCAGCAAGATTGATGTGAGCGAATGTGGAGATGATATTCTCAATAACTACAAGGCATGGTTTCCACCATAAAGAGCTCTATATTGGTTGGGTTCGGGCAGCTCCCTTGGTCTTGTAGGTTACCTTTTGATGGCCAGTTTTCTTTCACCAAAGGGTAGTTTTATGCCGTGAAGTCCTTGTTTTGTTGTCGGTTAAACTGCTTTTCTTAACTTTCAGTTTTCTGTTGTGTTGTTTTGTATTAGTCCCAGCTCTTGTTTAGTTGGGTTAGACATTTGTGTTATCCTAGGGTGTGTTAAAGGTTGTACCCTATGTTATCCATCTTTAAGATGTTTATTGTTGTTCAATTGCTTTGGTGGGTTGCTTATTTGGAAGTGCCCTTTTCGTTGTATTAGTCATTTTGATTGGTATGAACTTATGTGTTCTTGCTTTATGCAAGGCTCACTTCAGAAAAAAATAAAACTGAGCACTTTGAAAGACTTTTTATATCTGATTTTACTGTGTCTTCATTTGAGTTGGTCCTTCCTTTGATCACACTCGCTCACACAAAAATTGCTACCCGCAAAGTTTTCTTATAATTTTTGTATGCGAATAGCACACAACACTAATATTATGTCATGTTGGTATGTCTTTCAACAAATACTTTATGGGCTTCTATAATTGTGTCTGGCCCAATAATTAAATTTGAATCAGTCGTATTCACATTCGACATCACTAGGCCTTCTTTCTACTATGTAAATTTGCCTTAGAAATACATAGCCATTTAGGCACTTTTCATGTTTTGTCAAATTTGTTTAACAAAGAAATATAATGGTGAGACTACTATTGTAATATACATTGTAGATGACATATCCAACGTTGCCTTTGTGATCTTTATCAATTATCTCTCATAGGAATTATATCACTAGAAGTCCCCAACTTTTCTGAAAAGTATCACCTAGGTGACCAAACTTTATTTTGTATTACTTAGCTCCTCAAACTTACTAAATGTGTATCACATATGTCATTTTAGTTAGAAAATTGTTTACAGAGAATGTGTAGCAGAAAACGATTTATGGCCAAGCAGAAAACACTTTATAACCTATTTTTTTTTTTTTTTTTGTAATTAACTGGATCATAAATCGATTTTTTTTGCACATTCTGCAAAGTATTTTATAACTGAAAATGACCTATGTCATACACATTTAGTATGTTTGGGGACCTAAGTGATACAAAATAAAGTTTGGGGACCTAAGTGATACTTTTTAGTAAGGACCTCTGCTGATATACAAGACTTATTATGATGAGAAATAATAGTAAATGACCCAAAAACAAGGCACTGGAAGCCCAATGTAACGCCTTACTAATCTAGGACCATTACACCGTATGTTTAAAACAGTGCTTAACTCGTTAAGTGAGTCGTTTGGACTCAAAAGTGTAATTAAGATTAAACCATGGTTTATGTACTAAAAATTTTGGTCAATGAAATTAAACTTTTCATTAAAAGGTTTGAATATATAAACAGGATCCCAAAAGTTTATAAACAAAAGATAGTTACATTAAACATTACAAAAATAGCCGACCTAAGAGGAAAAATCGAACTAATGTTCTTAGTTCCTCAAAATAACTTGACCATGGTGGCCAAGTAGGATGAATATGTAGGCGCTGCCCTAAAACCCTCAAACTCATGGCCGGTTGACCTTTCCTTTGCCTTTACCTACACCACGAAGCACCCGTGAGCCAAGGCCCAATAATAAAACCATTATGGCACTATAATTAATCAATTAAACTTGAATAGAAAACAATATGCTTCCACTAGTAATAAACAACTCATTTTAGTTCATAGATAGAGTACATGGCCAGTGCTTAGCGAAGTGCTTCTCCCGGAACTAAGCATATGATCATATGCCGAGCGAGTGTGTGCATCACTCAACAATGGTCCCTCACCATCTCCACCTACATTTCGCATGTATTGCCAAATTCGGCCAATGCCGATCAAACATAGATAATCACAAAGAAATCAGATGCAATAGTAAAGATAGGTAAGATGCACACCTCTAACCATGTACAAAGTACAGTTATAACTGTGCTTAGATAACTGGGCCAATGCCCAACACAAGGTGCATGTGCCAACTTTCTTACCTCGGTCCAACACAAGGAATTAGGATGACCTTGAGTGCGATCCTCTCACGAGCCTCTTGGAAACCATAGTCACAACAATAGAGTGTAGGTTTAGTTTCCCCCTTGAACTAAAATCCATCACAATTTTTCTATGAACTTTACTAGGCTCCAAATACACCTTAAACATGCCCCATGATGTCCTAGGAACCTTAGCTTTCAATTCCCTAGGGTTAACCCTCCGAATCACTTGAAAATAACCCAAAAAAATGATTTTTAGCATGGGTCGGTCGATTGCTTGGCCAAAATGGCTAAGCCCTCCCTAAATAGCACATCGATTTACCGGGTGCCCAAGGCCAGTCACCAACGCAAGTCATAAAGTTTCTTATGCATTTTTTCATAATTTCGAACCAAGCCCAATTTCAATTCAAACTTGTTTTTTTTAGTGAATTACACACAACAATTTGACCTCAAATCATCAATACAACTTCGATACAACACCAAGAAAAATCTAAATACACCAATTGCCCATTGAAATTCAAAATTGGGACTTTTTGGTTCTAACATCAAAAAGTGCCCCATATCCGAAATTCAAACCAAATTCATGAAAATTAATGGGAATGGGAGCAGCAATCTAGTTTATAAACTTGTTTCCATCTTCAATCCACCCATTAAAGCATCCTAAATTCATCAATTACGAAATAAAGCCCCTAAATCCCAAATTCTTACTTAAGAACAATGGAGAACTATGAAGAGAATTCATACCTCTTCTGAATTCAAAAACCCAGGGTGTTACTAGACATCTTTACAACTCCAATCCTCTACCCTTGATGCCCAATCTTCCCAAAGATCCTTCAAATTCAAAAGCTTGGTCAAGCATAATGAGTCTTGGACAATTGTTAATTGTTCAAGGAGACACCAAAGCTAAAAGGGAAGTGCTCTAAACGTGAATGGTGAGCAGCTGACTAAAAGCTTAGCTAAATGATCCATTAATTTGTCAAATGACCAATATACCCTTCCCCAACATTACCATCCTTAATAAATCTCAAATGCATTTTGTTATTTTTGCTTAAAACTCTAATTACACCTCATATTTCCTAATTAATCCACAAATCCCTTAAACACAAATATTTCACCAATTTATTTCATCACCAAAAATCCCAGAATATTAAAATTCCTAAAATATCCCTTAGCTCGACCTGAGCCGGACATTTATCCCCTTATGACTTTTCCACTAGAATGCTTGAAAGGATCCACTCGTGCCGAATTTCTCAAATATATCCACTTAATAATGTGGTCGTAAACATATAACATAACAATTACAAATATACCACAACATGTCAAAATTACGAAAATGCCAATTTTTAACAAAAGCGAGTTTTTAAACTCATTTAATAAATATAAACATTCATAAAAGTCATATCATAATATAACTCATATAATTCACATAACAACATATATATATATATTAAAGTATTATAACATAATTTCAAAATAATTCCACTTATGCCCCCGGCACACTAACCAAAGTATTAAACTTTATTAGGAGTTTTGGATGTTACACCCAATGTCCCTATTTTAAAAGTTGTAGAGAAATGACCCATTTAGAATTTTCATTTCCTAAATTTCCCTTGTTATATAAAAGTCTCATATTCTTCTATTTCCTCACAATAATGTGATACATAAACTGAGAGGAAAAAACACAAATAAAGAAAGCTGAAGAGACCGATAGTATCTCAATATGGTTGCCGCCGTTGATTTCCACCATTTTTCCCAGCAAAAATAAGGGTTAGATAAGTTTAACTTCTTCCATATTCCCCTCTTCCTCTTCATTGCTTGATTTGTTTTTTTTTTTTGTTTAAAATAAAAAATTTCCCCATACTTTCTGTCTTTAGGCCATCATCCATTTTTTTCGGCCATTCTTCCAATTTTTAGGCCATTCTTCTTTGTTTGTATGCTAATTTATGATTATTTATTATTTATTTTGCTATATCATTTTATTTGACTGATATATCTATTTTCTGTGGTGCCATATATAACAGATGGTTTGCCACCATTATTCCAATTTTTTTTTCCTTTTCTAAGTTATATATGGTTTTATAATTCGGGATGGGTTTAGGTATTTTAATATCTAGTGTTATTTTTATAGTTAATTTGTTGAGGAATGACTCATGCTTATTTTTCATGGATGGTTGATGTTTGTATATAGGTCTGAACAAAAACAATTACGTTTTTGTATATTGTTTCCTTTTTTTATGAAGTTGTTAACTTAGCTTTTTAGATGAAATTTTCAGCTAGATGACATGAGTTCTATGTAATTATTTTTGTGTATTGTTTATTTTTAGTTTTGATGATTAAGGTGTTTT